>NC_139166.1:16875343-17499809 GCF_965202585.1 Thalia democratica
TAGCACAGTTTTTACTTGTATTATATATATTTAGCAGTACATAATAACTAATCACTCTGATACTTATACATACTTAGTTTTTAAGATAGTTGTTACTAAGGTGTTCTGGACTCTAACTTAAATAAGATATATAGTATTAAAAAGTTTACAACTCCTTATATTTAGCATTTAATTTATATTTAATTAGTAAAAGTAATCTCCTAACTCAGACCTTGGGGATTGTAATGCATAAAGCACAACCATTGTAACATAAACCATAAAAAAGCACAACTACATAACGTTGAAAAAATATATACGTTAAGAAACAAAACAACTATGTTAAATAAATCACTATATAAGGTAAAGTGAATTAAACATGAACAAAAGATAAGTACATTTTAAGTGGGTGAAAGGCATGCCTCGACCCGGGATTGAACCAGGGACCTTCAGATCTTCAGTCTGACGCTCTCCCGACTGAGCTATCGAGGCTTGTGGAAAATAACATTTTGTAACGTTTATATACATCATACAAATTCAAATACTGAATTACATCAACATTTTCGCTATTTCAATTCACCCATGAAAAGTATTTGCTTTACATAAACTAAATTATTTTCAGACAATTTGTTTATTATAAAAACATAAGTAGAAAAGGAACAAATTTTGTTCGACTTTACTAAACTGTGTTTAACTATACTAGAAAATATTTCAATTATCTAAATCAGAATCTAACAAATGTTTTAAACTAAATAATGTATGACTTTACTTGATCGTGTCAGACTTTAAAAAATATTTTTTCACTTTATTAAAGTTTTTGACTTTACTAAATCAGGTTAAATTTTATTAAATCATGTTTGAATTTATCAAATCAAATTTGACTTAACTAAATCAGGTTAAATTTTACTAAATCAAGTTTTATTTTACGAAATCATGTTTGATTTCACTAACCTTTGTATGACTGTAAGTCATGTATAAATTTACTGAATCATGTATGACTCAATTAAATCCGTTTAGTTTTACTAAATCATGCTGGACTAAATTAAATCATGTTTGATTTTACTATATAGTTTATGGAACGGCAAAAAAAGCACTCAAAAATATTTAATCAAAGGACCTAGTGTACGAAAAAACCTTTCGGTTTTTATTACACTTTGAATATCTTAAATCATTTTTAATTTTACTAAATCATTTTTTATTAACTAAATCATGTTTGACTTTGCAAAATTAAAAATGAATTAAGTAATCATAAGTTATTAAAAACTTTATTAAACTTGTTCAGACAAATATAAGTTCTTAAAAATTATGTATAATTAAAACAATGAGCTGATTTTTTTCTAATAAGATCTGCAATAAGCTGTGTATTAAAAGTAAGGTCTTGTTTTATTACTAATGATTAGTATTTTTTAAATATTAAACAAAAAAATAAACAAGTAAAATAATAAAGAGTGTTGTGCTCTCATTTATTTTAGCTAAATTGTTAAAAAAAATCAAATAAGATAAAAGTATATATTGTAACCATTATTTAAATGTGTAGGAGCCGGGCATAGTTCTGGTACCTCTCGCATGCTAAGCGAGTGCTCTACAATCTGAGCCAGACCCCCATGTGATTACAAGCGATTCGTAGCGTTTATAATGCATTAATTAACGTTTCCATTATTACGTCACAAAACTGTTGTGACATATGCAGTTTGTGACATACTAACTCTTTAGGGTATGTTTATAATTTAAATTGTATTTTAAAATTTCTAGTTTTCATTGTGTGGAATTCTTTAAAAAAAAAACTACTCTATAATTACGTCATAACAGTTTGTGATCTGCACGCGTGGGTTCAAACCCACCTCCGTATTTTTCTTTAAAATTAATTCCAAAAAGTCGTATTATACTTTGAAGGTTTAGTGTAAATTTATTTACTAATACTTTAATACATTTATATAGTTTTATTTGTATTTGTTTATTACGAAAATAAGTCTTACTTTACTTTTCGTTTATAAAATCAGTTACTGTTTTATTTAAATTTAATTTTTTTTAAACCGTTTAAAAATAAGACTTGTTAATTGTAATTTATGTAAATTTTAACACTGCAACATTTATTTATTAACTTATAAACATTTATTAGTTCATTTTTTATAAAAAAATTTCAAAAGTGTAAACAATTTCAATTTTATTGTAAACACTATTTCCTACATTTTATGGTAGCTTTTATTAAATTTGATATTTTTAATCTAAATTAAAAGTAATACTTGTTTTACATAAGTTTAGAATGTATCTATAAAATATTTATTTTACAATTTTAAAATTTTTATTTAATTTTTGTATAGTTATAAAAGCATATAAAACATATTTATCTGTTTACAAATAAAATTGTGCAAAAACTTAGATTTAAGAACTATGATAGGTTACAATTACAATTTAAACCACATGTAAACAAGCTAATTTAATTTTATATTATTCTCGGTGTTTACAAGCTTCTTTAAAAAAAATTGTAAAGGTATGCAGTTATTATTTAAGTATATAGAAAAAACAATCATGTTTACTATAACAACTTTCGGTAGCTCAGTTGGTACGCATTAAAAACTATTATAAAAGTCTACTCTCAAAATATTGTTTGTAAATTGGTATTAAGAAATTTTTAAGCTTTAAAGACTTCAATTGGTACGCATATATTAACTTAACAGTAGAAGCGCATAAGGCCATACTAGTGAGTTGATAAAAGCAATCAAAAAATTTTCAACTTTAAAAGCATACTTATGTTAAAATATGCCGTGTTGATGTACTTAATAAACAAAATCAATTGTTAAGTGCACAAGTGCTTCAAACACTAACGTTTATAAACACAAATTTGTGCATTGTCCCAGCGCCTTCGATAGCTCAGTTGGTAGAGCGGTGGACTGTAGCCAGTTGTTAGAAATCCATAGGTCGCTGGTTCGACTCCGGCTCGAAGGATTATTTTAGTTTCATCAAACTTTATGTTTTTCGTGATTAATATAAATATAGTTTTGTTTGACATTTTTTATTTTTAAAATCAACAAATTTAACTATTTCTTGAAATATCATTTTATAAAGAAGTATTTTACTAAAAAGACATGTTATAATTTAAATAGTTTGTTAACAACTAAATTTCTAGATAAATATACAAAACATCAAATATTTAAACACAATAATAATTAGTAGTTTAATTTTTTTTTTCCAAAACAGGCAAACTCCTTGTTTTATATTAGTTTTTTCTTTAACGAAATAAATTTAAGTGATAAAACTTACATTACTGTTAAAAATTATTAATGAAGTATTTAAAGGCAGTATTATAAAAATAATTCATTTAATTGTTGTCATCTTTTATTTTCAAAAAACAAATATCTAGAAGACTTTATTGAAATAATTGTTATACTTTTAAGTTAGTTCTGTCGTTAATATTGAAACTTGCACCATTTATATATTAATGGTAACCAACAAAAGCCGATTGATCTATCATTGTTTTATGATTACAAAAACAAAAAAGCAATGCTAAGAATAACAAATAACCTTGATACTTAATTTTAAATGTAAAAATTCTGCCGCTTAAGTTCGAACTTTTTGATTAAGTAAAAAGTTTGTGTAGAAAGTGTAACTTATTCTTAAGAAAAACTTGTTCCTTTAAATAAGTGTCAAGAAGTTTAGTTTTAAACATTTTTAGTTAAAATAAATAAAAACTAATACGAATTAGTACAAAGTTAATAAACACACCAAGCAAGTTATTCAAATGCATTAAACAAAACATGATTTTCTTAATCATGTACAACACAGTTGAAACATTAATAAAAATTATTTCAAAAAAGCCGGACTAAGTTTTAGTTGTTAAAAGAAAATAAAAAACAGTGAAACTGTTTTTTATTTAGATTCAAAAACACTTAAACTTGGATCACATTTTAGTTTATATAAAGTTATCATAGAAAAGTATTTATGGCATAGTTTACAATTAGAGGTGATATAATAAGACCAGGAAGAAAAACTAAAATCATGACTTTCAATAATTTCTAAACCAAATCAAAAGTCATTTAAAAACTTAATAGACTACAGAGACTCTGGTTTATATATTAAATAACTAGTAATTTAGATTTAGCTATAGTATGAAGGACAATAATTTAGATAAATTTGCACTTTTTTGGCTGTGTTTAAAGTACGAGCTCAAAAAGCATACAATTATAATTTGTTCTCTGGTTTATAGTTTGAAAAATTAAGCAGTAAGTAATGAAAAATAAACAAAACTGTTAAGCTGGTTATTATTGTTGTATAAAACAACTCGTTATCTTTAATAAAAAACCAAAATAATAAATTTTAAGTTTTTAGGGGAAACTCGTTAAAAAATTTAAAAAAGTAAATTTTAAAGTTTTCCTTTTTTTTTGTTGAAAAGAAATTAAAAAAAATCTTTTTTAAATAATTCAGTCTCTCGGATGTGATAAGAAAAAATAAAACAAACTAAATTAAGACAATATTCAATCAAATAAGTAAAGGTGCATTGTCCGGGAATCGAACCCGGGCCTCCCGCGTGGCAGGCGAGAATTCTACCACTGAACAATGCTTGTTGCAACTTCAAAATTTATAGTATATAAACCAAGTGGTTATCAAATGCAGCGTATCTGCATTTGCTTATCAAAAGTAGCAACTGTTGTGATGATATAAACAATCAAGTGTTCATTTAGCTTTGATTTTATGCGACTTGAATATTAGTGCATTTTAGTATTTACTTTTTTTTAACTATTTTATTAGCGGCTAAATATTTAGTTTTTGTTCATTTTTAAATTATAACCATTTTTAAATAGAATATTTATTTTAAAAATCTTATTTTATCTTTATTACAGTAAAACAATTCATGTACAAACTAGAAAATTTTGATAGTAACACTAACCAAAATTTGTATATCGCAATTTAAAACTAGCTTATTTATTTATAAAACTAATTTACCATTTTATTTTCGTTTATTTAAATAATAACAGACATTATTTGGTTGAAAACTGAAACAAATTTACAGTTGCAACTACTTAAGCTTAGTAGAAAAAAGTTGAGAAATTTTGTAAAAGTATCAAAATTTACTTAAATTTTGTTAAAACCAAGTTGTCACTTTGATATCTAACTTTGTCAAACATTTTAGAAGCCGGTTGTTAAAAAAAACAAAACTAAAAATTAATAATGCTTTTAGACGTGTCAGTTTAGACAATTAAAATGTTTGCATTCAAACATAACATAAGCAGTAAGTAAAATTTGTGAATGAAACATTAATAGGTATATCCTTTTTTTACGTTTGTGTAAGCACGATGATGACCAATAAAACCAGGGAACTATTTCTTTCTTATTAAATGTATTTATTTGGAAAGGTCCTTAATTGTATTCTATTTGTAGTGTACGACTCGATAACAGAAACGTTTTTTCGTGCACCAGGTCCTAGGACCAAACACTTTTGGTATTTTATTTTTGTCGTTCAGTAAACTATTCTACAAAATGCTCAAGACTATACTGGGATAAAAATATTTAGCCTAGTTTAATCTTCTGATCCCATTAAAAATCGTAAGGTTATGGTAGTTGAATCTGTATAATAAAAAATAGTTGATAGAATCCTTTCATAAGTACGATTAATCTTTAATTAACATTTAATTCATACAAAGCTTTTTTATTAGATTATAAATTAAATAGTGGCTATGAGAATGAGAATTTTATTTACACTTTACTAAATTAAGAAAATTTAAGCCATAGCTTTAAAATTAACATAACTTAATGAAATTAGTAAATTTTGTAGCTAATGAGAATTTGGTATTTATATTTGAAAAAAAAATTCAACAAGTATTTGTTTATGATTCATCTGAAATGTAGTATATAATAATTATTGTTGATAGCGTAAGCTATTAAGGTATTCTTTTTCACCTAAAGAAAGCTGTAGGAAAATACTTAATTTTTGATCAGACTATTAACACCATTCATCGTTAGTTCTATATTATAAACAATTTTTTTAAAAACCATAGTAGCTAAAACTTAAATATGACGTCAAGAAATTCACTAATTAGTTTTAAACAACAGCTAACGAACAACGTAAATTAAAATTCAACGCAAGCAAAATGTCTCTATAAGTTTGCAGTTTACTAAACCACGTGATTATTTTCAACGAGCGTCAAAGCTATCGAGCAAAAACACGTTTAAAATTTGCAGCGAAATATTATAGCACATTCTGTCGAGCTAAGGGCAAAAAAATTAACGCTTGAACGAACATATGCTAGCATTCGAGTGCGCTACAGATTTACTTGCCTTGACATTTGGGTTTATAAACAGTAATTTTTCGCCTTGAGACAAGCGTCGATGGTGTAACGGTTAGCATTGGTGCCTTCCAAGCACTAGTTCCGGGTTCGACTCCCGGTCGACGCACTTTTGTATTTTTGGTACAGTAGTGAAATATTTTGCATGTAAGAATGGAATAATGAAATGTTTTAAGTAGAAATGAATAATTTCAAACTAATTTTAGCAAGCTTTATGAAACTTTAATAAAAATTGTAGAATGAATACTGATGTAAATATACAATTTTTAACTGTACTTTATTTTGAAATTATAAAGTTTGAATCAAGTTGTAAGCAAGTAATTCAGTAATTATTTTCATGACTAGATACAAGATATTGAAAAAAAAATTCGAGTAGCTAGTTATTTGTTGGAATGTACTAATACTCTTGTTTTTAATTTTTACATAACTGTATTTTTTTCATGGTTTAGTAGTCAAGTCAAAAATCAAAAGTAAAGCTCACCTACTTAATTATGTACTACCATTTAAAGTTAACTAGTAGTTATATTTACTAGAAAATATCGTTAAAAAACAGGTCATAAATTGTACCTATTTTCTTTTTAATATACATTCATAAATATTGTTCTGTTGACCCTGCTTAAACAATATGTTGTTTTAGATTCTGTTTGATATTAAAAAAAATAAATAAAAAACACAAAATCAGCTGTAATAAAACAATGTTATTATCAAAAGATAGTTCATTCACCAAAAAACAAAAAGAAACCAAGCCCAACGTTGGGCTCGAAACCACGACCGTTGGATTAAGAGTTTAATGCTCTACCGACTGAGCTAGCCGGGCACTTGCAGTAAAGTCTTGTTACAGCTACATATTTGATAAATTTTAATTCAAACTCTCATTGATTTCTTTTATTGTGTATTACCGGTTAACAATTTAACGGTTTGGTTCATGTTTTATATAATACTGATATATTCTATGTACAACATACGATTTTTGAGTTTCTTACTTTTTTAAGAAAAGTAAAATAATACTTTAAAATTCAATTTATATTTATACCTTAGAACTTAAGGCTCTTTTGATGTAATTATGAAATTTGAACGTTCGCTCAAAATATAACTCAGCGTAAGCCAAATATTTTTAACTAAAACAGAAAAAAAAACTTTCTTTTCAAATCTTAAGCTTATTTGTTTTAATCTGTTTGTTTAAATTTAAATTTGTTTAAATTAATGATTGTAATATTAACATTATGTTAACAGTTAAATTTTTCAGATGCTATATGGTTACTTATTCAAACATAGTATAAGTATCGAAAACTAGTTGTGATTAAAATTAAGAAACTTAATAGTTAACCTTAATTAATTATTTTATAAAAGTACTTAGCTTTACTTAAATAAGCAACAACACATACTGCAATTTTTTATTATATCTAAATTATGTTTAAAAGTAGTTTCTGTGTAGTCTAGCAACAATAACAGTCTAATTTAAACTAGTAAATAAGTTACTTGTTTGAATTACTTTGTTTTTGTTGTCAGTTACAAAAACAAAAATATTTACAAATTTTTTTATACCTCCACATATTTTTGTTCTGTTATAAATTGTTCAGTTAAAATTTTATTAAAGCTTGTTACACACATTTTTTAGTCTAGTAGTAGCACAAAAGTTTAATGATTTTCGAGTAATCTTATAAAAATAAATTAATACTAAAACAATTTACGTTTCATAAAATGGTATATTATTTAAATGCATGATGAAACTAGTATACTAAATTGATAAATAAATGCTATTTTAAGTATAAAATAATTTTTATTTAATATAAATAACAAATGTTTTTCAGACTTCAAGTAAAGCTTTCAAGCTGTAACACTTTAAACACATGAAAGTTAAGTTAAGTATATAAGTTGTTAATACACAATCATGTAAACTTGTTTACTAAAATCACCTGTAGGTTAAAGAAGTCAACGTGTAGTATTTTTGAAAATTTTGTTGTTTTTTAAATGTTGATAAATAACAAAACCTTTTTAATTAGGTTATGCTTATATTTGATATATGTATTATTTTCTTACCTAAGATACAAAACTAAAGTGGTATAAAATGTAATAGTGTTTATAGTTATTTTAAATAAATTATCTATTTTAAAGCTTTTTAGTAAGCTTTTAAAAAATGCTTAAATTAATATTTTCAGATAAGTGCGAAATTACATTTATTTTTCATAATTCTTAAGTATTTTAAAGACTGTGAAGCGATTATCTTACTTGTAAAAAATATAATTGAAATAGTTTAAGGTATCTTGAAGTGCAGTTTTCTAACTTATAGTTGGTAACAGGGGCGTAGCGTGGGGAGGGACACTGGAGCATGCGTGCCACCCAAAAAAACGAAAAGAAGTAAAAAAAAGAATGTAATCTCTTTATCCTTCATTGTTTTTTATTTCTGCTTAATTTGCCTTTTTCAACTATGTTTATCCAGTTAAACGAAAAGTTAAACGAAATTTTGAATACCCATTAGTGACAAGTTAGAGAAATTACCCAATATACTGATTCGGTGTTGATGAAAAACTCCATAAGGAAAAATTCTATAACCTCATTAACTTCATAAGATTTTAGACTCAAAAAGTACGCAACTAGTTAGTGCACCGCTGTAGTATAACCTTATGGCAGCTTATTTTTCTACAAAAAAATTACAAAAATACGACACGCTTAAAGGAAAATTAAACAATTTTACAAGTTTTTTTATGCTACAATAAATGTTTAAGACTACTGCTAGTTTTCTGATCTTCATTTTTGTAAACATACAAGAAAAAGCGTGTCGGCCTATGAGAAATAAACTTTGTTCGTGATATTTATTTTAAACAAGTACAATCAGATGAATTAAATTTAAAAAACATATCTTTAACTATTTTACAAAGTTGTAATAAACTGTAATAACAGTTATAAAGTTGATGTATCTTAACTTCTGTGTAACTTTATTTAAATTATGTGCAATGAGGTGTTCTTATCACTGTTTTATTGTATATTAAAGAGATTGATATGTTTTTCGTAAATAAAACAGATACTTTCGTTTTATTGAATATAATCATTTTTAAAGATATAAATTTACTGTTAGTAGTAAAAACAGTTTTTATTTAATAAGTTTACATTTGTGCAAGTATAATTAATTGTAATGAAATTTTTACTTTTTTTTAAATTGTTTAATTTTGTAATGTATAAGTAATTTTTATAATAGTTACTTCGAACTTATTTTACTTAATGAATTTTTTGTCAACTTTTTTACTTATAAAAAGATCTATTTATAGCTTATTACAAAAGTTTTAATTTAGGGTTTTTTTTGAGAAAATAATTGCGCACCCCCTGACCAAAATACTTCGCTACGCCACTGGTTGGCAAGATTATAAATTCAATACAGTCTCATTTACCAAGTGGCCCGTTAATCTGTAGTTGTGATTTTTCAGAGTGAGGGAAGTCCCGGATTCAAATCCAAGGCTGGTTATACTTTTTGATAATATAAATTGTATTGGTTAGTAGTGTAAACTTCTACGTATTTTTACTACTGCGTATTACTTCTTACTTTAGTAACAACATTAAATAGTTATCAGCTTAAGTCTTATTTTACTTATCTATATTTTTAAAACTAATTTTATAACACGTTATTAATTAGTCTTATAACAGTCTTATAACAGAAATTTCTCAACTAAATTTAAATAACAGTGCGACTAAAGTCTTTTATCATCTGTGAATGTTGTAAATCAATTCAATTTCTCAAAACAGTTTTCGAAAATAAAAACAATTTTAAACAATAATGATAAGCTCTTAGTTATTTATATTTCAAGCATTATTTGATTAGAGTGAAACCCTTTTGTAAAACCATAACAATTTGAACAGTTTTGTTTTAAGTTTTATACAAATTACGAAATGCAAGAATATAGAAGCAAAAAATAACTATAATTTTTTAGGTTAAAACTGTAACTAAACCTTACTAAACTAGTACAGCTAAAATTGTTTAGTAGTAAAGAAAATGGAAACTTAAAGTTGAATATACATCTTTGATTACATAAAAATAAACTTAACTTCACGTTAACTTTAAACTTCAGTAACTATTTTTTTTATATTTAGTAAATATTAAGATATTTGAAATTCTAAAGTGATTACAACGTTTACAAAATGTATAAAGTAAAATGTTTTTAAGCAAAAAAAATTTTTTGTTAGTTTAGAATATGTACAAATTAAGCAACAGTTATAAATATAAAACAAGCTCATGTAGTAATATTTAAAACTAAAAGTTGCTTTGTAACTTATGTAATGAAAAGTTTTTATTTTTTCATTGTTTTAACAATTATTTAAACTTTAGTTTAAGCAAGGCACTAAATATAATTTAATGGTACGCTACTAAATTAACGTAGTAAAAATATAAGTAAATAAAAGACAACGCTTTATGGTTTAATCAAGCAAGTTATAGGTTTTTGTATTACAATACAAGAAAATAGCAAAAATTTTAAGTTTTTATGGTCTAATTTAAACAACAAACTAGTAAAAATTTGACAGTGTCGTACTAATTAGATAAATAAAGCTTAATAAATGTTTTAAAAACAAAAATTCCAAACAGAATTACGACTCAGTGTTTTTATATAAAAGTCATAATATTATTTATTTCTTAATTTAGTTAATTATAAGTTATAAATGACATATAAAAATGCTATAATCTATCTTTAATAACAATAGATTGCTTTTAAAACTATCTGTACATTTTTTCGTGTTGAAATTTTTAAATACCGAATATCTTTTGTAACAGTTTTTTATTAGACTTTCATGAGTCGTAACTTATTTATAAAACCAATTTTATTTAAATAAAAATATGTATAGTGAGAGAACCAAGATAAATATAAAATTAAATACCTAAAGCTTCATGAAACACTTAGTGATTACGTAAAATGCTTTAGAATTGCTGTTATGACAAGTTTATTAAACTTAAATATTTATTAAAACAACTCAAATACACTTGCTAACGAAATAATTTTGCAGAAAAACAACAATTTGCTCACTACTTTTTTTATTCAACTGACTCACGTTTATCCGTGTTAATGAAGTTGAAAAATTTTTACGGATTTATCTAAAGCTTCCAAGTAACAGTTTTCAAAGTTACTTGGAAAACTTTGATAAACCCGCAGAACTGTCTTAATTTTTTTTAAACAGAGAAACGTCCGTCAGTTTAATAACGAAAAGTAGTGTAAAAATTTAGTACAACACAAAGTTTATATAAAAAAAACTTATATTAATCTACTAAACTGTTTTCTTAAGTAAAGTTGTACTTTTCAAATTAATTTTCTCGTTTATAAACATTGACTTCTACGAACCTAAAAATAAAAGATTTTTTCACAATTTTTAAACTACTTATTTTTAAACATAAGGTATCTTTGATATTAGTAGATTTTTTTCTTTTTCTTTGCAAATAGTTTATCTGAAGCTATAAACAAAAAAATAAGTATGTGTAATAAAAAAAAACTTGCTTGTTCGATATTAATATTTGTTTTGTCATCGATGTATTAATTTTTTATATAAATCATGTTTTATTTTAACTATGTTTTTCAACTATAAAAGTTGACATACCTTTTGTATCAAAAATATTAGCTGTTCACTTATTAAATAAAACTAGAAGATCTAAAATTAGATAAAATCAAATTCACAATAATCAATAAATAAATCACTTAAAAAGTTGAAAACAAATAAAACCAGAACCAAAAAGATAGAAAATTTTACTAAACTTCCAGCTTACAAACAAAAATATACTTATTAATTACATGCAATATAAGCGAAACACTTAATAAAAAAGTTTGACAAAAATGAAACCTTTTTGTACAATGAAAGTAAAAATGTTTCAGCCCGGGCTCGAACCGGGGACCTTTCGCGTGTGAGGCGAACGTGATGACCACTACACTACTAAAACACTTGGCAGTAAGCGTAATATTGCGTGCGTAAACTTGTTGTACCTTGAATTGACTCTCTTTGAAAGCTTCAAACGACGAAAAAATCGGCGAAAGTCTGCAGTGCAGAAGCCTGGACTATCGTGTGCCGAAAGAGACAAGCTCAAGTTTAACAAAAGAGTTGATCATCAGACTTCAGTCATTCCATCTGATCATCAGTTTTTGTTGATTGATACGAGCGTACCAGATGTCTTGCCTAGTGGACAATGTATTGAACGTTGTACAGCAAAAAACAATGCTGAAGTTAATGATTAATGCCATCAAATGGTTGCTTCATGTGAAAACATGATAAACCGTTTGTAGATAGAAGGCTATAGGTTTTTCGGTTGTGACTGACTGATGAGTCCTAATAAGGACGAATCCGTTTTCAGTTTACCGAAAGCATATGGTCTGATGATCTTTGAAAGCTTATGAACATATTCAATAGTACAAAGTAAAAAATGCTGTACAATACAATTGTGTTGTTTAAGTTAAAAATTTGACTTTAAATATAATTAGCAAATTATTAGCCTAAATGAAACTTATATTGATATATAGAAGTAATTGCTACAAGATTGGTTTTAATATAAATTAAATTAGCTGAAGGTCTACCCTTAGAAATAGTTAAAACTAGATTTATATGTTTTAACATTTGAATCTCACTTAGCTATAAATATACATTTTTTCGTTTTTAACAATATTGTTTCAAAAAATATAGAAGTTTTACTATTATGCTGACAACTAGGAAATGAAAAAAATGTTTAAATAATTTGAAAGGTTTTTAAATTTTCAATCATGTAGTATTTTTAAGAGTGCAAACTTTGTTAGAATAAACGTTCTCTGTTTAATTAATTTAGAATTTTGGTATTAGTGTAAAATATATACTTATGAGCTTTGACAAAATATTTCAACTTTTTATTAGCTAGCATAACATAAATGTACAACTATGTGACAAAACAGAAGTATTTAATTAATTGAAAGTTGTTGTAAACATCAAGTAGTACTCAAACTAGTATTAATTTTAATCAAAAGAAGACTTAGTTTATAAAACTTAAAACTTTATTTATATTACAATCAGTAAAACTTTTTAGTTTAACTTTTACGACAAGCTTACAAGCTTAAAGTGACTATTGAGTTTTAGTTATTTATTTATTGTCATACTTTGTTTAGTTGTAGTATAGTGATATTTTAATTTATTACTTATCCACGACTTAAATCAGTTTATAAATTTAAATAACAAATTTTCATTAGCTAGAAAATTTTATAATATATTTAGCAGTTTATTTCTACAGTTAGTTTTATCATTTATAAACACCTCAATTTATTTTCTCAGTCATCATTTAATCAAAACATACTTAGATTTAAAAATATTAATTTTAATAAAATCATAAACTTAATATTCTTTGGTCACACGTATGGATACATACAAATAAAAACAAAAGCAATTACAAAATAAAATGCACGACTTGAAATGAACATTTTTTACAAATAAACATCAAGTTTATAGCCATAAGCGTTAAACCACGTGAGAGTTTACCGCTTAAACTAGCAGATAAACTGTGTATAATTCTGCTAGCGAGCGAAAACGCGTTGAAAATTTGCAACGCATTATTATAGATCATTTTGTCGAGCTAACGGCAAAAAAATTAACGCTTGAACGCACTTATGCTAGCATTTGACTGCAGTACAGAGCTAGCTGAATTTTCATTTGAGATTGTATACAGTAATTTCTCCATTTCAATACAAGCATCGATGGTGTAACGGTTAGCTTTGGTGCCTTCCAAGCACTAGTTACGGTTTCGACTTCCGGTGGACATGTATTCAACATAATATAATCTTAATTAGATAAAACAGTAAGTAAGGATCAACGAAAAAAAAAAGTGTTTTAAGTCGTGTTTGATAGTTTAGTTGTTAAACTCATTAAAAAATAAGTTATAAATCAATAAACCTAAAACATACACAAAAGAGTGATTGTTTTTATTTAAGTATTATAAACTGAATTAAAATTACTATATTTAAAAAGTGTATTTATTCAGTTTTGTAAAATCAAAAACTTCAAGATAATCTACAGAACTCTATTTGAATTCTAATTGAATTTAAATCTACCTGTTATAATTCAAAAAAGCTACGTATAGTGTAGTATATAATTTAAATACTCAGTTTATCTTCGACTACTGGGTTGGCCGAGTGGTTAAGGCGTTGGACTTAAGTTCCAATGGACGATTGTCCGCGTGGGTTCGAACCCCACATCCAGTATTTTTTACGTGTAGTATTATTATTTTTCTTTTTATAACTGTAAGTTTTGAACTAAAAAAAGATTTGGCTTAAAAGCCTTATAAATTTTATTTATTTAACTTAAGTGTTTACAATTTACTTTATAAGTTCATAGTTTTAGAAGCTTATAGTTTTTATGTTTAGTTGAGAAAGTTTTTAAGTTTTTATCCTATTTTACGCATCATAACGTGTTTTATGCTATTAACTTACTATAAAGACGTTTCTAAAAGTAAACTAAAAAAGTTTAAGCTCGTTTTCTTTTGACTGTTACCTTAAGTTATAGTAGTGATTTTAATTAACATTTTAAAAACTAAAACACCATATTTAGAGGGTTGAATACGTATGAAAGTTTAAAAAAAAAAACTTTATTAATCATAGATAATTTTTATAGTATATTTAGTTTATAATGCATGGAATAACTTGAGTGATTTTACAAAAAACTAAGCGTAGTAATACATAATTAAACTAAATGTAGTTTAAACAATAGATAAGTTTCAAAAATAAATAGAGTATAAATAAAATATTTTTTGCTAATTGAATCTACGGTTTTCTACATTTGTTGATAAATAGTTTTATTACATCTTGCTCTAGTTATTTGTTATTTAACCTACATTGGGCCGACAGGCTACAAAGTTTTACTTATATGAACGCGATAGTTGGATACCACGTAACCGACTGCGTGGCCTAATGGATAAGGCGTCTGAGTCCTAATCAGAAGATTACGGGTTCGTGTGTCGGCGTGGACTTCTTATTACAACTGCATTAGAGGTAATTGGTTGGCTTGGAAATAATATATTTGTAAAATTCGACCGAATAAATTGTTTCCTAATATTTCTTTTTGATAAATATCTTCAACTCAAAATTTAAATTTAGTAATGTTTCACCTGTTTGAACTAAATCAAACGAGATCATCACTTGAAAAAAAAACTGTTATTTTTTTTCAATATAAACATGTAAGAAGACATTAGGCTATACTTTATTCAAAACTTGCGTTTATGTGTAAGAAAACAAAAACAAAATAAAACTTATAGCTTAAAGTTATAAACTTCGGAAAATCAGTATATCGCCAGGTTAGTTTATGTCAAGGTTAGAAAAATGTAAGCTACTTAATAATAATATAATTTTAAAACATAAATAAAAAATATACTTACCATTAGCATGCTTATAAGATTCGTGAACAACAAGAAAAAACAACTCTTGTAACTAAAACACTAGGTTAATTACTGCTTTTAGTGTTTAAAACTCAATTATTGTATCGTGACGTAATTATAACTTAGGCATATAAAATCTTAAAGCTCTATTTATTAGAAATTTTGAAATTAGTTACTTTTGTTGGTTTTAATATTTGCTTGTACAAGTTGAAATAGTGGGGAACAGGTCAAAATTACACGAAGACAAAATTGCACGAGGGCACAAAACTGCACGAAGATAATTTCGCACCAAGGGTCAGTTTTGGACGTAGGGTCATTTTTGCACGAGAGTTAAATAAAGCAAAAGAAAACTATAAGATAAATTAACATAATACCAAAAAAAAAATTAATGCATAAAGTAATACTTATTTTATATGTATAAGTATATAATTTAAAATATATATTATATTATAAATTATAAATATAATATATTATAAATAATATATTTTTAAGTATATAAGTACTTATACATAAATGTATAAGTAATAACAAAAATTAAAATAAAAAAACAACTAATAAAAGTTGTTAAAAAAATAAAATAATAATAAAACAAAATAAATTAATCAAAATAAAATAATAATAAAAATAAATAAAAAAGTCGTTTTAATACAAAAAAAAAATTCAACCTGTGCAAAAATTTCTTCTTGCAAAAGTGACCCTTCGTTCAAAAGTGTCTTTTTGCAAGTTTATTACGTGCAATTTTATCCTCTCGTGCAAAAGTGTCTTCGTGCAAAAATATCTTCGTGCAATTTTGTGCCCTCGTGCAATTTTGTACGCTCGTGCAAACTTTAACGCTACACTAAATAGAAAATAGTGATGTATTTATCAAAATTTCTTAAGGTTAGAAATAAAGCATTTTAAAATGAAAACATGAACGTATTAACTCGTTTCCTTTATTTAAAGAAGTTCTCCCGTCAGCATTCGCTATATTCATCTTCTCATCATTACTCATGCAACAATACGACAACTTGCAATTATAAATAAAAACTAACTTTAAAGGTGATTGAATTAAAAATATTAACGCGTTCTTACTCGCAGTATGTCTGTGATGTTGGTATACTATCAAAATCCACCCGCGTTCAAAATCCACCCGATCAAAATCCACCCGCATTCAAAATCCACCCGATCAAAATCCACCCGGTTCAAAATCCACCCGAGTCAAAATCTACCCGATCAAAATCAACCCGATCAAAATCCACCCGATCAAAATCAACCCGGTTCAAAATCCATCCGATCAAAATCCACCCGATCAAAATCAACCCGACTCTAAATCCACCTGTTTCAAAATCCACCCGATCAAAATCCACCCGGTTCAAAATCCACCCGATCAAAATCAATCCAACTCTAAATCCACCCGTTTCAAAATCCACCCGATCAAAATCCACCCGGTTTAAAATCCACCCGATCAAAATCAACCCGAGTCAAAATCAACCCGATCAAAATCCACCCGAGTCAAAATCCACCCGATCAAAATTCATCCGAGTTAAAATCAACCCGAGTCAAAATCCTACCGACACAAAATCAACCAAAGTCAAAATCCAACCGAATCGAAACAAGCACCTTGTTTATTTATTTATTTTTAAATCAAGTATCATTTAAACAAATCTCACCACTCTAAAGTACCAATCTTAAACAAGTTTTATTTAAAAAACACTTATAAAATCTTGTATTTTTGTCCCTTATAAATTGACTTAAGAATATAAAAACTGTACTACAGATTGAACTTATTTTGTGAGGTTTTTTGAGTTGTTATTTGGTATTTTTGCTTATTATAAGGAATTTTTGACAAAAATATTTTTGTTTTTTTGATTACTGAATATAATTTTGAATAGCTACAGCCGGCAAGCAGCTTTTAAAGGTACTGTTGTTTTTGATATAAGTATAACTATAAGAGCTAATAAAAGTTTAACAACGTCAGGATAAACAAATTAAAGTTTTACTATACAAATATGACTATGTTAAAACTTTTAGAAAACTAAAGGATGTGCCAGAAAAAATAATCTTGTATTATCTCAATCACAATTACACGACAATCAATTATAATTTACTGTTTCTAGGTATAAAATTTAATAATTTAGAACTTTTAAGTAATTTTTAAACAAATACGTCACACGATATAATTTTTATAAAAACTGAGTATTACAAGTGAAAGCTACCATTTATACTACAAATTAATCCATTTAATTTAGGGGTCAGCAAACTGCGGCCCTCGAAGTGTAAATATGTGGCCCTCGAGCATGTAAATTTGGTCAACTAAACAAAACAAAATTTAAATTGAAATTTTCAAAAAAGAAAAAGAAATTATAATAGTTTGTTTTTAAGTTTCTGAATATCATTTAAAAATCATTTATTATGCTTAAGTCTTAGATGTGAAAAAAGACAGATAGTAAATCTAGAAGTTTTTCTTTAAAGTTTAGACTTTACTTTTCCTTTTAAACAACAAAAGCTTACGTACTTGGATAAATTACTTATATAATATTGCAAAGTTTTTTTAATTGGCAATTTTACATGTTTTTAACTTTTAAAAACACGGTGACTGGGTTGAAGTAACTGTTGTACTTTTTTTGTTTCAAAAAGTTGCAACCCGAAAAACTTTAGATAGATTATTAAGGTATTTAAAGGTTTTAAAAGAAAAACTTACACTGTTTAAAATGAAAGTATTAATATTTGTTTATATTTTAACTAGTTTAACAAAATCACTAAAATTTTAAATACGTGATATGCTGTGCATTAAATAAAAAAATATTTTTTTTAACTACTAAAAAGAAAATACAAATAAAATAATAGAAATTGATTATAAAAAGTGTACATAATGATCTACACCTGTTTTTAATGATCTACACCTTGTAAATAATAATAGAAATAATAATATGACACAAGTTTAAAAAAAAAAAAGTTTTCGACTTTAGAAAAAAATGTACATTTTAAATATGCCAGGCCTGATCCCTTTAAGTAGATAAACGTGACTAAAACAGATTAAAAACAAAAATTGAATAAAACAACGGCTCGCGGAAAAACTTGAAACATGAAATTTGGCCCGAGATAAACAATTGTCTGCCGACTCTGATTAAATCCAACTGCATCTTCGTTACTTTTAATTACAAAAAAGTAAAAGGCAAACGTTTAAAATTCATTTAGTTTGTGTTTTTTTTAATATAATTTTTTTATGTGAAAGGTCTTAACAAGATATTTATCTATAAAAGTTCTCTTTGTTAAGAAAAGGTCACTAATTTACTTTAGATAGTTACCTTTACTGTATTGCCATTTAAAGATTTTTCAATATTAACTTTAAATTAAATATTTATTAATTTTCGGTTTTATTTGTTAGACAAAATTTTCACGCTTTTAAAGTTAATTTGTCTACTAAAAAATTTGTTATAACAATAGTTGTCTTTACCGTTTAAATTCGTTATAACCAATATAAAATTTTGTTTAATTTTAATATTGTTTCATTTTTAATTAAATTACTTAAAATTTCTCAAGTTTTAACAAATGGATTTTTTTTATATGAAGATTATATTTTAAAAAAAAAGGTAAATAATAACATTTCCGTTTCTATGAATTAAAAAATATCAATTAACAATATAATATTGAACAGTAAATAATAATTTATCTTACTTAATTACAATTTCTATGCAACTTTATATTTATAAAAAAACACAAAACGTTTACAACTAATTAATTAAAAACATGCAGTTATAGCTTTTAACTTAAATTGTCGGAAATTAATTCAAGAAAATTTATCGCATGTAAATTAAAAGTTTTAGATTAGAAAATTTAAAATTTAAACGTTAACCAAAAGAGATTATATTTTATAAAACCACTCAATTAATCACTTTCAAAACTGGCCTTAACCTATTAATAAAATTAATAATACGATTGTTTAAGTTGATACAGTCTGGTACAAAAATTCATAAAAATAACTTATACTTGAATTTAAACTCTCTTGTCTGAAATACATACTTTTTTTAATGAACTTATGTAAAAATAGAACATTTTAATAATAAATTAAAAATGTTATAAGTTTTTTTTTCGTAATATTTGTTATAAATATAGTGTCATTTCTAAAAAACTCAACTTATTTGTTTACTACTACAATTCTAAAGTATATAATTTCCCTAGCTCAAGTCTAACTACTAACTTTTTTAGTTGCAATTTACAAGCTATTTGAGCAAACTCAATGAATTGTAGAGTCGATATTTGTTTTATGTAAAGGACTTTAGAATTCATAGAAAAATGTTTAGCTTTTTAATTTGTACTATTAGTTAAAAACTAGCAAATTAAGTTGTTATCTAATTAAAAATAACTTATAACTTTAGTTACTTTAGACGAAACAATTTTTAGTTTTTTCAAAAATAGATGGTTTATAAAAAAAACATTTAATAAAATAAAATTCAATTAACTTAAACACTTTGAAAAAACGATAATAGCAGCTAAAATTATTGTATAAATTAAAAAAAATAACTAAAAAATATTTGTAACAAAAATTAGATAGAAAACAATAAAATTGTTTTAAAACAGTTATTGATTTCTTACATATTCCTCATTTATATTTTTAGTAAATTAGTTTTCGTATTTTTATATTAAAATTTATGTTCTGTTTTTAAAAATTACTAATAAAAGAAACGTCAATAAATTGTTTACTAAACGACAAATAAAAGCGCTCAAAATATTTGGTCCTAAGTCCTCTTGCACGAACATACCTTAAAGTTATCGAGTCGCACACCAAAAATATCTTTTAACGTCTTTTCCACGTCGAAAACAATAATGTTTAAAATATAATTAATAGGTGATAGTTTTTCCAAATTTAACAAAGGATTTTTATTTTATTATCACGTAGCAATTTTATATTATTCTTTATCTATATTTTATTTTTTATAAACACTGTTAGTTGAAATTTTTTATATAATAAAATATTGTAAGTAATACTATTTTGAAATTTAAGTAAAGCACAAAACACAAAACTTTTTACATCAAAAAAAAAAGCTCAAAAATTTTAGATTAATATTTTAATTTTCTTTTTGTAACATTTAATTAACATTTTCCATAAATTTACATTATTTGGTATTTGATTTTTGTAATTTTCTTTAGCTTAATAAATGTTATTAAAGATTCTTCTAATTTATAAACTTCTATAGTTTTGATATTTTAATTTACTATGAGTTATCCTTAGTAAATATTTTTATTTAATTATAATTGACTTTGGGAAATTAAATTAGAAGGAAGTTTAAATGGATTGAAACTGAGCGTAATTCTTTTTTTATTTTTTTTTAACTTCTTTTTTTAAAAGTAACACCAACACTACTAACATTAATAAATTATAAACATTTTAAATATTTGTAAAGCTACTATGAATTTTTTTTTAATGCTGTTTAATTATATTGTTTAACTTATTTTTTTAATTATTTTATTAAATAAATTAAAATTTCTTTTTTTATAAATACTTACTCTTTTTTATACCATAGTTGTTTAAACATATAACTTTATTCAATATTACAAAATTCTATTAGAAATTAATTCTTATTTCGAAAAAAAATGAACTCGGGTTGATTTTGATCGGGTGGATTTTGAACCGGGTGGATTTTGAACCGGGTGGAATTTGATCGGGTGGATTTTGACTCGGGTTGATTTTGATCGGGTTGATTTTAATCGGGTGGATTTTGAACCGGGTTGATTTTGATCGGGTGGATTTTGAACCGGGTTGATTTTGAACGGGTGGATTTTGACTCGGGTGGATTTTGACTCGGGTTGATTTTGATCGGGTTGATTTTAATCGGGTGGATTTTGAACGGGTGGATTTTGATCGGGTGGATTTTGAACCGGGTTGATTTTGAACGGGTGGATTTTGACTCGGGTGGATTTTGACTCGGATGGATTTTGATCGGGTGGATTTTGACCCGGGTGGATTTTGATCGGGTGGATTTTGACTCGGGTGGATTTTGATCGGGTGGATTTTGATCGGGTGGATTTTGATCGCGGGTGGATTTTGATTGCGGGTGGATTTTGAACGTGTCCCGTGATGTTCCTATTAAAAATAATTGTTTGAAGCATAGTTTATCAGAACTTAGTCTTGAAACATATTTTTGAATTTTTGATTTGTTTGAACTCAGTATAAGCCAAGTTTATCAGCACTGAAAGCTTAATTAAATATTTCAAAGTTTAAACACTTTATCAACTGTGAAATTATTTAAAAAAAAAACATGAAAAAACATTTTTAAATCCTTTTAACAAAACAGAACATAAAATTAAGAAAAAAAAGTTTGTTCTCACGTAATGAAAACAAATAAGATAAATTATTACAACGAAATTGAGTGAAATATAGTAAAAAACATTAATACCTGACTAATAAATGCTAGTTGTAATGAAATACTTTGAATTTTGTACTCTATTTATGATCATTAAAGTATTATACTCGACTAAGGTTTATGTTTAAAGTTTTTTGAATAAAATATATTGACAGCCAGTGGTAAACCAAAACTTAAAGAACAATTTTTCAAATGAATATCAATTATTTCTATAAAATTTTAATAAATTTTATTCTGTTGTTTTTGTAAAAACGTAGTACTGTAGTCAGTAAGTATATAAAATGTTACTGATTTTAATTGTTTTAAATAACCACAAAACACACGTATATTAAGAAAAAGTTGAAGAAATTACGTTCTATAGTTGCAAAGTTTGAAAAGTGTTTATTACGTTTCTTTCTTTAAGTATTTGTTGATATTAAATCATTGTTAATAAAATACATACCGATATAATCCATGAAATTAATTTCATGTGCTCGAGTTGTAACTTACTTTCACAAGCGTCGATGGTGTAACGGTTATCATCAGTGCTTTCTAGTCACTACATAACAACTTCCGGTTGATTCACCATTTACCAATAAAACTTTGGAAAAATACAAAAACTATTTTCTATTCTCTAAAATCTTAGAACATTTAAACTACAACAGCTGTATAGTGATAGAGGACCTGAAGGCTCATCATATAAACTAAGTATTACCATAAAAAGCTAACCTTGCTAATACATTCTAAATAGGACCTCTATGTGATATTTACCTAAGTACTGTTCAATAAGTTTTACAATTTATTACACATTACAATATAAACAAAGTAAACACACACTATAAAGAATACATAACATAACGGTCGATTAAATAATACTCAGCTTAAATAAGAGTTAACAGGTGGCTTTGGCTGGCTCACCATTCTACCAAAAGCAACGTTTATTCAAAGTTATCATATTTAAGCATTGAGAAATTATTCTTTTTTTTTGCAATCTCTTCTCTTATACAATTAAGAAAGCAGTGAAGCATGCATTACTGCTACACTCCCTTAACCTGTTTTTTTTTTAAGTTAAAATTTGTTTCTTAGATTTTAAAATTAAAACATAATTTATGAAATTTAGTTCATATTAGGTTCTTTTCCCCTCCTAAAAAAACTAAAAAAATCATTTCACCAGTTAAATTATTTTTATATTGCTATTTAAAACAATAAAAACTTTATAGAAAGTATCAAAAGACTTGAAAAAATACTTATATACATAACATAAGTGCACATGCAAAGTTGTAAGTGAATTATATTTTAAAACTTTTTACAACAACTAAAAAACTTAATATGTTTGTGTTAGTTCAAAATTTTATAAAGTCAGTCTACTGAAGTCCACTTCTTTTCCCATCATCTTGTCGAAAAACTAACGTCTAATGTCCATACAACTTTTGTGTTTGTTACAAATAGGAAGGTAGTTGTCGCCGACTGAATGAGTCCGAACATCCGCTAAGTCAGACGATGACCTTTAGTAAAAGTTTAAGTTGGTGACGAATCGATTCATCTAATTACATCGAACTTGATGATCTTCAACAAACTTACGGCTGTGACGTCATAATAGGCTGACATGAACTAGATTGTTCGTTGTAGTTGTCCATTGATATTTTAAGATGTATTTAATTTTATATTTTTAAAATAAATGTTATATTTAGTCACTCAAGATTAAAAGACATTTTAAATGCTTTAACTTTTAAAAGTTTTCAATAATCAAAACAAGTGTTTTACTAATAATATTAAGAAAGAAACTTTGTTTTCGTAAAGTAACTTTTAATAAGTGTAATGTTTTGGAAACAATTAAATTGTAATAATATTATCACAAAACTATTAAGTTTTTAAATAAACCCCAAATGAAAGAAATAATTTAAATTCGTAAACAAATAGAGGAAGGAGATGTTTTGAAATATGTTTAAAATAATCAATTACTCCTTTTCGCTACACAATTTAAAAACAAATGGCTTGAAAAAGCTTTAAGGAAATAACAATCACATTTCGTAAATAAATAACAATTTTGTTTTTAAAACAATTGTTAAAATTAACTATGAGAGTTACTCCTATAAACATTTTTAAAGTATTTATCAAATATCTGCATCGATAAAAATTATTTTAATTTCTAAGATAATATTTTAAAATCATCTTAAAATAGCCAAAACGAAATTAAGTGTTACTTTTAAGTGAATGAAAATAACGTCATAAGAAATGTGCAAAACTTAACTCCCTTTACACAAGTACATTAAGTTTCAGTGAAAAATCAGCTGTAAATGCTTATTTGCTAAAACATACATTTGTTTAAAGACTACTTAAGAAGCTTTTTTTTAACAAAATAAACTTTTTATTTCAATCTTCACAATAACACACTGACGTTTAGTAGCTAGTTTTAAAAAATTTAACAATTACGAGTTATTTTAATGTGAAAACAAATTGAACAGTTTTTCAACAAATATTTTTCTACTTTCCTTATTAAAATGCTTTTTTTTTTCGAAGCAATAAAAAGTCCTTAAATGATTTGCTAGTACATTAGCTGCTTCCTTAGACTATTCATTTATTCTTAACCTCTAGTATAGAGTATTTGCTAAAAATTTTAAGAAATATCACTTTCTTTTTGACTAAACTTAGTTTTTTAAATCGAAATTTTGCGGTATCATTACACATAGCAACTTATTCGCAACATAAATTCAAAGAATTACTTGCTCATAACTTATAAGAAAGTTTTTTGCTGTCTGCAGTTGTTTAAAATAATCTTTTTCATAAGATAGATTTTCATTTTCTTACACAAAGGTAAATATAAGAATGGCTACAGATTCAGTATATCCACGATATAAACATTTGTAGCTTACTTTGAGCAAAATGCGAAACATTAGTTAGAAGCTTTTTGTAGATGTTGAGAGTAAAAGTCAACAAGAATCCTATTCATCGGGCTCATTTTTTGCTGCTAAATGTTTTCGTGGTTTAAAAAGTTCCTCCCTATACTTTTATAAAAAAACAATTGCAATGTGCACTTTTTCGTGTGTTGGCGTCTTAGATAAACTGCATTTTTTGTTTAAAATTGTGCACTTTGGCACTTGAAAAAAATATAAAGAAGGTAAATGATAATAACCACGAAAACAAGAAAAAAATTAGTATTTCTTAATCTTGAATAAACAACACTTTGGTTACGCAGTTTTTGTATACGTTTAACACATTAAATAATTTTAAAGCCGATTTTTTTAATAAACACTAAGTAGTTTTTACAAAGAAGATATTTAAGAGAAATGTCAAATTTTGTAGAAATAATTTTTTGGAGGTCGTCGTGACTTTTAAAACTCTATTTAAAAAATTTCTGAAATTTTTTTAGACTCAAGTTTGTATATAAGTTAAGTGAAAAGTCATCCCACTTTAAAATACTAAAATGATTAATGAAAAAAATCTGTACATCTTCTATTAATTAAAAAGGTGACTTCTGTATTTGTATAAATTATATACTACAGCAATTCAAGAACAAAATAATTTGCTGCGTGCAGGATTTAAATCTAAGCGGGCAATGCCCATTAGATTTCGAGTCCAACGCCTTAACCACTCGGCCATCGCAGCTCCCGTTGGAAATATACTTTTCTTGTTTATATAGTTAAGTAGTTGCCAATACAAAACAAATCATATTAAGAAACTAAGTAAATAAGCTTTTTTAAGTATATATAGTTTATAGTTACAAAAGACTAAACTTTTCAAAAATTTGTTATTTAAATGTTATTTAGTTATGTTTTAGTTTTGTTATTTAGTTCTTATATCCAACAATAACTACCAATAAATTTATATCAATACTAATTTACTCGTAATTATATTCAACAAAGTAAATTCTTCGTAAGTAGATGAAAAATGATTAATTTAAAAAATAAACAATGCATAGGCAAACATAACTATTTTTTTTTAAATTGTGATGATAAAATTAAATAATTTTCTAAAAAATAGTTCATAAAGGAGCCTGACAGGGGACTTGAACCCCTGACCGTTGGATTAAATGTCCAACGCTCTACCGACTGAGCTAGCCGGGCTCACATCGACACTGAAATTATAGCGTTTATATTTAAAATCGTTATACATTGTGACGTAGTAATTCAAACTTTGTGACGTAGTTAAACTAATGTTGCAAAATGGAAAATACTTTTCAAATTTTTTATTTAGTATTTAGGCTGTTACAAATTAATGGTAATACGAAATTGTTAGTAATCTTTGAATTAGGAATTGTAGTAATACTACTACTATTACTTTTTATTAATAGTACTATTACTAATTATCTTTAAATTTTAATTTATATAAGTTAAGTTTAGTTCTGGTAGAAAATTGTACAATAGGTTATTTATCTGTTCAAGTGTGAAACTATTTCTGCTGTTCAAAAAAGAAAAATAACACTTTTAGCAGAAAATACTTTCCAGTTTTATTTAAATGTTTAATTCAAAGAAATCATTAAATAAGTTTAAATAAAAATATTTCACACGGAAATCAATAATATAGGAAAAAAAAAACATTATTTTAAGTACCAAAACAAAATAAAGTTTCATTGCGAAATTATGTTCTACCGAGACTTGAACTCGGATCACAGAATTCAGAGTTCTGATAACTAACCATTACACCATAGGATCGCACGTTAATATTATATTTTTTGTGAATTTATAGCTACAAACACTATCAAACTTTTAGATAAGACACGACCTGTTTAAGTTTGTTTTACACTTAATTAAAGGGAATAAAAAGTAGAGCTTTAACTACAAATATACATGTAATTTATAAAATAAGGCATGTAAAACAATTGATTTAACGATTTGGGATTACTTTTTTAATTATACTTACACGTTAGTTTAAAAAGTTTAGTTTTTGTAAAGAAAAAAGAAACATAATTATAAAACATATATAATATGAAGCTTTATTACTTTTTGAAATTTTTAGAATAAAATAAAAAAACAAGTATAGCTAAGTTTATATTAAAAAAATTAAATCAGTTTTTTCTATTTAGTTTGAACCGTTTAAAATAAAAAAAATTACAAACTAGTAATAAAAAAAATCAATTTATTTATGAAAATGATAATTTTTTTGTTAACATAAAAACTAAACTAAATTTTACTAGTTAGTTTTGGTTACTTATAAACTTGTTTAAGGCTAGTATAGTTAGGGAGCGGGTCAGAATGACACAGCGACAAAATTACACGGTGCGTCACCTTGGCACGGTGCGTCACTTTGGCACGGAGGGTCACTTTGGCACAGCGACAAAATGACACGGTGCGTCACTTTGGCACAGCGACAAAATGACACAGTGCGTCACCTTGGCACGGTGCGTCACTTTGGCACGGCAACAAAACGACACGGTGCGTCACTTTGGCACGGAGGGTCACTTTGGCACAGCGACAAAATGACACGGTGCGTCACTTTGACACGGAGGGCCACTTTAGCACAGCGACAAAATAACACGGTGGTTAATAAGGGAGAGAACGATTTGTTGTGAAACTTCATTGGTATGGCCAACGATCTTATTTTTCTAGGAAATTTTTCGGTTTCCTGTCTTCTAACCGGTTTTGTAGAAATGGCAACAATCACATTGGTTAACTTTAAAAACAAAGACCGTAGGATTTTTTGATTGTGACTTCATAAAATAAAGTGAAACACGTAATGTTTATACCTTCTATTGTCCATCGTCGTACTTATAAACAACATACTCATTTTTAAGCAGTAGCAAGGTGTTAGATGTGCTTAATAAACAAAAAATAGTTGTTTGTATTAAACAACGTTCACAAAGATGCAAAAACAGCAACTTTTTTAACAAAATACGACTGCCAAAATTAAAGGGAATTTATTTTTGATTTCTTTCGAATGGAAAAACTTAAATACAGTTTAGTACTAGAACTTGAAACGAGTAATAGAAATTAGAAAATGACTTGCTATTTTACGACTAGAAAGATAAAAACTCATATAAACATGTTTTTTAAACTTCAGCAATATTCTGATTTAAAAAACATAATCTACATTTTAGATCAATAATTCAGCACATCAATTCAATAAACTAGTAGATGTAAATACAGAGGAAAGTTTGTTTTATAAACTAAAACTCAGACGTTAGCGAAAACAACTTTTCTGCTGTTGTAATTCTGAATTCTAATAAGGTTTTTATTTTACATTTTTATGCTTAAAAAAAATACTTGCGCTCTTTTGACGACTTAATAGGTTGCAATTTTGAACTAAAATACTGCATTCCCTGACGACCTACGTTAGTAGCAACATCTTCAAAAAATCATTATGCACTTGACTTAAAAGATCGAAATTTTGCGCCTCTACGCGACTTATGTTAGTTGCAACATATATTGTGCACTTATAAGTATAAACATAATGCTCTTTCGCAAATAAAATTGTGCACCTAAGCACTAAAAATGCAGAGATAAAAGTATAAGTACAAATAACCGCAAATAAATTAGTTTTTTAGCAAAACATTCCCTACATCAAGCATCTCTTTAAATAAAACTCAATAAACCACTAATACACACTTGTAATACAATTGTAGACTTGCTTTAAGAAAATACAATGTTTCTCACTTTTATTTAAGTAAAACTTCGCAAAATAAAACATTATTGCAATTGACATTGTCAAGATTTTAAACTCGTTAAAAAGTTGATTAGTAATTATTTAAATTATTTTCTCGCTCCATTTATTAACGGATTAGGCGTCTGATTCCTATTAGAATATTCCTAAAGCTCAGGCAACTCGTGGTCTCTAATGTCTCAATACAGATATTGGAGACCACGGGTTGCCCATGATAATTAGGTAAATAGAGCGTCGTTTTCACCAATTACTTCCAATTGCCCCATACTTTCAAAATGTTGTCTATTTTATATCAAAATATTTTTTTTTCATCAGAAAGAAATTAACTCCTAATTAATAAACAATATTGTTTTAAGATTTTAGAAAAAAATTTTTAGAAATCCTAGAAAATGTATTTATTTTTACAAAAAACTCCGTTTTTATTCGCAAGATTAAAAATAGAAAATTAAATATTATTTTCATAACAGAGTTAAGACAAAACCAAGTTTTTTAAAAGTTTGTAATAAAACTCAAGAATATAAAGTAACAGAAAAGGTTAACTAGCAAATTGAAATCTGCTTTTACTGTATTATTATGAAATTTACTTACTGATTTTGTATTAAATATAAATGCTAAAGCTTAAATTTGTAAATTGTATTTTAAAATTAAAAAAAGTTAGTTTTGAAATTTATTAAACAAAGTTAAATGTACGCTTATTGTGTTAAAGTTTAATTTATAAAAATTTCTATATAAAAAACATTTCAGCTGTTTAAGTTTTTATCTTATGTAGCTGGTTTACATTTCAATATGTAGTAACCTTAACTGCTTAAAAAAAAATCTTATAGTTGTTATGAAAATTAGGTAAATAAAAAGGCAACAAATTAGCTAAGTTTTAAAACACTGTTTAAATAGACCAATTCAAAAGATAAATACAAAACAATACTTTTGCATGTTCAGTTTACTAATAGTTACGCTTGCGTTTATAAACTTTTTATTCAACGAATTCTACAAGCGTCGATGGTGTAACGGTTAGCATTGGTGCCTTCCAAGCACTAGTTCCGGGTTCGACTCCCGGTCGACGCACTTTTGCTTTTGTTTTTAATGGACTATTTCAAATGATAACTACTTTATCTTTTTTTAATTAGTGAATAGTTCAAGCAAATATTTCAAGCTTTTATATGATTTAAAAACGAGAAAAAAAAATTAATAAATTTGAAATTTTTCTATTTTTTAAAAGTATGCTTAAGAATTTAGACTCTATTATCAACTTATTTCAATTTATTAAAAAACAAGCAAAAATAAATTAAAGCTATAACGTTAAAAAAATTAATAAATAACAGTGTATATATAAAATAATACTGCAGTATTCAAAAAATGTTTAAGCTCGTGTTTTATAGTAATTGACATATTTATATTAAAATTTCAAAGTAGTTTTTATTTAGATTAAACATTTAAGATAGTCTTAAGTAAGATAAGTAGTAGATAAGTAGTAAGATAAAACAATTTTCAAATCTAATTTCATATGAAGTAGAGTTATGTAATTTTACTGTAGTTGTAAAAAATAAATACTTATTTTATATATTAAAAAAGATTTTTTTTCAAAATTACTAATTTTAACAAAATGGTTAGTTTACTGAATTATTCAAAATATGCTCGAAAACTTCATATTAAAGCATTCAGATTTGTTTTAAATTCAGCAACTGAGTACATAATTGTAATTAAATAACGCACATGTTAAGCGGGAAAACTTTAATTTATAAACAGTATAAGTATAAATCAAACAAGTCTTCGTGGCCCAATCGGTTAGCGCGTTCGACTGTTAATCGAAAGGTTGGTGGTTCGAGCCCACCCGAGGACGACTTTTGTTATTAACTTTTAATAAAGTGGGTTTTCCTTTACTTTTGATAATAAGACTTTTTGTTTTATTAATACTTAGCACTAAAGCTGTTTTTTTTTTAATTTTCTTAAACTTTGTGCTTAAAATAGTAAAACATAAGTCACTATTTTAAATTGTCTAATTTGTTTAAGTATTACTGTCTTCTTTTTTAAAATTTTATACTGCTCAAAACAGTTTAAGTATATATTTTTTGCGTTCACATAAGTCCAATTAGTCACGTATTAATTAATGAACCGCTATATTAAAGTTCTTAATGAAATATGTTAACGAAAGCATCCACAACTTTTATAATTAAGTTCACAAGTTTTCATTATAAGGTAGAAAATATTAAAGAAATTAATTTTAAACTTAGGCTATTTCAACATAATAAAAAATATTCCCAGACCGGGAATCGAACCCGGGCCGCGTGGGTGAGAGCCACGAATCCTAACCACTAGACCACCTGGGAGGACGTCTACAAACAACTTTTCACGTTTATAATCCTATGTTTTTTGCATGCAGAATTTTTAAGTGAATTGTTTTATACGATACTTTGAACTGAAAAAAGTAAGCTTTAATTAAAACATTTTAGCAAAGATTATTTTTTTTTAAATGGCTTCTAAAGAACTTTTGTTTAATATAATTAAACTTTTCTCAAATACATCAAGATAAAGTTTTTGAAGTTCTAACCACTTTCACTGTCTAATACATATTTAATGTGTAAAAGTTTTTATTTCATTATTACTCTATTATGCTCAATAACTGAAATACTGTATTTGTGTTTTTAATTGTCTTAAACTATGTGTATTACTTAATTTTTCTGAAACATTTAAACTTGCTTTTCAAATAATGTTTGTTTGCATAGTAACGTTTTATTTTATTTAGCTAGAGTAAAACATATATTACTAATCTACTTCAAAAAATCACTCTCTTCAACTAGAAAACTATTTAAATTAAAACATGATCTACCTTTATACAATTCGAAAAAATATAACATATTACTGTTGATTACATTTAAACTTTAGTGCATATATTAGTAATCAAAACTACTAAATCATGTATGTGGTAAACCTTTATGCTCTTTGTTATTATTTTAAGCTAACTTATGTATGTTATTTATGAACAAGCGTTTTAAAGATACAAAAATATTTTCTATAACAAAATATGTTAAAGCAAATTTTATATAAGGAGTTAAAGTGAAGCAGAGTTTTAATCTAAAACTATTTTTTAAGACAAGAGCTTTTTATTACTTATAAAACTATAATAAATTGAAATCTTTTGAATAAGTCTCATAACTATGTAAATAAATATTATTATTATAATTTTTTCTTATGTTGACCAAATTTATTACATATATATTCGTATAAACTAATAATAATAAAATTTTATATTGCAGTAACAAAAAACGCTGTAACCAGGATTCAAACCTGGGTTTTCACGGCCACAACGTGGAGTACTAACCACTTTACGATTACAGCGAGAAGGTAGCAGAGGATGGTTTCGATCCATCGACCTCTGGGTTATGGGCCCAGCACGCTTCCGCTGCGCCACTCTGCTGTTTGTAACTGCTGCATATAGCGTATCTATACTTGAAGATTTGCTCTAAGCTTAATGCTTACTTATATACTTTTGTTGATGCAATTAAACTTACTTAAAATTTACTCATTTGCCTTGCTATTTAAACTTTAATTTAAACTTATGTTATTTTCAAGCTTTGTATTTATTATTTTTATGGTAAAATTTAAAATAACTTAAATTGCAACATGATATGACCAAAAGCTATTTTAGTTTTATATATTTATCAGTTTCCTAAACTGAAGTTGATTTTTAACTATCTAATATCATACATCTATATATTATTTTATTTTTATTCTTGTTTTTTACTCTTTGAAAACAGCCAAAATATATTTCAGCCTATGTTATACAAAAAAAAATTAATCTTAAATAAAACTTTAACTTTTTTTTAATGAAACTGAGAGGTTTTTCTAATTTTAAACAGCAGTAAACATCATAAAAATTAATGTTGTTTCTAAATGATAAATAAGCTTTTAACTTTGCTAATCAACCGAACTAATTCAAGTGTTGTAAACTTTTTGTTCGTTTTAATTCATACAAATAAATGTTTTCATGTATATGTTATAATAAGTACTGATTGCAAAGTACTATTAAGGGTTAAAAAACTTATAATTATGTGCTTAAAAAAGGATAAGTACAACTTTTATACCATAATTGAGTTTAAACTTTTAGCTTAATCTTACTGTATTAGCCTAATACACATTTAAACTTGTAATTTCAGTAAACTAAATTAACTTTTTTCTAAGTTTTGAAAACCACATTAGCGTTTTGTCAGTTAATTTACTTGATTACTAAAATAAATTGCAAATATCTATAACTTTAGTAACCAAGTTACAACTTTAAACATTAAACACTAAAGCTTATTTCTAGTTTGTATATTTTAAAACATCTTTTCAATGTTAGAAATTTTTTGATTAATAAGTTAAAACTATCTAAATCTAAACCATAAGAAACTATATTGAAAAAGTTTTAGGCCTAAAACAAGATCTTTATAAAATGGAGTAAAATAATAATACTAAAGTTTTATGTTTGAAATTTTTCGAAGTTGTATTCACTAATTAAAAAAAGATAAAGTAGTTATCATTTGAAATAGTCCATTAAAAACAAAAGCAAAAGTGCGTCGACCGGGAGTCGAACCCGGAACTAGTGCTTTGAAGGCACCTATGCTAACCGTTACGCCATCGACGCTTGTAGAAATCTTTGAATAAAAAAATTATAAACGCAAACGTAACTATTAGTAAACTGAACATGCAAAAGTATTGTTTTGTATTTATCTTTTGAATTGGTCTATTTAAACAGTGTTTTAAAACTTAGCTAATTTGTTGCCTTTTTATTTACCTAATTTTCATAACAACTATAAGATTTTTTTTTAAGCAGTTAAGGTTACTACATATTGAAATGTAAACCAGCTACATAAGATAAAAACTTAAACAGCTGAAATGTTTTTTGTATAGAAATTTTTATAAATCAAATTTTAACACAATAAGCGTACATTTAACTTAGTTTAATAAATTTCAAAATCTAACTTTTTTTTATTTTAAAATACAATTTACAAATTTAAGCTTGGTATCAGGTCTTTTAAATTTGCTAAAGTTTATAAAAACTATCGATTTGAAATTAGTTTCAGTTTATTTGTAATTGTTAAAACACAGTTTATAGCTAACTTTGTTATTAAAGTTTTAAATCCTGTTTTATCTATAGTTGACATAATTATTTTAAATACCACATAAGTTAAACTCATATTTATTACTTCAAAACTGTAGAACACTTGGTTACAAAAGTTTAACAATCTTCTTAGATTTTTTTTAGTTAAATTATTTAAATTATAATTAACATTGCAATTAATTTGATGAAATTTACTTTAGTATGCTATGTTCTAGTAGCGTCGCGTAGTCTTTTGGTTAGGTGGTGTTGCAGATTGACATTGTCAAGTTAAAAAATCCCCTAGTTTGAAACATTTATATTAAAACTATAAAGGGAATACAAAAAAATAGCAAATTTTTCAGAAAAAAAAGTTGAATATGCTAGTTTAACTAAGTAATTTTTTAATTTAAAAAAAAACACATATCTCATACCTTTGTGTATTATAACCGTTTCTTAACAACTGTAGCTACTTTTATTTTTATTTATGTCCATGCAAGTTTATGCATTTACCTAATCATAAATTTACTAACTTAATTATTTAATTTACCAACTTAATTTTAGGACTTGTCTAACTAGTAATATAAAAAACAAAAAAAAACGCAAGTAACTTAAAAACGAGCTTGCCCCTGCTCGAGTTTTTACTGCTCGAGTTGTTACCTCTCGAGTTTTTACTGCTCGAGTTGTTCCCTCTCGAGTTGTTCCTGCTCGAATTTTCCCTGCTCGAATAAAATTGTATAAAAAAAAAAAAAAAAAATAGTTTAAAACTTGTTCAAATTTAACGTTTAATCCAGCTTTTTAATTTGTTATTGTATTTAATTTCATGTATTTAAGGTACGAACAACTATATAAATGTGTTCATATATTTTTTTAGTTTAAAAACGAAATATACAATACCGTTTAAAAAATCAATTTCTAATTTTCTATTTAAACAAAAAGGTTCCTTCACCGAAAATCGAACCCGGGCCGCCTAGGTGAAAGCCAGTAATCCTAACCACCAGACCATGTAGAACTATGTTATCAGACGTTACTTTGCATATATAAACATATAAGTAAGCCTTATGACGTAACTATTAAAGCACATTTATGTAATTTAAAATTTATTACTTGATGATTTAGTGTTATATGTATATTACTCAAACTATTTGATGCTGTTAAGTTTTAAAAATTATATTAACACTTTAGCAACTGCATCGTTAAACGTATTATTAAATACTTAATTACATTGCTTTGTAGTTTGATAATCCGTTTACTACTGTAAAGCTATTAGATTTTAAAGCTAATAATAAGTAATTTATATATTTATAATGTATAACTTGAATTAACTATTCTTTAAAATCATTTTTAAGTATATAATGATATTTTCCACCTAAGGTAGAACATATAGGTATAAATTACAACTAACAAAAATAATTATCACTTAAAAGATGTATCTCTGCGAGGATTCGAACCCAGAACTTCTGAATTCAAAGATCAGCGCGTTATCGATTACTGTATTTTGAATATATAAACTTAAAATGAGAATTCAAGTCTTACTTTGCACTAAAGCTTAATAAGTATTACATTTTTACTACATGTATTATAGGTAGCAGTTAGTAAACACACTAACCAATATATCATAGTTTAAAGATACTAAGGATATCAATATGAAAGTAGTAAACTATACAAAATAATTATAAACATAACTATTGTGTAAAAATTTTTAGAGTATAAAAGAGAAATTGTAACTTGTAATAATATTACAACGCAAGAATATTACAAGTTTCAATTTCTGTTCTTGCGTAGCAACAAGAATATTACAAATTACACTTTTTTTAAATTTTTGCTAACGGAAAATTAATGTAAAAAACGAAAGAACCATTCTTTTTGGAAGTTCTTTTATTTTTTATAGCCTAATATTCTAAATTATTACCCCACTATAACAATTAAAATCAAACTTTTATAAAACAGCTCAGACTTGTATCTTAATGTTACTTTAGGCAATCAATAACTTTTAATTAAATATTTTTTGGTAAATTGAAAGCTTTGTTGTAATTAAATAGTACAAAAATTGCTTACATTCTACTTAAATTTAAAAACAACAAGCAAAAATGCATTATTCAAGAATCGAACCCGGGCCTCCAGCGTGGCCCGAGAAAGATCCACCACTGAACTAACAAGGTTTGTATAAATTACAATATGTAGCGTTTATAAACTTACTTATACTAATTAATTTTTCAGCTTGTACTTTATGATAAAGTTTGTTTACACTGTAAAGACATTGTTTGTAAATGGTTTTAAATGTACTATTTTTTAAGTATAATTTATTTTAAAAGTTTTGACTTAGAAGTTTAAAATATAGTTATGTAGATGTGTTTAAGGATTTTATTATTATAACTAAACCTGGTATCTTTTAAACTATAGTTAATTAAATACTTTGAAGACTATAACTTATTTTAAGTATCTAGTTTAAGTAATCAATTTTATGATTTATTCTTACTTTAGGTTTATAATTTTAACTGTATACTTTAAATTTCATAATAGTTTAAGGAAGTGATGACCAAGAGGTATTTTTGTACTTTAGGTCTTTAGACTAATTTTTTTGAGCCTTTTCGTTTTATTTTTAGTTTGTAATAATAAACTTACCATACCATCTACTTTTTTCATAAACAAACAATATCTCAATACTTTAAATATACATACTTATACTATTTATATCATACTTATATAATATCAAACTTAACATATATAGGCTATGCAGTTTGTAGCATTACGTTTACAATATTTAATTGGTTAGTTTTTAGAATTAGAGTTGTGGATTGAAATTTATAGTTTTTGTTGTTTCAACTTTATTTAAAAAAAACTACTTTATAACGTCATAAATACAAGCAGATACGCAAGATTTTAAAATTAGCGCCTTAAAAAATAAAGTTTAGCCGTTTTTAAAATATTGATCGTAAAAGTAACTTAAAAAGCTTATTGATGTAAAGCTATCACTAAGTAATGCATTTTATTTGTTTTAATTATTTATAACGTTTGCCATACTAAAACTACAGGCTATTTTAAATAAGCGTCTTTTTTTAATTTTTAGACAATTAGTTTTTTTTCAAAGACTGCGATCTATAGATTTATAGCTAAGGATTATATACTTTGTTTTACGTATAGAATAATAACTTAGATATAAAAAGTTAAAAAAAAATTAAAGGCAAATAAATTAAAACTTTGTTATAAAAGTTATTCAAGCTAAAACTCTTGTTTACAAAAAACTTATCAAAACTTTATTGTTTTAACAATATTTTTAAATAGGTAAAAGTTTATTTTTGAAAAACATTTCTTAAAGTATTAAATCTAGTAGCAATACTGCAAAACAGTAGATTTTAGATTTAGACACTACTAATCGTTATAGTTAACATTACTTTACAGTAAATGCAGCACTTATATAAAAGACTATAAAACTTATTTTTATTGTTTCAATGGAAGTTGTTCGTCTTTTATTCACTAAATCATCAAACTTCAATAAAACTTAAAATTTATGATATAAGTATATAAACAATTAATTACTATTTCTCACACACTACCAACAGTATAAAGCTTATATAATTAATTACTCTTCGGTAAAACTTAAGTTTATATATTAGTTAAAGTATGTTAACAACCTCACTAACAAGACTTTTACTTTTAAAAAACTTATAAAAAGCTTTTTTGTTCTGTTCAAATTACAAAATCATCCTTTTTCGACATGCTTGCTTTTATTATTTAAAACAAGTTTCCAAATAATTGTTTACAGTTTAAAAAAGATTAGTATATTCTTTTAAAAACTTTAGTTTTTTTTGTACAGACTTATTAATTACAATTATATCCGAGTAGGATATAATCTAATTATAGTTTTACAAATAAAAGTAATTTACTTGTACAACTTCGTTTTAAAGTTTCGTATCAAAGAGCTCTTAGGTGACAAAATTTTAACTTACTTTTGATAAAACTGTTTACTTGCTAAGAAATTATATGTACCCTAAATCAATTGCTGTATGGCTGTTTTATTGTTGAAAAATTTTTCAAAACCAAAAAAAAAATTCTATATTGTAGATTAAAAAGTTTTTTTTTTAAAGATAGTCTGTATAGACGCATATGTAAAATGAACCGTATCAATAAGTTTTAGCAAACAAAAAATTAAGAAAAATTTGATTTCTAAATCAATAACATTTCTAATGACTTCTAAATTATTTTTTTTAGTAAAAAACAATTTTCGGTGTGTTTAGATTTAATATAAAGCAGAACTAAAAAATTGTTTTTAGAATCTATAGTTTTAAATCTTTTTTAGGAACATAATTAACTTCTAGGAATTCTATGTTCAAGTTTGAATTTAGTTAAGGATGGGAAAAAGTTATAGTATTAGATTAACAGGATAAAGCAATACATAAGTAAAAAAAAAGCTATGAATGTTAATAGTATATTTGTATATTAATCAGCACATATACTTTGTTTTTTTTAAGTTGATTGTTAAAATTGTTTATAATAACAGCTGTAAATAAAACTGTAATCTTTTTAAATTAGTTAAAATGAAGTATGATAAATTAACTACAAATTGATTGAAAAAAGTCTAAATTTTAAAGTTTAGAATGCTTATGTACTTATATGTATTTTTCAAGTAAATGGATCAAATAGTTTATTATAAACTCTAGTTTAATAAAAAACAAAACAACTTTTTCATATATTATTTATGATTAAATAATTTGTAAATTAAATGTGCATAAAAGTTTGTAAGTACATGTGCAAACAACAACTGTCACATACATTTATTGCAAGGCTAATTAGACATTTAATATAACACTAAAACAATTTATTATTATGATTGAGTTTGTACTTTTGGTTTTAGATTAGTTTTAGTTCGGTTTTATTTATTTCAACAGAATCTAAACTTCTCCTCTTTTCTGTACAGCTTTTAATTAAATACTACATACAACTTAATTGAAAAAAAATACTAACTTTATTCTGCAGACTGTGCTGTTTATGTTTGTTGTATTGCAAAGCTACTATTAAAATAAGTTAAAAATTGAAACTACTTTTAGTCATTTAGTACTAAGTTGAAACATTTACTAAAATAAAATTCAGTTGACAATTTTGACAAAATTAAAACAAAAATGTGTTTAAAAGAAAATTGTATTTAACTTAACTAAACTTAATCTAAATTAAGCAGTAGATAAAAAGTGATTTAAAATATGAGCATCTTTGTACACTTGTGTGCATTAGAATTAATTTAAAGTTAAAAAAACTACTAAAACATCCAAAAGTGTTAAAACTAAAATGAAATAAACCTTATTTCTTATTATTATGTTATATTAAATGTGTTTGTGTACACTTAAATATAGTATTTAGTAACAATACATCTATAAAAGAAAATTAGGTATAAAATACATTTAAAATGAATACCTAAACTGTAAATAAATGCTATTTTATTTAATTACTGTGCATTACTTTAGTGCAAAATGAAAATCATTTGCATTTGGTTTATTTACTAAGTAGCTATTATATAACTGACTTACTAAATCTAAGCAATCTTTACACTCTTTTTTCAAATAATTACTTGCTGTTGTAAGAAGAAAGTTAATATGAAAATTAGAAAATACCCTGTTAGAAAGCTAATCTTTTTTTTTCACATTTTTAAGCTAATACAGTTAAGTCTTTTTATTATTTAAAAATTTTATACATGAACTTAAAGCTAAATAAAACAAAACCAAATTACCAGTAAAAATTTAACTTAAAACATATCGTTGCTCAGCGGGCCACATTAACATGCTCGCGGGCCACAAAAATTTCTTTCGCGGGCCGCATTCCATTCAAAAAAAAAACGTGCTCGCAGGCCGCAGATTTACCCTTCGAGGGCTGCAATTGGCCCGCGGGCCGCAGTTTGCCGACCCCTGGTCTAGGGGTATGATTTCCGCTTAGGGTGCGGGAAGTCCCGGGTTCAAGTCCCGGACGGGCCCTTTCTTTTATATATATGTTGGACATAACGAAATTTTTAAGCCTTTATATATATATATATATATATATAGGAACAGGTCTAAATTCCAAGAAGACAAAATTGCACAAGTACGCATAATTGCACGAATCCAAATTTGCACGTACAAAACGAATTTGTACGAGGGAACAAAATTGCACGAATACGATTATGCACTAAGGATCGCTTTTGGACAAGTTACACTTTTGCACGAGAGTACAAAAGTATAGAAAAAAGAAAAAAAAAACTACCGACCAAGGGTAAGGGGTAACAATGAAAGTAAAAAAAATAAAATAAGTTGCTATAAAAAAATACCTGTGCAAAAATGTCTCCGTGCAAAATTGTCTGCTCGTGCAAAAGTTTCTTTGTGCAAAAGTACTTTCGTGCAATTTTATGTTCGTGCAATTTTGTGCACCCGTGCAAAAGTATTTTCTTGCAATTTTGTACGCTCGTGCAATTTTGACAGCTACCCATATATTTACTTACATATTTATATATTTATATATTTATATGTGTAAGAAATTCAAAAAAACTATTTCACCACCGTTTCAATTTTTTGTTTACTAACAGTCAAACCATGTTTAGATTCAAGTTTTTTTATATTTTATATCGAGCACTGTAAACCAAATTTAAACTTAAAAACTAAATCATAAAAACTTTAAAATTTATACACGTTTGTTAAAGCTTAAAGTTAAAAAAAGCATATCTAAGTAACAAGACTAAAACAAGTTTGTAACGCTTTTTCGTGTTTTTAGTTTAAAGGTTTCACAGTTGTAATGTAAACATTAAATACTTGTTTTTGTTAACACAAATTAATATTTTTTAAAGGTTTTCTCTTGAATATTTATTTTTGTTCTTGGTTTTGTTTTGAAACTATATAAAAATATTTTAAGATAAAATAAGTAATATATATACAAAAAATTTAGATTAAGTAAATCATTTTCACTGAGCTAATTTAAAGGACTTTTAAATAGTAAATTACAAATTGTAAAATAAAAATAACAGTACAACTGCTTCATATATTCTTTTCCGTATAATTATTAGTGATGTACCGGACCCGGACTTTTTTTTCAAATTAGAATCCGGCCGGAACCGGATCCGGACTTTTTTTTCAAATTAGAATCCAGCCGAACCGGATATCAGACAAAAATGGCAATATCCGGCCGGACCCGGATAGTGAGTCCGGTACATCACTAGTATAAACTAGCCTGAGTCAGAAAGAAGTTTTTAAAAACTGAAAAAAAAGAACTTTAATCTAATAATAAGTAGAACAGCCAGCCACAGGGTTTACAAATTTAGGTGTTATTTACAATTAAAAATCTGAAATCAAGTTCTTGAACAAAATATCTATAAAATTACAAAATATTGAAAACTGAATCAGCTCAAACTCATTCAAAATCTAAAAGAAAACTAGCCTGAGTTTTTATGAAAAACTAAACTAGCCTGAGGCAGTCAAATATTTTCTAAAATTCCCAAAAATTTTCAAACTAGCAGGGTTGCCACTGTTTAAGTCAATAAAACTAGCTAGAGTGAGTATAAACAAGCCTGATTCAGAATGAGGTTTTTAAAAACTTAAAAAAATACTTTAATCCAATAATCAGTAGAACAGCTAGCAAAGGTTGACAATTTGGTAGTAAAGTTGTGGACTGATTGTGGTACAGCTAACTTATTAGTACTACCCATCATAATTAAATTCTACCTTATTTAGTTAATATCTAACAAATACTAAGTTCTAACTGAGACTACTTTCTATAATCAGACACGACAGTTTTGAGTGATGAATCTTTTATATAAAACGCAACAAGAAATACTAGCATATACAAAATTATTAATTACTTTGGTAACACTTTAAAAACTGGAAGCTATTTAAATCTATATCAAAAGACTTAAAACAATAAACTAAAAATTAAATAAAACTTTTAGTAAACAAGAAACTGTAAAATTTTTAGTAAACTATTAAACTATGAACCTGGCTTAAATATTTAAACAATTAAACACCAGTTGAAATATTCACTTTTAAAACAAAACACTACTTACAATAAGCATTCACAAAAAATTTCAAGATATTTTGTTGCTTCAAGCTGCACACCAATTAACTAACTGCTTACATATAAACTGCCTGTCATGTTCTGGTGTTTTATTGCATCAGTATTTAGTTTGAAACATTTCGTCATATGATTCTCATTGGCTCTTACATTCAACCGTATTAGCTCTAAATATTCTCTGAGCTCAACTTTAAATAATAAATAATGCAAGTATTCATTCCAAAGTTTTCAATTTTACAACATATGTAAAAAGTTGCATTTCTGAAATGTTTATTTCATAGTTTAAATGTAAACAAATGTAAATTAGTCACGTGTACAAAATGAGCCAATCACGGTAGGTGTTTAATTTTAACTGACGAAAATGACTCTTATTAATTTACCAAGGGTTTGTTTTTGAAAAAAATATTTTTCAGTATGCTCTTTTTTACTAACTAGATCCGGGTCCGGTCAGACTTTTTTTTCAAATTAGAGTCCAGCCGGAACCGGATCCGGACTTTTTTTTACAAATTAGAATCCGGCCGGAACCGGATCCGGACTTTTTTTTTCAAATTAGAATCCGGCCGGATCCGGATATCCGACAAAAATGGCAATATCCGGCCGGACCCGAATAGTGAGTCCGATACATCACTAATAACTATTAGTTTTTTGAATTCAAAGTAATGTCTTTTGTTCATCTGATTCATTTCGAACTCAAAAAGCTAAAAGTGTAAGAATAACTGCAGCTGTTGATGATGTTAAGAGTTCTACTTCTTTTAATGACGTAAGCACTAGTACTGAACTTGATGACAGATCAACAAATGCTAGTACTGATTACGTGAAAACTCCTATAGCTTGCATTCACGTCAGCACTGTTAACAAAGTTGTTGGACTGTTACGTCTGACGTAAAAAACGGTACACTGTACACTAATACTGTGGATGAAAGTGATACGGTTAAAGGCAACCTTATAGGTACTACAATTACTGCTTCCGATTATGATGTAAATAAAAGCTCAAAAAAAATTGTTTTGTTTAAAATGCTGACAAATATAAGTTCTTCTACCATGAAACCGAAAACTAAACATAAAAGTTTTACCATTGATACAATTGAAACAACGAGCCAAAGAGTAAAAAGTTAGTTTTAGATGCCATTACATACTAATTTATCTTTATCCTTTTACTTTATTAGAGGATGTTAATAAAACAATTTAGATACCTCAATATTAACTGGTTATACTTTTGTACGTCAACTTATAAAATTTTGATCAAGAATTTAAAAATGACAATAAGAAGATTTGATAAAATATTAGTACAAGTTTTATAAATCTCAAAAAAAGTAACTAAAATAATTACTTTTTAGAATTTAATCCTAGTTATGCTAAGTAACTTAAATAAGTTCGTGTTCAGATAAACTTTTATCAAATTAAAAAAAAATAATGCAAATTTATCAACTTGATTGTACTGTAGATGTAGATCAGGGTTCGGCAGGCAGTTGGTGCTCGCGGGCCAAATTTCAAGTTTTCAAAGTCTTCGCGGGCCGCAGTATAAGTTTTAGTGACATTTGAATAATATTTTGCTTTTAGTCTTACTAGAAAAAGTTTTACTTTTATTCACTTTGATATTTCAAATTACTTTTAGATATACAGAGAATGTCAATTTAAGTTATAAATACTTCATAGAATAAAATTTACATTGACTAATGTACTTAAGTCTTAATAAATTATGTACTTTCTTAAAGACTAATAGGTTAAACTTAATATTTTGTAATTTTACTTATAAACTAACTCTGTATAAAAATTCGAGCTTAAAAATATTTTAGAGGTCACTATTATGCCTTGTTTGTACTATTAACCCTTTTTTCATGTTTCTAAAAATATTTATTAAAAAAAATAATAATTTGCGTCTAAAATAGTTTACACTCTTTAAAAAATTCAGTAATTAATTAACTAAATAAATCTAATACCTACTTGTTATGTAAAAATCTAAAATAAATTTTTAACATGATGAACTCTCAAATACTTTAGTAAAATACCTTATTAGTAATTAATTAGTATTTTACATGGTTGCCACTTTAACAGCAAAATGTCTAAATTGTACCAGCCAAGTTAATTAAAAGCTGAAAAAGCATAAAACTTAGTGTTAATCATGCTTAAATACCTAATTGATTAATCATCATAATAAAAAAGTACACAAGATGTAAGAAGACAAGAAAGAAAAATACAATTAGTAAACTACATTAAGGTTGTAAAAATATTCTGAGAATTCAAAGTGTTTAAAATAAAAGTTTCACACACACCTGAGTCTTAAAAAAATGTCTTAAACAGGTTTAACCTAGTCTGTACTCTCTAAACTTTTAAACTAGCCTGCTTGTTTGGCAACCCTGTTTAAAAGAAAGTTCACAAAATAATGAAATAAAGAAGTTTACTAACAGTAAATTAAATATAAATCAAAAAAGAGTATTTTAAGTCAGTTTCAATGGACAATTACGGTTTATTAAACACTTTTAACAAAAGTATAAAAGCTTATTAAGCCTTTAATGAAGAAGAACATATAACTTTTTATTAAGAATTATAGCAATTCTTTATCTGTAATAAAAATATTGCATTTGAAAAGAGTAAATGTGAAATATAAGACGAGCTATAAGCATTGAAAAACGTTATTTAGGAGTTATTGTAAGAAACAAAAAAAAAAAACAAATCGCTTAAGTCAGTTCCAACAAAGCACATGATTATCTTCAGTACCTACTGACTGATTGAAGAAAAAGTTAAGGCAAGTTATAAAGTAACAAAACTAATTACTAAAAAGAAGATACCGTTTATAATTTAATTTTCTTAAAGATTTTATGTTGACGGTAGTATAAGATTTTTGTTAATTTCTTTACTGACAACAAAAGTCGTGTTTAAGAAATGCCTGAAGATTATAAAGTAGCATAAATCAATCTAGGACTTTAATCAATCTGTTAAGATGAGAGCACTGATAAAACATATACTGTTATCTAAGAGTTTTTATTTGAATTGTTTTTACTAATTTTGAAATTTTAGAAGAATTTCTAGGTTTAGTTCCAATGCAAAGCACAGCAATAGGTAAATAGATTTTAAAAGCAAAGATGCAATGTACCAACATAAAATTAGTGAAAGTACAATTTTTTTCTTCTGTTTTTAGTATAAAATTAAACTAAAGGTAAAAAAAAATCTTTTAAACATAATACCAATTTTAAAAAGATGCTCTTAAGCTACTTTAAATGTGGTTTTCAATAAAAATATTTATATGGTAAACTGTTGTTTCAAATCAAAATTTCATTACTTTACATGTAGAAATTGTTTTTCAAATCCAGGTTTTTCAAAAATTCTCAATTTCAAACTTTTTTCAGATTATTCAAGTATAAATTTTCAGATTCCAAGCTTTACCGGGACTCAAGTTTTTTGGCAACACTAATTATTCACACTTATATACAGTAGTATAAACAGTATTTTGAATTTTATCAGCTGCAAGATTTAAAATTTAACATATTTTATAATTCAAACCAACACTGTGTTTTGACCAAAACATACATCATAAATTTAATTTGCCACTCTTTAAAGAAAAAAAGATAGCCTTAGTAACAAAAAACTAGCCTGATATTTTCGTATACAAAAAGCAATTCAAGTAAATAACTAAAAAAAGACTAAATTGGCCTGATATTTAAAGTCTTCAAATGGTCATAGTCTGAGTTTGTAGCAATGTTTAGTTATTTATAAAATTGAATTTGAACTTATTTGATTCACAATGTACAAACTTAATAAATTTACCATCTTGAATCTAGCTTGTACAAAATTGGTAGTTTCAAAAATCAGCAATTGTTTATATTAGTATGCAATGCATAACAATTAATTTAATTTACCTAAAAACATTGTTTGAAAAATAAAAATGTGTACGTAACAAAAACTATTTTAATTTATGTCATATACATTTTTTAATGTTTCTGAACAAACTTAGAAATTACATGTAGATACAATAATGGTAAAAAATTATGCATAAACTAAACTTAATCTAACTTAAGCAGTAAATAAAAAGTGGTTTAAAATGTGAGCATCTTTGTACACTTGTGTGCATTGGAATTAAATTTAAGTGAAAAAAACTACTTAAAAATCGAAACTTGTGAAAACCAATATCAAATAAACCTTATTTCTTATTATTATGTTATACTAAATGTATTTGTGTACACTTAAATATAATATGTAGTAATAATACATCTATAAAAGAAACTTAGGTATAAAATACATTTAAAATGAATACCTAAACTGTAAATAAATGCTATTTTATTTAATTACTGTGCATTACTTTTGTGCAAAATGAAAAACATTTGCATATGGTTTATTTACTAAGTAGCTATTATATAACTGACTTACTAAATCTAAGCACTCTTTACACTCTTTTTTCAAATAATTACTTGCTGTTGTAAGAAGAAAGCTATTATGAAAATGACAAAATACCCTGTTAGAAAGCTAATCTGTTTTTTTCACATTTTTAAGCTAATACAGTAAAGTCTTTTTAATATTTAAAAGTTTTATACATGAACTTAAGAAAAATACAACCAAACCAATTTACCAGTAAAAATTTATCTTAAAACATATTGTTTCTCAGCGGGCCACATTAACATGCTCGCGGTACACAAAAATTTCTTTCGCGGGCCGCATTCCATTCAAAAAAAAAACGTGCTCGCGGGCCGCAGATTTACCCTTCAAAAGCCGCAATTGGCCCGCGGGCCGCAGTTTGCCGACCCCTGGTTGTCAGCTGACCTACATGTAGATTATTGCTTATTAACATATGAAACAGTTATAAACAGTTTAATTTTGAGTAATTTAAAAAGCCTAATAATACCCTAACTTACAGATTATAATTGCTTCATACTAGTTAATTTACAGAATGCTCTAAAGATACAAACAAAATTTGCACTCTATGTATACGACAATGTTAAATACCACGACTGTAAATGGTCTCACTTTTACTATGAGTGTAGGTGTTTGTTGCCGTGACAAAGTGGAATTAATTGGGACTGTAAAGCTGACTGCTTGGAAAACAAAACTGCTGAAATCACGACTTTAAAATTCACTTTGCAAGATGGCATAAGCAAGGACGTCACAACTTCAAGTGTGCGAAATGGAGATGAAGGTTCAGCTAGCGGTGATGACGTCATTTTGAGTGATGACAAATGTGACGATTGTGACGATGACGTAACAAGTAACCTTTATGACGTAGTTACAACCGATGGTGTAACAACATCTGTTTTTAAAGATGGTGAAGTAATTGAACCTACGAGTCGTCTAAAAATTTCTGACACTGATTGTGATGACGTTACTATTAGTACTGACACTTTTGATGAAGTAACAACTACTCTATCAAATCGTCCAAAGTTATTGTTTTTTGATGACATAACCACTTCTGAAACTGCTCTTTTCGATGACCTAATAACTACTATATCTTGTAGTGAGTATAAGTACTACTTGTGATGTAATAACTGCAACATAAAGAGATGTAGGTAATGATGACATTACAGATACTAAATATGACTTAAAACTTCTGATACTGCTACTTTTGATGACATAAAAACTAAATCAAAGTTCAGTTGCAAGTAAGTTTAAACAAAATGCTACTGAATTTCCTAAGATAGTCTCACCTCAAAGAGCAACAGACATTACAAGAAACGTTATGAAAACAAAAGCAAACAGTACTGAAAATAGTTTAAAACTACAACAACAAATAGCAATACAATCAGTTTGAAAATAACAACAAGAAATAGTAATGCAAATATTTTGAGAACGACAAAAGCATTTAAAAATGCAAACACTTTAAAAACTACAAAACAAAAAAGTACTATAAAAATTTTGAAAAGCGCAACAACAAACAGTTATACAAACAATTTGAATACTACAACAATAAATAGAAATACAGACAGTTTAAAAGTTTCAATAGCAAGTAGTAATTCAAACAGTTTGAAAAGTAAAAATTAATACAGCATAGCTAAATTTTTGAAAAGTATAAGTTATAAGACAGACAAAATAGATGCTTTAGATTTAAAAACTTCGAGTACTACTTATCCAGTTACTAATAAAGAACATGAAGCTACTGCTAAACCTAACTCTTTAAAGATAAAAGCAAAACTTTCAGAAGCCATATCAACAACAGTAAAAACTTTAATTCAAGTTGAAAAGCTTAAAATTTTATCAAAATAATATGTTTGATCAACAATAGAAGTTGAAACCATTAAATTAAGTATATTTAATGAGTTCAGTATGAATTTTTTAAATGTAAAACTATTTTACTGATAATAAAACATAAAGTTTGACGAGCTAATTAGTTTCGATGAGTTAAGTTATTATTAAAAATTTTAACTGTGTAATAAAATTAAAATAAATTAATGTTTTATAAATTGCAAGAATTAAAATATTAATCTTTGGATAAAAAAATTTATTTAAAGCACTTATGTATAAAAGTTGATATTGTGAATGTTTTTACGTAGGCTAATAATTCAGTATTGACTATGTTAATAAATTGAAACTGATTTTTTAATTTACGCAAAAATAATGAGATTGAAAAAGTTAATAATCATTTTAATAATCGTTTAAACTACCAAGATATATAAGATTTATTAAATATTAACGTAAATATTAGATCTATTGTTCAAAAAAAAGATTAGTAGTAAAAATTAAAAAAAAATCTACTGTTTTATTTTAGTAAAAAGTAATAAACTCGTTTCACTTTTAGTAAAACTTTAAATTAAAATTTTATCTATGATTAAACTTTTAAAAAATAGTTAAATTGTTCACTTTAACGTTGCTGAAACTATTCTTATAGTTTAAAAAGATTATAAATAAGTTATTCGTAAAAAATTCCAATTAAAAAAATAAACAGTTGAAAAATTAAAAAAAAAGTCATTAAATATAGTAATGTTTTATTTAAATGAAATGGTAGTTATAATTTAAATGAATGGTTTGTATGTAGCCTAAAAAAGTGTATAATAGTAACAGGTTTTAGTTGCTTTAAACAAGTTGTTTATAAATTATGGATCTGTAAGAAAAAAAAAACAAATTTGAAAATATTTTACTTTTAATTAGTAACAATATATTCATTTTTTGAAGTCATAAGTCATAAAATAACTTTCTTGCCTTAACTTATAGTTTCTTGTTTATACTGATGTTTGAAATGAAGCTTAAACTATATTCACCAGTGTGTTGCTAGAAAAACTTAAAAACATTTTATTAGTTATAAAAAAAGGAACTATTTTTTATATAAATTTGTTATAAAAAAGAATTTTTAACAATTTTTATCATGGTTTGTACAAAATAACTTTTAGTTTTCACCAACAAACTAATAAAGTAAACATTATTACATATTTTTTTTTACATGAAAAAGTTTTAAAACAAATGTAAAATATACCAGAAAACCCAGAAAATTTGTAGATAATCTTTTACTTTTCAAATAACAAGCACTATAGTTTAAAAGAGATCTTAAGGTCGAGTTGTAGCTGAATAAAATTTAGTTGTTTTATTAAAACAGGTGTTTTTTTATAAACGTTAGACATTTAAACTTAATTTAAGTATTTTAAACTGCTGAAATAAAACTTTATTCTAACCTATTTTATAAAACTTATAAAAAATTGTTTTAGTACTTAAAAAATAAGCTGAATTCTGATGATGACTTTATCTACTCCTGCTATCAACATTCTAAACTCCTTTTTTTTCTTGTTTTCAGAAAAGTAAAACATTATCGCCCCTCAACATTGCAAACCTTATAAATATATTTATTTCAAATGCTCTTAGGTTAAGAATATAACATATTTTAACTGTTATTCTGAAAAATCTCAAAAAAAGACGAAATTAACCCATTTTGAAACCTTGCTTTTCATTGATAAGCTAAAAGTAAAAACAGAAAAGAAACTTCCAGTAGCTAGTTTTCTACCATCATAAGCTTTAAATATAAAATATGTTTACAAGTAAAGTGCTTACGATATAAAGCATCTTTAAATAAAATATAATAACTTTTAAGAAAGTAACAACAAATACACGATTGTACTTGGAATTATAGAGATTGTAAGCATGACCATATAAAACTTATACTTAGACCTTTTAAAATCTAAAATTAGGATTCCAAAAAAGAAATTGAAAGTGGAAAAGAAGTTGTTAATTGATAATTATATTATTACGACTCAGAAAAAATATTTATTTAAAGGAGCGGTTAGTGTAAAAAACTAATCAGGATATACAAAATCTACTGTAAACTACCAAAACAATTGTCTTGTTGATGTTTACAGTTTTTTTTTATCTTTACAATATTAAAGTATTTAATGGCTAGTTATTATAACTAAGTATAATTAGTTATCTGAATAAATGATGTAATACCATTATTTAATGTTTACATAGTCAACTTAAATTTAGTTTCAAATATTGATGTATAAAAATACTTCTATATTTTTTCAACTATTAAAAACTTAAAAAAAAATCTTTATTTACTGTGAGTGTCGTTTAAAATTTATGTAAAAAGTTAGTATAACATCAGACACTCGATTTACAGTAGTTTAATTCGAATAAAAGTAGACATATACATTTTAGATAAATAATTTTCTCAAGAAATATTAAAAAACTTTACAAACACAACGTTGTTATGCTTCAATGGTAAATACTATTAAGTAGTTTACAAAAAAAAACATTAAAATATTTATCTCAAATAAAAGTCAAATGTTTTTTACATAAAAAGTGCCACAGAAGTACTAAATTTGAAATAGAAGATAAAAATCAAAAACATTTTCGATAAAAAACTAAACAAAAGTCTAAAATAAAAACATAAAGCTTTATAAATACATTAAAAAGTCGATAAAAAGAAATAAGCATTTAAAGTTTCATACAAGTCTAATAATAATATTTAATAACAACAAAACAAAAACTTTAAACGAATTTAACCAAATAAAATTACTTTTGTCTCTATTATACGGAAACTTTTTATTTTTTAAGTCACAAACACACATTTATACATTAACTACTGTCTTCGATTTATTTACATATAAAAAATACGCTTATGAGAGCACATCGAAAACTTTTTGTTTAAAATATTATAAATTATAAAACTCCAAACTGAATTGGTTGTCAAGAATGCAACAAATATCAAGAAAGATTTGTTTTTCATAAAGTCATTTTCAAAGCGATTGTCGTACAAGTATAAACAAATGTGTAAGTAAACTGTAGAAACCAAACTAAAATTTAATCCAACAACCTTAAAAACAAGAACTAAAGACATTTGTTTTTCTAAAGAAAACCTGCTTTTAAACTTTCTACTTAGTGCTAATGATATTTCATAGCTTTTGTTAAAGCTATACAATGTTAAAAAAGTCAAAAGCCATAATAAACAAAAGCAAGTAAACAATATTGTAGCTATATTCTGGTTTAAAGTATATGGTATTTTTTTATAAATTTTGTAAGGTTGAAACAACTTAGTTGGTTAATTATAGTTTATTTTATCTGAAATAACTATGAAAGTATTAATAAAAGTACTAAGTAGCCAAATAAAAAAATAATTGTTTTTGATTTTCAAAAGCTAAATACCTGTCAATCGATGCAAAAACTTAGGGAATAAATGATACAAAAAGTGTTATAGGTGCTACATACGGTTAAACATAAAACAGAAACTTCCAAAACAACTTTCTTTCATAACTACTTTCTGCAAAAAATGTTTTATTTTGTATTTTATAGCTATAAGTTGTTGAGTTGTTTTTAGTTATTTCGAGAATTTTAGTCGAATCATACGTTTCTAACATAATTAAGTACCATTTAACTACAAGACAAACAAATTTTTTCATTATAAACTTTATTAAAAACTTAAGCGCTTTCGGAATGTCCAAATTCCCTTATCAAAATGCTAAACACTCCTTAGTTAAACTTAGTTTCTAACATAATAATTTGGTTTAAGTTAATACACCGTAATGATGTGCTTTTTAAAAAAGAACATACAGGAAAGCCCAAAATGACATCAGAATTAGCAATAGAAAAATTATAAGTATACTGAGTATGACGTAATTGTTTAGATTAGTACACAATAAAAAGCACAATAAAATTTCCAACCACTGATATTGTTCCAATGAGCATGTAGAATATCATCACTGCTATAATTACAATTCTGTGTCTAAAAATTAACTTTTTTTTTATTTTAGAAAAATTCAATTTTAGAAGTATATGATTATTTATTTCTTTTTCATATTCACTTTAAATAGTTAAAAAAATTAATTTTAGGTTTTTCAAAGCGTGGACTTTGAGCAAAAGTAACGGTATAGTTACTTAATCAATAAAATCAAGTTTTTCTTACCTTGTTGTAATAAAAAAATTCTAGAGCTATTTACAGTTTGGTTTAAATAGAAAGTAATGTTTTTAGAGGTAAAACACCACGTTGCATGGTAATTTGTTTGAATGGAAAGATAGGTTTATTATTTTTCAATCTGCTGGGTTTTAAGAGTTTTAAGTTAACAAGTATAAAGAATACTAAGCTTTATAACTAAAAAGCTATTTGTATTTTGTTTATATGCATCAATGAAACAAAACTTCTATAGTTTTAAATGTTTTAAAGACATGCTTTGAAGACATCTACTCTAAGAAAAAGGGAAAACGATATGGTAACAAGTTCAGAAAAATAACAATACTTTCACTTTTATTCAGATAGGAGTTTATAACTTTATACTGAATAATGACAAAATCTAAAATTATCTCAAATTCAACCTTAGTTTTCTTTGTCAAACTTTTCAAACATCAATCATTTATGTTTTAATTTTTATGTTATTAAACTCATTTTGTGGTTTATTTGGAAAAGTAATTTCAACATTGTGTCTTTTTACTACAACACATAATGGGAAAAACTCCGGAAAACTCCGAGGCGATAGTTTTAAACAAGGAGATACTTTTAGTCAGATAGAAATAACAATCTTAACCAAATAATTATCTTTAAATTAACACTACTGGTTTTGCTCAATTTATAAAAAATTATACTTTTATGTTTTTAATTATTTGTCAATTAACTGTATTTTTGGCTTAGTTGAAGAGGTTATGGCCTTATAAGTAAAAATAAATATTGGTTGATGTTAAGTAAAATTTTGAGTGCACTTTCAGTTGCTTAACCAAATAATTACTCTATATTTATTTTAAGTAAATGACAGGTGTTACAAACTTTGACTTTACTTTAGATACATTTAACTATCTGTTTAATATCAAGTTTATTATTAGATTTAAGTAGCACATTATCATGATAATTTTTAGCAAAGATTTGTGACTTATACTAATTAGTCTATTTTAATCATTTTTCCATGTTATTTTTTATTTAAACCTTTCTTAAATTTATACTTAGCAGCTTTACTACATAAATTTAAGCAGTAGTCAGTGCTTAGTTTACGAAGATGTTAACTGGTTTTATTTTAAAAATAAACTGATAAAAGTTGCTAACTTAATTACAAATAAAAGTGATCAAAAAAAAGTTATAAGAATTTTAAGTCAATATACATATTAAGACTTACTAACATAAATTTTTAAGCTGAAAGTACAACAACTAAAATCACAAAACTGTTTAAATCATAGTAACATAAGCGTCTGATAAAATGAACTTAATATATTTGAATATACAATACATTATATCTTCTGAGTTAACTTTCGCCTTTTATTAACTTTTTTTGTATACTTTTTATAGAATAAAATCTTATTTCAGTACAATTTAGGGTCTAAGACGACTTAAAATGCTTTTGTTAAATTTAGAAGTAGTTAAAATAATTCAATAAAAGTAAAATTTTAGTTTTATAGAAACTTAATCAATAGTTTTATTTAAAAAAATCATATAAAATATAGTTTATTTAGTGATATAAAACAACGCTAAATAATGAGTACAAAATTAAAGTAACAATGTAGTCGATACTTATTTATTTAAAACTTAAGAAATTTTATAAATTCATTAAATTTAAAAGGGATAAAACATAATCAGAAAATTTAAACGACTTGAGTTAAGTTCCATTTTATAAAAAATATTCTATTTTAAGCTTTGTTTCGTACTTACTATCATAAATAGATAAAAAAAAACTTATCAAAATCTTAATTTAGTATTAGAATGTGATAAAACATTACTCATGTTTATTTATTTAATAAAATATTACGGCGATTTATTTAGATTTATGCCGTAAAACATTTGATTTAATAAATTTAAACTTTTTAAAACTGTTTGAATTTGTGGTAGAATAAACGTGCAACTCATGTTAAAAAAAATAATCATAAGTATAAAATGTACAAAGTAATTAATCTTTTTTATTCAAAACTTGTCACTTGATCAGATGGTCGGAAACTGTCTGTAAAAAAAGTAAACATACTAAAACAAATATATCAAAAAAGTTTCTAAAATACGGTTAGTCAAAAAACATTAAAAAAGTTTGATAAAAGCTTATCGTTTAACATTCATAACAAAAATTATTAATTATAAATTAGTCTATGTCTAAGAACTTTAAGGATTAAAAACTGATCCTATTTGTATTACACTACATATCAGAAACATACACATCCAAAGCTAAGAAATTAAAAGATTAAAACTAGTACAAATCTTACTTTTTTATTATTGATTTTTTATTACATTTTATAATAACCTTTCTGATTTACTTTGCTCTCTTCATCTAACTTCTCATGTTAAATGGCCTGCATAGAATAAATGTCTGCAGTTGTGTATTCCTTTTCTTTTGTGAATTTTGATTTTTTTTTATTCCCAAATCTAATAAAATATATAGAAACTTTTGAATTAAGGAAAATTAAAAACAATTTAAAACAACTGATATTGTAAAATGGAGTTTATTCAGGAATTTATTAAATAAAATTTGCTAAGGGTTTGGAAGAAAACCTTCTAATTTTAAACATATTTTTAAAACATTTATTTTAACAGATTATAATTGAATACGGTATATTAATTTCGAAAATTTGTTGAAAAAAAAGGCTAGTACTTTTGTTTAAGATAACTAAAAGCTAAAACATTTATAGATTTATGACTAATTTTTATATTTCAACTAATGTTTAATAATAGTCATTTTAAATAATATTTGTGAAACAGACTTGAAATATGTAATCAAAAAAACACCAATAACTACAATAGCAGAAGAGGTTCCAATTATTATTTTATGAGTTTTTGTTAATTTTGGGGTATCTGTAAAAAGTTATTGTTACCGCATATTTTTAAATACTTTTTATAAACTTAATAAAGATTAAACAAATCTCTACTTATTATGAAGTAAAGTGCATTTTCCTATACTTTTAAACAAAACTATATCATTTTCATGAAAAATTACACCTAGATTCTAGAGTAAGTGTCAAATGCAAACTATAAAACATTCAAATTAACAAAGAAATTTTAAATATAACTGTACCTTTTTGATGAGAATTTCCAGTGTTTTTATTACTTTTGCCTTTCTTTTTATTAATAATTGTTTGAAGTATGGTTGTTGTTTTACGACTACCTGTTTTACAAGTTTAGTCATGTATATTTCCAATATTTTAAATTAGTTCCCAGGATACAAAATAAATCTAATTTCGAAATTAACATTTTTCATTTTTAATTTGATAAAACTGTTAAGAAATTAAATAAAAATTTTAAGAAACAAAGAGTTGTATTTTGATCTTTTTCGTTTTAAATTAGGAACAAAGTAGCACGTCCTTTAGCTTTTGCTGAAGTTAATGAAAGATCATCAGTATGGAAACCATGCTGTATTTTAAACTCTAACCTTTTGTTATTTGGCTTGTTGTTTCAATTTTGTTTGTAAAAAAACTTTTTGTAGCTTTCGGTCGTAAAGCTGAAGGTCTAGACGTAGATGTAGTACTGTTAGTTGCGTCATCAACATTAGTGTTAGACACTTTAGGACGGCTCGTATATTTAATTACGTCTACAGCACTAGACGCAGCTACTGTAAGTATGGTTGTTGTTTTACGACTACCTGTTTTACAAGTTTAGTCATGTATATTTCCAATATTTTAAATTAGTTCCCAGGATACAAAATAAATCTAATTTCACGATTAACATTTTTCATTTTTAATTTGATAAAACTGTTAAGAAATTAAATAAAAATTTTAAGAAACAAAGAGTTGTATTTTGATCTTTTTCGTTTTAAATTAGGAACAAAGTAGCACGTCCTTTAGCTTTTGCTGAAGTTAATGAAAGATCATCAGTATGGAAACCATGCTGTATTTTGAACTCTAACCTTTTGTTATTTGGCTTGCTGTTTCAATTTTGTTTGTAGTAAAACTTTTTGTAGCTTTCGGTCGTAAAGTTGAAGGTCTAGACGTAGATTTAGTACTGCCATTTGCTTCATCAACATCAGTGTTAGACACTTTAGGACGGCTCGTATGTTTAATTACGTCTACAGCACTAGATGCAGCTACTGTTACGTTATCGGTATTATCAGTTGCAACTTCGTCATAAGGATCAGTCGTTACTTCGCAATCTTCACACTCGTCGTCACTCAAAGTAAAGTCATCACCGCTAGCTGAACTATCGTCATAGTTTTGCTTACTTGTTGTGACGTCATTGATTGTTTCATCTTGTAATTTTGAAGTCGTAACGTCTGCATCTTAAAATTGATTTTTTTTTGTTTATAATTCATGCTGCTAAAGAAAAGATTATTTTATAATCTTAAATTTTATTTTTATTGATTTCTTTTTTTAATGAGTTTATTGAAGGCAATCTAAACGTTTTATTAATAATGTTTTATATTAAGTTTCACTTAACGACTAGCTGATTTATTTTTATAGTAGTAAAGGTATCTCAGTACTAATAATTTTATATTATACGTATACTTAAGTTAATGCAAATAACTATATTATACAAATCTAAAAAAATAATACTATATAAGCAAAGTAAAAACAAAAATGTTAATAATACAAAATGCTTACTTTTAACTGTTTGGTTTCTAGTTTCATCCGACACATCAGTAGTTTGAACGTCAGAAAACGCGATTCGAAGGCTTGTTGTTTCAATTGCTTCACTCGTATCAAGTGTAGTTGTTACGTCATCAATATTATCAGAAGTTGTTAATCCACCAGCATCTGAAGTCTTTAGAAAAGTTTCAGATGGTTGCACTGTTTTACTTATTGTTGAGCCGACATAAGTTGTTTCTTTAACAGAAGCTGAAGCGTTTAAACTAGATATTACCGATTGCGTTGTAGTAGACGCTTTTACTTTCGCTCGGGTACTTTTTGTAGGCATATATGTTGTACTACGTATAGTTTTTGAACTATTTATTGAGCTGCTTTGGTTTATAGTTTTTGTAATTGCTGTTGATTTTGACGTTGTACTTTTCAAACCATTTTCAGTGCTACTTCGTGTTGTAGCTTTAATGTTGTTTGTAGTACTTTTTGGCTTTATGGGGTTCAAATTTTTTGTGTTCTGCTTTGTAGTAGTAACTTGTGATGTAGATCTGTACTTTTGTCGTAGCTGTTGAGTAGTTAATATTTCAGGTGTGGTAGCAATCGTTGAATCTTCGTTTCTTTGTTTGATCGATAGTTGTTTAAATACTTTTTTCGAGTTAATTTGATGTAATTTCTTTGTAGCCGTTCTTTCTTGGGTCGTGTCTAAAACTAAACTCGGAAACGAAGTCGACTTCATGTTTGTGAATCCTGATCCTTGTTCTGTTTCAAAATTGTACGCAGTTGTTTTATCATTTGATCCTGAACCTATTTCTTTTGGAGCGTTTTGCGTAGTAGTATTTTCATAAGGTTTATTTGATTTTGCTTTAAGTCTTGCTTTGGTGGTATACACAGTCGTCATTTCGTCAGTTTTAATTGTTCCTGATACTTTAGTGCTGTAAGTAGTTGTATCTTTGTAAATTCTGTTCATTCCTGAGAGCGAATTTAAACCATATGTAACTTTTTGCCTTGTTTGACTGACCAACGAATCAATGGTTCCATTGTAGTTTTTTGCGGTAGAGTAAAAAGCAATGTCATTAGTAGAAGTGTCAATAGAAGTTGACTTGGTGTAAATATTTGTGTTGGAATTTATACCAGTGTAATTTTCAGTAGATGCTTCAACATAAGTTGGCTTGGTGTAATTATTTGTGGTGGAATGTACGCCAAGGTAACCAGTAGTAGCGTAAACATAAGAAGAGTTCAGCACTATGCTTTCCACTGTATCCTCGCATTCAGCGCAAAGGCTGTAATTACCACTGTACGGAATTTGTTCCTTTGTCAAACAAAATCTGTAAGAATTGCTAACCTTTGCAATGTGGCAGTCGTCGAACTTTTTGCCTTCGTATTCAAATGGAGTGCAAGTTATGTTTGTGCGCCAAACGCATCCTGAAAAAATGTATACAAAAATGTTAGTTGGTAGGAAAACAATAACTTGCTATGAGAAAATTAAGTGGAGTAAAAAGTTTTGTTATTTAGACAACTAGTTATTTTGTATGTCTTTTTATTTTAAGTAGTTTTATTGCCCACAATATTAGTATTTTGGTAAATTAAAAAATCTGATTAGTGTGTATTTAGCAAAAAAATATAATGAAGCTTTTTTTTAAGTTTAGAGTTTTTATTTTTGTATAAAGCAAAGTTTAGTTATATTGCAAAAGACTATTAAAAAGCTTGTTTTATATAGTTATAAAGTTATTTGTGAATTGTGATATTAACTTAGTTGTAAATACAACAAGTTAGTGAATTTCATTAGTACTGATATACAATAAAAAACCTAAAATTAAAGGAAAACTCTCGAAAACAATAATTAATGAAACAATTATATTAGGTAAATTCCCTTTTAAAATGAGAATGTAATAAAATAACTTATGTTTCAAAATATTTATTTTCTTTTTTTAGACAAGGTTTTTTTAAATTAAAACACGTCATAGTTCAGATAATTTTAATTTACGGGCAGTATACTTCCAACTTGTAGGTTAGAATATAGGAAATTTAAGCCAAGTAAATTTACTTCTTATAGCGTTGCTTCCATTGATTGTATTCAAAACTAAAATAACCGATAAAACGATGAAATTAATCTTCATCCTAATACTAAAAATATCTGTAAAATTTATAATCATTAATTCGATAAATGAATGCTTAAAAATTTACATTATAGTCTTGTGAAGTTTAAAAACAGATATTTTAATTATTATATCTAAAAATAAAATTTTGACTGTTTAAACTTTGTGGTCAATTTAATGAAGTCTGACTATACTTTCTACAACAGATTCATTTAATTACTACAATGTTTTTTGAGTTTACTATAACAATGTTTTTGTAGTTGTTTTATTCTTCTTTCTAATTATAAACTAACTATACTTCTGAATAAAATACGACCTATAAAACGAAAAAAGAAACTGCGGAAAAATTTGTGAACAATGCAACTAACTAAACCAGTTAAAACAGTTACACTTAGTAATAATTAATATTGTACAGCGTGTCAAGCTAGTCTTAATGTATATTAAGTAATTTGTTTCTGTTTATTAACAAAATATATTTCTGAGTTAAGTATGACCAACAAGAAAAGACTGCTAAAAAAATTTGAAAACACTGCAATTGGCATTTAAATAGTTAAAACAAAAATAACTCATATACTCTAACTATTAACTAACTATAGTACAAGTTAAACTATGACCAAAAAATCAACAAAGCTGGTTAAAAATATTGTTAACGTTAAAACTAACACTTAACTAGTTAGATATTGTAATAATTGGATTGTACAGCGTGTCAAGCTAGTTTTCAATGCGGAAATACAAATATAAGTTCAGATATTGCCTAATGCTTTTAATTTAACAAAGTAACAAAGAAGTTAATTTAACTAAGTATGTATAGTTTAATTGCTACTATTTAAAAAATTTAATACAAATATGTTATTACTTCCTCTTCTCTCCTAAACATATTTCGTTGCTTTTTAATATATTTTATTAAAAACTAAATAAATTGTTGTGTAAAGTTTTATGGCTATTTATTTTACAAAAACAGTTGGAAATATTTTAATAAGGTCTATTGTACTATAAATATAGAGTTTTTAATTATACGTCAGTAAAATTTATAATTAAATTAAGTTTATCAAAATAAAATTGTTAAGGTTTAAAAAATGATGAAAAATATTTGTTTTTAACTTTAAGGTTTCAAGTATTTTTTCATACTTACTAAATTAGAAATTGTTTTTTTGACTTATCAACTTGATCTTAATTTGATTAAGTTGAAATCAAATTAAGTTAAATTTTAGTTATGTAGCATGCTAGTGGTGAATTGTCAATTTTTTAATTTAAATTTTTCTAGTAATTTTGTTCTTAGTTTTGATAAATCAAAAAAGTTGAGATAGCTTCTTAAATTTCAAAGGTATTTTTTTTGCGAGATTCATCTATATCTAAATATTTTAAATACAAATTGGTTAGAAGAAGAAAAAAAAAAGAAAGAATTTGCTAGAATAATTTTTAATTAAGCAATAATCTTTGGAGAGTTTCAGTGAAGTTTTTAATCAATTTTAAAGGTATGGATTAATTATGACATAGGACATACACTAAAATTAAATTATAAACCAGAAAGATTTAATTCAGTTTTTACAAATTAATCACTAGTAAACAAAATAAAACAATCATTCATTAACTAAACTAGTGCTATAATAGATTCTATTAGCACACGAACAAAACTAAAATTTGTTTCTTAGTACTTTTTATTTTAAGGTAAAATAAACCAAAATATTAAAATTAATATAAACATTAAAAGATAATTAATACAAAATTGTACCAACTAAGTTAATTTTTTTTTCTTTATTAGTAACAACAAAATAAATATTTTTTGAAAAGTTTTCTTTTAATAGTTAGTGAAATGGTCTAATTTAATAATAAACTTAAGCAATCATATACATTATATGTTTTGGTTTTAAGAAAACAAATAGAGAGATCTCAACTACTGGAGGAGAAATAATAAATTTATGTATTCTAGAATTTATTTTACAAACTAAGTTTCCGTCAAAAACCTCGTCGGTGTTTAAATAAATCTTAATCTGAAACTGAAACTTAGTTTGTAAAATAAATTTTTGAAAGAATAAATTTACAATCATATATATAATTAGTAGTGACAGTAGAAATAACTATAGTGGTATACTCTATTGGTATCAATAATGTTAACAACTTCATAATACACATATACTTTAGTGTTAACAATTAATAGTATTATACATATATGAAAAAGCTAAAAATATTTAACAAACAAAGTAAAAGTTTTGATGAAATATCAATAAGCCAAGAATCTCACTTTTGACTGTTTTGTTTGAGTTCCGTTCGTTTCTTGTGTCGTTTCAATGGAAATTTTTTGTGATGTCACAGTAGTAGTTCGAATTTTAGTTGAATCGCTTAAAATGTTTGAATGACTCGTAGTTTTTAACGTTTGGACTACATCTCTACTTACTGTTGAGCCGATGTTGTTTGTTTCTAGATCTTGCATTAAGAATAGTTGCAGTTTTCTAAGTGTGTTTTGCAGTAGACGTTGTAGATTTTGTAGGTATAATTGTTGTACTACTTATTGTTTTGAAATAGTATGTTGTTCTGGTTTGGTTTGTACTTTTTATATTTGTAGTAATATTTAGTGTTCTAGCTTTTAAAATGCTTGTAGTACTATTTGGTCTTGTAGCTTTTAAACTGATTGTAGTAATGTTTGGTATGGTAGATTTAAAACTGACTGTAGTACTATTTGGTATTGTAGCTTTTAAACCAGGGTTTCCCAAACTCATCTACTTAATCGTCCCCTTTTCAGAAATTGGAAAAGAAAATGCCCTCCATGATTTTATAAAGTTTTTTTTTTCTTCTTGAGTACGCACATTTTAACCCAAAAAAAAAAAGTATTCGAAATGTAATTTAGCCTGTAACTTCTTATGCACGCACTTTTGGGCTGTGTTCAAAGTAATTTACAGGGCTTGAAAAAATAATTTACATTTATTTTCTTATATGCCCAGTAAAGTGTATTAAACTAATCAAATATTAAAAAGCCTTTTGTAATCTGTAATCTATTCTGTTTAAATATGAACTGTTTTGAAACTAATGAAACCTTTAGGTTATGGTGGACAACTTTTGTAGTCAGCAAGTAATTTTTACTAAAAAATCCTTTTTTAGTGTCTACTTGTTAAAAAAACTTAATTGCGGGCAGCATAATTTAAAAAACTAACATATAAGAAATTTAAAAAACTCGAGCAAAATTGTAATAAATTAATTTACTATTATTGTGATCTAGGAAGTACTATTGTAAACTGAAAACCAAATTGAAAGCGTATTTCAAAGTATTAAGAATCAAAAGGCTAAATTTTATTCGTTTTGCACAAGTAATTTTCAAGTTACTTAGCGGGCAGAAATTTGACTGGATCTAGAGTAGACCGTACGTCACCCATCTAAAATCTTAACTGAAACCTGACATTATAATAATTTGTTATTTAACGAATTTCGGAAATTTAGAAGTGAATGCTAAGTAACTTACTCAAGTCTCACAATATACTTAAATTATTTTATAACTAGACATAATTTAAAATTAATCTACTATAGATTAAAAAGTACATAAGAATAAACAGCTGTTTAGTTGTAGGAAGTTTGACCGACTGGTTGATTATCTCGCATGAAAAATGGTTTTATTAATAGCTTCTGTACATGCAGAACAATTATTAATTTCAATGCTAAAAATATTATAAGAAAGTTGTTTGTAATGTTAAAATTTAAATTTTATTTTTTTAACTATAATTTTTGTAGTAGAATACCATGAAACATTATTTTACTTGGAATAACCTTTAAAAAACTAAACCTTAATCCTAACAATAGTTTATTTTCTTTATTTAAATTAAAAAAAAAAAAAGCTTTTTAGTTAATTTTGTGAACAGGAAGTAAAAAAAAATTATTAGATTAAAATTTTGTTTTGTAACTGTAGCAGTCTTTTCGATGGCTTATTTTATTCTGTTCAAACATGAGTTTGTCTTCTAGCTATCAACCTATAATGATTGAACAGAAGAAAATAGTGAAAAATTAAAAGCTAGGCTTTAAAAATTCAAAAAAACAACACACTTTAATTGTCAAAAAATTCTGAATTAAAATAAAACAAAAAACAGTTGTACTACTAGTTTAAAATTCCTTAATATATAGATTTTTTAACAATAATAAATCAATTTAGAAAATGAAACTGGCTATAAGAATCGTTTTAGTGAAATAGTTAAAGTTATTTCAAATAGATACCTCAAATCTATACTCTTTTAAAGTCAAAAAATCTTTTTTGAAATAAAAACTTAAATGGTTTACAAGATTGTTTTACTTATACAGATTAAACAAGTAATAACAAAAATCTGTCAAATAAATATATTTTAAACAAATATATTAAACACAATGCTATAAAAACGTTTATTGTAATGTAAAACGACAAATATAAACTACAAAATATACAAGTCAAAACATAACTATTAATAACTTTAAAACATAAACCACTCATTATATACAGTAGACTTCCGTTCGAATTTTCACTTGGAACAAAATTAAAATGTGCAAACTCGAAAATGCGTCATAATTTTTCTTTTAAATGGCAAATTTCAATGTGCTATAATGCAATAATGTTATGAATAAACGTAAAATCCACTAAAACATAAAATAAAAGTTCATTAAAAAAATTGATTTATATAAGCTTTTAAATATAAAAAAATTATTAATTTATTAATACTTAGTTAGTTATATATTTTAATTAAATTAAATTTAAGAAATTATTAATTTGCACTTTTTTTGGGTAAAAAATGCGAACTCAAGAGTAAGTCTACTGTAAATAATACTCTTGGTCATTAGGCAAACCTGTTGTAGAATAAATAACTTAATAAAACTGTTATTATAAAAAGACTACTTAAATACTCTACAAACCAGCTTAAATATTATTTTTTTTAAATCAACTAAAATTTTAGACCTTACAGAAAATAATGTCTGCAACTGCAGTCTAATATAATGTGAAGAATGAGCGTCATACTGCTTGCAAGTTTTTCTATATCTGGTTCTAAATCAGTCAAATAAAGCCTTAAGTCACCTCCTTTACAAATTTCTAGATTATATATTTTGCTCAAAATAATGAAAAATAAACTAAAACCTTCCTCAATAACATAGTTAGAAGGAAAAGATATAAACAACAGTCTAACTTCCTCTTAAATGATTGGATACTTTTGCCTTAGTTTTTGTTTAATCTAAAAGCTTTCATATCGTATTTTGGAAAATTTTACTTTAAGTTCAAGGTCAGTTTGTAAGTCTGAGAAAGTTTCCTGTAAGTCAACGTTTACTTAAGAAAGGTCTATTTCGAAGGGATCTATAATAAACTTCGGGACGTTTAATTGAAAAATGTTTGTAAACCGTTTATCAATATCACATTTAAGCTGTTCCAGATGAGATGAAAATACTTCTACTACACTTTCACTTATTTGAAGTTTTAAGTTTTTCAAACATGCAAACTGTGAAAATTGATTATTTTTGAAACTTTTTCCATACAAGTTGGTTTCTGAAACTGGTTATCTTACTTTTGACTTTTACAAGATTCAAGTTTTTACCTTGTAAAATTTTGTTTACATTGTTGATCTTATTATATAAGTCTGACATGTAAGCAATGTCTAATTTTCTTTTAACAAGATTGTCTGCCAATACCTTATCCTTTTGAGAAAAAAAATCAATAACTGAATTAAAAACAGCCAAAAATTTTCTAAACAGTTTCCTTTTGATAACCATTTCACGTCTGTATACATTATCAACTTATCAAAAACATCATCATTGTCATTGCAGAGATGTTTAAACAGACGAATTTGTAAAGCATGCCTTTTTATTTTTTTGACAGTTTTTATTACAAAGTTTAATGAGTCATTTACACGGACGCTCAAATTTTTGCAACTAAATGTTCGTGATGTATATCGCAATAAATAGTAAATATATCAGGGTTTATCTGTTTGTAATATGTGGTTATTTCACGATACTTTCCTATCATAAACGAAGCATCTGTTGCAATTCCTATAAGATGTTTTGAAGGTACTTTAAATTATTTTTTCAAACACAAACCTTCCTGTGCTACGCGTTTCCATTAGTTGGGAAAACGCTAGTTTATTCTTACGCTGTATCATCAAATATTAAACGCTCGAGAACAAGAAAAAGACATTTATTTTTTGGCAAAGAGGACTCGTCAACCTGCATTGAGAAATACATACAATCTTTCAAAGTATCCTTAAGGTGCAGCATTTTTAGTTCAATGCATAATAACTTATAAATTTCTTTAAAAAAAAGTTACGTGAAAATTTAAACGTTTTAAATTAGAAAAAGTCATTAAGGTGATAAACAATTTTAAAATAAAGATGTAAGCGTGAAACCAACTCAACAAAATGCTAAGTATTTCATTAAGCTGTCTTAGCTGTGTAGGTTTTAAAGTTAAAACATTCAGCAAAAGTATGTTGTACAAGTTTGAAGATCATTATGAAAATATAATAAAGGAATTGCTTATATGTTAGTGATACTTACTTTTTCAATATAAATTGATGCTATTTAAACAAACAGCCTTATTTAATAACACAAGCGTGTAAGTGAAATTTTGTGATTGACGTCATAATTTAAACACCTGTAGATGGTGCCCCGCCTGCAAGGTGATTGTGAGAATTTAGGGTTTTATAATTTGATCAAACATATAGAGTTTATTTTGTCAAAAGATTTTAATAAATTCTCACAATAACTGTGCAGGCGAAGCGTCATCTAGTGGTGTTATTTTTGCCATATAATACGGAAATTTACCATTAAATTGATTAAAAACTGTACAAAACTTTTTAAAGATTTTTATTTAAAGATTATTTTAACAAATTTTATCTAAAGGTTTTTTATTTTTTTTTCAAATCAATATAAATTTAAAATAACTAGTTACAGATGATTCTTGTCTAAAATAAAAAAAAACATCAAAATTTAAGAAGCTAGTACAACTTTTTGATTTATCAAAATTACGAAGAAAATCACCAGAATTGTTTGAATTATGAAATTTATAATTCATTACTATAATGATATATAACTAAAATTGTTTTTTTTTCTTTATTTCAAGTCAACTTCAATTAATTCAAGTTTAATAGTAATTAGTAAGTACCAAATTAAAAATTCTAACCACTAAGTTGAAAATAAGCACTCTAGAACGTCTTGTTTAATCTATAAGAATTTTAAGTTCAATAAATTTAAATTAAACATAAACTTTACTGATTTATACTAAATAGCTCCATATATATAGTACAATAGACCTTGTCAAGATATTTTCATTTATTTTGTTGTAAAATAAATATACATATGACTTAATTCTTAAACTTGTCTTAAACTTTACTTCCGCTTTTGAAAACTAGATTGACACGTCGTACAACTTTAACTACTACAACGTGTATTTTTTTACCTGATCTAGTTAGTTGAATTGTTTACAAGTTTTTTAAGGAGCGTTTTTCTTTGTGATGCTCTTATTTTATCCGGACATGTAGTTAGTTTATATTTAAAAAGAATTATTAATCAAATTAAAATTCAAAGCTGTTATAAAAGTAAAATCAAACAACATTGTTGTAATAAAATGGAACTGTTTGACAAAGTATAGGCTAAATTTAAAAACAATATATACAAAATTAAAACAGTAAAAATTTCTTTTCAATTTAACAGTTAGCATATCCTTTTATTACTACACTAGACTATTACGTGAGTTCTTAAACGTTTATTTAGTGAATCAAACATCAGATAATTTGCAGGTGTTTTTGGTATTAGAATGATGATAAACTTTATCCTTTTATCAGTTATTTTGGCTTTTACGGTAAACAATGGTAAGAACGCTGTAAAAAGTAAGTTTACTTTAATTTAATTTAATTTCAACCTATAAGTTCGAAATAAGCAAAACTATATAACCTGCGACGTAATGATAACATTATAAATCATTTTTTGCAAAAAAAAAGTAGATTTGGTATTTTTTTGAATAACTACTTTGAAACATGCTATCACTTTTAAAATGTTATTTTAATTAGTTATTGTTTTAAAAATTTTTTCTATTTTTTTTGTATAATAGTATTAATTAAGTACAGAATTTTGTTGAATATAAAATTTAATTAATATTTTAAGAACGTGTCAAAAACAAAAACAAACTTTGCACCTACGTACAAAAGAGCTTATTTATAGTATTTTGCATTTTGACTACATTTTGCATCATACAAAAATATAAACTTTAGGGTTAAAAAATAGTTAATTTTTATATTTTGCTTTATACACATCGAATAAGTTTTTTTAATCTGCAAAAATAACGAATACAGTGTTCAATTAAACAAGCTTAACGGGCTAAATAACTATTTTTTTTAATAACGAAACTTTTTGCTCCACTTAATGTTCTCATATCAAGTTATTGTTTTCCTACCAACTAAAACTTTTGTAAATATTTTTCAGGATGCGTTTCGCGCAAGAACATAACTTTCACTCCATTTGAATATCAAGACAAAGTGTTCGACGACTGCCACATTGCAGAGGTTAGCAATTTTTACAGATATTGTTTGACAAAGGAACAAATTCCATACAATGACGTCGACCTTAGCCCTTGCGGTGAATACGAGGGTAAAGACGTGAACGAAGTGCTGAACTCCACTTATGTTTATGACGTCACAACTTTAAACACTACCGTGAATACTATAACAAATAGATATACCAGTTCAACTTCTATTGATACTTCTACTTTAGATTACAATGGCACTAATTCTATCACGAGTAGTTCCCTCAAACCAACTTCTGTTGACTCTACAACAAAAACCTACATCGGAGCCATTGGTACAGTTACTAATCTTACAACGGACATAGGTCAGCTCAGCAAAAGCGCAGAGTTGATTTCAGGTACAAGAATGAACAGAAGTAACAAATATACAACTGAGTTCAGCACTCAGGCAGAATTAGGATCATGAATGAACAGTGTCAACAAACAAGTGCTCACGGTTTTGTATCAGGACAAGGTTCAGGATCGCAGATGAACATTGAAGAGACAACTGCAAACTACGCACTAAGATTAGGTTCGAACAAAATAGAAAAGGCTACCTTGGCGAAACAGCAAGAGAAAGTAAAGAAAATTTTCGAAGTAGTAGCATCGACTAAGAAAGTTAAGAAAGATACAACAGTTGCTGCCACATCTGAAATATTCACTACTCGCTACAGCTAAGGTCAACAAACGTATCTACAGCACAAAATACTACTGGAAAAAGGTTAAATACTACAACTTTAAATAAAAAAAAAGTTTGAAAACTATGTTATCAAAAAGTACAAGTATAAAATTTTCAGCACCAGAAACTACTAAAAACATTTTAAAAGCTATGAGACCAAATAGTAATACTGTTTATTACCTACAAGACCAAATTATTCTACAATCAGTTTAAAACAAAAAGTCAAAGTACCACTAAAAGTAGTTAAAAAGTTGAAACACCAAACAGTATTAGAGTCAATTTGAAGGCTCAAAGACCAAATAGTACTATCAGCATTTTAAAAGCTACAAGTCCAAATAGCATTACAATCAGTTTAAAAACTGCAAGACAAAATAGTAATACAAACAGTTTAAAAACCACAAGACCAAATAGTACTACATACAGTTTAAAATCTACAAGACCGATTAGTTTTACAAACAGTTTAAAAGCTACAAGATTAAATAGCATTACAATCGATTTAAAACCTACAAGACCAAATAATACTACAATTAGTTTGAAGCTACAAGACCAAAGAGTACTACAATCAGTTTAAAACAGAGTTTCCCAAAGTAGGCAACATCGCCCCCCTGGAGGCTATTTTAGTAAGTCGGGTGGCGATAATTAATAAGGGGACGAATGGGGGGGGGGGGGGGGCGATTTTATAACTTTTGGTAGTCATTAAACTTTTACTTTCTATCTTGTTATTTTACTAATTTTAGCTAGCCATAAAATATTTGATCCTGAGGTAAAAATTTATGTTAAAAAAATATGTTTTTAATTTTAATCCAAACATACTAAAAATTTGGTCCCAAAGCAACCATTAAAATGTTTCAACTTTATTTAGTTTTTTATTACATAAATACATAAAATTAAAATAAATTAAATTATAAAAGTAGACAGTCTAAGGTAATGCTTCTTAAAAAATAAGTGAAAAAACTAGCAGACTAATATTCTACAAAAATTTATGAACTTTTAAGTGTACTGGACGATAGAATTACACTTTTTGATATGTTTAATCTTAAAGCAACAAGAAATTACTTTTACTAAAAGTTTTAAGTTTACTAAGATTAAACTTTGTCATTTGTGTATTATAAGGTTGTCATTGTATTTACTGTTTATCTATTAGTCTATTTATTATGTTTAAAGTTTTTTTTTTTCTATCATTTATTTTATTATTATTTTATAATAATTTTGTGTATTCTTCTGTTAATAATTAGTTTATTTTCATATTCTAACTAGTTATTAATACTTATTAATTTTTTGTGACAATTTGTTTATTCTTTAATTATTATCATCATAAGATTGGTTTTGCTAAACGGTTTTTTACCAACTGTTTTTCCTTTTAAAAAAATCCGTTTTAACTGTTATACCACTGCGGTGCACTACAATAGCTGTGTTCTTTTGAATTCTTATGAAGCTTATATATGTATGAAATTTTTTCATCAATGCCTGTACACAATGATCTCAACGCACCGAAACCTGGCTATGTAGATTTGCTATTGGAATAATTCGTTTAACTTTTCGAATACTACGTAAAAATACTGGAAAAAGAAACAAATTAAGTAGGGAAACTAGATATTTGAAGGATAAGAATAATATGTTTATTTTATTTTTAGCCAATTATACGCCAGTGTCACTCCCCACGTTTACTTTTGATATCAGTTAATTTATATTAATATGTTTATACTTTTTATGTATTCTCCTTCATTCGTAGTTTTACTATAAAGTTTTAGTCAAAAGTGATCGACAAAATTTGAAGCTAAATATTAAAGTGGTTAAATAATAAAAAACGGTTTATACATATGTTTCGTATATGAAACAATTCAATTACTCCTAATAAAATAAACAAAAGCGAAATTTGTATATCATATATGAAACATATGAAAAACACTGTTTTTAATTAACTACATGAATAAATATAATGAAAGTAAAATAAATTGATGTTTTAGTTGAAAGAAATCTTTTATTTAAGCTCTTTATTTTAGGTGTTTACTTATTATTATCATAAATAATAAATATCTCAGCAAAAATTTAACTAATTTAAATAGTTAACTTTTTTTACTTAAAATTTCTATGGAAATTAAAATTTAAAAATAAGTTGTAAAATTAAACACCTATTTAGAGTAGTTATAATGATATACAGTTAAAAAAGTATTTATGTTTTTCTACAACCAGAGTTCTTGGTTTTTATATGTATTTAATTTAAAGCGTTTCATTAGCAAAGTTTAACTCAATTAACTTTATAGTTATAATTTAATATAAGCTAAGTTCTGTTTTAAAACTAAGTTCTGTTTTAAAACTAAGAAAATTAAAAAAATCTTGCAATTTTTGTGGATGAAAATTGAAGTTTTTGTCAATTTAAAAGCAAACATGCTCATTTACTAGTATTTTATTTAATAAAATTTATAAATTAGTTTACCATCTTTATTATGTACACTCTACTAACACCTCTGCATAGACTAGTCGATATTTACGGCACCTGTACCTAAGGTTGCTATACTTTCAATACATACCTTATTATTATAAAACTCCCTTTTCCTTTATAGATTTTCAAGATGTATTTACACAGAAAAACTAAACACGTCCCTACATATTTGTCTGTTGATATTCACATTCCTAAATAAAGAAAGAACACTTATTTGTATTCCATCTACTCAGGTGTTTTTAAAATGTAAGAAAATATAAATATATATCTGTAAATTACATACAATTATATTTGTGTGTATTTTACAAACGTGTTTTTTTTTACAAATTTACCTCTGTGAAGTCCTTATATTGAAAGAATAATATAGATAAAATCACTAACATGTAAAACAGTAACTTATTAAACATCAAATCTCTTCAGTTAAAATGAGAACCTATTACAAGGCTAAACTTAGTCTTACAACTAACATTTATTTGCTAAAACCTTAAATACGATACGTACTCGCAGGTTGAGTATTCCCATTTCGTTAAACATATTGTATAGAAGTAACAATTTTTGAAGTATGACTTAACAAATATTCTATTCTGAAGAAAAATTTCTAAATATGACGGAATATTTAATATTATGAGGCTAAAAAAGTTTAGTTATTAAGTATCATTTAACACATTATGACATTAAAATGTATTACGAGTTAATAAATCTTGGTACTATGATTTAAGGTTTTGAAGTGAAAATGTATGTATTATGACGTAACAGAAGAAATTAATCGCGATTGACCGGATCAGAGAGGCCAAAAGTTGTTAAGAGGAAATGAAAGAAATTAATTTGATTTTATGGAGGATTATGTAAAATAAAATGGAAGATTTGCGGATTTATACAATGAGGCTAAGCTAAACACATAAAAAATTTTGGCAACTATTTATTTGTTATTTTAACAACTTACACAATTAATTTAGCTAAATGGATTTCAGTGTTCTAAACTGTAGCTCAATAACTAAATTTATTGTATAATTGTTTATTTTTTGGATTAGTAATTAATAATAAGTTTATAATTTGATTTCGTACTTTTAGGGTTACAATTATATTTTTTAACTTATGATTAAGGTGATCTTAAATAGATAATAATATTTAATTGATAAGATATCGTTTGAGTGAAACATTTTTTTGATAATAAAATTAAAAAAGTTGAAGTTATACAATTAATTTTACAAAGTAGGCTTTTGGATTTTTATAATGAGCAGGGTTCTCTTAAACCTGGAACCCTGGAAAAACCTGAAACTTGACATTTAAGGCTAAAGAAATCTGGAATTTTAAGAAATTTTTGCCATTTTAAGTAGTAAAAATTTGAATTCACACGAAAAGTTTATCGTATAGATTGTTGTCATCAATTTTTTATTAAAGCACAACTAAAGTAGCTTTACAGTAATATTTAACACAGTTTTAACCTTAAGTTTAATTTAAAACTAAAAGTAGATCCAAAAACGCGTATTTTCTAAAACCTCGAAGAAACTTTGAAAACCTGGAGAAAGTTTTCCAAAAAAAAGCGACCATCCTGAATGAGGGAAACAGGTAAAATATATTGTGGTATATTATGTTTTTTTTTAATAATTAGTAATAGATACAACAAATTTGACTGGAGTTCCTATATATTGTCTATTTAAAAATAAATACGTTACACAGTTTTCTAAGAGTTTTATGAAATATTTCCTTAAAACATATAATTAACTCTACAACTTAGGAAAATATGGATTTTAAGTAATTTAATTTATTTATCTTTTTAGTTTTACTCCAGTAAGCAACCTATTGTACTCTCTGACTTTAACCGGCTATATATTGAAATATTATTCAAATATTGAAAATGTGTAAATAGCAACTTTTATCTTAATTAAAACTCTACAAAATAAGACCAACTTGTTTAGAAAATAATGTTTACCCCTCATATACCTTTAATATAAACAAATGATTTTATAAAATAACGATCTTTTTTTTCTTTAAAATTCAGTATGACTTTAGTAAGAGAGGGTTTTTATTTTAACTAACAAATTTACTTGGAATTGTAAAACTTTAATACATATCAAAATTCATCTTTTTGAAACTGGCAGAAAAAATAAACTTTCTTTTATTTCTGTTTGATACATGTCAAAATATATTTCCTTATTCTTTTTTGACTTGGCTTCATGTACAATAGTAAAAAATTAAAATATTTTTACTTAAGAAGTTTTTAGGTGCACTTATTATAATAACAACATGAATAAAAAGTTCTAACATCTTAAATAGTTATTTTGCTTTAATTTAAATTTTTTTTTTTCTAACAACTAACAATAAAAAAAATTGTCATGTTTTCATAATTTTCATAATCTACACATTTAATTTAAACCTAAACACAAGTTAGTTATTAATTGATTACAGAATTAAAAATTAAAAGTTTGTTTAAATTAAGTAAAAACAAGTTATGATTTTTGGTGTTTTTTACATTATAATTTATTAATTAAATTATGAGAAGTTACTTGAACAATTATAAAAATAATTCCAATCAAAAATTCCTGTTCAGAAATTATTTAAGTGTAATATCTTCAAAGATATCAATAATACTAATAACTAAAATTAAATACAGTTTTTAAGTAACAATTAGATAACTAATTTTTCATAAAGATTTTATTATTTTTTTTACTTGAATATTCAATTACAGGAATACTTGGACATTTGAGCTCATTGATGACGCAATTATGACGTAATTATTTTGTAGTGACGTCATAAAAAAGTTTGTTTTGTTTGTAATTGCTAGGTTACTTATTTCACCTCAAAAACACTTTTATGTTGAGAAACGAAATTTTTTTCTTACACTGGACTCAAATTTCGTTCAACTTTTCAGCACAGCCTTTTTTTTATTTAATAGAATAATAATTAAGTTCGGTTTTTAAAATAAATTAATTTCGTATACAAAAATTCACATTTTTATAGGCAAAATAGTTTAGTTTATAATCTGCCGAAAATGTTATGGTGAACTTTTATTTTTTTAATTTTGTTTTGTTATTTCGTCTCAATTATGTCTATTTATTTATTTTTTATTTTATTTTTTTTAATGCGCTGAAATTTTTCTGATTAAAATAAAAAACCTGACTATTTTAAAAGTTACACAAGTCTTTGATACCTGATTAAAAATAATATTTAATTTAAATCTAACTTTTAAATTTATTTATTTACAAAGGCAACAATGTTTCTTCCCTAAGGGATCTTCAGGCCTGCAAAATAAAATAAACATAAGACGATGGAAAACTTAAAAGAATACAATAATGCAAGAAATTATAATTGAATTCAAATTAAATTTTAAAAATGCATAGTGTTATTACTAGATAATTAATTAACAAAATTAAAAGTTTTAAAATAATGAAAAATACTTTTTTAATTTTAAATATGATTTATACTTACAATAGATGATTTGTTCTATATAGATTTGTATTTAGCTTATAACAACACAAAACAAAATGGCGCTTAACAAATGAGGGTACAAGTAATAACAAAAATGGAAATAAGTGATAAAAGAATTAAATACGCTAAGTTTTAAAATAAAATTCATTAGTGAATTTAAATCTAAAACAAATTAGTATAAATTTATCCACAACTATTAATAATAATTTGATAGTCTCTGTGATTGTTTTTTTTTTGCTTTTTTGTTACTTTATTTATAAATTTGATGTCACGAATATACCATGGTGTCTTATAAAAATAAAAATTATTTCGTTAAACGTTTTTTTTTGTTAGATTATTAATTACATAGCATACAATTTAATAATATAGTGTTTATTCAGCGTTTAAAAAGTTAGAATTCTTTGATTTGTTGTGATACAAAAAGAAAAACATTTAAAGTAGTAAATAAAACACAAATAAAAATAACATCTTATATTGTAAGAGGCAAATAACTGGATATAAAAAAATATTTTTGTTTGTTGTAAAATAAGCAGATAAAAAATTAGATAAAATTTAAACTAACAAAATATTGTTTGCTTAATTTTAAAGAAATAAAATATATTTTGAAATTATATGTAACAAAATAGATTATTTAAATAGTAAATAATAAAATTAACATGTTTAATTATAAGAGGCAAACAACTTTGATAAGAAAATATTACTGTTTTTTTTGTAAAAAGAGAAAACTTGAAGCATTTGAAAATATAATTTATTATTAAAAATATTTTGATTTATTTTCTTTTAACGTAGTCTTAAATGTTTTCTAAAATTTTAAATTCATGTTTAATAAATGCTTGTTTGTGTTTGAAGAACAACAAGTTCGGATCAGATAAAGTTAGTACTCAGAAATAAAGTAACATGGGTAATCAGGGTTGTTAAAAATGGTATTTTTGTTTATGTTATTGTAGAAGTACCAGGACAAAAATCCCAACCATCGTTGCTAATAGGACGACCAGGATACCAATCCTCCAACTTCACCTCAACTCCGTCGCTGCTCCTCCTCCAAATGTTGGTGTTTGTTGCATCTCTTCTGATTCCCGTGTGGTAGCTATTATAAAGCGGAATTTGTAACTCTTCGGAAATTTGTATAAAAATTTCTAATTCAATAATTAGATATATAATAAATATAAATAAACTTATTATTTTGTGTTATAATATAACTAAGTTGACTGAAATTGTTTGCTCATACTAAAACTTTGTTTTGTTTCTTAACTTACTTTTAAGTAAAAGTTAGTGCGAATTTTATTTTTTAGACTGTATAAAAAAGTTAATAACTAAGTAATAAAAATAATAAGACAACTTAACTGTTTCAACAACATTCACAAAACAAATTATTTATTTAGTAATAACAAAATAAATACGTTAAAAATATTTTATGTTACAGAAAAAATTTGTAAATTATATTGATTTTTTTTTACAAACCTAAACGTCTATCAAGACTTTAAAAGTAAACATAATTGAGTTAATTATAAATTTTAAGCAACTAACTTTCTTCCACGTTTATTTAAAATTCTTGGGTCGTGTTGTATTAAGTCTCCAGATCTCTGTTGACAATAACTTCTCGCTGCCTCCCAATTCATTCCTCGTCTGACAACTTCGAACCTATACTCTGTTGATTATTTGTTTTTCTAAAAAGCATTTAACTTGATGTAATTTAAATTTTGTTTATTATTTAATTAACTTTTCATATATGTGTTTTTAAAATAGTATTAATTGAAACTCATTTACTGACAGACAGCAAGTTTTAAAATTCTCTCAACTGAACAATTAACTTGTAACTTTTTTAGTTTTCTTAATTTGAAATCAAAAACATTATTTTTAATTTAAACAGTTTGCTTGTGACGATCGTTTTCCGAAAAAAAAACTACACCAATGAAACTTTTTTTTAATTATAATCTTAATTTAATACTAAACTTTAATTTTTTAAATGTTAGATATGTTTTAGTATGTATTCTCAACAATTAAAACTTTATTACAAATGATAGATTTAAGTAATATATCTGATTAAAAGTTTTTTTTTCTAATTTTAATAAATTTCACTGGTAATCATTTTAATAAAAGATTTAAAAAGGTAAGCAAAATTTTTCTATTTCACTAAACAACTGTCTGCTTCAAGTTAATAGTTTTTCTTTACAGTTTATTTAGTCTTGTTGTAAATACTTATTTGTATGAACCGTTTTACATAAATGTTTTTTTTTAACTTCTACTCAGATATTAAGTTCTCGGAAGCTTTCTTTTAAGGTTTTAGATTAAAAACAAAAAATAAAAGTCTAAAAAAATTTTAGTTTAACTCATTTTTGTTGGTTTGTTTTTGGCTAACTATAAGTACTATTTAACTTCGTACAAATTTTGAAGCATTAAAAATGTTTACTAACTCGAAGTCTCTTCAATTACTGCTGTTGTAGAAATCTCATATGTTTCCACAGCAGTTGTTGCTGTTGTAGAATTCTCAGACGTTTGCGCGATTGCAGTTGTAGCTGCTTCTGTGTAGAGATGTGTTGAAGTTTTAACATCACATCGCGTCTTTAATTCTGAAATAATAAATTCTCAATGCACAGCAGTACAGTAAAGTGCTTATAAAAAGCAGTTTTTGAGCTTTCAACCGCAAAAAAAATACTGTTGACAAATATCACAAAAACACAAAATTAAAAAAACTATAACTTTTCTCAATTTATACTATGTTTGAGGACATTTTGAAAAGCTTAAAAGTACAAAAAAAATTACATACATTTACTATATTTTGTCACATTTTCAAATAAATCTACTTAACAATATTATTTTAGTAACACAATATATATTAAAGCTTTTACTCTGTAGCTTTTCCTTCGCGTAAAAATGTATCTAAGTTTAATACAATTAAGTGCTTTAAATTATTTTTTTATGCTTTGCTTATGTTGTTTTTAAGCTATATTGAATTTAAAATCATTGAGTTAACTTAAATAGTTTAATGTAAAAGTTATTGATTGTATTATATGTATAAAACTCAGGGTTCAACTTTACATTATGTATATTCCGCTCTTATGACTTCATAATTGTAAAAAAAACCTTGGGGCTTCAGCTTTACAAAAAACCCTTAAACATAGATCTGCCTACAAAAAATAAAATTTAAAGTAGTTTTTGCTGTACATTGAAATAAAATTTACAGTATCAACTTTTATATTATGTTAATTTGTTTTTAAAAAATCGATTTTGGCACAATAAAAACAGTTTTTTAAACATATAAAATTTTTGCACACGATATCATTGTGAAATTTGCTAAATGTAAGCACGTTGTTAAACAAAAATTTTAAAATTTTGCTCACCTTTAATATTTTGTATACTAAATAAAATATACATATTTTTAACATTTTTTGTTAAGTACAAACTTTGTTTTTACTTTCTTTTATGTTAAGTTAAAAGTTTGTATATATTTTTTTGTTTAATAGAGAGTTTGTATTTAACCTCTTTTTTTTGTAAGAAAAGTTTGTATTTACCTTCAAATTTTTCTTAAGTAAAAAGTCTGTATTTACTTTCAATTTTTTTTTCAATAAAAAGTTCGAATTTACCTTCAATTGTTTTCTCCTGCTCGTTAATTTTCTCCTGCATGACCTTCATGACCTTTTGTAAAATTATTAATTAAAATTTATTTAAAAAAATAATAAAAAAAAAACCTTATTTGTTTCCTCGGTGATTGAAAAAGTACCTACTCCATAGAGAACACCAGGGGCGTCGCGTGGGGTGTTGCACTGCCGCAACTGCACCACCTTGAAATTTTCTAAGAAAAAAATAAGTATCTATAACGTTTTCGTTATTTTTTTGAACGAAATCTCTTTTAAAACTTCAATTTTGAAAACGACCATTTTGCCCACTTCACTGCCGCAAACTCTTAGCTGACTGCCGCAAATGAACTCAAAAAAGCAAAATTTCTTCAAGAATTACCGCAAAATCAATATCTTGCGGTAAGTAAGCTAAGTTGAAAATTCCCTAAAACAGGACTTGCTTAAGTATCATCTACAAGCTATTGTAAACATAAAATAAAAACAAAGCAAGCTACTGCAAAGGATTAAACTTGAGTTTATGTACCCAAATGATTTTTTAAATTTAACAGATCACTTCTTTTAAAAGATTAGTCATAAATTGCATATTTTGAAAAAAAAGATAAAAACCCTAAATCACCAAAGTATTAAAAATTTGATTTTTTATTTTAATCTGCATACATAAACTTAACTATAACTGATTATTGTTATCATAAAGTTAATAAAATAAATAATAAAATTCAAGTTCTGAAAAAAAGAATTAAAAAGTTTATTATAAACATCTAGTTCACTCTTACAGAAAAATATTTTAGATCTATATTAAATAAAAAATAGTATTATTGAAACAATCACATATTTAAATAAAGTAAATAGCCTTAATTTAGAAACTTTGATTACTTAAAGTAGTTTAACATTTTAGGAAAATTTAGTCTACCTCTACTTTATATAACTTTTGGTTTAATTTTTCATAAACAAAGCAAAAATTTTAGATAAAATTGTTGAAACATGGTTGCCTTGCCTCATAATCAGGATAACTTAGGAATGTTAAAAACTCAAGATGACCCATTGAGATCTTAATTGGCTAAGATTTTTTCTGGCTAAGATTCAAAAAAAGACTGAAAACGTTCTGCTTGAATAACTTCATCGCGGCTAATGTTGGCTAAAGTAAAAACTGGCTAATGTTGGCTAAAGTAAAAACTTGGCTAAGATTTTTTTCTGGCTAAGATTCAAAAAAATTAATAAAAAGCTAAAGTAACAATAAAAAGGCTTACAAACTGATGAAAAAATAAAAGCAAAAAACATAAATAAAAAAACTCAGTTTTAACTAATTTAAAACTCGAACTAAAAAAATTAAATCATAACAATTTAAAAAATATCTAAACAAAAAAACTTAAGTTTTTAAACCTTATGAAATATAAATACTGTTGATGGTTATTATTTATTAAACTAAAAAAAGCTTTGAGAAAAGTCATATCACTATTGACGATTTTAAAAATAGTAATAATAAAAGTAAAGTATTTTACGAAGTACCTTTTATACATTAAATTTCTATTATTAAAACTTCGCGAGTAATTGTTTTAAGAACCTTGTATATTAGGCAATCGAGTCATACACTATTGATGAATTTGAAAATAGTATTTAAAAAAGTAAAGTATTTTACAAAGTACCTCTTATACAGGAAAAATCTAATATTAAAACTTCGCGATATCTGTAAAAGTATATGTTTTAGAGCATAAAACTGTTCTTGCATGTAGAGTTTAAAAAGTAAGAACTTTATACAAATTACTATTTTAAGATAATAGAGTTTTTTTTTTCTAAATTTTAAGAGGTTAATTATATCAAAGTAAAAATAATAAAAATAATTTGTTTCCATACGCCATTTTTTATAAACTAAGCTACATATACTTGTATCCTTTGTTTGATATAAACGTTTATTACCTAACTTTTATAAGTTAAGGTTTTAAATCTCTTTATATCTTGTATAAGTGAACACATAATTTAGTTTCTAAACAACTTAACAACTATTTTAAGTAAACATTAAAACTTTTGAAAAAATATATATAACTGTTACATAAATTTAAATTACATTATTTAATCAGTACAGCCGTTGACATCCTTAAATTTAAATTCGACGAATTTAATTAAAATTTAATCGCGGGCATATTTTATTTAAAGTATTTTAAAACATTTATAAAGCGATTTTGTAAAATATGTTATTAAAATTACTTTTGTTACATGAATAATCTGCGTTTAAAACTTAGTGCTGTATTAAAAAGAATTTGTTAAAGAACTAAACACTGTCCTTGCCATTATCATAACTTCCACAGTTATACTTGAAATCTTGTTAAACTATGTAAAATCGTTCTTAAATGTTACCTAACTTTACCAAAGAAACAAAATGTTTTCATATTTTGTACTTAAATATAGTTATAGTCTTTTTAAAATTACCTTTTTTACGTGAATGATCTGCTATTAAACTTAGCGCTGTAACAAAAAGCATATATTTAAGAACTAAACACTTTTTTTCTAGGGCTCATAACTTCTATGTTTTTACTTGAAATTTTGTCAAACTTTGTAAAATTGTTTTTAAATGTTAACAAAACGACCCATTTAAACAAAATTTGTATATATATTGTACTTAAAAAGTTATAGTCTTTTTAAAATTACCTTTTTTACGTAAATGATCTGCTATTAAACTTAGCGCTGTAACAAAAAGCATATATTTAAGAACTTAACACTTTGTTTCTAGGATTCAACTCCCTCTCTACAACGATATTTTTAAAATCACATAACTTTTTAAAATGCAAATAAAATTTACAAACTTAAGTGCTAAGAATCTCAATTAATAATGAAACATATATTGTAACCTGTTTTCTGCCACGAATCCAAGCACTTTCATAGCATTTTTAAATTGAGCTGTCATTTCTAAAAAATACAAAATGGTTAACTAAAAAATATGTTTAAAGTTAAGTTATATAGATACACAGTAATATATTGTTTGAGCACGCTTTTGATAAACTGCTTCTACAGAAGTGCGTATCTAAGAAAGCTAGTTTAAATAAAATGATCCTGTTGAACTCGAGTATCTTGGTTCAAAATAACATATTCTATGAGAGTTGCGCACCTAAAATGACGTAATAAAATTAAATAAAATTAAACACGCTTACTTAAGCTTAAAAGGACGATGCAAAAATGTTTGAATATGAACTTTATGACTTCGTAATTTTTGCAAGTTACCATTCGACAAAAAATTTTCATGATGAATGACTTGACTTCGTCTTTTGCACCAATACTTTCGCACTTTCTTTTTATGGAATGCATCACGTGTGAACCACATAAATGAATCGTGTTGTTGATCATTGATTCAAAGAGTTCTTTTTGTTCTCTTTCTTTAAAAGAGTTGTTGTCAAGATGAAAAAACACATATACAAACATATATATATATATATAACATTTAGTATTAGTTGCATAACAAACCTTCATTATCTAAAATATGGTACGCCATATTCAAATATATTCTAAGTCCGGTTTCGTTGTTTGCAATTGATGCTGCGTGTAAGATTGGTATTGAGCAGTCACATTCTACACGTCTTATTGAAACTGCTATAAAGGTTTTAAAAACATATAAGCCTTTTTAAAGCGGATGTATAGAAAATATCTTAAATAGAAAAGTTAATTGAAACAAAATTGAAATCTGAAGATAATTTTTGCAAATCGCGTTTGATTAGGTTTAACCATTGGCTGTAGTTGTTTTGGTCTAAATGTTGAGAAATCATGCTACTTACGACAAGTCCTGGGAAGTTGTTCGATGTCGATAAACCAACTATTTATTCATCTTTTCCTACATTTAAGTAAAAAAAATATATAACAAGGAAAATAATTTAGCCTTACAATAAATATTTTACTAACCACTAAATAATGCCACTAAATAAGACAAGTTTTTGTCATCCAGCTTATCGAAAAAGCCCATTGTTGAATCAACATGCAGAACAGAAAAAGGATACTTTTTAAGCTTTTCTTTTGTAAACGCAGATCATTCACGTAAAAAAGGTAATTTAAAAAAGACTATAACTTTTTAAGTACAACATATATACAAATTTTGTTTAAATGGGTCGTTTTGTTAACATTTATAATTAATTTTACAAAGTTTGACAAGATTTCAAGTAAAAACATAGAAGTTATGAGCCCTAGAAACAAAGTGTTAAGTTCTTAAATATATGCTTTTTGTTACAGCGCTAAGTTTAATAGTAGATCATTCACGTAAAAAAAGTAATTTTAAAAAGACTATAACTTTTCAAGTACAATATATATACAAATTTTATTTAAATGCGTCGTTTTGTTAACATTTAAAATTAATTTTACAAAGTTTGACAAGATTTCAAGTAAAAACATAGAAGTTATGAGCCCTAGAAACAAAGTGTTAAGTTCTTAAATATATGCTTTTTGTTACAGCGCTAAGTTTAATAGTAGATCATTCACGTAAAAAAAGTAATTTTAAAAAGACTATAACTTTTCAAGTACAATATATATACAAATTTTATTTAAATGCGTCGTTTTGTTAACATTTAAAATTAATTTTACAAAGTTTGACAAGATTTCAAGTAAAAACATAGAAGTTATGAGCCCTAGAAACAAAGTGTTAAGTTCTTAAATATATGCTTTTTGTTACAGCGCTAAGTTTAATAGTAGATCATTCACGTAAAAAAAGTAATTTTAAAAAGACTATAACTTTTCAAGTACAATATATATACAAATTTTATTTAAATGCGTCGTTTTGTTAACATTTAAAATTAATTTTACAAAGTTTGACAAGATTTCAAGTAAAAACATAGAAGTTATGAGCCCTAGAAACAAAGTGTTAAGTTCTTAAATATATGCTTTTTGTTACAGCGCTAAGTTTAATAGTAGATCATTCACGTAAAAAAGGTAATTTTAAAAAGAATATAACTTTTTAAGTACAATATATATACAAATTTTGTTTAAATAGGTCGTTTTGTTAACATTTAAAAACAATTTTACAAAGTTTGACAAGATTTTAAGTAAAAACATAGAAGTTATGAGCCCTAGAAAAAAAGTGTTAAGTTCTTAAATATATGCTTTTTGTTACAGCGCTAAGTTTAATAGTAGATCATTCACGTAAAAAAAGTAATTTTAAAAAGACTATAACTTTTCAAGTACAATATATATACAAATTTTATTTAAATGCATCGTTTTGTTAACATTTAATATTAATTTTACAAAGTTTAACAAGATTTCAAGTAAAAACATATAAGTTATGAGCCCTAGAAACAAAGTGTTAAGTTCTTAAATATATGCTTTTTGTTACAGCGCTAAGTTTAATAGCAGATCATTCATGTAAAAAAAGTTATTTTAAAAAGACTATAACTTTATAGGTACAATATATATACAAATTTTGTTTAAATAGGTCGTTTTGTTAACATTTAAAAACAATTTTACTAAGTTTGACAAAATTTCAAGTAAAAACATAGAAGTTATGAGCCCTAGAAACAAAGTGTTAAGTTCTTAAATATATGCTTTTTGTTACAGCGCTAAGTTTAATAGCAGATCATTCACGTAAAAAAGGTAATTTTAAAAAGACTATAACTTTTTAAGTACAATATATATACAAATTTTATTTAAATGCGTCGTTTTGTTAACATTTAATATTAATTTTACAAAGTTTAACAAGATTTCAATTAAAAACATATAAGTTATGAGCCCTAGAAACAAAGTGTTAAGTTCATAAATATATGCTTTTTGCTACAGCGCTAAGTTTAATAGCAGATCATTCACGTAAAAAAGGTAATTTTAAAAAGACTATAACTTTTTAAGTACAATATATCTACAAATTTTATTTAAATGCGTCGTTTTGTTAACATTTAAAAACAATTTTACAAAGTTTGACAAGATTTCAAGTAAAAACATAGAAGTTATGAGCCCTAGAAACAAAGTGTTAAGTTCTTAAATATATGCTTTTTGTTACAGCGCAAAGTTTAATAGTAGATCATTCACGTAAAAAAGGTAATTTTAAAAAGACTATAACTTTTTAAGTACAATATATATACAAATTTTGTTTAAATGGGTCGTTTTGGTAACATTTAAAACCAATTTTACAAAGTTTGACAAAATTTCAAGTAAAAACATAGAAGTTATGAGCCCTAGAAACAAAGTGTTAAGTTCTTAAATATATGCTTTTTGTTACAGCGCTAAGTTTAATAGCCGATCATTCATGTAAGAAAGGTAATTTTAAAAAGACTATAACTTTTTAAGTACAATATATATACAAATTTTGTTTAAATGGGTCGTTTTTTAACATTTAAAAACAATTTTACAAAGTTTGACAAGATTTCAAGTAAAAACATATAAGTTATGAGCCCTAGAAACAAAGTGTTAAGTTCTTAAATATATGCTTTTTGTTACAGCGCTAAGTTTAATAGCAGATCATTCATGTAAAAAAAGTTATTTTAAAAAGACTATAACTTTATAGGTACAATATATATACAAATTTTGTTTAAATAGGTCGTTTTGTTAACATTTAAAAACAATTTTACTAAGTTTGACAAAATTTCAAGTAAAAACATAGAAGTTATGAGCCCTAGAAACAAAGTGTTAAGTTCTTAAATATATGCTTTTTGTTACAGCGCTAAGTTTAATAGCAGATCATTCACGTAAAAAAGGTAATTTTAAAAAGACTATAACTTTTTAAGTACAATATATATACAAATTTTATTTAAATGCGTCGTTTTGTTAACATTTAATATTAATTTTACAAAGTTTAACAAGATTTCAATTAAAAACATATAAGTTATGAGCCCTAGAAACAAAGTGTTAAGTTCATAAATATATGCTTTTTGCTACAGCGCTAAGTTTAATAGCAGATCATTCACGTAAAAAAGGTAATTTTAAAAAGACTATAACTTTTTAAGTACAATATATCTACAAATTTTATTTAAATGCGTCGTTTTGTTAACATTTAAAAACAATTTTACAAAGTTTGACAAGATTTCAAGTAAAAACATAGAAGTTATGAGCCCTAGAAACAAAGTGTTAAGTTCTTAAATATATGCTTTTTGTTACAGCGCAAAGTTTAATAGTAGATCATTCACGTAAAAAAGGTAATTTTAAAAAGACTATAACTTTTTAAGTACAATATATATACAAATTTTGTTTAAATGGGTCGTTTTGGTAACATTTAAAACCAATTTTACAAAGTTTGACAAAATTTCAAGTAAAAACATAGAAGTTATGAGCCCTAGAAACAAAGTGTTAAGTTCTTAAATATATGCTTTTTGTTACAGCGCTAAGTTTAATAGCCGATCATTCATGTAAGAAAGGTAATTTTAAAAAGACTATAACTTTTTAAGTACAATATATATACAAATTTTGTTTAAATGGGTCGTTTTTTAACATTTAAAAACAATTTTACAAAGTTTGACAAGATTTCAAGTAAAAACATAGAAGTTATGAGCCCTAAAAACAAAGTGTTAAGTTCTTAAATATATGCTTTTCGTTACAGCGCTAAGTTTAATAGCAGATCATTCATGTAAAAAAGGTAATTTTAAAAAGACTATAACTTTATAGGTACAATATATATACAAATTTTGTTTAAATAGGTCGTTTTGTTAACATTTAAAAACAATTTTACTAAGTTTGACAAGATTTCAAGTAAAAACATAGAAGTTATGAGCCCTAGAAACAAAGTGTTAAGTTCTTAAATATATGCTTTTTGTTACAGCGCTAAGTTTAATAGCAGATCATTCACGTAAAAAAGGTAATTTTAAAAAGACTATAACTTTTTAAGTACAATATATATACAAATTTTGTTTAAATGGGTCGTTTAGTTAACATTTAAAAACAATTTTACAAAGTTTGACAAAATTTCAAGTAAAAACATAGAAGTTATGAGCCCTAGAAACAAAGTGTTAAGTTCTTAAATATATGCTTTTTGCTACAGCGCTAAGTTTAATAGCAGATCATTCACGTAAAAAAGGTAATTTTAAAAAGACTATAACTTTTTAAGTACAATATATATACAAATTTTGTTTAAATGGGTTGTTTTGTTAACATTTAAAAACAATTTTACAAAGTTTGACAAGATTTCAAGTAAAAACATAGAAGTTATGAGCCCTAGAAACAAAGTGTTAAGTTCTTAAATATATGCTTTTTGTTACAGCGCCAAGTTTAATAGTAGATCATTCACGTAAAAAAGGTAATTTTAAAAAGACTATAACTTTTTAAGTACCATATATATACAAATTTTGTTTAAATGGGATGTTTTGTTAACATTTAAAAACAATTTTACAAAGTTTGACAAAATTTCAAGTAAAAACATAGAAGTTATGAGCCCTAGAAACAAAGTGTTAAGTTCTTAAATATATGCTTTTTGTTACAGCGCTAAGTTTAATAGCCGATCATTCATGTAAGAAAGGTAATTTTAAAAAGACTATAACTTTTTAAGTACAATATATATACAAATTTTGTTTAAATGGGTCGTTTTGTTAACATTTAAAAACAATTTTACAAAGTTTGACAAAATTTTAAGTAAAAACATAGAAGTTATGAGCCCTAGAAACAAAGTGTTAAGTTCTTAAATATATGCTTTTTGCTACAGCGCTAAGTTTAATAGCAGATCATTCACGTAAAAAAGGTAATTTTAAAAAGACTATAACTTTTTAAGTACAATATATATACAAATTTTGTTTAAATGGGTCGTTTTGTTAACATTTAAAAACAATTTTACAAAGTTTGACATAATTTCAAGTAAAAACATAGAAGTTATGAGCCCTAGAAACAAAGTTTTAAGTTCTTAAATATATGCTTTTTGTTACAGCGCCAAGTTTAATAGTAGATCATTCACGTAAAAAAGGTAATTTTAAAAAGACTATAACTTTTAAAGTACGTTATATATACAAATTTTGTTTAAATGGGTCGTTTTGTTAACATTTAAAAACAATTTTACAAAGTTTGACAAAATTTCAAGTAAAAACATAGAAGTTATGAGCCCTAGAAACAAAGTGTTAAGTTCTTAAATATATGCCTTTTGCTACAGCGCTAAGTTTAATAGCAGATCATTCACGTAAAAAAGGTAATTTTAAAAAGACTATAACTTTTTAAGTACAATATATATACAAATTTTGTTTAAATGGGTCGTTTTGTTAACATTTAATATTAATTTTACAAAGTTTGACAAAATTTCAAGTAAAAACATAGAAGTTATGAGCCCTAGAAACAAAGTGTTAAGTTCTTAAATATATGCTTTTTGTTACAGCGCTAAGTTTAATAGTAGATCATTCACGTAAAAAAGGTAATTTTAAAATGACTATAACTTTTTAAGTACAATATATATACAAATTTTGTTTAAATGGGTCGTTTTGTTAACATTTAATATTAATTTTACAAAGTTTGACAAAATTTCAAGTAAAAACATAGAAGTTATGAGCCCTAGAAACAAAGTGTTAAGTTCTTAAATATATGCTTTTTGTTACAGCGCTAAGTTTAATAGTAGATCATTCACGTAAAAAAGGTAATTTTAAAATGACTATAACTTTTTAAGTACCATATATATACAAATTTTGTTTAAATGGGTCGTTTTGTTAACATTTAAAAACAATTTTACAAAGTTTGACAAAATTTCAAGTAAAAACATAGAAGTTATGAGCCCTAGAAAAAAGTGTTTAGTTCTTAAATATATGCTTTTTGTTACAGCGCTAAGTTTAATAGTAGATCATTCACGTAAAAAAGGTAATTTTAAAAAGACTATAACTTTTTAAGTACAATATATATACAAATTTTGTTTAAATGGGTCGTTTTGTTAACATTTAAAACCAATTTTACAAAGTTTGACAAAATTTCATGTAAAAACATAGAAGTTATGAGCCCTAGAAAAAAAGTGTTAAGTTCTTAAATATATGCTTTTTGTTACAGCGCTAAGTTTAATAGCAGATCATTTACGTAAAAAAGGTAATTTTAGAAAGACTATAACTTTATAGGTACAATATATATACAAATTTTGTTTAAATGGGTCGTTTTGTTAACATTTAAAAACAATTTTACAAAGTTTGACAAAATTTCAAGTAAAAACATAGAAGTTATGAGCCCTAGAAAAAAAGTGTTTAGTTCTTAAATATATGCTTTTTGTTACAGCGCTAAGTTTAATAGCAGATCATTCACGTAAAAAAGGTAATTTTAAAAAGACTATAACTATATTTAAGTACAACATATGAAAACATTTTGTTTCTTTGGTAAAGTTAGGTAACATTTAAGAACGATTTTACATAGTTTAACAAGATTTCAAGACGAGCGTCATTCCATTTACGGTACAACTTTTACGGTTTTTACTAAAGTTCTTTAGCTTTGACGCTCATCCACATCCTTATCTTTACTTCCACAATAATGTTTTATACATCATCTTTTAGCTTAGAGTATTTAGTTTGTGAACTATTATTTTATTTTTATATTGGGTTGGTATAAATGGTGCTGTAGCCCATAGAAAAAGTGGTACATTATGGCTTTTTTTCAGTTTTTTTGGAAAATCTTACGATAAACAAATAGTTTTGACTTGATATTTTTTTTATGCATATAAAATAATATTCTGCTCATTCTCTATGTACGATTTTTTATAAAACAAATTATTTTTTAAGAAAATAGGTGATTTATTGTTTTCATTATATTATGGTTTATCTCAATAAATATTCAACTAAAAGTAAAATGAATAAAAGATTCACACAGTACTAATTATTCTGCATTGTTACCATGCACAGTTTTTATTTTAACGAATTACTTTTTGAAATATTAAGCATTGAAATTTTCCTTTTTTTAATAACTGTAAGCTACTTAGTCTTTGAAGTACAAAACAAACGCAAATGATTTGTTTGAAACTAATTTTCTTAGGTGGCGCTACAGATTATTAAACTAATTTAGTATATAATTTGATGCAATTTTTTATCAACATATTAGCAAATAGTTTCTTAAACAATTTATTTTATATTATGTCAGTATGAATGGTGCTGTGGGAACGGGTCAGAAAAGAACGGGCGTAACTTTAGTACGGAATGACACATAAACACAAAGTGAAACTTTAGCAAAGAGTGACACTTTAGCACGGAGTGACATATTAGCACGGCGTCACTTTAACTCAGGTAACATTTTAGCACGGAGTGTCATTTTAACACAAAGTGAAACTTTAGCAAAGAGTGACACTTTAGCACGGAGTGACATATTAGCACGGCGTCACTTTAACTCAGGTAACATTTTAGCACGGAGTGTCATTTTAACACAAAGTGACACTTTAGCATAGAGTGACACTTAGGCACGGAGTGACACACTCACACAGAGTGACACTTTCTGTGACACTTTAACGCGAAAAGACACATTAATACTAAGTGACACTTAAACACAAAGGGAACTTAGCAAACAGAGACTCTTTAGCACGGAGTGACACATAAGCACGGTGTCACTTTTGCACAGCTAGCATTTTAGCACGGAGTGTCATTTCAGCACAAAGTGACACTTTAGAACGAAGTGACACACTAGCACAGACTGACTTTTTATGTGACATTTTAGCACGAATTGACATATTAGCACAAAGTGTCACTTAAACACAAAGCGACACTTTAGCAAAAAGAGATTTTTAGCACGGAGTGACACATTAGCACAGAGTGACACATTAGCACGAAGTGACACAACAGCAGAAAGTGACACTTTAGCAGGGAGTGACACATTAGCACAGAGTGACACTTTAGCACAGAGTGACACATTAGCACGAAGTGACACAACAGCAGAAAGTGACACTTTAGCACGGAGTGACACATTAGCACAGAGTGACACTTTAGCACGAAGTGACACAATAGCAGAAAGTGACACTTTAGCACGGAGTGACACTTTAGCACGGCGTCTATTAACTCATTTTACTAAAACATTTTAACGAAGGTATTTTAACACTTTTAGTTTTATATTTTCAACAAATATCTTTTTGTATAAAACTAGCAACGTAACAAGCTCCAGGCCTTTTATAACATCATAATTAGCTTAAATTAGTTTTAGTTAGTAAATTAAAAATATTCTATTATTGATAAATAAACTGACTTTGTTTCAAAGCTCCGATAAATCAATAGATTATTAAAAATGTACTTAATTGATTTTTATAATACACAAGGTTTTAACATCGTCAAACAAAACGATGCGAAGTTCCTCTTATTTCTACATCTACGTGTGTCGCAACTTTTTAAAACGAATGCAGGTGTTAAAATTTATATATATAGACTAGACTACTGCAAATGTAAATAAACTTATCTCACTTATTTTTTATCTATTTAGCTTTTTTATATTTTTAAACTTTTAAGAAACAGCACAACTTAAAGTTTTACAAGAAAAACTTTTATTTGATTGTTTTATAAGTTTTCGGACTCATGTTTTGCCTTTCTTTTTAAGGTTATTAGATATACAAAGCTAAACATCATTTAGATGTACAGTTTTAAATCTATTAACATAAAATAACCAATTTTTCATAATTTATGGATAAAAAAGTTCTCTAATTACCTAAATAAAAACAAACAAACCTTAATTTGATCTGTCTATTTATTTTTTTAGTTACAATTCTCAATTTAAAATTAAAAATACTTTTTTTTATGGTTCTAGACTGAAGTTATTTTTGTTTCAATATTTAGCTTGTTTGTTTTAGCATGGCCTATACAAGTGAATCCATTCGATTTATGATTTTTTATGTTGAAAATGCTTTTAGCTAGTGCCATGGAGAATGAATGTAAATTACATTTTGTTTATAAAACCTGATTAAAGTTAAACTGTATTTTTTTTAGCTTTTTTTTTAAGTTACAATTTTTTATTTCAAAAATAAGTATTTTTTTAAATGCTTTTAGACTTAAAGAGTTTTTTTTAATTTTCATATCTAGCTATTTTGTTTTAGCATGGTTTGTTTCAGTATAGTATTTTTGGATTTAGAGTTATATTTATAATATTAGTTTTCAATAGACTTCATTTTTAATAAATTTTTCAATAAAATACTGAAAAATACATATATTTATTAAACATATATTTTTTTCTAAACTATTAGCAGTTGTTTATATTTCATTAACAAAATAGAACTTATTTTTTAAAAGTATTTGAATATTTGTGTTTTTTTTCTCTGTTTTGCTGTAAATAATCAATAGTTGGTTCACATGGGTGGGTGTGTTCACACTGTTGAATTATTTTTTTTTTGTTCAGCGCTAGTAGACACTTTGTTTTAGCCACATGATTTTCCCACACTTAGTGGTTTTTATTGTGGCAACTTTAATTAAGTAAGTGTCTGGTATGCGTCCACCAAAAGGTTTTATTTTAATTTTTGTTGGTTAGTTAAATTTAAAGAGGGTAAAGAAGGAACAAATGATGAAGCTTAGAATTTGTTAAACAACATAAATTGTTGAGACAGCTAGCATTATTTTCTGATGTTTTTCTTCTTTTAAAATTTAATTAAAACTCTTTTTAAATGTATAAAATGCAATTTATTTCTAAAGCCTAACCAAGTAGTAAGATTTTTCATTCTAATGAATAAATTTTGCGAAACTAAAAACCTGGCTCTTTTAAAATAAAAGCATTTTATAACTTTTAATTTAAGCCCATGTAGGAAGTGATTAAGTATGTATGGGATCTAAACCATAATTTAAATATGTGCTCAGTAAGTATGTGTCTGTGTAAGGTAAGCACCCATATAAGGTACGCACCTTAAGAAATTTGTGTCCGTGTAAGATACGCACCAACTTAAAGTACCCATTTTAAGAAGTATGTAAGTTTCCATTGTACTGTGGTTGTAACTATTTGATTTGTTGTGAAAAGTTGTTTAGCTAATTCAAAATAACTTTTTTCAACAGTCATACAGTTACAAACACACAATCAACAGTATTTTATAACCAAAAGTAAGTCAGTATGATTGTAAAAAAAGCAATTCTGATTAAAAAAAAATAGTTATTATTTTTTTTTGTTGATACTAAGTACCAAAATTTAACCATTCAAAAAACAATTATTTGTGCTCTTTTTATTTGTTGTTATTCTCATTATATCACAACTTTTGTTTGTTGTAGATAAAAAAACATATATTTTTTGTTTTTGATTTGCAGATGTAGAAACTTTATGTTTTGACCATTGTTTTTCAAACTGCTTACATGTGACCTAAATATGATTAGTTGACAACATAGTTTTTTAACTAAAAGTTTGTACAGCATATTTTAGTTTAATGTATTTATGTTAAAAACAATCAATTAAAAATGTTAAAATTAAAAACAGTTATCTGTTTTTGTTTTAAGTTCAATTGAAAGATCCTGTAGCCTGTAGAAAAATAGTTATAGGCACAAATGGGTGCCCTTTTTACTCAACAGAATTCATAGGAACATTTTCGATTTTATTTAATTTTGGAAATATTTTTTGGTGTAAGAAATATTTTTTGTATAAAAAAAATATAAATAATATATATAAAATATAGTTGATTGTGTCGTTGTAACTGTATGATGTTGAAAAAAGTTTTTTTGAATTAGCTAAATAACTTTTTACAATAAATCAATTAGTTACAACCACAGTGCAATAGAAACTGAAATAGTTAGGAAAATCATCAAGAACAACCATGTTAGCTCTGTTGACAACTTAGAATAAAACACTAGTTCATGGATTAACAAGGGTAAAGGTTACTTTTTTTACAAAAGATGAGACATAGGGTGGGTCCACTTTGATATTTATAAAATAATATATTTTTGTTGAGTTGTTGTAATGTTGTATGAATTTTTAAAATATAGTAGTTTGAGTAAAAAGTTTTCTGTAGAAACATGTGGACTGCAATTTTTTATTTATGTTAATTATAAATCAATATCTTAATTTGCTAAGACTTTTTTTGGCTAAGATTTAAAAAAGTTCAGAAAACGTTCTGCTCGAATAACTTCGCGGCTACTTCAAAGACTAAGTAGCTTGAAATTAAAAAAAAAAGGAAAATTTCAATGCTTAATATTTCAAAAAGTAATTCGTTAAAATAAAAACTGTGCATGGTAACAATGCAGAATAATTAGTACTGTGTGAATCTTTTATTCATTTTACTTTTAGTTGAATATTTATTGAGATAAACCATAATATAATGAAAACAATAAATCACCTATTTTCTTAAAAAATAATTTGTTTTTTAAAAAATCGTACATAGAGAATGAGCAGAATATTATTTTATATGCATAAAAAAAATATCAAGTCAAAACTATTAGTTTATCGTTAGATTTTCCAAAAAAACTGAAAAAATGCCATAATGTACCACTTTTTCTATGGGCTACAGCACCATTTATACCAACCCAATATAAAAATAAAATAATAATTCACAAACTAGATACTCTAAGCTAAAAGATGATGTATAAAACATTATTGTGGAAGTAAAGATAAGGATGTAGATGAGCGTCAAAGCTAAAGAACTTTAGTAAAAACCGTAAAAGTTGTACCGTAAATGGAATGACGCTCGTGATTTCAAGTATAACTGTGGAAGTTATGATAATGGCAAGGACAGTGTTTAGTTCTTTAACAAATTCTTTTTAATACAGCACTAAGTTTTAAACGCAGATTATTCATGTAACAAAAGTAATTTTAATAACATATTTTACAAAATCGCTTTATAAATGTTTTAAAATACTTTAAATAAAATATGCCCGCGATTAAATTTTAATTAAATTCGTCGAATTTAAATTTAAGGATGTCAACGGCTGTACTGATTAAATAATGTAATTTAAATTTATGTAACAGTTATATATATTTTTTCAAAAGTTTTAATGTTTACTTAAAATAGTTGTTAAGTTGTTTAGAAACTAAATTATGTGTTCACTTATACAAGATATAAAGAGACTTAAAACCTTAACTTATAAAAGTTAGGTAATAAACGTTTATATCAAACAAAGGATACAAGTATATGTAGCTTAGTTTATAAAAAATGGCGTATGGAAACAAATTATTTTTATTATTTTTACTTTGATATAATTAACCTCTTAAAATTTAGAAAAAAAAACTCTATTATCTTAAAATAGTAATTTGTATAAAGTTCTTACTTTTTAAACTCTACATGCAAGAACAGTATTATGCTCTAAAACATATACTTTTACAGATATCGCGAAGTTTTAATATTAGATTTTTCCTGTATAAGAGGTACTTTGTAAAGTACTTTACTTTTTTTAATACTATTTTCAAATTCATCAATAGTGTATGACTCGATTGCCTAATATACAAGGTTCTTAAAACAATTACTCGCGAAGTTTTAATAATAGAAGTTTAATGTATAAAAGGTACTTCGTAAAATACTTTACTTTTATTATTACTATTTTTAAAATCGTCAATAGTGATATGACTTTTCTCAAAGCTTTTTTTAGTTTAATAAATAATAACCATTAACAGTATTTAAATTTAATAAGGTTTAAAAACTTAAGTTTTTTTGTTTAGATATTTTTTTAATTGTTATGATTTAATTTTTTTAGTTCGAGTTTTAAATTAGTTAAAACTGAGTTTTTTTATTTATGTTTTTTGCTTTTATTTTTTCATCAGTTTGTAAGCCTTTTTATTGTTACTTTAGCTTTTTATTAATTTTTTTGAATCTTAGCCAGAAAAAAATCTTAGCCAAGTTTTTACTTTAGCCAACATTAGCCAGTTTTTACTTTAGCCAACATTAGCCGCGATGAAGTTATTCAAGCAGAACGTTTTCAGTCTTTTTTTTGAATCTTAGCCAGAAAAAATCTTAGCCAATTAAGATCTTAATAAATATTTGAAGATATGGACCACCATGACTTTTTTCTTTTAAAGGTTATAACTTAGTAAAAACAAGTAAAGTTTGAATTTAAAAAATAAAATAAAAGTAATTAAAAATATATTCTTATATGTGTACTGAATTTAATTAAGATTAGTAGTAACTATTAGTTAATTTAATAAATTATAAGTTAAAGTTAAATTATGTTTTACTTTCACCAAACTTAGCTTGTAAATAATAAAAGGGAAACCACCTAAAATTGTTAACTTTTACATATCAGGGATTAAAGCCTATAGTTTAACTCGAAATAATAGTTTGAATAAAACTTTAAACTAAAATTTTAGAAATGTTTTTTCTAAAATTTATATAAAACTTTAGCATCATTAACAAATTTTAAAAACTGCACATAAATGCGATTTTAAAAAATTGAAGTGTTGCGCTTTTTAGCATATAGTTTTTTTTAACTTAAATACTTATAAGAACAAAAAAGGTTTTGTAACACACCGAAAAAAGTTGTAAATTTTTGTTTAACATTTATTTAGAATTGTTTACTTAAATAAAACTTTTGGTTTTATGGCAATTCAAATTCCGACAATAATTCAAATTAACAAAAAAAAAAACTTAATTAAATGCCAGAACTCAAAAAATAATAAATATTTGGAAAAGTTTTAAATGTGTAATTAGGTTTAATTGATATGTACAAAAAATTTATTTGTTTTTACTTTTATAGAACGAGGAAAAAGTAAAATATTGTGAAGTTCAAGACTTTTGTTTTTACAAAGTGTAGCCATCGAGCATTTTGGTAGTAAGTTTTTTTGTTTTTTTACTTATAAAGGATTGCCGACCCCTGCCTAATTTTTAGTTCAGTAATGCTCAACTGGTTAATATCAACTAAATAATTTGGTGCATTAATGAATAAATTATTCTAATTTTCAATGTTTGCTTTTATTTTTTCAATTTTATGAAATATTGCTTGCTGGAGTTTTTTCTAACAATGGCACTTAAAAATCAGTCAACTGACATATATATTATTTAGAAATCTTACCACTGTAACATATAAAGATAATAAGTAAAAATATTATAAAACAATATATAACTTTAAACTTTATAGTTGTACACGTTTTGCATAATAAGTTAATTTTAGTCTTAGTTTAAATAAAATCACTACATTGTTAAAAAGTTGTTAGCCTTTTTATTTAATAATTGATTATTTCAAACATTACATTTATATTATGGTTTTTACCAAAATTAAACTAAACTATGGTAAATAAATACAGTCAATTAACAGTTTTAGGAATAAAACAGCAAGTTTTATTTTATCTTTTATAATTCTTCATTTTTTAACAATGTGAAAAAACAATCACTTTAGTTTAAACAGAACATTTTACTTATAATGATTAGTTTATTTTTATCAAAAAAAATGCTTAATTCAATTTGAATTAATCTCAATTGTAGTTTAAATCTAAATTTCTAGTACATTTTCTTATGCTTGATTATGGGGTTTCTCATAACTCGTTTAGCTTGATGTTTAAACTGAATATATAAAGTTTACAAGGTTACTAGCGCACGTACAGTAAAATACTTATTACTATTACTTATATTACTACTATATTATTAAAACATTTCAAGTTTAAAAGTTTTAGTTAGTTTATTTAATAAGCTTTAAGAAAAGTTTTATACAAACTTAAATTATTTATAAACTTAAGTATTATCAAAAGAGATTTCAGTTCTGATTGAAACTTTGTGAAATAATAATTTATTATAAGTTACTAGTATGGTAATTTAGGTTACCAAAAAAAAAATGGCAACAAGTAAGTCCAACCCGAGTCCCCGGATTTGAACTATGATTATTAAACCATGATACTATTGTTTTACACGTAAAATTTCATACTTATTTTTAAACTTCAGAGTAAACAAAGTAAACTAAAATGTGCCCTTGAAGGGTGCTAAGAGACCGTGAAACACAGTCATCAATCGCAGAGATTTACAAGAGTTTTAATTAAAGGTCTTAATTTAAATTTATATACTACAATTTTTTTCTTTTTTTGATTATAAATGTATAAAGTTTTAATTTTTAGTTTATTAACACAATGCTACTATACTTTTCATCGAAAATAAGCTAAAAAAGAAGATACAACTGCTTATTTTACATAAAACCTTAGCGCAAACATTGATTTTTGAAAGAGTCCACATTTAAAAGCTACATAAGCAGCTCAAGTGTACTTTTTAATGGCGATTTTGATTTTTTTTGTTTAAAACAAACAGTAAAAAAATACTTATGTAAAATGTTAAATATAAAAAGTTTGTTTATGCATTTATTAAGTTTTAAAAAACATTTTATTAAGCAAAGTTTGGATTTATCAAGCCTCAATTAACTTTTATTAAAAGTAGGTGTAAATTTTACTACTTTTTGTAATAAAATGCTTATAAACATGAGTCATTTTAAAAATATTCACATTGAGTAATGAATTTAAAAGTACTTTTGAAATATCTTAAAGTAGATAAGAGTTAATGTTGTAATTTTTGCATATTTCTAGACATTTTAAACTAGTCCTTCTTTTAAAGTAGAAACTAATAGTACAGAAACTTAAAGTCTAAATTTTACACCGAAAAAACTAAAGATGGATGACTAGTATTGTTTTTTGCTTAATGTTCTTATATCTCTTTATAAGTTGCTGATAAAAAGCGCAAACTAGTTTAAAGAATCTATTTTGATAAAGACCAAATAAAATACTAATAAATAATAATGATCTAGTTGGTATATTTAATATAATTACAATAGTATTTTAGTTCTGATTAAAACTTTGTGACAGCGTAAATTTTATAAATTACTTGTATAGTATATCAAGTTAAATAAAATTGGAGCAACAAGTGACCCAAATCGCTAGTTTTCAACGCACAGACTTCAACCGCTACACTATCGTTCCATAGTCGCATATACTAACTTTTAAAATATAAAATCAACTTTCTATTTTTTTTATCTTTTTGTGTTCAAAACTTATTTGTTTTTTACTTAGCAATAATATACAAATGGACTATTGTTTGAACTGCTTTAAAAGTGATTATTTTTTCATTAACATGTTAGAAAAGTTTCTGTTAGATCGAAGTTTAAAACTTATACAGCTTTAATAGTCTTAATTCTTAACATATTTTAGTCATTACGTTGCATAATAACTAAATTTAAGAGTAAACACAATTAATAAAAAATGTGTCCAATATGGGATTTGAACCTAGTACTAAATGATTGAATGATGCAACTTCCTTCCGCTGTGCTACGGGGACTTTAGATTTTTGAGCTTAATTTAATAGAATATATAATATTTTATATTTTTTTTGCTTATTTTATATTATATTTTTTACTTTAATTAGTAATAAAGTATCTTCCTAAAGCGGACATGCTTAGCAAAACTTCAAAAAGTTTTATTGTTAACTACGGCAAAAGACAACGACGATGTTCAAATGTCAATCTTAGTAGGTTTGCTTCTTTAATAAAATAGTACTTTTGTGACTTAAAATGAACAAAGTTATATGATTGCATTATATATTATGTGATAATCATCTAATAAGTATTGTTCAACTAATCAACGTAAAAACTAAATTTAACAAGAAGGAGAAAAAAAAAGTAACTACCAAGATTCGAACCCATGACGTCTGCAGTTCCAACCTGACGCTCTACCGACAGAGCCATTCATGTTCTTATCACTGCAACTGATTTTGACTTTATATACTTGATTATCTAAATTTAATGTTTTAAAAATATATTGTAGAAATAGCAAATTTATTTCGTTAATTGATTCTAAATAAGCTCAAAGCTCATGCCAGTTTTAATACTTTGGATATAAAACTTTCTATCATAAGTTAGCTTTGTATAAAACTAAATGAACTACAACTGTTCAAAATAAATTAAGCTGTGTTTGATGTGTTGCTTTAACCTTAATTTTTTATTCTATTTATAATCAGAAAGACAAAATTTCTTCCTAACTTGAAGAATACTAGTTTTCGTAGTCATTTTCTTAACTCAGCAATATACTACTGACTAGTTTACTGTTCAGCTCTTCTTAAGTAAGGAAATACTACTTATCTATAACTTCATTTAAGCATACAAAAACAACATAAAAAAAATTAAATGCAAAAAGAAAGTTTATTCCTTATCTTGCTTTAGTTTAATGCGTTTGAGTCTTAAAAAAAACTTTTAAAATGTATTTGAAAACTGCAACGAAATCTAAAATAATGTGAACTAACTGATATAATGACTTTTTAGGTTGCTAGTATTAGTGAAACTAAGCAATACTACAGATAGATTATAGTAATATACAACCAACTGACAATTTTTGACCTGTTATTAAACAGTTATGTTGAACAAACGGTATATAGGTTAAACGTAGACTAGATGAAACTGTCAGTAAGTCAATAAGTTCATATAAATATCACACATATTTTTTTTTTACACGAAAAGATATTACAATTACTTTTATATCTTAGAAAATTACATGCTTTCAAAGTTATTTATCAAACATTTATTTTAGTTATTAAGTAAGAAAATTAAAAACTAAAATTTGCTTATACTTTACTTTCTAGTAATATATAGTAAAAACCATTTAATTTAAACTTAATTTAAAACAAATGTTATGAAATTCTCGGGTTTTTTAAGCTCAAACTAAACAAAAAATATGCAGAATTTATCTGCATTTTGGTTGAGTACACGTTTTATATTTCATTTTATTACTTATTTTGTATTAAAACTTAAAACGATCGTTCTTGAGATTTAACTTTTATTACATGCGGTATATCAAGTAACTCAGTCTTACACAAATTATCTATAATTAATCAGTTTTTTTTAATCAGAATCTTCTTCTTCAGAGGACTGCTCAATAAAGCTGATGATTTCCTTTATGTTGTCTTTGTAACACTGCCTGGCAGGGTGGTCAGTGTCCTCGTTATACCAGTTGACAATCGCCTCTGGCTGCAGTATGTCTTCGTTGAACATGAGGTTCAAAACCTTGGGCAGTTCCTTCAAGAAGATCTGGTTCTGTTGGGAAAAATTTGTGATGGCTTGAAGAGCTTCCTGGTCCGCCTTCTTGGCTACTATGTACTCCTGCAGCAAACCACTGCACATGTCCACAACTTCTTTCAGCACCGTGCCAAAAGTCCTCCTCTCTTCTTGAGCTTGCCCAGTGTACTTTTGCACAAAGTGCTCCATGATGCATAACGTAACAGTTGTGGTCACCCCGCTCCAAGGGACGTTGTACGCGTGTCTGGAAGCATTGATCTCCTGAATCAAGTTCCTGACCTCGACCTCTGGCTCCTCGCTCAGCCTCACAATCGTCTCCTCGACCTCTCTCTTGAACTTTTCAAGTTCGGACTTCACCAAGAACATGTTGGGGTCTCCGTCGTCATCACTGTCAAAAGTCATGCTCTCATCCGAAGACACTTCATCGATCTCATCGTCGCTTTCAAGGTCCACGTTGTCGATGGAAAGTCCCCACAGCTTGTTGGCCAGGTCTGCGGTGTTCTGGGACTCTGAGGTGTCCTCGTAGAAGCTGTCCCCTGCCAAGGAGTACTGCTGCCCCCTGCCGCCCTTGCCAACAACAGAAGTTGTGGGTTCCTTGTCTTGGTCATAGACAATTATGCTGTTCTGGGGCACCTCAGTGTCATTCGCTATTTTTACCCCTGAGCATAACAAGCAATTTTCCATTTTGACGTTGCTTCCAATTTCAACGCTGCCACAAACAAAGGAGTTTTTAATCACACTGTTTCTGCCAACTTTAACGTTGTCCATCACTGTTGATTTTTCAATGACTGAGCAGCTTCCAATGCTGCAATTTCCAGCAACTGCTGATTCATTCATAGTGACAGAGCAGTCAACTTTAGTTTTTGGTCCAAGTATGAAAGAGCTTCCCTTCACAGCAGAGGACAGTTTACTAGAGCTGTGCAAGTAGTCTCTTTTCATGTCCACCTTGTACTCTCCATCGCGCATTGACCTGTGGAAGGTCTCAGGCAGGAGCGGGTAGATTTTCCTATTGATGACATCGCACTGGACCAGTTGGTGCCTCGTCAGGTTGTTGACCCTGCAGCAGTAATCAGACTTGAGCAGGTGCGCGTGAATCTCCTTTCTCAAGAACTCAAACGACTCTATCACCCTCTTGACAAAGATGTCTTGGGTCTCGTAATCAAAATTGTCACTAAAGACTTCAATGACGTTCTTTGAACAGATCCAAACACCAGAGTCAAGAACCTGGTAGTTCACAGTCAGCCTCCTGCACTCTTTGAAAAGACTCATGGGAAGCTTCTGACCCCCTTGAGAGGACTTGGTCTTGCCAAAATGGTGCAGCCTGTGGTCATTGGTGCCGTAGGCAACTATGACATCATCATCCAGCTGCCTAAGCTCGTGCTTGGTGTTGACGTTGTCAGTCATGACCACCGTCAGCAAAGGAGCATTTTTATCAAGAGGATGGGTGCTCTTCCTTTGCTTGTGCTCTTTCAAAGCTGCTGAGAGGTCTGTGTTGGAGACTACGTCAAAAGGTACAAATATGAAGTCGTCGTTGATGTTGAGGGTGTCCAGTTTCCTGAACACGTCCCCAACAGAGTTGACGTCAGGGTTTGGCCCATGCACCTCTATTTTGCCGTGCTTGTGCAGGTTGGCCCACTTGGTGGAGCTTTTCAAGTACCTGGTGACTTCATGGTCAGAGTCCTTGCAGAATACGATGATCTTTTCCACGCCGCTCCTATGCAACAGAGAGAGGGAGTAGTGGATCAGAGGCTCGTTTGCCAGCTTGATGAGGCATTTTGTTTGAGTGATGGGGTGGAAGGACTTGCTGAAGTCGTCTGCCAGCAAAACTCCGGTGAGAACTTCATTGTGCTTGAAGCCACCGCCTCCTTTTCCTTTGCCAGGCATTATAAATGAGGTTTTATCTAGGCTATAAACAAAATATCTGTGATTGTTATAATTCAATTAGTAAAAATCAAATAAATCTTAAAATGCTAATTAATTTTTAACTTGGACAGGCATGTTCTAATTGCACATGTGCAAATCATCATTATTAAGATGAAAATAAGATAAATTTTTCTTTGCCAGGCATTATTAAAAGTATGTTATAGAAAATAGCTGTAGTTGTTTCATAATAGTTTACACATAATTAATTAAAAAAGAAACATTATTTTTTAATCAACTATAAAGATATAACTTATATAATTTTTAAACTAATAGAAACTGTCTCCTTTTCCAGGTATCATAGTGAGGTTTTAATTCAAAATTATGTTGAACAGCTTTATTTTTTATAAATAAGTCAATGAATATAAACAAAAAATCTAGTAAATACTTATTTGTTTTCAAATTTGGTAGAAACAGTATCATTTATTTTGAGGAAGACAAGTTCTAATTGTATGTGTACAACTCATCAATGTAGATTATTAAATTAATTGGATAAATAAGTTAATTCAGTTGATGTAACTAAAAGTATTATAACCAAAAAATTATTTTGCCTTTTTATGTAGATCACTTTTGTTATACATTTTGTTTTTATAAGATTATGTTTATTTGTTTACAATTTATAACACTTTTCATGCATTAAAATGATATTCTTATCAAAGCATTCTTACAAAAAATTATATTCTCAAACATGTAAACTCTTAAAACTAATTGTATAAAATTCATTTTCATTTTAATAAACTTTTGTCTTACTTCAATGAAATTTAATTAATTTACAAACTTCTTTTTAAACAGAAGCTATTGTTTTAAATGACAAGTTTTAAGTACATTTCTTAAGAATTATTTGTTTAATAAACAATAGTAAGTTGACTATAGTTAAAATCAAACTTTAGTTTAATATTTGTTTTTTTTTAATTCAATTACCTGCTGTATACTAGCAATTAAGTTTGTACACTATATCCTTTAAATGTATTTCTTAAAATGAGGTTGATGAAATTGGTAATTATAATGTTATACAGAAAATAATAACAAACTGAGTGAACAAATAAGTTTTTTTATTAATTCCATTGTCAAAATATTTGCTGAGTAACTAAGAAAAATTATACTTTCTAAAACAACCTGACTTCATAATTGGTATATTCTTAGAGTGGAAACAGGTCACTTTTGCACAAGCATCACTTTAGCACAAGAGGACACTTTTGCACGGCGTCACTTTTGCACAAGAATATAAAAAAATATATTGAAAACAAAACTTACAGAGTGAGGAGAGTAAGGGTTAGTAGAAAATAGTACAGTGATAGAAAAAAATGTATTTAATAAAAACTACTAATCAAAAAAACAACAGGAAAAAAATAATATTTTGATAAACAAACTATAAAATCCAAAAAAATAAAATAAAAAATTTACCAACCGTGGGTAAGGGTTAGAAGTAGTTGTGATAGCAAAACAATACCTAATAAAAATTATTAATCTAAAAAATAAATGAAAACAAAAACAATTTAAAAAAAATTATAATAACCAAAAAAAATTAATATAAAATTTAGGGTTAGGGCTAATAGTAATAGCAAAAAATATAGATTAAAGTTAATAATTAAAAAAAATTTCAACCTGTGCAAAATTGTCCCCTTGTGAAATTGTGACAAGTTGAACTACTTAGTATGACAGCCAAAAAAATATCATTTTGCAACTTTTGTATTTCTTGTATATTTTTTTAATTAAGCCAAAATCCATATCTGAAGTCATTAAATCACTACAAAATAAATTTTGTGGAATAAAGATTATAAAAAAAAATACCTTATCATTGTCAAAAACACTACTTTTATTGTGTTTCTAACTCATAAGGCCATAGGGAGTTCCATCTTGTTTTTGCAAGTTGATCGTTTAAAGACTCAATCAAAGTCTTTGTAAGCTCAGTAGATTCATTTTAAAATTTGTTAACCAAAAATATGAAACAAGGACCATATTTTTTATTCTTTATAAATTTTTCTTTAACTTTTAGTAAGTATACAACTAATATTTAATTCTTTAAAATGCTTCTTTTTTTTTATCTTAAAATATTAAAGATATATTTGAAAACAACCACCTTTTTTTGTTTTTTCATTTTAAGTTTCCTTATTCAATACTTTTAAAATTGAAACAATCCAAGTCTTTTTAGCTATATAAATAATATTTCATAACAATTCTAGCTCGAAAATCTAAGAGAAGACAGAATTTTAGTTTTTTTTTCAATAAAATTAGAAAATAAAAGTTAGCACTTCATATATTTGTATCAAAAACTTTTTACAAAATTATTAAAGTTTTATTACTTTTTTAAATTCTATATAATATAGCTTGCAATTGATACCAAGCTTTTAAACAGGAGCCAATGTAAATTTTTGTAAAAATATGTTTGACAACCTATAGCCTTAACATATTAGTATATTATATCATACCAAATAATTAATTTTTTCATTGAAAACATATATTTCATTAAGAAAGAAAGAAAGAAAAATGTGAACGCTCACAACTAAGGTCGATGGATTGGTGTGGAGAAAGACCTTTCGGTCATCGAGCTGCACACCATTTACTTGTAACTATTCTTTGAGCTAACTTTAAACCAAAAATGAAAAAATTAAAAAAAAAAATAATAAGTAACTGTATATATGTAACCTACAGATGTAGGTACCTTTAATACTAAACTTAACTTATACTAAATAATGATACTAATAATACTTAGGCTACTCTATATAAAACTAGGCATGACATGAGTTAACATATTTTATATAAAGAACAATTGCAAACACTAACAAATATATAAAGAACATCAAATTTAGAAAATACTTTAAATGTGGTCAAAACCTTTACACAAGATTTAATCTAGCAAGAATATACTTTAAGAATGTATGAAACAAAATACAATTTAGCTACTTAGAATGTAAATAAGGAATACTTATAAAAATAATACTAATCAAAAAACACTTTATATAAAACAAGAAAACAATATAAATGTCTATTTTTCATTATCACGTTTACTGCAGCAGGCTGTGGCTAGAATCTCCCTATCTGTCTGTTGTATCAGCTTATATATAACATTCCCTAACTTAATGTTGCATCAGGGTTTCTTGTCTGCACTTTATTTTCTCCTTTTGTCAACTGTATTAAACTTGCATCAGTATAAAACTTAACCTTGCGAGCTTTCTCTTAACGCTTGGATGAACTTTTAGCTCAAAACTTCCAACCAAATCTAAACAGTAATCAAGTGCAACTTGATATCTTGTTACACTTCCTCTTCTCCACTGTTGAAAGAGAATCGTCACTCTACATCTCCTCTGCCTTTTTGTTGGAAGATAAAAAACACCCTTTCTTCATAAACAAAAAAAAATTACACATTTAAAAATTTGAATTGGTCTCAAAACTACTCATGTTTTCCATACAAGATTTAAAGCAAATTAGAAAACAAAACAATTAAACAATTTTTAACAAATGGTAATTTAGTTCTTAAACTTTTATACTTTTGATAATAAAAAAAAATAATAATGTGTTTTACTAGCTTCAACAATTTATTTAACTTCAAAAACAATATTAAACATGAGTCACATTCTACTATAAAGATTGCAGTATTGAAAAACAGGTAAATTACAAAAATACAAAAAAAACACTCAAATTTCATGCCTATGCAAACCCCTATAATACAAACTCCAAAAATTTTCAGCATGTTACTGGTCTTTGCTGTCTTAGTTATTAATAAATATTTTCTTTTTTTATTGTGCTATTAAGATTTAAGAGCCTTAGATAAATCTAATATCACTCACTTTCAAATAAAATTGGTCACCACTTTTAAGACTTATATAAACTTATACCTTGTTAGTTTTTTTTTTTTGACTTTTTGTACTAAAATTTGTCAGATCAACTTTGACTTTTTTGACAATAATTATGTCAGTTACATTTTGACTTTTTGTACTAAATTTTGTTAGACCTACTTTGACTGTTTGGACTAATATTTTGTCAGTTCAATTTTGACTTTTTGTTCATAATTTTGACAAAACTACTTTGACTTTTTGGACAATAATTTTGTCAGTGCAGTTTTGACTTTGTTGACTCAAAATTTATCAGTTCTATTTTGAGTTTTTGGACTAAACTTTGTCAGTTCTACTTTGCTTTTTGGACAATAATTTAGTCAGTTCAAGTTTGACTTATTAGTTTTGCTAACCCCCTATTCATTCTGGTTATGGTTACAAACTCAAAGGCTTTTAAATGGGCATGTGGTAAATGTAAGTATTGCTTCTTAAAAATTAAATGCACAATTTGTTGTAAAATTTTTCTATATCTACTACTAAATAAAATGCAGTATATAAAAAAATAACAAAAATATAGGAATGTGAGATAAAATTGTGATAAATACTGCTTTCAAAATAAAAGGTAATACACTAATAAAACTTATTTGGGTAAAATAGTGTCTTGGTAATATTTAACTGTTATTTAAAAGACTAGTTATTCTTTAAACGAGGACGCCAATTGTAACCTACAGATGTAGGTACCTTTAATACTAAACTTAACTTATACTAAATAATGATACTAATAATACTTAGGCTACTCTATATAAAACTAGGCATGACATGAGTTAACATATTTTATATAAAGAACAATTGCAAACACTAACAAATATATAAAGAACATCAAATTTAGAAAATACTTTAAATGTGGTCAAAACCTTTACACAAGATTTAATCTAGCAAGAATATACTTTAAGAATGTATGAAACAAAATACAATTTAGCTACTTAGAATGTAAATAAGGAATACTTATAAAAATAACACTAATCAAAAAACACTTTATATAAAACAAGAAAACAATATAAATGTCTATTTTTCATTATCACGTTTACTGCAGCAGGCTGTGGCTAGAATCTCCCTATCTGTCTGTTGTATCAGCTTATATATAACATTCCCTAACTTAATGTTGCATCAGGGTTTCTTGTCTGCACTTTATTTTCTCCTTTTGTCAACTGTATTAAACTTGCATCAGTATAAAACTTAACCTTGCGAGCTTTCTCTTAACCCTTGGATGAACTTTTAGCTCAAAACTTCCAACCAAATCTAAACAGTAATCAAGTGCAACTTGATATCTTGTTACATATACAAAATTTTTTTTTTTTTTTTTAAGTTTAAAAATGGTAAGCACCCTTTTTTAACCCATTACTGCCAATATTGACCATGGAAACCATAGTCTACCATGGGCTCCACACCGTCTCCTCCCCTAGATTTCTATTTTTATGATCATGTACATTCACATTTTTCTTGTTGCCCTTTCTACAAGAGCAACCACAAAAAATGCAACAGATATCTCAAAATTGAATAAATGGGGAGAGTTATTAATGTCAGTATATATAAAATATTCAGTAATGTCATAAAACTGAAAGAGCGCTATGTATTTTAAAAAAGTGTCTTTAAATTTCTTGTATATGTGTTTGTAGGTAAATAAAAATAGAGCAAAAAAAAAAAAAAACTTTGTCTAACTGTTTTATAGATTTGTAAACAATTCAGTTTTAAAAAATAAAATCTAGCACTAATAATTGAAGGAATTTGTTTAAACTACTTAAAATAAAATCACTTCTAACAATACACAGCTAAATTTAAAAAACAAAATAATAAAAGTTCACAAATATTCTGAAAAAAATAAAGTAATAATAAAAGTATTTAATTGAGTTAAATAAACTGTTTGTAAACCTAAAACTAATTTCTAACAAATAAAATTAAATAACCAGAATGTCTAAAAAATATGAAGTTTTTACTTCAAAATTTAAAATCTCCATCTTCTGAAACAAATTGACAATTAATATATAGTAAATAAAAAACTACAAAATAGAGTAACAAAGAAAAATAATACATCTACTCGTTTAGTCACACACCGTCAATGAGGACAAAACAATACTATCAAATTTTATGTACAAGAAACAAATTAAAAAAGTATATATTATAATAAATAAAACAATAAAAATAATAAAATAAACCTATACCAATCCAGCTCTACCTTCACCCAGTTAATAAGACCAACAGCAATCAGCCCAAAAAAAAGATTAAGACAAACACCAATACTAAGATATAAGTTTAAATGTTGGTAAAGATTAAGCTTGATGTTTTTCTGATTGTCTTTTAAGTAAGTTTTCTCTCATTCCATATTGAAATGCTCCAAGATAGCTCTGATCTATTAAGTTTCTATGCAATTCTTCCCATAGTTTAGAACCAAGGTAGGATAATGTTTTAAGACCAAAGAGACTATTTATTCTGGGAAAAAAATAGTTTGTTTCGGCAAATCTTGTTAGATGATTATGCATTTTATTAACGTTTGTAAAGTAAGGCTTAAAGTTAACTGGCAAAGTATCTTTTTTAAATTTGTGCATAAAAACTCCTACCTCATACTTAAACATATTTTTAACATCTAATATTTTCTTTTCTATTTTTATACTTTTAACACTTTCATTCCAACCTTTGGAATGAATGCATCTTAATGCTCTATTAATGAGTTTATCAATCTCAGTAATTTTAGTTTTACTTGCCCTACCCCAACACAACAAACCATATCTTACATGACTCATCAGAAGAGAATTAAAGATGTAGTATAAGGAATTTTGATTTAAAAAGTACCTCGTTTTGTATAAAATACCTATTGTTTTCAATAGCTTTGTTTTTACTGCTTCAATATGGTCAGACCAATTGAGGTTACTATCAATTGTAAAACCAAGATACTTATAATTTTCTACCTTTAATATGGATGTATTACCTATTTTTATTTGTAAACTTGTGTTTTTCCAAACTTTTGTTTTACCAGAGTGAAATAGCATGTACCTTGTTTTATCAGTATTTAGTTTAAGCCTATTATCCTTTAACCTTTTTGATACATTATCTAGTTCTGAATTAAGGTATGCAGTGTCTGTTTTGTAATTGTCTTTTTTAAATGTGGTATATAATAATGTATCGTCTGCAAAATTTAGTACATTTAGACTGGTGTTGTTTTGAAGATCATTTATATATACCAAAAACAATAATGGTCCTAAAACAGAACCCTGTGGCACTCCTACTTCTACACCCTCCCAATCTGATTCATGCCCTCCAAAACTAACAAATTGCTTTCTTTCTGTTAAATATGATTTTATTAAATTATGCATTTTTCCATTTATTCCAATATATTCTAATTTGTCTAACAAAATCTTTCTATCCACACAGTCAAAGGCCTTGCTCAAATCTAATAAAACAGCACAAACTGCATTTCCCTTATCAAAGGAGGACAATGTTCTTTCCACAAACTCTGAAAGAGCTAAGGTAGTAGAGTGTCCCTCCCTAAAGCCAAACTGAGAAGAATTTAAGATATTGAACTTTGTAAAAAACTTGTATAAGCAACTATATATGGCTTTTTCTATAATTTTGTTAATATTTGATAAAAGTGAAATCAGTCGATAGTTTCCTGGAAGTGTTTTTGAACCTGATTTAATATAGGTACAACTTTAGCTAATTTTAAACAATTTGGGTAATTACCTTCATGAAATGCTTGATTGGTTAGTTCACTAATAACTTGAGCTATATGATAATTTATTTTCTTTAAGATTTTAATAGATATACTATCTACACCACTAGTTTTATCTGAACTTAAATTTTTTATAATACTTATTATTTAATTTTCATGTACATCAAACCAGACAAAACTGTTATAGTGGTTTTTTGGGCTATTAATAGAAGACTTTGGATGAATTTCCTGTTTTAAATAAGTTTGTTTTCCAATATTGGCAAAATGAAGGTTCAAGTTATTTACAATTTCATCTGAATTAACAAAAGATTTTTCATTTATTTCAAGTTTATGAGGAAAAATATGTGTTTTTTTCTGTCTGTTTGTAATATTATTAATTACCTTCCAAGTCTCTGCTGAATCTTTATTACAGCTTTGAAGTCTAATTTCAAAGTACTTTTTTTTCGAAATTGTTTTAATTTTTGTTAACTTGTTTGTGTAAACTTTATATTCTTTTACTTGGTGCATGTTACTAAAGTTACTTCTGCATAGTATTTTGTAAAGGTTGTTTTTATGCCTAATAGATTTAAGAATACCTTTTGTAATCCAGGGTTTTGACTTGAGTTTTAATTGAGATTTTGAAAGTTTTTTCATAGGAATATTTTTATCACTTATCTCTTTGATTTTATCTATAAAGCATTCAAACTTTGAATGTATTGAGTCTTTAGAGTTGATAATTTTATATATTTAAAATTTATTAAGAATTTTGGAAGTATCAATTATTAGTTTTTGAGTATTAATTTTAGAAAAATCTTGGCAAAATTTAATTTTAGAATTTATATTAGTCTTACTTTGGTTATAATATTTTAGTTTTACATAGAGTGGGAAATGATCAGAAATATCTGATAAAAGTACTTTTGAGTCTAGAATTTTTTGCGGGTTGGAGTAGTAAAAATGATCAATCAATGTCCCTCCCTGTTTACTAACTCTGGTTGGAACATTAATCACATTAGTAAGACCAAAGCTACAAATTTCATCATAATAGTTTTTAATTGATTGTTCCTTATCTTTTTTGAGTAAGTTTATGTTAATATCCCCAAACATGCAGATATCTTTATTTTGTAATGTAATATTTGATAAAAAGTCTGAAAATTGTTTTGTAAATTCTGTAACTGAGGTCCCTGGATGGCGATAAATTAACCCTACTAATATTTTTTTACTATTTACTCCCACTGATAATTCTACCCAAATTGATTCGTAATTAGGACTATGGAAAATGAGATCACTTCTTAATGTATATGTCATAGAGTTGTCAATATATATTCCAACTCCTCCTGCTTTTGAAAAAGAATTTGTATGATGGAATGAGTATTTGTTTAACATTATCAAATCAAGTATATTGTTGTTATTTAATTTGGTCTCACAGATCCCTATTATGTCAGGTAACATTCTGTAGGAAGTCATTAATTCTTCTAAGAGGGATATGTTTTTTGATAAGCTTCTTATGTTTACATGTAAAAAGCTAAGTTCCTTATTAATAGCTTTGTTTTTTAGGGTGTCTGCAGAGGTGTACTGTGAACAAGCAGCAATAGGATCAGTATCAATGTTTGAAATATCATTCTCATTAGTGAGAGAATAGTTTAAAAGAAGTAATTCGGTGTTACTAATATTACAAAATTGAAATACACTAATATAACAGGTTTTACATAAAAAAGTTTCATCCTCATTGACAACATGACATTCAAATTGATTAAGAGTTAGAGTTGAACATTTAAAATGAGTCCATACATTACACAAGTCACACTTTATACTATTTTGAGAATTTTTACATGCATTACCACATACTCTACAAGGGTATTTTACATTTTTTATATGGGATGAGTAAATGGATGTCTTTTTTGACCAACTTTTTGACCAACTTTTGCTAATTTGTTGAATATCAAAGCGAAATTCTGACCAACTTTTAAAATATTCAACTTCATAAGGAACAACTAAAATTTTTATACAAACTTAGTAAAGGGGTTGGTATTTGATAATAACCTGTAATTGCACCTACTAGCGGTTATTTTGTTACAACTTAAAATAAAAAAAATTAACAAAAACAAAGAAAAATATAATAATACTAATAATAATAATAAACTTAAAACAAGGGTATAAAAATTATTATTATGCTTTAAAATTTCATACAAAGCTTTGGATCGTACTCAAAAGTTGCACATTGAAAAAATAATTTGAAAATTTGGGGTCGGTCGGATCGGACCCCATGAAATTTGTAACATAAATTAAAGGTATTAGACGTTATTTTTTTGCTTTGAAATTTTATACACAGCTTTAGATCGTACTCAAAAATTGTACGTTGGAAAAATAATTTGAAAATTTGGGGTCGGTCGGACCCCATGAAATTTGTAACATAAAATAAAGGTATTAAACGTTATTGTTTTGCTTTGAAATTTTAAACACAGCTTTAGATCGTACTCAAAAGTTGTACGTTAGAAAAATAATTTGAACATTTGGGGTCAGTCGGACCCCGTCAAATTTGTAACATAAAATAAAGGTATTAAACGTTATTGTTTTGCTTTCAAATTTTAAACACAGCTTTAGATCGTACTCAAAAGTTGTACGTTGGAAAAATAATTTGAAAATTTGGGGTCAATCGGACCCCGTCAAATTTGTAACATAAAATAAAGGTGTTAAACGTTATTGTTTTGCTTTGAAATTTTAAACACAGCTTTAGATTGTACTCAAATATTGTACGTTGGAAAAATATTTGGAAAATTTGGGGTCGGTCGGACCCCATGAAATTTGTAACATAAAATAAAGGTATTAAACGTTATTGTTTTGCTTTGAAATTTTAAACACAGCTTTGGATCGTACTCAAAAATTGTACGTTAGAAAAATAATTTGAAAATTTGGGGTCGGTCGGACCCCATGAAATTTGTAACATAAAATAAAGGTATTAAACGTTATTGTTTTGCTTTCAAATTTTAAACACAGCTTTAGATCGTACTCAAAAGTTGTACGTTGGAAAAATAATTTGAACATTTGGGGTCAGTCGGACCCCGTCAAATTTGTAACATAAAATAAAGGTATTAAAAGTTATTGTTTTGCTTTGAAATTTTAAACACAGCTTTAGATCGTACTCAAAAGTTGTACGTTGTAAAAATAATTTGAACATTTGGGGTCAGTCTGCAATTTTTTCTATGTAATTCAGCTCATTTTCTTTCCTTTTTTGTTTTATGCAGTATTTAGCGTTTCTTACTTGTTTATTTGTGTACATACCAGAACAATTTCCTATAAAAATATTTTGTTAACACTTTAAATCTAAACAACTTAATATGTTTGTCATTATTAATTTACAAAAACTATGTTTTAAACATTATGGGTACAAGCATTAGTTTTAAAAAAAGTTGCTTATATTTTACAAACATTCAGAATACTTTTCAATATTACATCTGTTTGATATTGTCCTTGTAACATAATCTATGCTGTCGTTTTCATCTAGTAACTCAGCTATTTTTTCTGTATGTTAGGTTGTTTAAAATATAAAGATTAAAAAAAAAATTGTAAGAATTTAAGAACTATTTACCTTTAATTTTTTTTGTTAATCTTGGTATTGAAGCACCTAGATCTTCATCGTGATAAGGAGTTTTCGACCTTTCAACGACTATTTCCGTCTTATAAACACAAACTGTCCATACAACTTTACATTCTTTTGTAGTTGTGCAATGGAATATCATGCGGAAATAATTTCCATTGAATACAAAATAACAGTGTCTTAGACGGTTTTTTACGCATGGCTTTATAATTTCAGCAATTTTTCTTCTAACAATCTTTATAATTTTAGGGTTTTAAATTCATAGAAAGTAGAATTTTAAGCATTTTATTTTTGAAAAACACGTTTAACTCATGTGAAAAAAGTTCAAACTAACAACCAAATGTTTTGTTCTACTATTTCAATCTTCTACTATTTAAATCTACTATTTTAAGTTTTTTATTTTTAAAAGTAACTTAGACGTTACTGCTACAAGTATGTAAAAGCAAGCTGCTACTGCTTCGTAAAAAGAACTTTACTTTAAGTAGTTATAATTTATACAGTTACCATCATCTTTTACAAAAACAAACCTCTACTCCATCAGTTTTTATCATTTTGTATTTATCTTTTTTTTTGTCTACAACCAACTTATTATTATTGAAAATACTTAACCATTCTTTCTCCGTGATTTTAACTTTTTCTTTGTAGCACTATAAGTTTGTATTTGATAAAGTTTATTTATAAAATTTGTAAATAATCAATCAATTTCAGTAATTTTACAAAACTAATATGAGATAACATAACATTTTTAATTAAAACTAACTTTTTTTGGCTCAATATTGGCGTTACAAACAATTGTTGTTGTAAAATCTTATTCGCTTTCATGTAAGTTTGTTTCGCTGAACTGTAAAACAGATTTGTTTTTGTGTAAGTTCTTGATTTTGTATACTATTTTTTAGGTATAAAGGCGAAGTTTAACTAACATGGACACCCTTCTTTTTCAAAGTAAAACATCTATTTTCCAGCTCTGCAAACTTTTTCTTTAAAGATAAATTTTTCCTAGTAAGTTCTTCGTTGCGCTTTGTTTTCAACTCACTTTGTTTTTTAGACTGAAATTAAGTTTATTTAATACAATAAATAACATTAAATGTTACAGTTTTTGACTGGTTATCTGTATATGTTATAAATGTCCACTAAATTCCTAAAGATATTAGATTTTTCTTAATAGTTTTAATCAAACTAATTTTTCTTAAGTAAAATGTTTTTCTTTAGTTATAATTTACAAAGACACTGACAACTACACCGTTCATTTGCAACTTTGTAAAATTTTTATTCAGCTCTGCCAACTTTATCTCTAATATAGAATTTTTTTTGCTAAGCTCTACATTACGTTGGTTTTTTTTTTTCATCCTGAAATTAAGTTTATTTGACTACATTTTAACGTATATAAAGTTTTATTTTGTTTTTTATAAATTGTAACTAAATTATATTTGATATAGAAACTTTTGTAACAGTTTTATGTTTAATTAACAAACCGTTTTGACTAAACTGCGGTTAATACTTTTTAAATGATCACCCGATTTTTCAAGTTTTTCAATTTCTTTATCTTTGTTCTCAATGATCTATGAAAAAATAAGTCATTATCATTAAAACAAAAAATTAAAAATGACATTTGTTAAACTACCTTATAAACTTAAATTAATTTTAGCAACTAATTTTTGGTACAATTAACAAGAAATCAATGTCTTAATAACTTTTAAATAAGAAGCTGATGTATTGACTGGTGAAGAAGCTACATTTGAGACTTGGACTGGTGAAGATGCACAGTCTTTAGCTTTGTAATTTTATACACAGATTTGGAACGTAATCAACGATAGTACGTCGAAAAAAAATTTAATAAATTTGGGGTCAACAGGACCCCGTAAAATTTTGGATATTAAATTAAGGTACAAGACGTTAGTCTTTAGCTTTGTAATTTTATACACAGTTTTGGATGGTACTCAACAATAGTACGTCGAATTTTTTTTTTATAAATTTGGGGTCAACTGGACCCCGTGAAATTTCGAATGTTAAATTAAGGTACAAGACGTTAGTCTTTAGCTTTGATATTTTGTACACAGTTTTGGATCGTACTCAACAATAGTACGTCAAAAAAAAAATTCAAAAAATTTGGGGTCAACCGGACCCCGTGAAATTTTGAATGTTAAGTTAAGGTACAAGACGTTAGTCTTTAGCTTTTATATTTTATACTCAGATTCGGATCGTACTTAACGATAGTACGTCGAAAAAAAATTCAAAAAGTTTGGGTTCAAGCCGACCCCGTGAAATTTTGAAAGCTTAATTAAGGTACAGGACGTTAGTTTTTTGCATTGTAAATTTATACACAGATTTAGATCGTACTCAACAATAGTACGTCGAAAAAAAATTTAATAAGTTTGGGGTCAACCGGACCCCGTGAAATTTTGAATGTTAAATTAAGGTACAATATGTTAGTCTTTAGATTTGATTGTTTCAACTTATTTTTTAGTTCTTCAACTTCTTTATCTTTATTTGCAATAATCTATAAAAAAATAAGTCACTATCAGTAAGACAGTACAGTAAAAAAAAACCTTATTTGTTGTAGTACTTTAATAATTTTAATCAATATTAGCAACTATTCATTTTATTCAACGACTTATCAACTTCTTCATGAACTGAGGGTGATACTTCTTCGTGAACTGACAGTGATACTTCTTCATGAACTGATAGTGGTACTTCTTCATGAACTGATGGTGATACTCTTTCATGAACTGATGGTGATACTCTTTCATGAACAAGGTGGTGATGTTTCTTCATGAACTGAGGGTGATACTTCTTCATGAACTGGTGGTGATACTTGTTCATGAACTGATAGTGGTATTTCTTCATGAACTGATAGTGGTATTTCTTCATGAACTGATGTTGATGTTTCTTCATGAACTGAGGGTGATACTTCTTCATGAACTGGTGGTGATACTTCTTCATGAACTGATAGTGGTATTTCTTCATGAACTGATAGTGGTATTTCTTTATGAACTGATGGTGATGTTTCTCCATGAACTAAGCAACCATTGATAGCTGGTTGTACTTCTTTTTCCACTGCTAATTGTACTATGTTAAACATGACTTAAAAATCAAAGGCATAAGTTCAAGTTTTCATTTTTCTAATTAAAAACAAATGTTATTTTATATTTTCAAATTTATTAAACTTTTAAAAAAACACTTCTAACAATAAACACAATAAATCATTTCTTACCAGTACCTTGCCCTGATCTCAGTTCTGTAATTTCTTTCTCTCTGCAAACTGTACCTACCTGGTTATAATAAGTCATTTCTAAAAACTTGCTGACTATGTTAACAAAATTTTACGAATATCACTATTATATAGGAAAGTAATATCATATAAATTGTCTCTTTGGTCTGTAAAAAATGTAGAACTACAAGGGCTTTTTTTCTGAAAAATGAAGTTAACTTATACTAGAGGTTGTAAAAGTAGATAAACAAATAATAGTTTCCTTTACTAAGAAATTGTTATAACACCACGTTTAGAAAGCTTTGTTTTATCATGGTTTTATATGTAAGGAAAGTCTCATAAAATTTAGCTCTTAGTAAAAAATAACTATTTTATCACACTAACCTTACTAGAATCACTTTTATTAATACTGCTACTTCTCTGCAAAAATTAAACTGTGTTATGTTATTTAACTTTAAATGTTAGCTATTATTGTCTATTTTCTCATTTACAACATTAAAATAATAACTATTACTTAAACTCCAAAACATTGAAAGTTTAAAGAATAAACAAAAACTCATTACTTTAAATTAAACAACTACAAAACTTATAAAACTATACTAAGTAATTGTAATTACATATTTTTGTTGTATCTCGTTTTTATATGTGTTCCAATATCTATTTAGTCTTAAACAGTTTCTTTTATGTCTGTCCTTATTTGCTCGGGGAGCTGCTTTTTTTGATATTAACATACACGCTCTGTGTAAATTGTTATCCACTTCTTTAAAAAAATCACTTTCTTTGGCAGCACTAACAAAGTTTTTGTTACTTTGAAAAACAATATTCATAATACGTTTTATCAATTTACTATGCTGAAAATAAATCTTGTTTATTAGATATACTTTTGCAACAAGTATCTCTCATAGATTTTATCTAAAAGCAGAACATAGTATCATATTATTAATAAAATGTAGCTAATTGTCTCTCACAACAAGAATCTGCCTAATTTGAAAAATTAGCAAAAAAAAATGAACAAAACTTAATCAAATCCTGCTTCTTTAAGTTAAAAACAATTTAAAAAAACATAGGTAAATTAGAAATTGTAACTTATGATATTCAGAAAGTTTAGAGTCTTAAACATGAAAATTGTATGTACTAGAACTACTAAATAAATTGAAAACTTTAACTTAGGTATTGAAGTTAAAACTACTAGATTTTAAAATACAATCAGCTTAAAGTGATAAATAAAGTAAATGACTTACATACTACCATGAACAAAGGTATTTGAATTAAATTTATAACTTGATAAATTGCTATTTAGCTGGAATTAATATAACTACTTTAAACTTGCATAGAAAATTTTTGAGTAACATTGTTTCTAACATTGTGACGTAACTAATGTATATTTTGAACTAAATTAATGATATATTTAGTTTTTAGAGTTTAAAGCTGGAGCTTTTTTAAGTTATTTAAGTAGGACTAAAAATTTTGTACTTCAAAGCTATCAAAGCTAAAGACTAACGTCTTGTACCTTAATTTAACATTCGAAATTTCACGGGGTCCGATTGACCCCAAATTTATTAAACTTTTTTTCGACGTACTATTGTTAAGTACCATCCAAAACTGTGTACAAAATATCAAAGCTAAAGACTAACGTCTTGTACCTTAATTTAACATTCGAAATTTCACGGGGTCCGGTTGACCCAAAATTTTTTGATTTTTTTTTCAACGTACTATCGTTGAGTACGATCCAAAACTGTGTATAAAATTACAAAGCTAAAGACTAACATCTTGAACCTTAATTTAACATTCAAAATTTCACGGGGTCCGGTTGACCCCAAATTTATTAAATTTTTTTTTGACGTACTATTGTTGAGTACGATCTAAATCTGTGTATAAATTTACAATGCAAAAAACTAACGTCCTGTACCTTAATTAAGCTTTCAAAATTTCACGGGGTCGGCTTGAACCCAAATTTTTTGAATTTTTTTTTCGACGTACTATCGTTGAGTACGATCCGAATCTGAGTATAAAATATAAAAGCTAAAGACTAACGTCCTGTACCTTAACTTAACATTCAAAATTTCACGGGGTCCGGTTGACCCCAAATTTTTTGAATATATTTTCGACGTACTATCGTTGATTACGATCCAAAACTGTGTACAAAACATCAAAGCTAAATACTCATATTCATATCAATTTTATTTTTTAGGAACAAAAAAAATCATCAAACAGAACAATAGTGAAGTTATTGACCTAGACGTTAGTTATATTTCAATAAATATTTTAACAATCTTTGTTTTTATAATTTCTTACTAATTTTATGGTATCATTTTCTTCTTGTCTTTTTAAGTACACTTCTAATAAAATAGTATATATATTCTTACCAGTTGATGAAGCTTTCTAAAAAGTCTGAAGATAGAGAAAAACAAGCAAAGAAAGAAGAGGTTTTTATTTTTGATTCAAGTATTATTCTAATATTAGTCTTACTAAAGCTTTTTATTATAATGTATAAGTTAAAACTATCAAATTACTTTTCTTTTAGAATTTTCAACAAGGAAAAATTGATATGTTTATTCAGAAATGTAAAGAAAAAAACTTGAATGATAAGGTAACATTTTGTTACTGATATTTCTATCACCTACGTTTTTTCAATAGAGTTTGTAGTTGAAAACTTAATGTATTTTTTTTTTATTCACACAAATATCATTTATATCCTTCAATAGATTTTATAACAATAATCCATATGCTTTTTTACTTGCATAAAAGTATACCTAAATACTTTTACAGTCAATAAACTATTTACAGGGTTGTCAAAAATCCTGGAATAGTGAAAAAATCCGGAAAACCCTGGAAATAAGTAAATTGGGCGAAAAAAAACCTGGATAAACCAAGAATTTGAGATAAAAAAAAGAATTTTTTTTAAAAACCTGTACTTCAAACAACTTTTACATGTTAAGTAGTATAAACTTTACTTGAAACTAAAAATAAATAACATGGATTATAGTGTTTTGTCATCATCACAAACTTTTAAACTAAAAAAATTAGCTTACACAGAAGTTGTTTTTTAAAGGAGGCCCCTAAGTTTATTCAACTTAATTTGATATTCAAAATGTGTAATTTTATTTTGCTTAAAAACTTGCTCATAATCAACCTTATTGTTTTGATTATTTGTTCAACACTTTAAAACTGCAGTAAACATACCGATAACTTATTTTTTGGTATTATAAATAAATGTATACAATATACTCTGGTTATTTAATATTGAAATTACATTAAGATCTTCTGCGAAAGAAAAGAATGTAGGCGTTGGTTTCATTTTGAATGCTTAGGTTTAACAAAGAACCCACCTAAGACTAAAAAGTGGATTTGCAATATGTGCAAAACGAGAAGATAGTACTATTTTTAAACATTTTTCTGTTTTTTATTTCGTTTAAATAGCATAAATTATAACTTAAAGTTTGTATCAGGTTTATAGTAATCTATGTTTATTTGATTGATGATCAAGAGTTTTTTGCAATTTTGTGTTTTTAGTTTTGTGTTTTAAATGAAAAAAAAACTTCTCAAAGAGTGTTCTATAAAAGTATTATTTTATTAATGAAAGACTTTGCAAAGCTAGATAAAAATACAAAGGTTATTCAAAATAATCAATAATGTTACATGATATACAAAAAAATAAAGTTCTAAAACTACTATTTATGCAAACAGAGCTAAGTTTTAAACGCAGATCATTCATGTGAAAAAGGTTGTTAACATTTAAAAACGATTTTACAAAGTTTGACAAGATTTCAAGTAAAAACATAGAAGTTATGAACCCTAAAAAAAAAGTGTTAAGTTCTTAAATATATGCTTTTTGTTACAGCGCTAAGTTTAATAGCAGATCATTCACGTAAAAAGGTAATTTTAAAAAGACCATAACTTTTTAAGTACAATATATATACAAATTTTGTTTAAATGGGATGTTTTGTTAATATTTAAAAACGATTTTACAAAGTTTGACAAGATTTCAAGTAAAAACATAGAAGTTATGAACCCTAGAAACAAAGTGTTAAGTTCTTAAATATATGCTTTTTGTTACAGCGCTAAGTTTAATAGCAGATCATTCACGTAAAAAGGTAATTTTAAAAAGACCATAACTTTTTAAGTACAATATATATACAAATTTTGTTTAAATGGGATGTTTTGTTAACATTTAAAAACGATTTTACAAAATTTGACAAGATTTCAAGTAAAAACATAGAAGTTATGAACCCTAGAAACAAAGTGTTAAGTTCTTAAATATATGCTTTTTGTTACAGCGCTAAGTTTAATAGCAGATCATTCACGTAAAAAGGTAATTTTAAAAAGACCATAACTTTTTAAGTACAATATATATACAAATTTTGTTTAAATGGGTCGTTTTGTTAACATTTAAAAAGGATTTTACAAAGTTTGATAAGATTTCAAGTAAAAATATAGAAGTTATGAACCCTAGAAACAAAGTGTTAAGTTCTTAAATATATGCTTTTTGTTACAGCGCTAAGTTTAATAGCAGATCATTCACGTAATAAGGTAATTTTAAAAAGACCATAACTTTTTAAGTACAATATATATACAAATTTTGTTTAAATGGGTTGTTTTGTTAACATTTAAAACGATTTTACAAAATTTGACAAGATTTCAAGTAAAAACATAGAAGTTATGAACCTTGGAAAAACAGTGTAAAGTTCTTAAATATATGCTTTTTGTTACAGCGCTAAGTTTAATAGCAGATCATTCACGTAAAAAGGTAATTTTAAAAAGACCATAACTTTTTAGTACAATATATATACAAATTTTGTTTAAATGTGTTGTTTTGTTAACATTTAAAAACGATTTTACAAAGTTTGACAAGATTTCAAGTAAAAACATAGAAGTTATGAACCCTAGAAACAAATTGTTAAGTTCTTAAATATATGCTTTTTGTTACAGCGCTAAGTTTAATAGCAGATCATTCACGTAAAAAGGTAAATTTAAAAAGACCATAACTTTTTAAGTACAACATATATACAAATTTAGTTTAAATGGGTTGTTTTGTTAACATTTAAAAACGATTTTACAAAGTTTGACAAGATTTCAAGTAAAAACATAGAAGTTATGAACCCTAGAAACAAATTGTTAAGTTCTTAAATATATGCTTTTTGTTACAGCGCTAAGTTTAATAGCAGATCATTCACGTAAAAAGGTAAATTTAAAAAGACCATAACTTTTTAAGTACAATATATATACAAATTTAGTTTAAATGGGTTGTTTTGTTAACATTTAAAAACGATTTTACAAAGTTTGACAAGATTTCAAGTAAAAACATAGAAGTTATGAACCTTGGAATAACAGTGTAAAGCTCTTAAAAATATGCTTTTTGTTACAGCGCTAAGTTTAAACGCCGATCATTCACGTAAAAAAGGTAATTTTAAAAAGACTATAACTATTTAAGTACAACATATGAAAACATTTTGTTTCTTTGGTAAAGTTAGGTAACATTTAAGAACGATTTTACATAGTTTAACAAGATTTCAAGTATAACTGTGGAAGTTATGATAATTCATGGACAGTGTTTAGTTCTTGAACAAATTCTTTTTAATACAGCACTAAGTTTAAACGCAGATTATCCATGTAACAGAGGTAATTTTAATAACATATTTTCCAAATTCGCGTTATAAATTATTCAAAATACTTTAAATAAAATATGCCCGCGATTAAATTTTAATTAAATTCGTCGAATTTAAATTTAAAGTTGTCAACGGCTGTACTGATTAGATAATGTAACTTAAGTTCATGTAACAGTTATATATATTTTATTAAAAGTTTTAATGTTTACTTAAAATAGTTGTTAAGTTGTTTAGAAACTAAATTATGTGTTCAGTTATACAATATATAGAGATTTAAAACCTTAACTTATAAAAGTTAGGTAATAAACGTTTATATCAAACAAAGGATACAAGTATATGTAGCTTAGTTTATAAAAAATGGCGTATGGAAACAAATTATTTTTATTATTTTTACTTTGATATAATTGACCTCTTAAAATTTAGAAAAAAAAAACTCTATTATCTTAAAATAGTAATTTGTATAAAGTTCTTACTTTTTAAACTCTACATGCAATAACAGTTTTATGCTCTAAAACATATACTTTTACAGATATCGCGAAGTTTTAATGTTAGTTTTTTCATGTATAAGAGGTACTTTGTAAAATACTTTACTTTTTTTAATACTATTTTTAAATTCATCAATAGTGTATGACTCGATTGCCTCATATGCAAGGTTCTTAAAACAATTACTCGCGAAGTTTTAATAATAGAAATTTAATGTATAAAAGGTACTTCGTAAAATACTTTACTTTTTTTATTACTATTTTTAAAATCGTCAATAGTGATATGACTTTTCTCAAAGCTTTTTTTAGTTTAATAAATAATAACCATCAACAGTATTTTTTTTAATAAGGTTTAAAAACTTAAGTTTTTTGTTTAGAAATTTTTAAAAATTGTTATGATTTAATTTTTTAGTTCGAGCTTTAAATTAGTTAAAACTGAGTTTTTTTATTTATGTTTTTTGCTTTTAAATTTTCATCAGTTTGTAAGCCTTTTTATTGTTACTTTAGCTTTTTATTAATTTTATTAATTTATTTGAATCTTAGCCAGAAAAAAATCTTCGCCAAGTTTTACTTTAGCCAATATTAGCCGCGATGAAGTTATTCAAGCAGAACGTTTTCAGACTTTTTTTAAATCTTAGCCAGAAAAAAATCTTAGCCAATTAAGATCTCAATAGATGACCCAAGATAAATTAAAACAGACCAAATTAGAAAAATATTCAGGCTGACTAAAGCAGTTTTAATTTATACTCTGAAAATAACAAGGTTATTTAAAATTAAAAAATAAGTGTTTTACCCCTATGGCCACATGAAAACTAACTAACCAAACTTTTACTTCTATAATGGTTACATATTTATAAACTATCTTTAAAATTCTTGAAAAGTTCAACAGCCTCACAACTAAACTTAAAAAAGTTGAGCTCCTGAGAAAAATACTGTCATCAAAATGAAAAACAAATAAATATTAAATAAAAAAAAGATACCCTTAAAAAACTATTGAATTTTAAACCTCCAACAAAAAACATTAAAATTAGAAAAAAAGTTAATAAAAATGTTAGTGTTTGTAAAAAAAAATGTGCAAATTAGTGAGGAGTAAGGGGGGAGGGTGTATAGGCACTTTTTTACATGTTGTTCTTGTTTTAACTTTTTCAGAAAGCTAATAGTTACTCTTTAATAAACTTGAAATTTCCAATTAAACTTTTAGTTACAACCAGTCAAAGCAGGAGAGAACAATGGTTTATTATACAAGGAGCAAACCAAAACAGCAAAAAATACAATTTTACTGAAAACCTATATTCTCCATCATTTTTAAAACAATTTTTAATTTAATTTTTTATCCTAATTTTTTTTAAACTGTATACTTTTGTTGAAGAGAAGTTTAAATTTTAAGTATCAATATATATTTTTATATATACAAAAAAAAAACTTTTGTTATAACTTTTTTTTTTCTTGGTGTTTTAAATATCTAATTTTGCAATTTTTTTTTGTTTTATAAAAGAAACATCTAAAGATTTTGAGGCCAACTTATAAAAAAAAGATATGATTTTAGTGATTTGATTTATTTGTTGTTTGAGTTTATATTATAAAAATAAGGATTCATTTGTACCTCTGACTGTGAATTACCATATCTCAAAAATTTTAAATTTTTTTTATATTGATAAAAGATGACTTGTAGTTAAATTAAAACTGTATAAAGTAATTTCAGTAAAATAATTCTAAAGTAGATGTTAAGGGCATAAAGGGGGGGGGGGATAAAACATTTTTTTAAACACTGTTTTAGTTTGTGCCTCCCATTATGAACCTTTTGTTGCCTTTGACTTTGACCAGCTATATCTTAAAACATATACTGAATTTTTAAATTCTGTAAAAAGCATCTTGTAGCTTAGTAAAAACTACATAAAATAAGATCAAACTGTTTCATCCCCCCTATGCCCTTAAGAGCAAAGCTTATCTTCAGGTGTAGCAAAAGTTCAGTTGTTTTCAAACTTGACAGTAAAAACATATTTTTATTAAAACAATTGATATTTTTTTAAATTCTGCACCACCTAAAAAAAATACCACGCGACGCCACTGGAGAACACCAAATGTAAAAATAATCAATACGGATGTTGAGTTTAAAATAAAAAGAGTTTTTATATATTTATCCATTTTCTAATGATTGAAAGATATTTTTTACTTTTTATTTCGAACCTAAAGTTGCTTAATATTTGCAAATATTTTATATATTATTTCATAAGTTTTAACAAAAAATGCAGTATTTTATACAATTTTCGTTTTTTATTATTTTTCGGTTTTTTTCTTCTAATACAAAATTTACACACAACACAAATTGATTGATTGAATGTAAAAAGTTTAATGATGATTTATTCAACATTTTCATTATATAACATTATATTTTCATTATTATTAAGCGTATCTTAAATATCATGCGTTTTTATGTAAATATTTTAAAAATACGTCTTTATAATTACTTTTCGTAATATTAAAACTAGTTGTTTAATAGCTGGTAAGAGGTTGTATTTGTAACATACTCTTGTAACTGTAGCTTGAAATTAAATTATTATATTTTTATAAATCAAAAACTTGAGCATTTTTGCTTTAGTGAAAAGGCTAATATTAGAAGTTTTTGTATAAAATTTTTGTATATCTTAACCCTTACTTAAAGCTATTGTTTGATAAAAAAATAGAAGTTTAACTTGAAAAAAACAAGTTTTTGTTAGTACTGCATCAACTAAGTTAATCTGAACGTAGTAACAAAATTTATGTTGGTTTAATCTGCTGCCGAACAAGTAAAAATTAACTAAAATTATTGACTTTTAGATTTGTATAAACTGTAAGTTCATGGTGAACACGTATTCGGAAATTAAACGCATCATTAATACGAGGCTTGAACACGTTTTAACACGTAAGAAATTAATAATAAAACCTTATAAATAAAATTCCATAAAAATAAATTTGCTCTTAAAAACATACAAATTAATGAATTTATAAATTGTAAGTCTAAAAAAGATAGGATAACGACATAAACAAATAAAATATTAAAAATTGATAACCTATAAACTTTATGTTTCAAAGTCTGTAATTAAATATATGGTTAAAATAGAATTAAATAAGTAACAAATACTTTTTTACGAATTCAAATAGTTACTAAGTTTAACTGGTGAATAGATTATCAAACTGCAATTCTGTTATGAATTACTATCTGAATTTATTGCAAAAGTTAATAAAACAATTGTTAGTTACATGAATTATAGACTGTACTAAATTACTTTTTATATATAATTCTACTTTTGTAATTTTATTAAAAGTTTGTTGTTAGATAGTAATAGCGGTTTGTACATATGTTTCGTATATTAAACAACTTTTTTCAATTCTCAGAAAATAAACAAAAGCGATATTTATATAAAACAGATATAAAATATATGTTTTTATTTAACTACATAAATAAATAAATACACATGATGAAAATAGTTTTGTATAAATTTTAAATACGATATAATGGTTAATAAAACTATTTCACCAAACTAAAAATAAGCAAATAAAGTTGGAATTTTTATATTTAATATAAATAAAGTAAAATTTATTATACTTTGTTTGCAAATCATATTTTGTTGTACAATTTAGTACTGAAATGAGGTGTTTAGTGCCTTAAACATATTTGTAAAATGATGATTTATAAAAAATCGTTTAAATAATGTGGGCATCGAATAAAGACTTCATTTATTTTGTTTACTGTTTTTTATTTGATAATGTAATATGAAGTTTTTAAATTGCATAGGTTACACATACTAATATGGTTGGTCTTATTTTCACAGATCCGATACTATTCCATTTAAGTAAATATTTAATATTATTTTCGTTTAGTTTCCATAACTACTTTGCTATCACTGTTGTGTTTTTTAACTTATTTTTACCAACATTAGGAAAAGAAGCTTTGTTCTCATAGTAACTTGATTTGAACTTTCTTTCAGTTGCACCTTTACATGATTTATTGCCGGTTTCGGATGTATAAATTTATCTTATTTTGCTATACCCTCAATACATACCTTATTATTATTGAAATATATTTTTCCTTTATAGATTTTCAAGATGTATTTACACAGAAACACTAAACACGTCCCTACATATTTGTCTGTTGATATTCACATTCCTAAATAAACAATAAACACTTATTTGTATTTTATCTACTCAGGTGTTTTTAAAATGAAAGCAAATACAAGTATACATTTATATGTTACATACAATTGTACCTGTTTGTATTTTAAAAATGATTGTTTTACAAATATACCTCTATAGTGTCTTCTTGTAATACAAATAAAAACACTAACATCTATAAATACAAACTTATTAAAAATATAGATTTCTTGATTTATACTTAAATAAGAACCTATTACAAGGCTATACTTAGTATAACAAACTTAAACTTTAAATATGATAAGTATTCCCATTTCGTTAATATATTTTTTTGAAGTAACTAATTTTGTATTATGACGTGTCAAATATAGTAAATTTCAAGAAGAAGTGTTACTGTTACAATTATTAATTTCTTTATACTACCATTGTATTAGGTTATCTGACTTAACACTGTTTTTGTTTAAAATAAAAAGAATCTGCGTGAAAATATGTTATATAGCGATAAAACTGCTCTTTTATGGCTAATACATAACTGACAAAACACTAACAAAAATATTAAAATATTATACAACCTTAAATTGTATTATACTACCAAAAGGCCTAAAAGTGCATCTAATGTTTTTATTCTTAAATGTAGAAAAATAACAAAACATTTAAAAAAAAGTTCAATATGGTGTGTGAGTAAAAAATCTTTATAACTGATTTAAAAATCTAATATTAATTCAGTTGTTTTGGAAATTTTTTGGAAACCAATTTACTAGCTTAACTATTTTATTTCTAAGTTAGTTTTCTCTTCACATAGTTTTTTTTAAACTGATTTTATACACTGATTACGAAATTGGGTTATAGATCTGTTGATTAAAATTTCATGCAGTTTTTTAAGTTGTATATAAAACTTACTTTAAGTATAAGTAACAGGTAAAGTAAATGCATCTAGAAATTTTTTCAAAACAAAACAGAACTTATAATTTATATTGGTTTCCTTCTTAGAGAGATTTTTTTTTAATTTAGATTTTTAGCTGTTTTTAAACTAGTAAAGTTTTAAAGTTAATCTAAATAAATTTAAAAACTCAGTTCAATTAAAAGTCAGTTATAGTAGAGAACTTTTATTTTCTAATTTCAGAACATACTATTAACCATTTTATATTGTGTTACTCTGAGTTGCATAGTGGTGTGACTTTATACTTACTTTAAAAGTAGTTTTTTGTACTTTGATTACTTTCTTAAACAGTTGGTATAGAAAAGCATTTTTCGAATCACTTATTTTTTACATTGCATGTAAAGTTTTCAGCATGTTTAAATTGAAGTAAAGGCTTATTCTAAAACTTGCACACTAATGCACAGAGTTAGGGTTTTATATTAAGATAATATTTAGCTATCAAAAAAATATAATCATAGACAATTTTTTGTGTTAGTAAAACCTGTTGAAAAACTCAAACTTATGAATTGTTATATCTGTCACCAAAATCAGTTAACTGATGCAGAAAATGAACAAATTTTTTTTTTTTGTACTACCGTTGTAATATTAGAAATATATTTGGAATTTAAGAATGCTTACAAAAATGTATTTTGACATTACTGCTTAAATGCCTATCAAAGCCTAAGTGAAATGCTTTTAAATTTATGCTTTAAGAAACTCTATCGTATTATATTAAATAATTCTTAGGGTTTGAAAAGTACAATGTTATTTTTCTGTGATAAAGATAGTAATTACAACTAACTTATTTAAAGTTTATACTTTCAAAAACTTTTTTTTTCTTGAATTAAATTCAAACTTAGTAATTAGTAAATTGCTGAAGTTTTTAAAATTAGATTTCTTGTTGAGTTTATATTATATAAAATATTTATTTAAGCACCACTTATTTAAAACTTCTCAAAATACTTCTGAAGTTTCTCATGGATATGACTTATGAGCAGACTTATGCTGTTTATATTTGTCACGATTAAAGTTGACTGTTTTGATAACCTTATTTTTTTTTCCTTAAGTAACCTGTTTTTACTTTTCAGTTTAATTTAAGGTTTAAATTTATCTATTCAGCAAATAGGATAGCTAATATAAAATATTTGCAGCTTTGAGTATTTAAAACTTATTATATTTGCTAGATATATAAATACAACTAATATTTATAAATATTTATATATATCTTTATTCTTAATGCTGTTTAAATGCACTTCAAAAACTCTAAAAAAAACATTACGTTTATGCTTAATAGACATAACATTTCAATCAACTTCCGCATATTTGCAAATTTTAAGTAAATTTGAGATTTTTTTTCTATTAATTCAATAAAAGTAAATGTAAAGCTTAATAATTTGTAAAAATAAGCATACCAATTGTTCATAAAACATTGTTATTTAAATTTAATGCAACTTAATTTGTTCGAAGTAATAGAGAAACAAGTAATTAAAACAACAAAACAGAAAATGTTAAGGAATTAATGTGTTTTCCTCAGAGACGTAGTCGCGCAGTGTTGATCACGACGTAACAATCGAAACTTCCAGCTTTATAAACTAAAAATTTGCAAGTAGTTGGTCAGTTGGTTAGTGCGTCGTGCTAATAACGCGAATGTCGCGGGTTCGATTCATGTACTGGCCACATTACATCCTATAAAAAGTCTATTTACGTTTAATATATATACAACATAAAACAAACTTTATTAATTAGTAAGTAAGCATTAACAGAAAAAAAAAGAAATAGTGTTTAAAGTAGTGTTCGATAGTTTAGTTGTTTAAGTCATTATAAAAATAAGTTATAAATCAATAAACCTGAAACCTATACAAAAGAGTGAGTAATGTTTTAAAAATAATATTTATTAATTGTTGTAATATCAAAAAATTCAAAAAAGTATTTTGATATAGTGTTTAAAAAACCGAAACATAAGAAAGAACCTTTTTTTTTTGTTAAATATTAATTTTTAGTGTAAGGAAAAATGTTTAAAGTGTTTTAGTAAGAACTTATCTTAATGGTTTAGAAGTGTTGTAAAAAGATTATACAATTACAAAAGTCGCGTTCAATCATTTGTTAATATTTTTGCTTTAGGCAACGCTGATAAACTGTTTATAATATGCTTTGTTTCATTACATATGTACGGAAATATAGCTCAGTGGTAGAGCAATTGACTGCAGATCGATAGGCGCTTTGGTTCAAATCCGAGTGTCCCCTTTTTTGTTAACGTAGTTAAATAATATAAAAATTAAACAGTTTTCTTGATTTCGACCAATAATGCTTGATGTTTAGTAATTTTGTTTGATATTTATAAAGTTTCTTAAACCATAACAATTTTGCTTGGTGTTTATTAATTATGATTGATGATGATCAATTTTGCTTAATGCTGAATAATTTTGCTTGGTGCTCAATGCTTTTGCTTGATTCTTTATAATTTTGGTTGATAATTAACTATTTATGACGTAAGAAATTTTTGCTAGACGTTAAAAAATTGGGTTGGTTTGTCAAAAAAGCGTCACTTTTTAAAGGTTTTTTTTTTGCACAATGTGTCACTTTAGCACAAATGAAAACTTTTGAAAGGCGTAACTTTTGCATGACGTTTCACTTTTGCTCGTCGTCACTTTGCACGTATACCTTACACTGACCTTAACCTCTTGCAAGAGTGATCCATTGTGCGAAAATGACGCTTTGTGCAAAATGACTCTCGTGCAAAAGCAACACTATGTCTAATATATATATAATAAAACAAACGTTTATATACTGCTTCGTTTAACTACCAGGTTTCGGTGAGCATGAGTTGACCTTTTCAAATAACAACAAGACAGTAAATAATATTTAGACAATAGCTGTAAATTTTATCCGAACGTATTGATGAATAAAAACATAAACAAAAGAATTTTGATACTAAGTGTTCAAATTTAATGAAAAATGCACAGTTGGGTAAGTTTAATATAAGTATTAATTACTGAAAATAAAAGTTTTTTTAACTTAATGTAATAAAAAATTTTAAATAGAAAAAGTTTAAGGGAAAGGAAAAAAAAACTTTATTACTGAAGATGGATACAACTTAACACTTATAGCTGTAGTATTACTTGTCGAATGTAATTGAATTTGTTCTAATTATGACCTGATGTAGTTTTATATACTGAAAACGCGTTACAGCACTGAAAAAAGTGAAGTTATTATCTCACGCGCTCATTATAAATTTATATCTAATTTTTATTAAATCTAATTTTTAAAACTACAGCAATTTACTAATTACTAAGTTTGAATTTAATTCAAGAAAAAAAAGTTTTTGAAAATATAAACTTTAAATAAGTTAGTTGTAATTACTATCTTTATCACAGAAAAATAACATTGTAATTTTTAAACCCTAAGAATTATTTAATATAATACGATAGAGTTTCTTAAAGCATAAATTTAAAAGCATTTCACTTAGGCTTTGATAGGCATTTAAGCAGTAATGTCAAAAATACATTTTTGTAAGCATTCTTAAGTTCCAACTATATTTCTAATATTACAACGGTAGTACAAAAAAAATAATTTTTTTCATTTTCTTCATCAGTTAACCGATTTTGGTGACAGATATAACAATTCATAAGTTTGAGTTTTTCAACAGGTTTTACTAACACAAAAAATTGTCTATCATTATATTTTTTTGATAGCTAAATATTATCTTAATATAAAACCCTAACTCTGTGCATTAGTGTGCAAGTTTTAGAATAAGCCTTTACTTCAATTTAAACATGCTAAAATCTTTGCATGCAATGTAAAAAATAAGTGATTCAAAAAATGCTTTTCTATACCAACTGTTTAACAAAGTAATCAAAGTACAAAAAACTACTTTTAAAGTAAGTATAAAGTTACACTACTGTGCAACTCAGTGTAACACAATATAAAATGGTTAATAGTATGTTCTGAAATGAGAAAATAAAAGTTCTCTACTATAACTGACCTTTAATTGAACTGAATTTTTTAATTTATTTAGATTAACTTTAAAACTTTACAAGTTTATAAACAGATAAAAATCTAAATTAAAAAAAATTTCTCTAAGAAGGAAACCAATATAAATTATAAGTTCTGTTTTGTTTTGAAAAAATTTCTAGATGCATTTACTTTACCTTTTACTTATACTTAAAGTAAGTTTTATATACAACTTAAAAAACTGCACAAAATTTTAATCAACAGATCTATAACCCAATTTTGTAATCAGTGTATAAAATCAGTTTAAGAAAAACTATGAGAAAAGAAAAGTAACTTAGAAATAAAATAGTTAAGCTAGTAAATTGGTTTCCAAAAAATTTCCAAAACAACTGAAATAATATTAGATTTCTAAATCAGTTATAAAGATTTTTTACTCATACACCATATTGAACTTTTTTTTAAATGTTTTGTTATTTTTGTATATTTAAGAATAAAAATATTAGATGCACTTTTAGGACTTTTGGTAGTATAATACAATTTAAGGTTGTATAATATTTCAATATTTTTGTTAGTGTTTTGTCAGTTATGTATTAGCCATAAAAGAGCAGTTTTATCGCTATATAACATATTTTTCACGCAGATTTTTTTTATTTAAAATAAAAACAGTGTTTAGTCAGATAACCTAATACAATGGTAGTATAAAGAAATTAATAATTGTAACAGTAACACTTCTGCTTTGTCACGGTGCGTCACTTCGACACGGAGGGTCACTTTGGCACGGCGACAAAATGACACGGTGCGTCACTTTGGCACAGCGACAAAATGACACGGTGCGTCACTCTGGCACGGTGCGTCACTTTGGCACAGAGAGTCACTTTGGCACGGCGACAAAATGACACGGTGCGTCACTTTGGCACAGCGACAAAATGACACGGTGCGTCACCTTCGCACGGTGCGTCACTTTGGCATGGCGACAAAATGACACGGTGCGTCACTTTGGCACAGCGAAAAAATGACACGGTGCGTCACTTTGGCACAGAGGGTCACTTTGGCACAGCGACAAAACGACACGGTGCGTCACATTGGCACGGAGGGTCACTTTGGCACTGCGACAAAATGACACGGAGCGTCACTTTGGCACTGCGACAAAACGACATGGTGCGTCACTTTGGCACGGAGGGTCACTTTGGAACAGCGACAAAATGACACGGTGCGTCACTTAGGCACGGTGCGTCACTTTGGCATATCGACAAAATGACACAATACGTCACTTCGACATAGCGACAAAATGACACCGTCCGTTACTATAGCATGGATTAACAAACTAATAAGCAAAACTAAACTTCTTCAGTAATATAATTTTTAAATGTAAAATTTTGATAAAAATTAGTTAAACAAAAGATTTATTATATTTTAATTTTTACGTTTCACCATTCACATTTATGTAATGAATAAAATTTAGTATTTTTTGTTAAACGTTTAAATAATTATTATTAGGAATTGTTATGAAAAATAACTAAGATTTAATTTAATACAGAGTTATTTCGTAGTAAGAATAAGTCATGCGTGTTTTAATCCATTTTTTTAAAATACAGATGCGTTTGTAGTAACTAGCCATTTATATTAAATATGTATATATATATATATTCAACAAAAGTTAATAAGTTAGGATGTATATTTAAAACTTTGTATTGAAAATTTATAATAAACTTGTCTAAAAGCAAATAACTAAAATAAACGGTCCTGGAGCCTAAATTTATGAAAAAAGTTAAAAACAGTATTATGAACAGTTGAGAAATAATTAAGAGTCTGATGCAACCATTCATGCGCATTTATATATTTATCACTTTAAAAAAATAATCACTAGAGGTTATACATACAACATTGCTACTGCAGCCTTCTTATTAAAGCTGCAGCCATTCTATTAAAGTTAATAATATAAGTCTTTTTTATTTTTACAAAACTTTTTAGTCTAAAATATAAAAAGTTAAACTTAGAGTATGACAGATAAAATAGTATTTTATTGCATATTAGGAATTAAATAGCATTTATATTTAATACAAAATCAGTAAGTAAATTTCATAATAATACAGTAAAAGTAGATTTTAATTTGCTAGTTAACCTTTTCTGCTACTTTATATTCTTGAGTTTTATTACAAAGTTTTAAAAAACTCGGTTTTATAATCTTGCGAATAAAAAACGGAGTTTTTTGTAAAAATAAATACATTTTCTAGGATTTCTAAAAACTTTTTTCTAAAATTTAAAACAATATTGTTTATTAATTAGGAGTTAATTTCTTTCTGATAAAATAAAATTATTTTGATATAAAATAGACAACATTTTGAAAGTATGGGGCAATTAGAAGTAATTGGTTAAAGCGATGCTCTATTTACCTAATTATCATGGGCAACCCGTGGTCTCCAATATCTGTATTGAGACATTGGAGACCATGAGTTGCCTGAGCTTTAGGAATATTCTAATAGGAATCAGACGCCTAATCCGTTTAAAAACGGAGCGAGAAAATAATTTAAATAATTAATAATCAACTTTTTAACGAGTTTAAAATCTTGACAATGTCAATTGCAATAATGTTTTATTTTGCGAAGTTTTACTTATATAAAAGTGAGAAACATTGTATTTTGTTTAAGCAAGTCTACAATTGTATTACAAGTGTGTATTAGTGGTTAATTGAGTTTTATTTAAAGAGATGCTTGATGTAGGGAATGTTTTGCTAAAAAACTAATTTATTTGCGGTCATTTGTACTTATACTTTTATCTATGCATTTTTAGTGCTTAGGTGCACAATTTTATTTGCGAAAGAGCATTATGTTTATACTTGTAAGTGCACAATATATGTTGCAACTAACATAAGTCGCATAGAGGCGCAAAATTTCGATCTTTTAAGTCAAGTGCATAATGATTTTTTGAAGATGTTGCTACTAACGTAGGTCGTCAGGGAATGCAGTATTTTAGTTCAAAAATGCAACCTATTAAGTCTCCAAAAGAGCGCAAGTATTATTTTTTTAAGCATAGAAACGTAAAATAAAAACCGCATTAGAATTCAGAATTACAACAGCAGAAAAGTTTTTTTCGCTAACGTCTGAGTTTTAGTTTATAAAACAAACTTTCCTCTGTATTTACATCTACTAGTTTATTGAATTGATGTGCTGAATTATTGATCTAAAATGTAGATTGTATTTTTTAAGTCAGAATATTGCTGAAGTTTAAAAAACATGTTTATGTGAGTTTTTATCTTTCTAGTCGTAAAATGGCAAGTCATTTTCTAATTTTTATTATTCGTTTCAAGTTCTAGTACTAAACTGTATTTAAGTTTTTCCATTCGAAAGAAATCAAAAATAAATTCCTTTTAATTTTGGCAGTCGTATTTTGTTAAAAAAGTTGCTGCTTTTGCATATTTGTGAACGTTGTTTGATACAAACAACTATTTTTCGTTTATTAAGCACATCTAACACCTTGCTACTGCTTAAAAATGAGTATGTTGTTTATAAGTACGACGATGGACAATAGAAGGTGACGATGGACAATAGAAGGTATAAACATTACGTGTTTCACTTTATTTTATGAAGTCACAATCAAAAAATCCTACGGTCTTTGTTTTTAAAGTTAATCAATGTGATTGTTGCTATTTCTACAAAACCAGATAGAAGACAGGAAACCGAAAAATTTCCTAGAAAAATAAGATCGTTGTGCATACCAATGAAGTTTCACAACAAATCGTTCTCTCCCTTATTAACCACCGTGTTATTTTTTCGCTGTGCTAAAGTGACCCTCCGTACCAAAGTGACGCACCGTGTCATTTTGTCGCTGTGCCAAAGTGACCCTCCGTGCCAAAGTGACGCACCGTGCCAAGGTAACGCATTGTGTCATTTTGTCGCTGTGCCAAAGTGACGCACCGTGTAATTTTGTCGCCGTGCCAAAGTGACCCTCTATGCCAAAGTGACGCACCGTGCCAAGGTGACGTACCGTGTCATTTTGTCGCTGTGTCATTCTGACCCGCTCCCTAACTATACTAGCCTTAAACAAGTTTATAAGTAACCAAAACTAACTAGTAAAATTTAGTTTAGTTTTTATGTTAACAAAAAAGTTATCATTTTCATAATTAAATTGATTTTTTTTATTACTAGTTTGTAATTTTTTTTATCTTTAACGGTTCAAACTAAATAGAAAAAACAGAATTAATTTTTTTAATATAAACTTATCTATACTTGGTTTTTTATTTTATTCTAAAAATTTCAAAAAGTAATAAAGCTTCATATTATATATATTTTACAATTATGTTTTTTTTTTCTTTACAAAAACTAAACTTTTTAAACTAACGTGTAAGTATAATTAAAAAAGTAATCCCAAATCCTTAAATCAATTGTTTTACATGCCTTATTTTATAAATTACATGTATAATTGTAGTTAAAGCTATACTTTTTATTCCCTTTAATTAAGTGTAAAACAAACTTAAACAAGTCTTGTCTTATCTAAAAGTTTGATAGTGTTTGTAGCTATAAATTCACAAAAAATATAATATTAACGTGCGATCCTATGGTGTAATGGTTAGTTATCAGAACTCTGAAATCTGTGATCCGAGTTCAAGTCTCGGTAGAACATAACTTCGCAATGAAACTTTATTTTGTTTTGGTACTTAAAATAATGTTTTTTTTTCACTATATTATTGATTTCCGTATGAAATATTTTTATTTGAACTTTTTGAACAGCAGAAATAGTTTCACACTTGAACAGATAAATAACCTATTGTACAATTTTTTAATAATTTATAATAAGTGAATTCTACCAGAACTAAACTTAACTTATATAAATTAAAATATAAAGATAATTAGTAATAGTACTATTAATAAAAAGTAATAGTAGTAGTATTACTACAATTCCTAATTCAAAGATTACTAACAATTTTGTATTACCATTAATTTGTAACAGCCTAAATACTAAATAAAAAATTTGAAAAGTATTTTCTATTTTGCAACATTAGTTTCAATAACTACGTCACAAAGTTTGAATCACTACGTCACAATGTATAACGATTTTAATTATAAACGCTATAATTTCAGTGTCGATGTGAGCCTGGCTAGCTCAGTCGGTAGAGCGTTGGACTTTTAATCCAACGGTCAGGGGTTCATGTCCCCTGCCAGGCTCCTTTATGAACTATTAATTAGAAAATGATTTAATTTTATCATCTCAATTTAAAAAAAGAATAGTTATGTTTGCCTATGCATTGTTTATATTTAAAATTAATCATTTTTCATCTACTTACGAAGAATATATTTTGTTGAATATATTTACGAGTAAATTAGTATTGATATAAATTTATTAGTAGTTATTGTTGGATTTAAGAACTAAATAACAAAACTATAACATAACTAAATAACATTTAAATAGCAAATTTTTGAAAAGTTTAGTCTTTTGTAACTATAAACTATATATACTTAAAAAAACTTATTTACTTAGTTTCTTAATATGATTTGTTTTGTATTGACAACTACTTAACTATATAAACAAGAAAAGTATATTTCCAACGGGAGCTGCGATGGCCGAGTGGTTAAGGCGTTGGACTCGAAATCTAATGGGCATTGCCCGCGCAGATTTAAATCCTGCTCGCAGCGAACTATTTTGTTCTGGAATTGCTGTAGTATATAATTTATATAAATACAGAAGTCACATTTTTAGTTAATAGAAGATGTACAGATTTTTTTCATTTTTCATTTTAGTATTTTAAAGTGGGATGACTTTTCACTTAACTTATATACAAACTTGAGTCTAAAAAAACTTCAGAAATTTTTTAAATAAAGTTTTAAAAGTCACGACGACCTACAAAAAGTTATTTCTACAAAATTTGACTTTTTCTCTTAAATATATTCTTTGTAAAAACTACTTAGTGTTTATTAAAAAAATCGGCTTTAAAATTATTTAATGTGTTAAAGGTATACAAAAACTGCGTAACCAAAGTGTTGTTTATTCAAGATTAGGAAATACTAATTTTTTTCTTGTTTTCGTGGTTATTATCATTTAACTTTTTTATATTTTTTTCAAGTGCCAAAGTGCACAATTTAAAACAAAAAATACAGCTTATCTAAGACGCCAACACACGAAAAAGTCGTCAACCGAGCGCAATAAATGCACATTGCAATTGTTTTTTTATAAAAGTATAGGGAGGATTTTTTTAAACCACGAAAACATTAAGCAGCAAAAAATGAGCCCGATGAATAGGATTCTTGTTGACTTTTATTCTCAACATCTACAAAAAGCTTCTAACTAATGTTTTGCATTTTGCTCAAAGTAAGCTACAAATGTTTATATCGTGGATATACTGAATCTGTAGCCATTGTTATATTTACCTTTGTGTAACAAAATGAAAATCTATCTTATGAAAAAGATTATTTTAAACAACTGCAGACAGCAAAATACTTTCTTATAAGTTATGAGCAAGTAATTCTTTAAATTTATGTTGCGAATAAGTTGCTATGTGTAATGATACCGCAAACTTTCGATTTAAAAAACTAAGTTTAGTCGAAAAGAAAGTGATATTTCTTAAAATTTTTAGCAAATACTCTATACTAGAGGTTAAGAATAAACGAATAGTCTAAGGAAGCAGCTAATGTACTAGCAAATCATTTAAGGACTTTTTATTGCTTCGAAAAAAAAAAAGCATTTTAATCAGGAAAGTAGAAAAATATTTGTTGAAAAACTGTTCAATTTGTTTTCACATTAAAATAACTCGTAATTGTTAAAGTTTTTAAAACTAGCTACTAAACGTCAGTGTGTTATTGTGAAGATTGAAATAAAGAGTTTATTTTGTTAAAAAAAAGCTTCTTAAGTAGTCTTTAAACAAATGTATGTTTTAGCAAATAAACATTTACAGCTGATTTTTCACTGAAACTTAATGTACTTGTGTAAAGGGAGGTAAGTTTTGCACATTTCTTATGACGTTATTTTCATTCACTTAAAAGTAACACTTAATTTCGTTTTGGCTATTTTAAGATGATTTTAAAATATTATCTTAGAAATTAAAATAATTTTTATCTATGCAGATACTTGATAAATACTTTAAAAATGTTTATAGGAGTAACTCTCATAGTTAATTTTAACAATTGTTTTAAAAACAAAATCGTTATTTATTTACGAAATCTGATTGTTATTTCCTTAAAGCTTTTTAAAGCCATTTGTTTTGAAATTGTGTAGCGAAAAGGAGTAATTGATTATTTTAAACATATTTCAAAACATCTCCTTCCTCTATTTGTTTACGAATTTAAATTATTTCTTTCATTTGGGGTTTATTTAAAAACTTAATAGTTTTGTGATAATATTATTACAATTTAGTTGTTTCCGAAACATTACACTTATTAAAAGTTACTTTACGAAAACAAAGTTTCTTTCTTAATATTATTAGTAAAACACTTGTTTTGATTATTGAAAACTTTTAAAAGTTAAAGCATTTAAAATGTCTTTTAATCTTGAGTGACTAAATATAACATTTATTTTAAAAATATAAAATTAAATACATCTTAAAATATCAATGGACAACTACAACGATTAATCTAGTTCATGTCAGTCTATTATGACGTCACAGCCGTAAGTTTGATGAAGATCATCAAGTTCGATGTAATTAGATGAATCGATTCGTCACCAACTTAAACTTTTACTAAAGGTCATCGTCTGACTTAGCGGATGTTCGGACTCATTCAGTCGGCGACAACTACCTTCCTATTTGTAACAAACACAAAAGTTGTATGGACATTAGACGTTAGTTTTTCGACAAGATGATGGGAAAAGAAGTGGACTTCAGTAGACTGACTTTATAAAAATTTGAACTAACACAAACATATTAAGTGTTTTAGTTGTTGTAAAAAGTTTTAATATATAATTCACTTATAACTTTGCATGTGCACTTATGTTATGTATATAAGTATTTTTTTCAAGTCTTTTGATACTTTCTATAAAGTTTTTATTGTTTTAAATAGCAATATAAAAATAACATAACTGGTGAAATAATTTTTTTAGTTTTTTTAGGAGGGGAAAAGAACCTAATATGAACTAAATTTCATAAATTATGTTTTAATTTTAAAATCTAAGAAACAAATTTTAACTTAAAAAAAAACAGGTTAAGGGAGTGTAGCAGTAATGCATGCTTCACTGCTTTCTTAATTGTATAAGAGAAGAGATTGCAAAAAAAAAGAATAATTTCTTAATGCTTAAATATGATAACTTTGAATAAACGTTGCTTTTGGTAGAATGCTGAGCCATCCAAAACCACCTGTTAACTCTTATTTAAGCTAAGTATTATTTAATCGACTATTATGTTATGTATTCTTTATAGTGTGTGTTTACTTTGTTTATATTGTAATGTGTAATAAATTGTAAAACTTATTGAACAGTACTTAGGTAAATATCACATAGAGGTCCTATTTAGAATGTATTAGCAAGGTAAGCCTTTTATGGTAATACTTAGTTTATATGATGAGCCTTCAGGTCCTCTACCACTATACAGTTGTTGTAGTCTAAATGTTCTAAGATTTTAGAGAATAGAAAATAGTTTTTGTATTTTTCCAAAGTTTTATTGGTAAATGGTGAATCAACCGGAAGTTGTAATGGAGTGACTAGAAAGCACTGATGCTAACCGTTACACCATCGACGCTTGTGAAAGTAAGTTACAACTCGAGCATATGAAATTAATTTCATGGATTATATCGGTATGTATTTTATTAACAATGATTTAATATCAACAAATACTTAAAGAAAGAAACTTAATAAACACTTTTAAAACTTTGCAACTATAGAACGTAATTTCTTCAACTTTTTCTTAATATACGTGTGTTTTGTGGTTATTTAAAACAATTAAAATCAGTAACATTTTATATACTTACAGACTACAGTACTACGTTTTTACAAAAACAACAGAATAAAATTTATTAAAATTTTATAGAAATAATTGATATTCATTTGAAAAATTGTTCTTTAAGTTTTGGTTTACCACTGGCTGTCAATAAATTTTATTCAAAAAACTTTAAACATAAACCTTAGTCGAGTATAATACTTTAATGATCATAAATAAAGTACAAAAGTCAAAGTATTTCATTACAACTAGCATTTATTAGTCAGGTATTAATGTTTTTTACTATATTTCGCTGAATTTCGTTGTATAATTTATCTTATTTGTTTTCATTACGTGAGAACAAACTTTTTTTTCTTAATTTATGTTCTGTTTTGTTAAAAGGATTAAAAAATGTTTTTTCATGTTTTTTTTTAAATAATTTCTCAGTTGATAAAGTGTTTAAACTTTGAAATATTTAATTAAGCTTTCAGTGCTGATAAACTTGGCTTATACTGAGTTCAAACAAATCAAAAATTCAAAAATATGTTTCAAGACTAAGTTCTGATAAACTATGCTTCAAACAATTATTTTTAATAGGAACATCACAGACATACTGCGAGTAAGAACGCGTTAATATTTTAATTCAATCACCTTTAAAGTTAGTTTTTATTTATAATTGCAAGTTGTCGTATTGTTGCATGAGTAATGATGAGAATATGAATATAGCGAATGCTGAAGGGAGAACTTCTTTAAATAAAGGAAACGAGTTAATACGTTCATGTTTTCATTTTAAAATGCTTTATTTCTAACCTTAAGAAAATTTGATAAATACATCACTATTTTCTATTTAGTGTAGCGTTAAAGTTTGCACGAGCGTACAAAATTGCACGAGGGCACAAAATTGCACGAAGATATTTTTGCACAAAGACACTTTTGCACGAGAGGATAAAACTGCACGTAATAAACTTGCAAAAAGACACTTTTGAACGAAGGGTCACTTTTGCAAGAAGAAATTTTTGCACGGGTTGAATTTTTTTTTTTTGTATTAAAATGATTTTTTTTTTATTATTATTTTATTTTACTTAATTTATTTTGTTTTATTATTTTTTATTTTTATAACAACTTTTATTAGTTGGTTTCTAATTTTAATTTTTACTATTACTATTTTACAAATATGTAATTTATAATATATTATATTTATAATTTATAATATAATATATATTTTAAATTATATACTTATACATATAAAATAAGTATTACTTTATGCATTAAATTTTTTTTTTGGTATTATGTTAATTTATCTTATAGTTTTCTTTTGCTTTATTTAACTCTCGTGCAAAAATGACCCTACGTCCAAAACTGACCCTTGGTGCAAAAGTATCTTCGTGCAGTTTTGTGCCCTCGTGCAATTTTGTCTTCGTGTAATTTTGACCTGTTTCCCACTATTTCAACTTGTACAAGCAAATATTAAAACCAACAAAAGTAACTTATTTCAAAATTTCTAATAAATAGAGCTATAAGATTTTATATTCCTAAGTTATAATTACGTCACAATACAATAATTGAATTTCAAACACTAAAAGCAGTAATTAACCTAGTGTTTTAGTTACAAGAGTTGTTTTTTCTTGTTGTTCACGAATCTTATAAGCATGCTAATTGTAAGTATATTTTTTGTTTATGTTTTAAAACTATATTATTATTAAGTAGCTTACGTTTTTCTAACCTTAACATAAACTAACCTGGCGATATACTGATTTTCCGAAGTTGATAACTTTAAGCTATAAATATTATTTTGTTATTGTTTTCTTACACATAAACGCAAGTTTTAAATAAAGTTTAGCCTAATGTCTTCTTACATGTTTATATTGAAAAAAAAATACAGTTTTTTTCGAGTGATGATCTCGTTTGTTTTAGTTCAAACAGGTGAAACATTACTAAATTTAAATTTTGAGTTGAAGTTATTTTTCAAAAAAAAATATAAGGAAACAATTTATTCGGTTGAATTTTACAATTAGGTTATTTCCAAGCCAACGAATTACCTCTAATGCAGTTGTAATAAGAAGTCCACGCAGGGACACGAACCCGTAATCTTCTGATTAGGAGTCAGACGCCTTATCCATTAGGCCACGCAGTCGGTTACGTGGTATCCAACTATCGCGTTCATATAAGTAAAACTTTGTAGCCTGTCGGCCCAATGTAGGTTAAATAACAAATAATTAGAGCAAGATGTAATAAAACTATTTATCAACAAATGTAGAAAACCGTAGATTCAATTAGCAAAAAATATTTTATTTATACTCTATTTATTTTTGAAACTTATCTATTGTTTAAACTACATTTAGTTTAATTATGTATTACTACGCTTAGTTTTTTGTAAAATCAATCAAGTTATTCCATGCATTATAAACTAAATATACTATAAAAATTATCTATGATTAAAAAAGTTTTTTTTTTTAAACTTTCATACGTATTCAACCCTCTAAATATGGTGTTTTAATTTTAAAAATGTTAATTAAAATCATTACTATAACTTAAGGTAACAGTCAAAAGAAAACGAGCTTAAACTTTTTTAGTTTACTTTTAGAAACGTCTTTATAGTAAGTTAATAGCATAAAACACGTTATGATGCGTAAAATAGGATAAAAACTTAAAAACTTTCTCAACTAAACATAAAAACTACAAGCTTCTAAAACTATGAACTTATAAAGTAAATTTTAAACACTTAAGTTAAATAAATAATATTTATAAGGCTTTTAAGCCAAATCTTTTTTTAGTTCAAAACTTACAGTTATAAAAAGAAAAATAATAATACTACACGTAAAAAATACTGGATGTGGGGTTCGAACCCACGCGGACAATCGTCCATAGTTACTTAAGTCCAACGCCTTAACCACTCGGCCAACCCAGTAATCGAAGATAAACTGAGTATTTAAATTATATACTACATTATACGTAGCTTTTTTGAATTATAACAAGTAGATTTAAATTGATGAAACTAGCAATTTTTTTGGTAAACTGTACTAGCTTTATAATGAATTTTTAATAAGTAAATATTAATCACTGACTAATTTGTTTTCTTTTTCAAAACTTTAATTAAAACATGAATGCTTAGTTTTTCAATATTCGAAAAACTAAATTATTTTCTTTGCAATTAAAAATAAAACAAAAGTCACATCAACTTAAAAAAAAAATATTTGGAGAGCCAATAAAAAGTTTTTCTTACAATTAAATAAAACCATTTGAACGTATGTACAATGTTAAAAATAAATTTTAATTTATATGTGATTATAGCAATTTGTATAACAAAATAAAGTTGCAAGTAAGTTTTAGTTTATATATGATTTGTGATAAAATAACACAAAACTAGTTTACTGTTCAAAGTATACTTTACATTCAAAATAGAGTTTACGTTTAAAAGTGATTTTAAACGCATGACGTCCAAAGTTAAAATTAACGTTTGATTACTATACGCTAAAATTGGAAACTTAGCAATACTCTTTAACTTAAAAAGTAACCTTTTTACATTTTAAGTGTCTTATGTAAACAACTTAAACTTAAAAAACTTAAAATATTTATCTTACTTATAATAATGTTTATAGAAGTGTTCTCAAGTTTAAGTAAATAACTTATCAATCTTTAATTTACTTATACTTATAAGTAGCATATTTTAAAAAAATAGTTAGAACTTTAAGATATATTGAAGATAGCCCAAACTAGACACCTTTTTGTTTTTATTGAAGTAAATTTTTAGTATAAATTATTACTAATAGTTTGATAACATCTTTGCTGTCCAATAATTTATTTTCTAGTAAGTAGATTAAATTATTTTGTTATTTTCAGCAGGAGTAAAAAAAAATTGCAACCTAAATACAAAAACATACGATTGTGTAAGTTATAATTAGCATTATATTATATATACAAACGTCGACAAACTGTATAAAAAAAAACTATACTTTTTTCATTTTATTTACTTAAATATTTGTTAGCTTAACTTTAGAACTCAATTATAAACAAAAACAATTAAAGTTAATTGATAGAAACATAACATCCAGTGAGTAAATCTTTTTAATTATTGAATACTTGGTTAAAATTGATTTATGACAAGAAACGATTCAAAAAATATTTAAATTTTAAAGTTTTAGAATTTATTAAAAAAATTAAAGCTACTCAGTTTTATCGTAAAACAGATTTTCAAACTGTTTTGCTGCAAAAAACGTATTGAAGTTACAAACTATGCAACAATCGACAAAAAATTGATAGTATATAGTTAAATTTAAAAAAAATTTATAGATTTAAAATATTTATAATTAATAATTTATTATTTTAAAGAAAAACAATTACAATATTTCACTGCAAAGCGGATTTTCAAACTGTAGATCTTACTCAAAAATATTTTTTTTTTATCTCAATTAGAATTCAAATAGAGTTCTGTAGATTATCTTGAAGTTTTTGATTTTACAAAACTGAATAAATACACTTTTTAAATATAGTAATTTTAATTCAGTTTATAATACTTAAATAAAAACAATCACTCTTTTGTGTATGTTTTAGGTTTATTGATTTATAACTTATTTTTTAATGAGTTTAACAACTAAACTATTGAACACTACTTAAAACACTTTTTTTTCGTTGATCCTTACTTACTGTTTTATCTAATTAAAATTATATTATGTTGAATACATGTCCACCGGAAGTCGAAACCGTAACTAGTGCTTGGAAGGCACCAAAGCTAACCGTTACACCATCGATGCTTGTATTGAAATGGAGAAATTACTGTATATAATCTCAAATGAAAATGCAGCTAGCTCTGTACTGCAGTCAAATGCTAGCATATGTGCGTTCAAGCGTTAATTTTTTTGCCGTTAGCTCGACAAAATGATCTATAATAATGCGTTGCAAATTTTCAACGCGTTTTCGCTCGCAAGCAGAATTATACACAGTTTATCTGCTAGTTTAAGCAGTAAACTCTCACGTGGTTTAACGCTTATGGCTATAAACTTGATGTTTATTTGTAAAAGCTGTTCATTTCAAGTCGTGCATTTTATTTTGTAATTGCTTTTGTTTTTATTTGTATGTATCCATACGTGTGACCAAAGAATATTAAGTTTATGATTTTATTAAAATTAATATTTTTAAATCTAAGTATTTTACACTAATACCAAAATTCTAAATTAATTAAACAGAGAACGTTTATTCTAACAAAGTTTGCACTCTTAAAAATACTACATGATTGAAAATTTAAAAACCTTTCAAATTATTTAAACATTTTTTTCATTTCCTAGTTGTCAGCATAATAGTAAAACTTCTATATTTTTTGAAACAATATTGTTAAAAACGAAAAAATGTATATTTATAGCTAAGTGAGATTCAAATGTTAAAACATATAAATCTAGTTTTAACTATTTCTAAGGGTAGACCTTCAGCTAATTTAATTTAAATTAAAACCAATCTTGTAGCAATTACTTCTATATATCAATATAAGTTTCATTTAGGCTAATAATTTGCTAAGTATATTTAAAGTCAAATTTTTAACTTAAACAGCACAATTGTATTGTACAGCATTTTTTACTTTGTACTATTGAATATGTTCGTAAGCTTTCAAAGATCATCAGACCATATGCTTTCGGTAAACTGAAAACGGATTCGTCCTTATTAGGACTCATCAGTCAGTCACAACCGAAAAACCTATAGCCTTGTATCTACAAACGGTTTATCATGTTTTCACATGAAGCAACCATTTGATGGCATTAATCATTAACTTCAGCATTGTTTTTTGCTGTGCAACGTTCAATACATTGTCCACTAGGCAAGACATCTGGTACGCTCGTATCAATCAACAAAAACTGATGATCAGATGGAATGACTGAAGTCTGATGATCAACTCTTTTGTTAAACTTGAGCTTGTCTCTTTCGGCACACGATAGTCCAGGCCAGAGATGTTAAAATGCTAAAAGTTACTATGGTAATTCAGCAATGAAGTGTTTTATTTTTGGTTTGTTTTAAGTTAGTAATTTCACGCTTGAGTAAACAAAGCAGAGCTTTTTAACATGTCTGGTCCAGGCTTCTGCACTGCAGACTTTCGCCGATTTTTTCGTCGTTTGAAGCTTTCAAAGAGAGTCAATTCAAGGTACAACAAGTTTATGCACGCAATATTACGCTTACTGCCAAGTGTTTTAGTAGTGTAGTGGTCATCACGTTCGCCTCACACGCGAAAGGTCCCCGGTTCGAGCCCGGGCTGAAACATTTTTACTTTCATTGTACAAAAAGGTTTCATTTTTGTCAAACTTTTTTATTAAGTGTTTCGCTTATATTGCATGTAATTAATAAGTATATTTTTGTTTGTTAGCTGGAAGTTTAGTAAAATTTTCTTTCTTTTTAGTTCTGGTTTTATTTGTTTTGAACTTTTTAAGTGATTTATTTATTGATTATTGTGAATTTAATTTTATCTAATTTTAGATCTTCTAGTTTTATTTAATAAGTGAACAGCTAATATTTTTGATACAAAAGGTATGTCAACTTTTATAGTTGAAAAACATAGTTAAAATAAAACATTGCATTTCTTTACATCGATGACAAAACAAATATTAATATCGAACAAGCAAGTTTTTTTTTATTACACATACTTATTTTTTGTTTATAGCTTCAGATAAACTATTTGCAGAGAAAAAGAAAAAAATCTACTAATATCAAAGATACCTTATGTTTAAAAATAAGTAGTCTAAAAATTGTGAAAAAAACTTTTATTGTTAGGTTCGTAGAAGTCAATGTTTATAAACGAGAATATTAATTTGAAAAGTACAACTTTACTTAAGAAAACAATTTAGTAGATTAATATAAGTTTTTATTTATAAACTTTGTGTTGTACTTAATTTTACACTACTTTTCGTTATTAAACTGACGGACGTTTCTCTGTTTAAAAAAAATTAAGACAGTTCTGCGGGTTTATCAAAGTTTTGCAAGTAACTTTGAAAACTGTTACTTGGAAGCTTTAGATAAATCCGTAAATTTTTTTTAACTTCATTAACACGGAGAAACGTGCGTCAGTTGAATAAAAAAGTAGTGAGCAAATTGTTGTTTTTCTGCGAAATTATTTCGTTAGCAAGTGTATTTGAGTTGTTTTAATAAATATTTAAGTTTAATAAACTTGTCATAACAGCAATTCTAAAGCATTTTACGTAATCACTAAGTGTTTCATGTAGCTTTAGGTATTTAATTTTATATTTATCTTGGTTCTCTCACTATACATATTTTTATTTAAATAAAATTGGTTTTATAAATAAGTTACGACTCATGAAAGTCTAATAAAAAACTGTTACAAAAGATATTCGGTATTTAAAAATTTCAACATGAAAAAATGTACAGATAATTTTAAAAGCAATTTATTGTTATTAAGGATAGATTATATCATTTTTATATGTCATTAATAACTTATAATTAACTAAATTAAGAAATAAATGATATTATGACTTTTATATAAAAACACTGAGTCGTAATACTGTTTAGAATTTTTGTTTTAAGACATTTGTTAAGCTTTATTTATCAAATTAGTACGAGACTGTCAAATTTTTACTAGTTTGTTGTTTAAATTAGACCATAAAAACTTAAAATTTTTGCTACTTTCTTGTATTGTAATACAAAAGCCTATAACTTGCTTGATTGAACCATAAAGCGTTGTCTTTTATTTACTTATATTTTTACTACGTTAATTTAGTAGCGTACCATTAATTTATATTTAGTGCCTTGCTTAAACTAAAGTTTAAATAATTAATAAAACAATGAAAAAATAAAAACCTTTCATTACATAAGTTACAAAGCAACTTTTAGTTTTAAATATTACTACATGAGCTTGTTTTATATTTATAACTGTGGCTTAATTTGTACATATTCTAAAAAAACAAAAAAAATTTTTTGCTTAAAAACATTTTACTTTATACATTTTGTAAACGCTGTAATCACTTTAGAACTTCAAATATCTTAATATTTACTACATATAAATTAAAAAAAAAATAGTTACTGAAGTTTAATGTTAACGTGAAGTTAAGTTTATTTTTATGTAATCAACGATGTATATTCAACTTTAAGTTTCCATTTTCTTTACTACTAAACAATTTTAGCTGTACTAGTTTAGTAAGGTTTAATTACAGTTTTAACCTAAAAATTTATAGTTATTTTTTGCTTCTACATTCTTGCATTTCGTAGTTTGTATAAAACTTGAAATAAAACTGTTCAAATTGTTATGGTTTTACAAAAGGGTTTCACTCTAATCAAATAATACTTGAAATATAAATAACTAAGAGCTTATCATTATTGTTTAATATTGTTTTTATTTTCGAAAACTGTTTTGAGAAATTGAATTGATTTACAACATTCACAGATGATAAAAGACTTTAGTTGCACTGTTATTTAAATTTAGTTGAGAAATTTCTGTTATAAGACTTTTATTAATAACGTGTTATAAAATTAGTTTTAAAAATATAGATAAGTAAAATAAGACTTAAGCTGATAACTATTTAATGTTCTTACTAAAGTAAGAAGTAATACGCAGTAGTAAAAATAAGTAGAAGTTTACACTACTAACCAATACAATTTATACTATCAAAAAGTATAACCAGCCTGGGATTTGAATCCAGGACTTCCCTCACTCTGAAAAATCACAACTACAGATTAACGGGCCACTTGGTAAATGAGACTGTATTGCATTTATAATCTTGCCAACCAGTGGCGTAGCGAAGTATTTTGGTCAGGGGGTTCGCAATTGTTTTCTCAAAAAAAAAACCTAAATTAAAACTTTTGTAATAAGCTATAAATAGATCTTTTTATAAGTAAAAAAGTTGAAAAAAAAGTCAATAAGTGAAATAAGTTCAAAGTAACTGTTGTAAAAATTACTTATACATTACAAAATTAAACAATTAAAAAAAAGTATAAAATTCATTACAATTACTTATACTTGCACAAATGTAAACTTATTAAATAAAAATTGTTTTTACTACTAACAGTAAACTTTATATCTTTAAAAATGATTATATTCAATAAAACGAAAGTATCTGTTTTATTTACGAAAAACATATCAATCTCTTTAATATACAATAAAACAGTGATAAGAACACCTCATTGCACATAATTTAAATAAAAGTACACAGAAGTTAAAATAGATCAACTTTATAACTGTTATTACAGTTTATTACAACTTTGTAAAATAGTTAAAGATATGTTTTTTAAATTTAATTCATCTGATTGGACTTGTTTAAAATAATTATCACAAACAAAGTTTATTTCTCATAGACCGACACGCTTTTTCTTGTATGTTTACAAAAATGAAGATCAGAAAACTAGCAGTAGTCTTAAACATTTATTGTAGCATAAAAAAAACTTGTAAAATTGTTTAATTTTCCTTTAAGCGTGTCGTATTTTTGTAATTTTTTTGTAGAAAAATAAGCTGCCATAAGGTTATACTACAGCGGTGCACTAACTAGTTGCGTACTTTTTGAGTCTAAAATCTTATGAAGTTAATGAGGTAATAGAATTTTTCCTTATGGAGTTTTTCATCAACACCGAATCAGTATATTGGGTAATTTCTCTAACTTGTCACCAATGGGTATTCAAAATTTCGTTTAACTTTTCGAATACTGGATAAACATAGTTGAAAAAGGCAAATTAAGCAGGAATAAAAAACAATGAAGGATAAAGAGATTACATTCTTTTTTTTACTTCTTTTCGTTTTTTTGGGTGGCACGCATGCTCCAGTGTCCCTCCCCACGCTACGCCCCTGTTACCAACTATAAGTTAGAAAACTGCACTTCAAGATACCTTAAACTATTTCAATTATATTTTTTACAAGTAAGATAATCGCTTCACAGTCTTTAAAATACTTAAGAAGTATGAAAAATAAATGTAATTTCGCACTTATCTGAAAATATTAATTTAAGCATTTTTTAAAAGCTTACTAAAAAGCTTTAAAATAGATAATTTATTTAAAATAACTATAAACACTATTACATTTTATACCACTTTAGTTTTGTATCTTAGGTAAGAAAATAATACATATATCAAATATAAGCATAACCTAATTAAAAAGGTTTTGTTATTTATCAACATTTAAAAAACAACAAAATTTTCAAAAATACTACACGTTGACTTCTTTAACCTACAGGTGATTTTAGTAAACAAGTTTACATGATTGTGTATTAACAACTTATATACTTAACTTAACTTTCATGTGTTTAAAGTGTTACAGCTTGAAAGCTTTACTTGAAGTCTGAAAAACATTTGTTATTTATATTAAATAAAAATTATTTTATACTTAAAATAGCATTTATTTATCAATTTAGTATACTAGTTTCATCATGCATTTAAATAATATACCATTTTATGAAACGTAAATTGTTTTAGTATTAATTTATTTTTATAAGATTACTCGAAAATCATTAAACTTTTGTGCTACTACTAGACTAAAAAATGTGTGTAACAAGCTTTAATAAAATTTTAACTGAACAATTTATAACAGAACAAAAATATGTGGAGGTATAAAAAAATTTGTAAATATTTTTGTTTTTGTAACTGACAACAAAAACAAAGTAATTCAAACAAGTAACTTATTTACTAGTTTAAATTAGACTGTTATTGTTGCTAGACTACACAGAAACTACTTTTAAACATAATTTAGATATAATAAAAAATTGCAGTATGTGTTGTTGCTTATTTAAGTAAAGCTAAGTACTTTTATAAAATAATTAATTAAGGTTAACTATTAAGTTTCTTAATTTTAATCACAACTAGTTTTCGATACTTATACTATGTTTGAATAAGTAACCATATAGCATCTGAAAAATTTAACTGTTAACATAATGTTAATATTACAATCATTAATTTAAACAAATTTAAATTTAAACAAACAGATTAAAACAAATAAGCTTAAGATTTGAAAAGAAAGTTTTTTTTTCTGTTTTAGTTAAAAATATTTGGCTTACGCTGAGTTATATTTTGAGCGAACGTTCAAATTTCATAATTACATCAAAAGAGCCTTAAGTTCTAAGGTATAAATATAAATTGAATTTTAAAGTATTATTTTACTTTTCTTAAAAAAGTAAGAAACTCAAAAATCGTATGTTGTACATAGAATATATCAGTATTATATAAAACATGAACCAAACCGTTAAATTGTTAACCGGTAATACACAATAAAAGAAATCAATGAGAGTTTGAATTAAAATTTATCAAATATGTAGCTGTAACAAGACTTTACTGCAAGTGCCCGGCTAGCTCAGTCGGTAGAGCATTAGACTCCCAATCCAACGGTCGTGGGTTCGAGCCCCACGTTGGGCGTGGTTTCTTTTTGTTTTTTGGTGAATGAACTATCTTTTGATAATAACATTGTTTTATTACAGCTGATTTTGTGTTTTTTATTTATTTTTTTTAATATCAAACAGAATCTAAAACAACATATTGTTTAAGCAGGGTCAACAGAACAATATTTATGAATGTATATTAAAAAGAAAATAGGTACAATTTATGACCTGTTTTTTAACGATATTTTCTAGTAAATATAACTACTAGTTAACTTTAAATGGTAGTACATAATTAAGTAGGTGAGCTTTACTTTTGATTTTTGACTTGACTACTAAACCATGAAAAAAATACAGTTATGTAAAAATTAAAAACAAGAGTATTAGTACATTCCAACAAATAACTAGCTACTCGAATTTTTTTTTCAATATCTTGTATCTAGTCATGAAAATAATTACTGAATTACTTGCTTACTACTTGATTCAAACTTTATAATTTCAAAATAAAGTACAGTTAAAAATTGTATATTTACATCAGTAGTCATTCTACAATTTTTATTAAAGTTTCATAAAGCTTGCTAAAATTAGTTTGAAATTATTCATTTCTACTTAAAACATTTCATTATTCCATTCTTACATGCAAAATATTTCACTACTGTACCAAAAATACAAAAGTGCGTCGACCGGGAGTAGAACCCGGAACTATTGCTTGGAAGGCACCAATGCTAACCGTTACACCATCGACGCTTGTCTCAAGGCGAAAAATTACTGTTTATAAACCCAAATGTCAAGGCAAGTAAATCTGTAGCGCACTCGAATGCTAGCATATGTTCGTTCAAGCGTTCATTTTTTTGCCCTTAGCTCGACAGAATGTGCTATAATATTTCGCTGCAAATTTTAAACGTGTTTTTGCTCGATAACTTTGACGCTCGTTGAAAATAATCACGTGGTTTAGTAAACTGCAAACTTATAGAGACATTTTGCTTGCGTTGAATTTTAATTTACGTTGTTCGTTAGCTGTTGTTTAAAACTAATTAGTGAATTTCTTGACGTCATATTTAAGTTTTAGCTACTATAGTTTTTAAAAAAATTGTTTATAATATAGAACTAACGATGAATGGTGTTAATAGTCTAATCAAAAATTAAGTATTTTCCTACAGCTTTCTTTAGGTGAAAAAGAATACCTTAATAGCTTACGCTATCAAGAATAATTATTATATACTACATTTCAAATGAATCATAAACAAATACTTGTTGAATTTTTTTTTCAAATATAAATACCAAATTCTCATTAGCTACAAAATTTACTAATTTCATTAAGTTATGTTAATTTTAAAGCTATGGCTTAAATTTTCTTAATTTAGTAAAGTGTAAATAAAATTCTCATTCTCATAGCCACTATTTAATTTATAATCTCATAAAATAGCTTTGTATGAATTAAATGTTAATTAAAGATTAATCGTACTTATGAAAGGATTCTATCAACTATTTTTTATTATACAGATTCAACTACCATAACCTTACGATTTTTAATGGGATCAGAAGATTAAACTAGGCTAAATATTTTTATCCCAGTATAGTCTTGAGCATTTTGTAGAATAGTTTACTGAACGACAAAAATAAAATACCAAAAGTGTTTGGTCCTAGGACCTGGTGCACGAAAAAACGTTTCTGTTATCGAGTCGTACACTACAAATAGAATACAATTAAGGACCTTTCCAAATAAATACATTTAATAAGAAAGAAATAGTTCCCTGGTTTTATTGGTCATCATCGTGCTTACACAAACGTAAAAAAAGGATATACCTATTAATGTTTCATTCACAAATTTTACTTACTGCTTATGTTATGTTTGAATGCAAACATTTTAATTGTCTAAATTGACACGTCTAAAAGCATTATTAATTTTTAGTTTTGTTTTTTTTAACAACCGGCTTCTAAAATGTTTGACAAAGTTAGATATCAAAGTGACAACTTGGTTTTAACAAAATTTAAGTAAATTTTGATACTTTTACAAAATTTCTCAACTTTTTTCTACTAAGCTTAAGTAGTTGCAACTGTAAATTTGTTTCAGTTTTCAACCAAATAATGTCTGTTATTATCTAAATAAACGAAAATAAAATGGTAAATTAGTTTTATAAATAAATAAGCTAGTTTTAAATTGCGATATACAAATTTTGGTTAGTGTTACTATCAAAATTTTCTAGTTTGTACATGAATTGTTTTACTGTAATAAAGATAAAATAAGATTTTTAAAATAAATATTCTATTTAAAAATGGTTATAATTTAAAAATGAACAAAAACTAAATATTTAGCCGCTAATAAAATAGTTAAAAAAAAGTAAATACTAAAATGCACTAATATTCAAGTCGCATAAAATCAAAGCTAAATGAACACTTGATTGTTTATATCATCACAACAGTTGCTACTTTTGATAAGCAAATGCAGATACGCTGCATTTGATAACCACTTGGTTTATATACTATAAATTTTGAAGTTGCAACAAGCATTGTTGGTTCAGTGGTAGAATTCTCGCCTGCCACGCGGGAGGCCCGGGTTCGATTCCCGGACAATGCACCTTTACTTATTTGATTGAATATTGTCTAAATTTAGGGGACACGTTCAAAATCCACCCGCAATCAAAATCCACCCGCGATCAAAATCCACCCGATCAAAATCCACCCGAGTCAAAATCCACCCGATCAAAATCCACCCGGGTCAAAATCCACCCGATCAAAATCTACCCGGTTCAAAATCCACCCGATCAAAATCCACCCGGTTCAAAATCAACCCGATCAAAATCCACCCGGGTCAAAATCCACCCGATTCAAAATCCACCCGTTCAAAATCAACCCGAATCAAAATCCACCCGATCAAAATCAACCCGGTTCAAAATCCACCCGATTAAAATCAACCCGATCAAAATCAACCCGAGTCAAAATCAACCCGAGTCAAAATCCACCCGATCAAAATCAACCCGGTTCAATATCCACCCGATCGAAATCCATCCGAGTCAAAATCCACCCGATTAAAATCCACCCGATCAAAATCAACCCAGTTCAAAATCAACCCAGATCAAAATCAACCCGATCAAAATCAACCCGGTTCAAAATCCACCCAATCAAAATCAACCCAGTTCAAAATCCACCCGAGTCAAAATCAACCCGGTTCAAAATCCACCCGAGTCAAAATCAACCCGGTTCAAAATCTACCCGATCAAAATCTACCCGGTTTAAAATCCACCCGATCAAAATCAACCCGAGTCAAAATCCACCCGATCAAAATCCACCCGGTTTAAAATCCACCCGATCAAAATCCACCCGGTTTAAAATCCACCCGATCAAAATCCACCCAAGTTCATTTTTTTTCGAAATAAGAATTAATTTCTAATAGAATTTTGCAATATTGAATAAAGTTATATGTTTAAACAACTATTGGTATAAAAAAGAGTAAGTATTTATAAAGAAAGAGATTTTAATTTATTTAATAAAAAAATTAAAAAAATAAGTTAAACAATATAATTATACAGCATTAAAAAAATATTCATAGTAGCTTTACAAGTATTTAAAATGATTATAATTTATTAATGTTAGTAGTGTTGGTGTTACTTTTAAAAAAAGAAGTTAAAAAAAAATAAAAAAAGAATTGCGCTCAGTTTTAATACATTTAAACTTCCTTCTAATTTAATTTCAAAAGTCAATCATAATTAAATATAAATATTTACTAAGGATAACTCATAGTAAATTAAAATATCAAAACTATAGAAGTTTATAAATTTGAAGAATCTTTAATAACATTTATTAAACTAAAGAAAATTACAAAAATCAAATACCAAATAATGTAAATTTATGAAAATGTTAATAAAATTTTATAAAAAAAAAATTAAAATATTAATCTAAAATTTTTGAGCTTTTTTTTTGATGTAAAAAGTTTTGTTTTTTGTGCTTTACTTAAAATTCAAAATAGTATTACATACAATATTTTATTATAAAAAAATTTCAACTATCAGTGTTTATAAAAAATAAAATATAGATAAAGAATTATATAAAATTGCTACGTGATAATAAAATAAAAATCCTTTGTTAAATTTGGAAAAACTATCACCTATTAATTATATTTTAAACATTATTGTTTTCGACGTGGAAAAGACGTTAAAAGATATTTTTGGTGTGCGACTCGATAACTTTAAGGTTTGTTCGTGCAAGAGGACTTAGGACCAAATATTTTGAGCGCTTTTATTTGTCGTTTAGTAAACAATTTATTGACGTTTCTTTTATTAGTAATTTTTAAAAACAGAACATAAATTTTAATATAAAAATACGAAAACTAATTTACTAAAAATATAAATGAGGAATATGTAAGAAATCAATAATTGTTTTAAAACAATTTTAGTGTTTTCTATCTAATTTTTGTTACAAATATTTTTTAGTTATTTTTTTTAATTTATACAATAATTTTAGCTGCTATTATCTTTTTTTCAAAGTGTTTAAGTTATTTGAATTTTATTTAATTAAATGTTTTTTTTATAAACCATCTATTTTTGAAAAAACTAAAAATTGTTTCGTCTAAAGTAACTAAAGTTATAAATTATTTATAATTAGATAACAACTTAATTTGCTAGTTTTTTACTAATAGTACAAATTAAAAAGCTAAACATTTTTCTATGAATTCTAAAGTCCTTTACATAAAACAAATATCGACTCTACAATTCATTGAATTTGCTCAAATAGCTTGTAAATTGCAACTAAAAAAGTTAGTAGTTAGACTTGAGCTAGGGAAATTATATACTTTAGAATTGTAGTAGTAAACAAATAAGTTGAGTTTTTTAGAAATGACATATCAAAAATATTAAAAATTAAAATATTTATAACAAATATTACGGAAAAAAAACTTATAACATTTTTTTTTATTATTAAAATGTTCTATTTTTACATATGTTCATTAAAAAAAGTATGTATTTCAGACAAGAGAGTTTAAATTCAAGTATAAGTTATTTTTATGAATTTGTGTACAGTTTTTTTATTCTTAGTTCAATTTATAAGGGACAAAAATACAAAATTTTATAAGCGTTTTTTAAATAAAACTTGTTTGAGATTGGTACTTTAGAGTGGTGAGATTTGTTTAGATGATACTTGATTTAAAAAGAAATAAATAAAGCAAGGTGCTTGTTTCGATTCGGTTAGATTTTTACTTTGGTTGATTTTGTGTCGGTAGGATTTTGACTCGGGTTGATTTTAACTCGGATGAATTTTGATCGGGTGAATTTTGACTCGGGGGATTTTGATCGGGTGAATTTTGACTCGGGTTGACTTTGATCGGGTGGATTTTAAACCGGGTGGATTTTGATCGGGTGGATTTTGATCGGGTGGATTTTGAACCGGGTGGATTTTGATCGGGTGGATTTTGATCGGGTGGATTTTGAAACGGGTGGATTTAGAGTCGGGTTGATTTTGATCGGGTGGATTTTGAACCGGGTGGATTTTGATCGGGTGGATTTTGAACCGGGTGGATTTTGATCGGGTGGATTTTGATCGGGTGGATTTTGAAACGGGTGGATTTAGAGTCGGGTTGATTTTGATCGGGTGGATTTTGAACCGGGTGGATTTTGATCGGGTGGATTTTGAACCGGGTTGATTTTGATCGGGTGGATTTTGATCGGGTGGATTTTGAACCGGGTTGATTTTGAACCGGGTTGATTTTGATCGGGTGGATTTTGAACCGGGTGGATTTTAATCGGGTGGATTTTAACTCGGGTGGATTTTGATCGGGTGGATTTTGATTGGATGGATTTTGAGCCGGGTTGATTTTGATCGGGTGGATTTTGACTCGGGTTGATTTTGATCGGGTGGATTTTAAATTGGGTGGATTTTGATCGGGTGGATTTTGACCCGGGTGGATTTTGATCGGGTGGATTTTGAACCGGGTGGATTTTGATCGGGTGGATTTTGAACGCGGGTGGATTTTGATCGGGTGGATTTTGAACGCGGGTGGATTTTGATAGTATACCAAATTTAGTTTGTTTTATTTTTTCTTATCACATCCGAGAGACTGAATTATTTAAAAAAGATTTTTTTTAATTTCTTTTCAACAAAAAAAAAGGAAAACTTTAAAATTTACTTTTTTAAATTTTTTAACGAGTTTCCCCTAAAAACTTAAAATTTATTATTTTGGTTTTTTATTAAAGATAACGAGTTGTTTTATACAACAATAATAACCAGCTTAACAGTTTTGTTTATTTTTCATTACTTACTGCTTAATTTTTCAAACTATAAACCAGAGAACAAATTATAATTGTATGCTTTTTGAGCTCGTACTTTAAACACAGCCAAAAAAGTGCAAATTTATCTAAATTATTGTCCTTCATACTATAGCTAAATCTAAATTACTAGTTATTTAATATATAAACCAGAGTCTCTGTAGTCTATTAAGTTTTTAAATGACTTTTGATTTGGTTTAGAAATTATTGAAAGTCATGATTTTAGTTTTTCTTCCTGGTCTTATTATATCACCTCTAATTGTAAACTATGCCATAAATACTTTTCTATGATAACTTTATATAAACTAAAATGTGATCCAAGTTTAAGTGTTTTTGAATCTAAATAAAAAACAGTTTCACTGTTTTTTATTTTCTTTTAACAACTAAAACTTAGTCCGGCTTTTTTGAAATAATTTTTATTAATGTTTCAACTGTGTTGTACATGATTAAGAAAATCATGTTTTGTTTAATGCATTTGAATAACTTGCTTGGTGTGTTTATTAACTTTGTACTAATTCGTATTAGTTTTTATTTATTTTAACTAAAAATGTTTAAAACTAAACTTCTTGACACTTATTTAAAGGAACAAGTTTTTCTTAAGAATAAGTTACACTTTCTACACAAACTTTTTACTTAATCAAAAAGTTCGAACTTAAGCGGCAGAATTTTTACATTTAAAATTAAGTATCAAGGTTATTTGTTATTCTTAGCATTGCTTTTTTGTTTTTGTAATCATAAAACAATGATAGATCAATCGGCTTTTGTTGGTTACCATTAATATATAAATGGTGCAAGTTTCAATATTAACGACAGAACTAACTTAAAAGTATAACAATTATTTCAATAAAGTCTTCTAGATATTTGTTTTTTGAAAATAAAAGATGACAACAATTAAATGAATTATTTTTATAATACTGCCTTTAAATACTTCATTAATAATTTTTAACAGTAATGTAAGTTTTATCACTAAAAATTTATTTCGTTAAAGAAAAAACTAATATAAAACAAGGAGTTTGCCTGTTTTGGAAAAAAAAAATTAAACTACTAATTATTATTGTGTTTAAATATTTGATGTTTTGTATATTTATCTAGAAATTTAGTTGTTAACAAACTATTTAAATTATAACATGTCTTTTTAGTAAAATACTTCTTTATAAAATGATATTTCAAGAAAAAGTTAAATTTGTTGATTTTAAAAATAAAAAATGTCAAACAAAACATTATTTATATTAATCACGAAAAACATAAAGTTTGATGAAACTAAAATAATCCTTCGAGCCGGAGTCGAACCAGCGACCTATGGATTTCTAACAACTTGCTACAGTCCACCGCTCTACCAACTGAGCTATCGAAGGCGCTGGGGCAAAGCACAAATTTGTGTTTATAAACGCTAGTGTTTGAAGCACTTGTGCACTTAACAATTGATTTTGTTTATTAAGTACATCAACACGGCATATTTTAACATAAGTATGCTTTTAAAGTTGAAAATTTTTTGATTGCTTTTATCAACTCACTAGTATGGCCTTATGCGCTTCTACTGTTAAGTTAATATATGCGTACCAATTGAAGTCTTTAAAGCTTAAAAATTTCTTAATACCAATTTACAAACAATATTTTGAGAGTAGACTTTTATAATAGTTTTTAATGCGTACCAACTGAGCTACCGAAAGTTGTTATAGTAAACATGATTGTTTTTTCTATATACTTAAATAATAACTGCATACCTTTACAATTTTTTAAAGAAGCTTGTAAACACCGAGAATAATATAAAATTAAATTAGCTTGTTTACATGTGGTTTAAATTGTAATTGTAACCTATCATAGTTCTTAAATCTAAGTTTTTGCACAATTTTATTTGTAAACAGATAAATATGTTTTATATGCTTTTATAACTATACAAAAATTAAATAAAAATTTTAAAATTGTAAAATAAATATTTTATAGATACATTCTAAACTTATGTAAAACAAGTATTACTTTTAATTTAGATTAAAAATATCAAATTTAATAAAAGCTACCATAAAATGTAGGAAATAGTGTTTACAATAAAATTGAAATTGTTTACACTTTTGAAATTTTTTTATAAAAAATGAACTAATAAATGTTTATAAGTTAATAAATAAATGTTGCAGTGTTAAAATTTACATAAATTACAATTAACAAGTCTTATTTTTAAACGGTTTAAAAAAAATTAAATTTAAATAAAACAGTAACTGATTTTATAAACGAAAAGTAAAGTAAGACTTATTTTCGTAATAAACAAATACAAATAAAACTATATAAATGTATTAAAGTATTAGTAAATAAATTTACACTAAACCTTCAAAGTATAATACGACTTTTTGGAATTAATTTTAAAGAAAAATACGGAGGTGGGTTTGAACCCACGCGTGCAGATCACAAACTGTTATGACGTAATTATAGAGTAGTTTTTTTTTTAAGAATTCCACACAATGAAAACTAGAAATTTTAAAATACAATTTAAATTATTAACATACCCTAAAGAGTTAGTATGTCACAAACTGCATATGTCACAACAGTTTTGTGACGTAATAATGGAAACGTTAATTAATGCATTATAAACGCTACGAATCGCTTGTAATCACATGGGGGTCTGGCTCAGATTGTAGAGCACTCGCTTAGCATGCGAGAGGTACCAGAACTATGCCCGGCTCCCACACATTTAAATAATGGTTACAATATATACTTTTATCTTATTTGATTTTTTTTAACAATTTAGCTAAAATAAATGAGAGCACAACACTCTTTATTATTTTACTTGTTTTTTTTTTTGTTTAATATGTAAAAAATACTAATCATTAGTAATAAAACAAGACCTTACTTTTAATACACAGCTTATTGCAGATCTTATTAGAAAAAAATCAGCTCATTGTTTTAATTATACATAATTTTTAAGAACTTATATTTGTCTGAACAAGTTTAATAAAGTTTTTAATAACTTATGATTACTTAATTCATTTTTAATTTTGCAAAGTCAAACATGATTTAGTTAATAAAAAATGATTTAGTAAAATTAAAAATGATTTAAGATATTCAAAGTGTAATAAAAACCGAAAGGTTTTTTCGTACACTAGGTCCTTTGATTAAATATTTTTGAGTGCTTTTTTTGCCGTTCCATAAACTATATAGTAAAATCAAACATGATTTAATTTAGTCCAGCATGATTTAGTAAAACTAAACGGATTTAATTGAGTCATACATGATTCAGTAAATTTATACATGACTTACAGTCATACAAAGGTTAGTGAAATCAAACATGATTTCGTAAAATAAAACTTGATTTAGTAAAATTTAACCTGATTTAGTTAAGTCAAATTTGATTTGATAAATTCAAACATGATTTAATAAAATTTAACCTGATTTAGTAAAGTCAAAAACTTTAATAAAGTGAAAAAATATTTTTTAAAGTCTGACACGATCAAGTAAAGTCATACATTATTTAGTTTAAAACATTTGTTAGATTCTGATTTAGATAATTGAAATATTTTCTAGTATAGTTAAACACAGTTTAGTAAAGTCGAACAAAATTTGTTCCTTTTCTACTTATGTTTTTATAATAAACAAATTGTCTGAAAATAATTTAGTTTATGTAAAGCAAATACTTTTCATGGGTGAATTGAAATAGCGAAAATGTTGATGTAATTCAGTATTTGAATTTGTATGATGTATATAAACGTTACAAAATGTTATTTTCCACAAGCCTCGATAGCTCAGTCGGGAGAGCGTCAGACTGAAGATCTGAAGGTCCCTGGTTCAATCCCGGGTCGAGGCATGCCATTTACCTACTTAAAATGTACTTATCTTTTGTTCATGTTAAAATCACTTTACTTTATATAGTGATTTATTTAACATAGTTGTTTTGTTTCTTAACGTATATATTTTTTCAACGTTATGTAGTTGTGCTTTTTTATGGTTTATGTTACAATGGTTGTGCTTTATGCATTACAATCCCCAAGGTCTGAGTTAGGAGATTACTTTTACTAATTAAAAATAAATTAAATGCTAAATATAAGGAGTTGTAAACTTTTTAATACTATATATCTTATTTAAGTTAGAGTCCAGAACACCTTAGTAACAACTATCTTAAAAACTAAGTATGTATAAGTATCAGAGTGATTAGTTATTATGTACTGCTAAATATATATAATACAAGTAAAAACTGTGCTAACAAAGTTTATTCTAAGAAAAGCAATCAAATAAACTCACTAAAGAAGCAACTGAACAACATAAGAGTAACAAGAAAACAATAATACTCTCTGGCGCTAATGTGTGTGGCAAGAATATAGGCAAAAAATAACAAAAATAATTTTTTGTAGCATAAGTTACTTAAGTAAGTTTTAGTTATTTGTAAATTACATTTGTTTATTTTATCAAGTTAAGTTTTACTAAGTTTGAAATATGTTCACCATTAACTGTAAGTTTTAAGAGACTGAAATAAAATTTAAAGTGTTTAAGCGACTTTAAAAGTAGAAAAAGCTTAAATATTATAAAACTTTTTCTAAATGTAGTTTGAACAGATAAAAAAAACCTTTATGATAATCTTTTCGAATAATCACTCAGTTTATAAACAGAAAGGTTGTAATTATTTTATTAAAAGTAAGAGGGACTTAACATTTATTTTCTTGAAAAGTATAAAGTAAAGTGTGTAAGTATTTATACAAATAAACTGCAATGCGCTTTAGTAAGACTTTAAAACATATATGTATACATATATTGTTAGGAATGATGTTCTTTAATTTTTTAAACGAAAAATTTTGTCAAAACTTTTTATAAGTTTATGTTTCAATAATTTACAAAACTAAACTAAGTTAAGATAACAACATATAATAAATAACTTACTGTTTATAAAAAAGAACATTTTGATTGTTATGAGTACTTAAAAATTTTTAAAACTTAACATACAAATAGTTTGAAATATAAAGATATAGCACAAAAGTATATACAAGTAATAAAGCTCACAGAAGTTTAAGTTACATAAACGTGCTTTAATTGACACGTCATAACGCTTACGTATACATATATAAATGCAAAAAATTTCTGCTCACAGTAGTCCTACATGGTCTAGTGGTTAGGATTCCTGGCTTTCACCCAGGCGGCCCGGGTTCGATTCCCGGTGTAGGAACTTTTTATTTGAATAGAAAATAAGAAGTTAGTTTTTAAGCTGTGTAACAAATTTCGTTTATAAACTACACAAATCTATGAACACCTTTATGTAACTTTTTGTACTTAAAATACATGAAATTAAATAAATTAAGAAATTAATAAGTTGGATTAAACGTTAGCTTTAATCACATTTTAAATAAAATAGGTTCTTTAAAAAAATCTATTTAAGTTTTACATATATACATCATAAAATAAACTTAATTGAACTAATTAGTAAGTAAGCATTCTTGAAAAAAATATATAGTGCTAAAGAAGTGTTATGTTCGATACTTTAGATGTTTAAGTTCTTATAAAGTTAAATTATAATTCAATATACCTAAAACGTATACAAAAGAGTGATTGTTTTTATTTAGTATTTTAAACTACATTAACGTTACTACCTTTTAAAATGTTATTCATTCATTGTTGTAAAATAAAAAAATTCGAAAAATTATTTCAAATATAGTGTTTAAATAACTGAAACTAAATAAAAGTTAACTTTTTTTTTGTTAAATATTGATTTTTTAGTGAAAGGAAAAAGTTTTAAAGTGTTTTAGTAAGAGTTTGTCGTAAAGGTTTAAAAACTATTGCAAAAGGATTATTCAGCTACAAAAAAATAAGTCGAATTCAATCAGTTGTTAACAGTTTTGCTTTAGGCAACGCTGACAAACTGTTTATACTTTGTTCTGTATTTATATGGATGTGAGGGGATATAGCTCAGTGGTAGAGCAATCGACTGAAGATCGATAGGCCCTTGGTTCAAATCCGAGTGTCCCCTCCTCCTCAAATAAAATAAAATAGTATTTTTGATGTCGAATAATTAAGCTTGATGACTTATAGTTTTGCTTCATTCTTAATATTTTTTATGATGTTGAATAATTTTGCTTGATGCTTAATAGTTTTGGTTGATAATTAACAATTTTTGCTTTACGCAAGAAAACTTTGCTTGATGTTGAACAGTTAGGCGGTGTGTCTATACGACTATAAATTAGTAATATATTAATCAACAGCCGTACAACATTTGCACTAGGCTTACAGAATAGCCTTTAGACTGTAATATTAATATCTTTTAAAGTGTTTGTATTTTAACATATTAAATAATTTTTTTCGATTAACTATTCATTTCTTCTAGTATTTAAACTTTTATGTTATGCTTTTAATACTCCGAGTATGTTATAGTATGTACTCCGAAGTTATCTAAAACTTTTAAAGATAATTAAGTTATTACAAAAATAAAATAAAAGACCTTTCTGATTGCTTAACTAGTCAAAAAAAAAATACGTAAACAAGGTTTTGATTTATTTTCAAAAAATAAGTGTTAAAAAATAAAACTGAAACCAATTGCTTTAGTGTATGCAACTTTAGTAATATTGTAATAGTAGTGCTACAATGGTTAACTCAAAGGTTACAAAAAGTGTTCTAATATCAGTAATTTATATTAGCTTACAAGAATAATTTAAAAAGTATTTTCTACTGTTGCAACTTTAGGTTCAATAACTACGTCAGAAAGTTTGAATAGTTACGTCACAAAGAAGAAAAAGGAGGTACAGGGACAGAAAAACGTACTTTTACACACTGGATCGCGACGAAATTTAAAGAAATCATTACCTCACGTCAGAAAAAGTGTTATGACTTACAAAAACCCGCAGATATCAAAAATGTGGCGTGACGTTTGGAATAAAAAGGAAGAATCTCTCAGTATTTGTTTTGTTAAGTCTATTGAAAATATAAGTGAGAACACAAAACCGTTGCCACCACTGAATTGCGGTGATCATGTCGTGATACTAAATCAAACAGGTAACTTTCCTAGCAAGTGGGGGAATAGTGGAGTGGTGGTGGAAGTGAAGGACTGCCATCAGTGTGTTGTCAAGGTTGATGGATCAGGTCGCTTAACTGTTTAAAATCGTAAGTTTCTAAAAAGATTTACCCCTCCTGTTTGCAAATCTCTAAGTAATATCCCTTATCTGCGAAAAGCAAACATACCACTGTAAAAGTTTGTCTTTTCTGTTAGGTTGAGAAAAAGATTTCAATAAAAGTTTTAATGTTCTGTGTTTTTATAGAAAAAAGATTCTTTTTGAATAAGCATTGTGTAATTTCCCTCTGTACTAATGGTTTTCTTCAAAATTGATGTTGAACTGGAATTGCTCGGATTTGCTTTAATCTATAATTTCTTGACTTATATTTTCTACAGAAAAGCAAACAGACCGCCAAAGTTTACTGCGAACAACAATGTGTCCGGGATGAGTGTGTGAAATTATCGGATCATTTGCAGCGTTTCCTTGTAAGACTTTACGATGCTTTTCAAGAGTTTCGTGACACCGATGATGCTAACATTCATTTATTGTAAAGTTGGAATGTTCACTGTAAATTAATGTTTTATGGTCTAATGAATGAGTTTCAGTCCAATGGTAACTACCTAAAGTTTGTAGTTGACTTTGCAGCAGACTAGTCTAACAGCCATCTATTCAAATAATGACTACATGAGGACGTAGAGATTGACTTTCAAAAATTCGAACTGTTGATTGGTATCGAGTATTTGGAAATTAAGTGTAGCAGTATCTCGTCAGTGTTTAATGCTATCAGTAATGCACCTTCTACTTTGTTTAAAGTCGAAAATATGATAAACATGTTTATCAGCAAATTAAGTGAAGTTTCAAGATGGTTAGATGAATGACGTGTGGTTTCGTTCTTAAAAGCTGAAAAGTTCAAATCGGTGAAGCAATTAAGTTTTTGAATGCTTGTATTCAGCAACTGAGTTAAGAAAAGTAAAGATTAAGCTTCAAATTTTTTGTTAAAGTTTTTTTGTTTAAGTTGTAGTTTGTTTTAACAAATCATTTACTAGTGAACTAAGTTAATCGTAAATTTTGAAATGATTTTTGTCTTTCTGAGTTTGATTTCGTTGAATTTTAGACCTGAAAAATGTTTTTAAGTTGTAACAAATTGTTTAAAAAATTTTTTTGTTTCACTAGGTAAATTTATCGTTTTATCTCCTTAGTAGATAAAATCTGGGGGGAGATGTAGAAGTATTTACCTAGTTTTAGTTATGTTTTATATTACAGACTTTATCATTCTTTTAACTAGTTTGTGAATAAACTCAACAAAGAAAGATATATTTATTTAGTAAGTAGAAGAAAATGATCAATTTCTATAACAAACAATGCATAGGCAAACATAAATAGTTTATAAAAATTGCAATTGTAAACTTAATTTATTTTCTTAAAAAATATTTATCAACTAGTCTGACAGAAATTTGAACCCTTGACCGTTGGATAAAATGTCCTAAGCTTTACCGACTGAGCTAGCCAGGCTCATGTCAATATTGAAATTGTAGCGTTTATAAATAAAACCGTCATACATTGTGACGTAACTATTCAAACTTTCTGACGTAGTTATTGAACCTAAAGTTGCAACAGTAGAAAATACTTTTTAAATTATTCTTGTAAGCTAATATAAATTACTGATATTAGAACACTTTTTGTAACCTTTGAGTTAACCATTGTAGCACTACTATTACAATATTACTAAAGTTGCATACACTAAAGCAATTGGTTTCAGTTTTATTTTTTAACACTTATTTTTTGAAAATAAATCAAAACCTTGTTTACGTATTTTTTTTTTGACTAGTTAAGCAATCAGAAAGGTCTTTTATTTTATTTTTGTAATAACTTAATTATCTTTAAAAGTTTTAGATAACTTCGGAGTACATACTATAACATACTCGGAGTATTAAAAGCATAACATAAAAGTTTAAATACTAGAAGAAATGAATAGTTAATCGAAAAAAATTATTTAATATGTTAAAATACAAACACTTTAAAAGATATTAATATTACAGTCTAAAGGCTATTCTGTAAGCCTAGTGCAAATGTTGTACGGCTGTTGATTAATATATTACTAATTTATAGTCGTATAGACACACCGCCTAACTGTTCAACATCAAGCAAAGTTTTCTTGCGTAAAGCAAAAATTGTTAATTATCAACCAAAACTATTAAGCATCAAGCAAAATTATTCAACATCATAAAAAATATTAAGAATGAAGCAAAACTATAAGTCATCAAGCTTAATTATTCGACATCAAAAATACTATTTTATTTTATTTGAGGAGGAGGGGACACTCGGATTTGAACCAAGGGCCTATCGATCTGCAGTCGATTGCTCTACCACTGAGCTATATCCTCTCACATCCATATAAATACAGAACAAAGTATAAACAGTTTGTCAGCGTTGCCTAAAGCAAAACTGTTAACAACTGATTGAATTCGACTTATTTTTTTGTAGCTGAATAATCCTTTTGCAATAGTTTTTAAACCTTTACGACAAACTCTTACTAAAACACTTTAAAACTTTTTCCTTTCACTAAAAAATCAATATTTAACAAAAAAAAAGTTAACTTTTATTTAGTTTCAGTTATTTAAACACTATATTTGAAATAATTTTTCGAATTTTTTTATTTTACAACAATGAATGAATAACATTTTAAAAGGTAGTAACGTTAATGTAGTTTAAAATACTAAATAAAAACAATCACTCTTTTGTATACGTTTTAGGTATATTGAATTATAATTTAACTTTATAAGAACTTAAACATCTAAAGTATCGAACATAACACTTCTTTAGCACTATATATTTTTTTCAAGAATGCTTACTTACTAATTAGTTCAATTAAGTTTATTTTATGATGTATATATGTAAAACTTAAATAGATTTATTTAAAGAACCTATTTTATTTAAAATGTGATTAAAGCTAACGTTTAATCCAACTTATTAATTTCTTAATTTATTTAATTTCATGTATTTTAAGTACAAAAAGTTACATAAAGGTGTTCATAGATTTGTGTAGTTTATAAACGAAATTTGTTACACAGCTTAAAAACTAACTTCTTATTTTCTATTCAAATAAAAAGTTCCTACACCGGGAATCGAACCCGGGCCGCCTGGGTGAAAGCCAGGAATCCTAACCACTAGACCATGTAGGACTACTGTGAGCAGAAATTTTTTGCATTTATATATGTATACGTAAGCGTTATGACGTGTCAATTAAAGCACGTTTATGTAACTTAAACTTCTGTGAGCTTTATTACTTGTATATACTTTTGTGCTATATCTTTATATTTCAAACTATTTGTATGTTAAGTTTTAAAAATTTTTAAGTACTCATAACAATCAAAATGTTCTTTTTTATAAACAGTAAGTTATTTATTATATGTTGTTATCTTAACTTAGTTTAGTTTTGTAAATTATTGAAACATAAACTTATAAAAAGTTTTGACAAAATTTTTCGTTTAAAAAATTAAAGAACATCATTCCTAACAATATATGTATACATATATGTTTTAAAGTCTTACTAAAGCGCATTGCAGTTTATTTGTATAAATACTTACACACTTTACTTTATACTTTTCAAGAAAATAAATGTTAAGTCCCTCTTACTTTTAATAAAATAATTACAACCTTTCTGTTTATAAACTGAGTGATTATTCGAAAAGATTATCATAAAGGTTTTTTTTTATCTGTTCAAACTACATTTAGAAAAAGTTTTATAATATTTAAGCTTTTTCTACTTTTAAAGTCGCTTAAACACTTTAAATTTTATTTCAGTCTCTTAAAACTTACAGTTAATGGTGAACATATTTCAAACTTAGTAAAACTTAACTTGATAAAATAAACAAATGTAATTTACAAATAACTAAAACTTACTTAAGTAACTTATGCTACAAAAAATTATTTTTGTTATTTTTTGCCTATATTCTTGCCACACACATTAGCGCCAGAGAGTATTATTGTTTTCTTGTTACTCTTATGTTGTTCAGTTGCTTCTTTAGTGAGTTTATTTGATTGCTTTTCTTAGAATAAACTTTGTTAGCACAGTTTTTACTTGTATTATATATATTTAGCAGTACATAATAACTAATCACTCTGATACTTATACATACTTAGTTTTTAAGATAGTTGTTACTAAGGTGTTCTGGACTCTAACTTAAATAAGATATATAGTATTAAAAAGTTTACAACTCCTTATATTTAGCATTTAATTTATTTTTAATTAGTAAAAGTAATCTCCTAACTCAGACCTTGGGGATTGTAATGCATAAAGCACAACCATTGTAACATAAACCATAAAAAAGCACAACTACATAACGTTGAAAAAATATATACGTTAAGAAACAAAACAACTATGTTAAATAAATCACTATATAAAGTAAAGTGATTTTAACATGAACAAAAGATAAGTACATTTTAAGTAGGTAAATGGCATGCCTCGACCCGGGATTGAACCAGGGACCTTCAGATCTTCAGTCTGACGCTCTCCCGACTGAGCTATCGAGGCTTGTGGAAAATAACATTTTGTAACGTTTATATACATCATACAAATTCAAATACTGAATTACATCAACATTTTCGCTATTTCAATTCACCCATGAAAAGTATTTGCTTTACATAAACTAAATTATTTTCAGACAATTTGTTTATTATAAAAACATAAGTAGAAAAGGAACAAATTTTGTTCGACTTTACTAAACTGTGTTTAACTATACTAGAAAATATTTCAATTATCTAAATCAGAATCTAACAAATGTTTTAAACTAAATAATGTATGACTTTACTTGATCGTGTCAGACTTTAAAAAATATTTTTTCACTTTATTAAAGTTTTTGACTTTACTAAATCAGGTTAAATTTTATTAAATCATGTTTGAATTTATCAAATCAAATTTGACTTAACTAAATCAGGTTAAATTTTACTAAATCAAGTTTTATTTTACGAAATCATGTTTGATTTCACTAACCTTTGTATGACTGTAAGTCATGTATAAATTTACTGAATCATGTATGACTCAATTAAATCCGTTTAGTTTTACTAAATCATGCTGGACTAAATTAAATCATGTTTGATTTTACTATATAGTTTATGGAACGGCAAAAAAAGCACTCAAAAATATTTAATCAAAGGACCTAGTGTACGAAAAAACCTTTCGGTTTTTATTACATTTTGAATATCTTAAATCATTTTTAATTTTACTAAATCATTTTTTATTAACTAAATCATGTTTGACTTTGCAAAATTAAAAATGAATTAAGTAATCATAAGTTATTAAAAACTTTATTAAACTTGTTCAGACAAATATAAGTTCTTAAAAATTATGTATAATTAAAACAATGAGCTGATTTTTTTCTAATAAGATCTGCAATAAGCTGTGTATTAAAAGTAAGGTCTTGTTTTATTACTAATGATTAGTATTTTTTACATATTAAACAAAAAAAAAACAAGTAAAATAATAAAGAGTGTTGTGCTCTCATTTATTTTAGCTAAATTGTTAAAAAAAATCAAATAAGATAAAAGTATATATTGTAACCATTATTTAAATGTGTAGGAGCCGGGCATAGTTCTGGTACCTCTCGCATGCTAAGCGAGTGCTCTACAATCTGAGCCAGACCCCCATGTGATTACAAGCGATTCGTAGCGTTTATAATGCATTAATTAACGTTTCCATTATTACGTCACAAAACTGTTGTGACATATGCAGTTTGTGACATACTAACTCTTTAGGGTATGTTTATAATTTAAATTGTATTTTAAAATTTCTAGTTTTCATTGTGTGGAATTCTTTAAAAAAAAAACTACTCTATAATTACGTCATAACAGTTTGTGATCTGCACGCGTGGGTTCAAACCCACCTCCGTATTTTTCTTTAAAATTAATTCCAAAAAGTCGTATTATACTTTGAAGGTTTAGTGTAAATTTATTTACTAATACTTTAATACATTTATATAGTTTTATTTGTATTTGTTTATTACGAAAATAAGTCTTACTTTACTTTTCGTTTATAAAATCAGTTACTGTTTTATTTAAATTTAATTTTTTTTAAACCGTTTAAAAATAAGACTTGTTAATTGTAATTTATGTAAATTTTAACACTGCAACATTTATTTATTAACTTATAAACATTTATTAGTTCATTTTTTATAAAAAAATTTCAAAAGTGTAAACAATTTCAATTTTATTGTAAACACTATTTCCTACATTTTATGGTAGCTTTTATTAAATTTGATATTTTTAATCTAAATTAAAAGTAATACTTGTTTTACATAAGTTTAGAATGTATCTATAAAATATTTATTTTACAATTTTAAAATTTTTATTTAATTTTTGTATAGTTATAAAAGCATATAAAACATATTTATCTGTTTACAAATAAAATTGTGCAAAAACTTAGATTTAAGAACTATGATAGGTTACAATTACAATTTAAACCACATGTAAACAAGCTAATTTAATTTTATATTATTCTCGGTGTTTACAAGCTTCTTTAAAAAATTGTAAAGGTATGCAGTTATTATTTAAGTATATAGAAAAAACAATCATGTTTACTATAACAACTTTCGGTAGCTCAGTTGGTACGCATTAAAAACTATTATAAAAGTCTACTCTCAAAATATTGTTTGTAAATTGGTATTAAGAAATTTTTAAGCTTTAAAGACTTCAATTGGTACGCATATATTAACTTAACAGTAGAAGCGCATAAGGCCATACTAGTGAGTTGATAAAAGCAATCAAAAAATTTTCAACTTTAAAAGCATACTTATGTTAAAATATGCCGTGTTGATGTACTTAATAAACAAAATCAATTGTTAAGTGCACAAGTGCTTCAAACACTAGCGTTTATAAACACAAATTTGTGCTTTGCCCCAGCGCCTTCGATAGCTCAGTTGGTAGAGCGGTGGACTGTAGCAAGTTGTTAGAAATCCATAGGTCGCTGGTTCGACTCCGGCTCGAAGGATTATTTTAGTTTCATCAAACTTTATGTTTTTCGTGATTAATATAAATAATGTTTTGTTTGACATTTTTTATTTTTAAAATCAACAAATTTAACTTTTTCTTGAAATATCATTTTATAAAGAAGTATTTTACTAAAAAGACATGTTATAATTTAAATAGTTTGTTAACAACTAAATTTCTAGATAAATATACAAAACATCAAATATTTAAACACAATAATAATTAGTAGTTTAATTTTTTTTTTCCAAAACAGGCAAACTCCTTGTTTTATATTAGTTTTTTCTTTAACGAAATAAATTTTTAGTGATAAAACTTACATTACTGTTAAAAATTATTAATGAAGTATTTAAAGGCAGTATTATAAAAATAATTCATTTAATTGTTGTCATCTTTTATTTTCAAAAAACAAATATCTAGAAGACTTTATTGAAATAATTGTTATACTTTTAAGTTAGTTCTGTCGTTAATATTGAAACTTGCACCATTTATATATTAATGGTAACCAACAAAAGCCGATTGATCTATCATTGTTTTATGATTACAAAAACAAAAAAGCAATGCTAAGAATAACAAATAACCTTGATACTTAATTTTAAATGTAAAAATTCTGCCGCTTAAGTTCGAACTTTTTGATTAAGTAAAAAGTTTGTGTAGAAAGTGTAACTTATTCTTAAGAAAAACTTGTTCCTTTAAATAAGTGTCAAGAAGTTTAGTTTTAAACATTTTTAGTTAAAATAAATAAAAACTAATACGAATTAGTACAAAGTTAATAAACACACCAAGCAAGTTATTCAAATGCATTAAACAAAACATGATTTTCTTAATCATGTACAACACAGTTGAAACATTAATAAAAATTATTTCAAAAAAGCCGGACTAAGTTTTAGTTGTTAAAAGAAAATAAAAAACAGTGAAACTGTTTTTTATTTAGATTCAAAAACACTTAAACTTGGATCACATTTTAGTTTATATAAAGTTATCATAGAAAAGTATTTATGGCATAGTTTACAATTAGAGGTGATATAATAAGACCAGGAAGAAAAACTAAAATCATGACTTTCAATAATTTCTAAACCAAATCAAAAGTCATTTAAAAACTTAATAGACTACAGAGACTCTGGTTTATATATTAAATAACTAGTAATTTAGATTTAGCTATAGTATGAAGGACAATAATTTAGATAAATTTGCACTTTTTTGGCTGTGTTTAAAGTACGAGCTCAAAAAGCATACAATTATAATTTGTTCTCTGGTTTATAGTTTGAAAAATTAAGCAGTAAGTAATGAAAAATAAACAAAACTGTTAAGCTGGTTATTATTGTTGTATAAAACAACTCGTTATCTTTAATAAAAAACCAAAATAATAAATTTTAAGTTTTTAGGGGAAACTCGTTAAAAAATTTAAAAAAGTAAATTTTAAAGTTTTCCTTTTTTTTTGTTGAAAAGAAATTAAAAAAAATCTTTTTTAAATAATTCAGTCTCTCGGATGTGATAAGAAAAAATAAAACAAACTAAATTAAGACAATTTTCAATCAAATAAGTAAAGGTGCATTGTCCGGGAATCGAACCCGGGCCTCCCGCGTGGCAGGCGAGAATTCTACCACTGAACCAACAATGCTTGTTGCAACTTCAAAATTTATAGTATATAAACCAAGTGGTTATCAAATGCAGCGTATCTGCATTTGCTTATCAAAAGTAGCAACTGTTGTGATGATATAAACAATCAAGTGTTCATTTAGCTTTGATTTTATGCGACTTGAATATTAGTTCATTTTAGTATTTACTTTTTTTTAACTATTTTATTAGCGGCTAAATATTTAGTTTTTGTTCATTTTTAAATTATAACCATTTTTAAATAGAATATTTATTTTAAAAATCTTATTTTATCTTTATTACAGTAAAACAATTCATGTACAAACTAGAAAATTTTGATAGTAACACTAACCAAAATTTGTATATCGCAATTTAAAACTAGCTTATTTATTTATAAAACTAATTTACCATTTTATTTTCGTTTATTTAGATAATAACAGACATTATTTGGTTGAAAACTGAAACAAATTTACAGTTGCAACTACTTAAGCTTAGTAGAAAAAAGTTGAGAAATTTTTTAAAAGTATCAAAATTTACTTAAATTTTGTTAAAACCAAGTTGTCACTTTGATATCTAACTTTGTCAAACATTTTAGAAGCCGGTTGTTAAAAAAAACAAAACTAAAAATTAATAATGCTTTTAGACGTGTCAATTTAGACAATTAAAATGTTTGCATTCAAACATAACATAAGCAGTAAGTAAAATTTGTGAATGAAACATTAATAGGTATATCCTTTTTTTACGTTTGTGTAAGCACGATGATGACCAATAAAACCAGGGAACTATTTCTTTCTTATTAAATGTATTTATTTGGAAAGGTCCTTAATTGTATTCTATTTGTAGTGTACGACTCGATAACAGAAACGTTTTTTCGTGCACCAGGTCCTAGGACCAAACACTTTTGGTATTTTATTTTTGTCGTTCAGTAAACTATTCTACAAAATGCTCAAGACTATACTTGGATAAAAATATTTAGCCTAGTTTAATCTTCTGATCTCATTAAAAATCGTAAGGTTATGGTAGTTGAATCTGTATAATAAAAAATAGTTGATAGAATCCTTTCATAAGTACGATTAATCTTTAATTAACATTTAATTCATACAAAGCTATTTTATTAGATTATAAATTAAATAGTGGCTATGAGAATGAGAATTTTATTTACACTTTACTAAATTAAGAAAATTTAAGCCATAGCTTTAAAATTAACATAACTTAATGAAATTAGTAAATTTTGTAGCTAATGAGAAATTGGTATTTATATTTGAAAAAAAAAATTCAACAAGTATTTGTTTATGATTCATCTGAAATGTAGTATATAATAATTATTCTTGATAGCGTAAGCTATTAAGGTATTCTTTTTCACCTAAAGAAAGCTGTAGGAAAATACTTAATTTTTGATTAGACTATTAACACCATTCATCGTTAGTTCTATATTATAAACAATTTTTTTAAAAACCATAGTAGCTAAAACTTAAATATGACGTCAAGAAATTCACTAATTAGTTTTAAACAACAGCTAACGAACAACGTAAATTAAAATTCAACGCAAGCAAAATGTCTCTATAAGTTTGCAGTTTACTAAACCACGTGATTATTTTCAACGAGCGTCAAAGCTATCGAGCAAAAACACGTTTAAAATTTGCAGCGAAATATTATAGCACATTCTGTCGAGCTAAGGGCAAAAAAATTAACGCTTGAACGAACATATGCTAGCATTCGAGTGCGCTACAGATTTACTTGCCTTGACATTTGGGTTTATAAACAGTAATTTTTCGCCTTGAGACAAGCGTCGATGGTGTAACGGTTAGCATTGGTGCCTTCCAAGCACTAGTTCCGGGCCGACTCCCGGTCGACGCACTTTTGTATTTTTGGTACAGTAGTGAAATATTTTGCATGTAAGAATGGAATAATGAAATGTTTTAAGTAGAAATGAATAATTTCAAACTAATTTTAGCAAGCTTTATGAAACTTTAATAAAAATTGTAGAATGACTACTGATGTAAATATACAATTTTTAACTGTACTTTATTTTGAAATTATAAAGTTTGAATCAAGTAGTAAGCAAGTAATTCAGTAATTATTTTCATGACTAGATACAAGATATTGAAAAAAAAAATCGAGTAGCTAGTTATTTGTTGGAATGTACTAATACTCTTGTTTTTAATTTTTACATAACTGTATTTTTTTCATGGTTTAGTAGTCAAGTCAAAAATCAAAAGTAAAGCTCACCTACTTAATTATGTACTACCATTTAAAGTTAACTAGTAGTTATATTTACTAGAAAATATCGTTAAAAAACAGGTCATAAATTGTACCTATTTTCTTTTTAATATACATTCATAAATATTGTTCTGTTGACCCTGCTTAAACAATATGTTGTTTTAGATTCTGTTTGATATTAAAAAAAATAAATAAAAAACACAAAATCAGCTGTAATAAAACAATGTTATTATCAAAAGATAGTTCATTCACCAAAAAACAAAAAGAAACCACGCCCAACGTGGGGCTCGAACCCACGACCGTTGGATTGGGAGTCTAATGCTCTACCGACTGAGCTAGCAGGGCACTTGCAGTAAAGTCTTGTTACAGCTACATATTTGATAAATTTTAATTCAAACTCTCATTGATTTCTTTTATTGTGTATTACCGGTTAACAATTTAACGGTTTGGTTCATGTTTTATATAATACTGATATATTCTATGTACAACATACGATTTTTGAGTTTCTTACTTTTTTAAGAAAAGTAAAATAATACTTTAAAATTCAATTTATATTTATACCTTAGAACTTAAGGCTCTTTTGATGTAATTATGAAATTTGAACGTTCGCTCAAAATATAACTCAGCGTAAGCCAAATATTTTTAACTAAAACAGAAAAAAAAACTTTCTTTTCAAATCTTAAGCTTATTTGTTTTAATCTGTTTGTTTAAATTTAAATTTGTTTAAATTAATGATTGTAATATTAACATTATGTTAACAGTTAAATTTTTCAGATGCTATATGGTTACTTATTCAAACATAGTATAAGTATCGAAAACTAGTTGTGATTAAAATTAAGAAACTTAATAGTTAACCTTAATTAATTATTTTATAAAAGTACTTAGCTTTACTTAAATAAGCAACAACACATACTGCAATTTTTTATTATATCTAAATTAAGTTTAAAAGTAGTTTCTGTGTAGTCTAGCAACAATAACAGTCTAATTTAAACTAGTAAATAAGTTACTTGTTTGAATTACTTTGTTTTTGTTGTCAGTTACAAAAACAAAAATATTTACAAATTTTTTTATACCTCCACATATTTTTGTTCTGTTATAAATTGTTCAGTTAAAATTTTATTAAAGCTTGTTACACACATTTTTTAGTCTAGTAGTAGCACAAAAGTTTAATGATTTTCGAGTAATCTTATAAAAATAAATTAATACTAAAACAATTTACGTTTCATAAAATGGTATATTATTTAAATGCATGATGAAACTAGTATACTAAATTGATAAATAAATGCTATTTTAAGTATAAAATAATTTTTATTTAATATAAATAACAAATGTTTTTCAGACTTCAAGTAAAGCTTTCAAGCTGTAACACTTTAAACACATGAAAGTTAAGTTAAGTATATAAGTTGTTAATACACAATCATGTAAACTTGTTTACTAAAATCACCTGTAGGTTAAAGAAGTCAACGTGTAGTATTTTTGAAAATTTTGTTGTTTTTTAAATGTTGATAAATAACAAAACCTTTTTAATTAGGTTATGCTTATATTTGATATATGTATTATTTTCTTACCTAAGATACAAAACTAAAGTGGTATAAAATGTAATAGTGTTTATAGTTATTTTAAATAAATTATCTATTTTAAAGCTTTTTAGTAAGCTTTTAAAAAATGCTTAAATTAATATTTTCAGATAAGTGCGAAATTACATTTATTTTTCATACTTCTTATGTATTTTAAAGACTGTGAAGCGATTATCTTACTTGTAAAAAATATAATTGAAATAGTTTAAGGTATCTTGAAGTGCAGTTTTCTAACTTATAGTTGGTAACAGGGGCGTAGCGTGGGGAGGGACACTGGAGCATGCGTGCCACCCAAAAAAACGAAAAGAAGTAAAAAAAAGAATGTAATCTCTTTATCCTTCATTGTTTTTTATTCCTGCTTAATTTGCCTTTTTCAACTATGTTTATCCAGTTAAATTAAAAATTAAACGAAATTTTGAACACCCATTAGTGACAAGTTAGAGAAATTACCCAATATACTGATTCGGTGTTGATGAAAAACTCCATAAGGAAAAATTCTATAACCTCATTAACTTCATAAGATTTTAGACTCAAAAAGTACGCAACTAGTTAGTGCACCGCTGTAGTATAACCTTATGGCAGCTTATTTTTCTACAAAAAAATTACAAAAATACGACACGCTTAAAGGAAAATTAAACAATTTTACAAGTTTTTTTTATGCTACAATAAATGTTTAAGACTACTGCTAGTTTTCTGATCTTCATTTTTGTAAACATACAAGAAAAAGCGTGTCGGTCTATGAGAAATAAACTTTGTTTGTGATAATTATTTTAAACAAGTCCAATCAGATGAATTAAATTTTAAAAAATATATCTTTAACTATTTTACAAAGTTGTAATAAACTGTAATAACAGTTATAAAGTTGATCTATTTTAACTTCTGTGTACTTTTATTTAAATTATGTGCAATGAGGTGTTCTTATCGGGACACGTTCAAAATCCACCCGCAATCAAAATCCACCCGCGATCAAAATCCACCCGATCAAAATCCACCCGATCAAAATCCACCCGATCAAAATCCACCCAAGTCAAAATCCACCCGATCAAAATCCACCCGGGTCAAAATCCACCCGATCAAAATCTACCCGGTTCAAAATCCACCCGATCAAAATCCACCCGGGTCAAAATCCACCCGATCAAAATCCATCCGAGTCAAAATCCACCCGAGTCAAAATCCACCCGTTCAAAATCAACCCGGTTCAAAATCCACCCGTTCAAAATCAACCCGGTTCAAAATCCACCCGATTAAAATCAACCCGATCAAAATCAACCCGAGTCAAAATCCACCCGAGTCAAAATCCACCCGTTCAAAATCAACCCGGTTCAAAATCCACCCGATCAAAGTCAACCCGGTTCAAAATCCACCCGATTAAAATCAACCCGATCAAAATCAACCCGAGTCAAAATCCACCCGATCAAATTCCACCCGGTTCAAAATCCACCCGGTTCAAAATCCACCCGATCAAAATCAACCCGAGTTCATTTTTTTTCGAAATAAGAATTAATTTCTAATAGAATTTTGTAATATTGAACAAAGTTATATGTTTAAACAACTATTGGTATAAAAAATAGTAAGTATTTATAAAGAAAGAAATTTTAATTTGTTTAATAAAATAATTAAAAAAATAAGTTAAACAATATAATTAAACAGCATTAAAAAAAAATTCATAGTAGCTTTACAAGTATTTAAAATGTTTATAATTTACTATATTAACGTTAGTAGTGTTGGTGTTACTTTTAAAAAAAGAAGTAAAAAAAAATAAAAAAAAATTACGCTCAGTTTCAATCCATTTAAACTTCCTTCTAATTTAATTTCCCAAAGTCAATCATAATTAAATAAAAGTATTTACTAAGGATAACTCATAGTAAATTAAAATATCAAAACTAGAGAAGTTTATAAATTAGAAGAATCTTTAATAACATTTATTAAGCTAAAGAAAATTACAAAAATCAAATACCAAATAATGTAAATTGATGGAAAATGTTAATTAAATGTTACAAAAAGAAAATTAAAATATTAATCTAAAATTTTTGACTTTTTTTTTTGATGTAAAAAGTTTTGTGTTTTGTGCTTTACTTAAATTTCAAAATAGTATTACATACAATATTTTATTATATAAAAAATTTCAACTAACAGTGTTTATAAAAAATAAAATATAGATAAAGAATAATGTAAAATTGCTACGTGATAATAAAATAAAAATCCTTTGTTAAATTTGGAAAAACTATCACCTATTAATTATATTTTAAACATTATTGTTTTCGACGTGGAAAAGACGTTAAAAGATATTTTTGGTGTGCGACTCGATAACTTTAAGGTATGTTCGTGCAAGAGGACTTAGGACCAAATATTTTGAGCGCTTTTATTTGTCGTTTAGTAAACAATTTATTAGTAATTTTTAAAAACAGAACATAAATTTTAATATAAAAATACTAAAACTAATTTACTAAAAATATAAATGAGGAATATGTAAGAAATCAATAACTGTTTTAAAACAATTTTATTGTTTTCTAGCTAATTTTTGTTACAAATAATTTTTAGTTATTTTTTTAATTTATACAATAATTTTAGCTGCTATTATCGTTTTTTCAAAGTGTTTAAGTTAATTGAATTTTATTTTATTAAATGTTTTTTTTTATAAACCATCTATTTTTGAAAAAACTAAAAACTGTTTCATCTAAAGTAACTAAAGTTATAAGTTATTTTTAATTAGATAACAACTTAATTTGCTAGTTTTTAACTAATAGTACAAATTAAAAAGATAAACATTTTTCTATGAATTCTAAAGTCCTTTACATAAAACAAATATCGACTCTACAATTCATTGAGTTTGCTCAAATAGCTTGTAAATTGCAACTAAAAAAGTTAGTAGTTAGACTTGAGCTAGGGAAATTATATACTTTAGAATTGTAGTAGTAAACAAATAAGTTGAGTTTTTTAGAAATGACACTATATTTATAACAAATATTACGAAAAAAAAACTTATAACATTTTTAATTTATTATTAAAATGTTCTATTTTTACATAGGTTCATTAAAAAAAGTATGTATTTCAGACAAGAGAGTTTAAATTCAAGTATAAGTTATTTTTATGAATTTTTGTACCAGACTGTATCAACTTAAACAATCGTATTATTAATTTTATTAATAGGTTAAGGCCAGTTTTGAAAGTGATTAATTGAGTGGTTTTATAAAATTTAATCTCTTTTGGTTAACGTTTAAATTTTAAATTTAAAATTTTCTAATCTAAAACTTTTAATTTACATGCGATAAATTTTCTTGAATTAATTTCCGACAATTTAAGTTAAAAGCTATAACTGCATGTTTTTAATTAATTAGTTGTAAACGTTTTATGTTTTTTTATAAATATAAAGTTGCATATAAATTGTAATTAAGTAAGATAAATTATTATTTACTGTTCAATATTATATTGTTAATTGATATTTTTTAATTCATAGAAATGGAAATGTTATTACTTACCACTATTTTTTTTAAATATAATCTTCATATAAAAAAAGTCCAATTGTTAAAAACCGAAAATTAATAAATATTTAATTTAAAGTTAATATTGAAAAATCTTTAATAGACAATACAGTAAAGGTAATTATCTAAAGTAAATTAAAGACCTTTTCTTAACAAAGAGAACTTTTATAGATAAATATCTTGTTAAGACCTTTCACATAAAAAAATTATATTAAAAAAACACAAACTAAATGAATTTTAAACGTTTGCCTTTTACTTTTTTGTAATTAAAAGTAACGAAGATGCAGTTGGATTTAATCAGAGTCGGCAGACAATTGTTTATCTCGGGCCAAATTTCATGTTTCAATTTTTTCCGCGAGCCGTTGTTTTATTCAATTTTTGTTTTTAATCTGTTTTAGTCACGTTTATCTACTTAAAGGGATCAGGCCTGGCATATTTAAAATGTATATTTTTTTTCTAAAGTCGAAAACTTTTTTTTTTTTAAACTTGTGTCATATTATTATTTCTATCATTATTTACAAGGTGTAGATCATTAAAAACAGGTGTAGATCGTTATGTACACTTTTTATAATCAATTTCTATTATTTTATTTGTATTTTCTTTTTAGTAGTTAAAAAAAATCTTTTTTTTATTTAATGCACAGCATATCACGTATTTAAAATTTTAGTGATTTTGTTAAACTAGTTAAAATAAAAACAAATATTAATACTTTCATTTTAAACAGTGTAAGTTTTTCTTTTAAAACCTTTAAATACCTTAATAATCTATCTAAAGTTTTTCGGGTTGCAACTTTTTGAAACAAAAAAAGTACAACAGTTACTTCAACCTAGTCACCGTGTTTCTAAAAGTTAAAAACATGTAAAATTGCCAGTTAAAAAAACTTTGCAATATTATATAAGTAATTTATCCAAGTACGTAAGCTTTTATTGTTTAAAAGGAAAAGTAAAGTCTAAACTTTAAAGAAAAACTTCTAGATTTACTATCTGTCTTTTTTCACATCTAAGGCTTAAGCATAATAAATGACTTTTAAATGATATTCAGAAACTTAAAAACAAACTATTATAATTTCTTTTTCTTTTTTGAAAATTTTAATTTAAATTTTGTTTTGTTTAGTTGACCAAATTTACATGCTCGAGGGCCACACATTTACACTTCGAGGGCCGCAGTTTGCTGACCCCTAAATTAAATGGATTAATTTGTAGTATAAATGGTAGCTTTCACTTGTAATACTCAGTTTTTATAAAAATTATATCGTGTGACGTATTTGTTTAAAAATTACTTAAAAGTTCTAAATTATTAAATTTTATACCTAGAAACAGTAAATTATAATTGATTGTCGTGTAATTGTGATTGAGATAATACAAGATTATTTTTTCTGGCACATCCTTTAGTTTTCTAAAAGTTTTAACATAGTCATATTTGTATAGTAAAACTTTAATTTATTTATCCTGACGTTGTTAAACTTTTATTAGCTCTTATAGTTATACTTATATCAAAAACAACAGTACCTTTAAAAGCTGCTTGCCGGCTGTAGCTATTCAAAATTATATTCAGTAATCAAAAAAACAAAATATTTTTGTCAAAAATTCCTTATAATAAGCAAAAATACCAAATAACAACTCAAAAAACCTCACAAAATAAGTTCAAATGTAGTACAGTTTTTATATTCTTTAGTCAATTTATAAGGGACAAAAATACAAGATTTTATAAGTGTTTTTTAAATAAAACTTGTTTAAGATTGGTACTTTAGAGTGGTGAGATTTGTTTAAATGATACCTGATTTAAAAAGAAATAAATAAACAAGGTGCTTGTTTCGATTCGGTTGGATTTTGACTTTGGTTGATTTTGTGTCGGTAGGATTTTGACTCGGGTTGATTTTAACTCGGATGAATTTTGATCGGGTGGATTTTGACTCGGGTGGATTTTGATCGGGTGGATTTTGACTCGGGTTGATTTTGATCGGGTGGATTTTAAACCGGGTGGATTTTGATCGGGTGGATTTTGAAACGGGTGGATTTAGAGTTGGGTTGATTTTGATCGGGTGGATTTTGAACCGGGTGGATTTTGATCTGGTGGATTTTGAACCGGGTGGATTTTGATCGGGTGGATTTTGAAACGGGTGGATTTAGAGTCGGGTTGATTTTGATCGGATGGATTTTGAACCGGGTGGATTTTAATCGGGTGGATTTTAACTCGGGTGGATTTTGATCGGGTGAATTTTGATCGGATGGATTTTGAACCGGGTTGATTTTGATCGGGTGGATTTTGACTCGGGTTGATTTTGATCGGGTAGATTTTGACTCGGGTGGATTTCGATCGGGTGGATTTTGACCCGGGTTGATTTTAATCGGGTGGATTTTGAACCGGGTTGATTTTGATCGGGTGGATTTTGAATGCGGGTGGATTTTGATCGGGTGGATTTTGAACGCGGGTGGATTTTGATATTATTTTTGATATTATTTTGAATTATGTGCAATGAGGTGTTCTTATCACTGTTTTATTGTATATTAAAGAGATTGATATGTTTTTCGTAAATGAAACAGATACTTTCGTTTTATTGAATATAATCATTTTTAAAGATATAAAGTTTACTGTTAGTAGTAAAAACAATTTTTATTTAATAAGTTTACATTTGTGCAAGTATAAGTAATTGTAATGAAATTTATACTTTTTTTTAATTGTTTAATTTTGTAATGTATAAGTAATTTTTACAACAGTTACTTTGAACTTATTTCACTTATTGACTTTTTTTTCAACTTTTTTACTTATAAAAAGATCTATTTATAGCTTATTACAAAAGTTTTAATTTAGGTTTTTTTTTTGAGAAAACAATTGCGAACCCCCTGACCAAAATACTTCGCTACGCCACTGGTTGGCAAGATTATAAATGCAATACAGTCTCATTTACCAAGTGGCCCGTTAATCTGTAGTTGTGATTTTTCAGAGTGAGGGAAGTCCTGGATTCAAATCCCAGGCTGGTTATACTTTTTGATAGTATAAATTGTATTGGTTAGTAGTGTAAACTTCTACTTATTTTTACTACTGCGTATTACTTCTTACTTTAGTAAGAACATTAAATAGTTATCAGCTTAAGTCTTATTTTACTTATCTATATTTTTAAAACTAATTTTATAACACGTTATTAATAAAAGTCTTATAACAGAAATTTCTCAACTAAATTTAAATAACAGTGCAACTAAAGTCTTTTATCATCTGTGAATGTTGTAAATCAATTCAATTTCTCAAAACAGTTTTCGAAAATAAAAACAATATTAAACAATAATGATAAGCTCTTAGTTATTTATATTTCAAGTATTATTTGATTAGAGTGAAACCCTTTTGTAAAACCATAACAATTTGAACAGTTTTATTTTAAATTTTATACAAATTACGAAATGCAAGAATGTAGAAGCAAAAAATAACTATAAATTTTTAGGTTAAAACTGTAATTAAACCTTACTAAACTAGTACAGCTAAAACTGTTTAGTAGTAAAGAAAATGGAAACTTAAAGTTGAATATACATCGTTGATTACATAAAAATAAACTTAACTTCACGTTAACATTAAACTTCAGTAACTATATTTTTTTTAATTTATATTTAGTAAATATTAAGATATTTGAAATTCTAAAGTGATTACAACGTTTACAAAATGTATAAAGTAAAATGTTTTTGAGCAAAAGAATTTTTTTGTTAGTTTAGAATATGTACAAATTAAGCAACAGTTATAAATACAAAACAAGCTCATGTAGTAATATTTAAAACTAAAAGTTGCTTTGTAATTTATGTAATGAAAGGTTTTTATTTTTTCATTGTTTTAACAATTATTTAAACTTTAGTTTAAGCAAGTCACTAAATATAATTTAATGGTACGATACTAAATAAATTAACGTAGTAAAAATATAAGTAAATAAAAGACAACGCTTTATGGTTTAATCCGGCAAGTTATAGGTTTTTGTATTACAATACAAGAAAATAGCAAAAATTTTAAGTTTTTATGGTCTAATTTAAACAACAAACTAGTAAAAATTTGACAGTGTCGTACTAATTAGATAAATAAAGCTTAATAAATGTTTTAAAAACAAAAATTCCAAACAGTATTACGACTCAGTGTTTTTATATAAAAGTCATAATATCATTTATTTCTTAAATTAGTTAATTATAATTTATAAATGACATATAAGAATGCTATAATCTATCTTTAATAAAAATAGATTGCTCTTAAAATTATCTGTACATTTTTTCATGTTGAAATTTTTAAATACCGAATATCTTTTGTAACAGTTTTTTATTAGACTTTCATGAGTCGTAACTTATTTATAAAACCAATTTTATTTAAATAAAAATATGTATAGTGAGAGAACCAAGATAAATATAAAATTAAATACCTAAAGCTACATGAAACACTTAGTGATTACGTAAAATGCTTTAGAATTGCTGTTATGACAAGTTTATTAAACTTAAATATTTATTAAAACAACTCAAATACACTTGCTAACGAAATAATTTCGCAGAAAAACAACAATTTGCTCACTACTTTTTTTATTCAACTGACGCACGTTTCTCCGTGTTAATGAAGTTAAAAAGTCTTTACGGATTTATCTAAAGCTTCCAAGTAACAGTTTTCAAAGTTACTTGGAAAACTTTGATAAACCCGCAGAACTGTCTTAATTTTTTTTAAACAGAGAAACGTCCGTCAGTTTAATAACGAAAAGTAGTGTAAAATTAAGTACAACACAAAGTTTATAAAAAAAAACTTATGTTAATCTACTAAATTGTTTTCTTAAGTAAAGTTGTACTTTTCAAATTAGTATTCTCGTTTATAAACATTGACTTCTACGAACCTAAAAATAAAAAAAATTTTCACAATTTTTAGACTACTTATTTTTAAACATAAGGTATCTTTGATATTAGTAGATTTTTTTCTTTTTCTCTGCAAATAGTTTATCTGAAGCTATAAACAAGAAAATAAGTATGTGTAATAAAAAAAAACTTGCTTGTTCGATATTAATATTTGTTTTGTCATCGATGTAAAGAAATGCAATGTTTTATTTTAACTATGTTTTTCAGCTATAAAAGTTGACATACCTTTTGTATCAAAAATATTAGCTGTTCACTTATTAAATAAAACTAGAAGATCTAAAATTAGATAAAATTAAATTCACAATAATCAATAAATAAATCACTTAAAAAGTTCAAAACAAATAAAACCAGAACTAAAAAGATAGAAAATTTTACTAAACTTCCAGCTTACAAACAAAAATATACTTATTAATTACATGCAATATAAGCGAAACACTTAATAAAAAAGTTTGACAAAAATGAAACCTTTTTGTACAATGAAAGTAAAAATGTTTCAGCCCGGACTCGAACCGGGGACCTTTCGCGTGTGAGGCGAACGTGATGACCACTACACTACTTAAACACTTGCCATTAGCGTAATATTGCGCATATAAACTTGTTGTACCTTGAATTGACTCTCTTTGAAAGCTTCAAACGACGAAAAAATCGGCGAAAGTCTGCAGTGCAGAAGCCTGGACTATCGTGTGCCGTGAGACAAGCTCAAGTTTAACAAAAGAGTTGATCATCAGACTTCAGTCATTCCATCTGATCATCAGTTTTTGTTGATTGATACGAGCGATCCATATGTCTTGCCTAGTGGACAATGTATTGAACATTGTACAGCAAAAGACAATGCTGAAATTACTGATCAATGCCATCAAATGGTTGCTTCATGTGAAAGCATGATAAACCGTTTGTAGATAGAAGGCTATAGGTTTTTCGGTTGTGACTGACTGATGAGTCCTAATAAGGACGAATCCATTTTCAGTTTACCGAAAGCATATGGTCTGATGATTTTTGAAAGCTTATGAACATATTCAATAGTACAAAGTAAAAAATGCTGTACAATACAATTGTGTTGTTTAAGTTAAAAATTTGACTTTAATTATACTTAGCAAATTATTAGCCTAAATGAAACTTATATTGATATATAGAAGTAATTGCTACAAGATTAGTTTTAATTTAAATTAAATTAGCTGAAGGTCTACCCTTAGAAATAGTTAAAACTAGACTTATATGTTTTAACATTTGAATCTCACTTAGCTATAAATATACATTTTTTCGTTTTTAACAATATTGTTTCAAAAAATATAGAAGTTTTACTATTATGCTGACAACTAGGAAATAAAAAAAATGTTTAAATAATTTGAAAGGTTTTTAAATTTTCAATCATGTAGTATTTTTAAGAGTGCAAACTTTGTTAGAATAAACGTTCTCTGTTTAATTAATTTAGAATTTTGGTATTAGTGTAAAATATATACTTATGAGCTTTGACAAAATATTTCAACTTTTTACTAGCTAGCAAAACATAAATGTACAACTATGTGACAAAACAGAAATATTTAATTAATTGAAAGTTGTTGTAAACATCAAATAGTACTCAAACTAGTATTAATTTTAATCAAAAGAAGACTTAGTTTATAAAACTTGAAACTTTATTTATATTACAATCAGTAAAACTTTTTAGTTTAATTTTTAGGACAAGCTTACAAGCTTAAAGTGACTATTGAGTTTTAGTTATTTATTTATTGTCATACTTTGTTTAGTTGTAGTATAGTGATATGTTAATTTATTACTTATCCACGACTTAAATCAGTTTATAAATTTAAATAACAAATTTTCATTAGCTGGAAAATTTTATAATATATTTAGCAGTTTATTTCTACAGTTATTTTTATCATTTATAAACACCTCAATTTATTTTCTCAGTCATCATTTAATCAAAACATACTTAGATTTAAAAATATTAATTTTAATAAAATCATAAACTTAATATTCTTTGGTCACACGTATGGATACATACAAATAAAAACAAAAGCAATTACAAAGTAAAATGCACGACTTGAACTAAACATTTTTTACAAATAAACATCAAGTTTATAGCCATAAGCGTTAAACCACGTGAGAGTTTACCGCTTAAATTAGCAGATAAACTGTGTATAATTCTGCTAGCGAGCGAAAACGCGTTGAAAATTTGCAACGCATTATTATAGATCATTTTGTCGAGCTAACGGCAAAAAAATTAACGCTTGAACGCACATATGCTAGCATTTGACTGCAGTACAGAGCTAGCTGCATTTTCATTTGAGATTGTATACAGTAATTTCTCCATTTCAATACAAGCATCGATGGTGTAACGGTTAGCTTTGGTGCCTTCCAAGCACTAGTTACGGTTTCGACTTCCGGTGGACATGTATTCAACATAATATAATCTTAATTAGATAAAAAAGTAAGTAAGCATCAACGAAAAAAAAAGTGTTTTAAGTAGTGTTCGATAGTTTAGTTGTTAAACTCATTAAAAAATAAGTTATAAATCAATAAACCTAAAACATACACAAAAGAGTGATTGTTTTTATTTAAGTATTATAAACTGAATTAAAATTACTATATTTAAAAAGTGTATTTATTCAGTTTTGTAAAATCAAAAACTTCAAGATAATCTACAGAACTCTATTTGAATTCTAATTGAATTTAAATCTTCTTGTTATAATTCAAAAAAGCTACGTATAATGTAGTATATAATTTAAATACTCAGTTTATTTTGACTACTGGGTTTGCCGAGTGGTTAAGGCGTTGGACTTAAGTTCCAACGGACGATTGTCCGCGTGGGTTCGAACCCCACATCCAGTATTTTTTACGTGTAGTATTATTATTTTTCTTTTTATAACCGTCAGTTTTGAACTAAAAAAAGATTTGGCTTAAAAGCCTTATAAATATTATTTATTTACCTTAAGTGTTTACAATTTACTTTATAAGTTCATAGTTTTAGAAGCTTGTAGTTTTTATGTTTAGTTGAGAAAGTTTTTAAGTTTTTATCCTATTTTACGCATCATAACGTGTTTTATGCTATTAACTTACTATAAAGACGTTTCTAAAAGTAAAATAAAAAAGTTTAAGCTCGTTTTCTTTTGACTGTTACCTTAAGTTATAGTAGTGATTTTAATTAACATTTTAAAAACTAAAACACCATATTTAGAGGGTTGAATACGTATGAAAGTTTAAAAAAAAAACTTTTTGAATCATAGATAATTTTTATAGTATATTTAGTTTATAATGCATGGAATAACTTGAGTGATTTTACAAAAAACTAAGCGTAGTAATACATAATTAAACTAAATGTAGTTTAAACAATAGATAAGTTTTAAAAATAAATAGAGTATAAATAAAATATTTTTTGCTAATTGAATCTACGGTTTTCTACATTTGTTGATAAATAGTTTTATTACATCTTGCTCTAGTTATTTGTTATTTAACCTACATTGGGCCGACAGGCTACAAAGTTTTACTTATATGAACGCGATAGTTGGATACCACGTAACCGACTGCGTGGCCTAACGGATAAGGCGTCTGACTCCTAATCAGAAGATTACGGGTTCGTGTCCCGGCGTGGACTTCTTATTACAACTGCATTAGAGGTAATTCGTTGGCTTTGAAATAATCAATTTGTAAAATTCGACCGAATAAATTGTTTCCTAATATTTCTTTTTGAAAAATAACTTCAACTCAAAATTTAAATTTAGTAATGTTTCACCTGTTTGAACTAAATCAAACGAGATCATCACTTGAAAAAAACTGTAATTTTTTTTCAATATAAACATGTAAGAAGACATTAGGCTATACTTTATTCAAAACTTGCGTCTATGTGTAAGAAAACAAAAACAAAATAAAACTTATAGCTTAAAGTTATCAACTTCGGAAAATCAGTATATCGCTAGGTTAGTTTATGTTAAGGTTAGAAAAATGTAAGCTACTTAATAATAATATAATTTTAAAACATAAACAAAAAATATACTTACAATTAGCATGCTTATAAGATTCGTGAACAACAAGAAAAAACAACTCTTGTAACTAAAACACTAGGTTAATTACTGCTTTTAGTGTTTAAAATTCAATTATTGTATTGTGACGTAATTATAACTTAGGCATATAAAATCTTATAGCTCTATTTATTAGAAATTTTGAAATTAGTTACTTTTGTTGGTTTTAATATTTGCTTGTACAAGTTGAAATAGTGGGGAACAGGTCAAAATTACACGAAGAAAAAATTGCACGAGGGCACAAAACTGCACGAAGATAATTTCGCACCAAGGGTCAGTTTTGGACGTAGGGTCATTTTTGCACGAGAGTTAAATAAAGCAAAAGAAAACTATAAGATAAATTAACATAATACCAAAAAAAAAATTAATGCATAAAGTAATACTTATTTTATATGTATAAGTATATAATTTAAAATATATATTATATTATAAATTATAAATATAATATATTATAAATAATATATTTTGAAGTATATAAGTACTTATACATAAATGTATAAGTAATAAGAAAAATTAAAATAAAAAAACAACTAATAAAAGTTGTTAAAAAAATAAAAAAATAATAAAACAAAATAAATTAATCAAAATAAAATAATAATAAAAATAAATAAAAAAATCGTTTTAATACAAAAAAAAAATTCAACCTGTGCAAAAATTTTTTCTTGCAAAAGTGACCCTTCGTTCAAAAGTGTCTTTTTGCAAGTTTATTACGTGCAATTTTATCCTCTCGTGCAAAAGTGTCTTCGTGCAAAAATATCTTCGTGCAATTTTGTGCCCTCGTGCAATTTTGTACGCTCGTGCAAACTTTAACGCTACACTAAATAGAAAATAGTGATGTATTTATCAAATTTTCTTAAGGTTAGAAATAAAGCATTTTAAAATGAAAACATGAACGTATTAACTCGTTTCCTTTATTTAAAGAAGTTCTCCCGTCAGCATTCGCTATATTCATCTTCTCATCATTACTCATGCAACAATACGACAACTTGCAATTATAAATAAAAACTAACTTTAAAGGTGATTGAATTAAAAATATTAACGCGTTCTTACTCGCAGTATGTCTGTGATGTTGGTATACTATCAAATCCACCCGCGTTCAAAATCCACCCGATCAAAATCCACCCGCATTCAAAATCCACCCGATCAAAATCCACCCGGTTCAAAATCCATCCGATCAAAATCCACCCGGGTCAAAATCCACCAGATCAAAATCCACCCGAGTCAAAATCTACCCGATCAAAATCAACCCGATCAAAATCCACCCGATCAAAATCAACCCGGTTCAAAATCCATCCGATCAAAATCCACCCGATCAAAATCAACCCGACTCTAAATCCACCCGTTTCAAAATCCACCCGATCAAAATCCACCCGGTTCAAAATCCACCCGATCAAAATCAACCCAACTCTAAATCCACCCGTTTCAAAATCCACCCGATCAAAATCCACCCGGTTTAAAATCCACCCGATCAAAATCAACCCGAGTCAAAATCCACCCGATCAAAATCCACCCGAGTCAAAATCCACCCGATCAAAATTCATCCGAGTTAAAATCAACCCGAGTCAAAATCCTACCGACACAAAATCAACCAAAGTCAAAATCCAACCGAATCGAAACAAGCACCTTGTTTATTTATTTCTTTTTAAATCAAGTATCATTTAAACAAATCTCACCACTCTAAAGTACCAATCTTAAACAAGTTTTATTTAAAAAACACTTATAAAATCTTGTATTTTTGTCCCTTATAAATTGACTTAAGAATATAAAAACTGTACTACAGATTGAACTTATTTTGTGAGGTTTTTTGAGTTGTTATTTGGTATTTTTGCTTATTATAAGGAATTTTTGACAAAAATATTTTTGTTTTTTTGATTACTGAATATAATTTTGAATAGCTACAGCCGGCAAGCAGCTTTTAAAGGTACTGTTGTTTTTGATATAAGTATAACTATAAGAGCTAATAAAAGTTTAACAACGTCAGGATAAACAAATTAAAGTTTTACTATACAAATATGACTATGTTAAAACTTTTAGAAAACTAAAGGATGTGCCAGAAAAAATAATCTTGTATTATCTCAATCACAATTACACGACAATCAATTATAATTTACTGTTTCTAGGTATAAAATTTAATAATTTAGAACTTTTAAGTAATTTTTAAACAAATACGTCACACGATATAATTTTTATAAAAACTGAGTATTACAAGTGAAAGCTACCATTTATACTACAAATTAATCCATTTAATTTAGGGGTCAGCAAACTGCGGCCCTCGAGCATGTAAATTTGTTCAACTAAACAAAACAAAATTTAAATTGAAATTTTCAAAAAAGAAAAAGAAATTATAATAGTTTGTTTTTAAGTTTCTGAATATCATTTAAAAATCATTTATTATGCTTAAGTCTTAGATGTGAAAAAAGACAGATAGTAAATCTAGAAGTTTTTCTTTAAAGTTTAGACTTTACTTTTCCTTTTAAACAACAAAAGCTTACGTACTTGGATAAATTACTTATATAATATTGCAAAGTTTTTTTAATTGGCAATTTTACATGTTTTTAACTTTTAAAAACACGGTGACTGGGTTGAAGTAACTGTTGTACTTTTTTTGTTTCAAAAAGTTGCAACCCGAAAAACTTTAGATAGATTATTAAGGTATTTAAAGGTTTTAAAAGAAAAACTTACACTGTTTAAAATGAAAGTATTAATATTTGTTTATATTTTAACTAGTTTAACAAAATCACTAAAATTTTAAATACGTGATATGCTGTGCATTAAATAAAAAAAGATTTTTTTTAACTACTAAAAAGAAAATACAAATAAAATAATAGAAATTGATTATAAAAAGTGTACATAATGATCTACACCTGTTTTTAATGATCTACACCTTGTAAATAATAATAGAAATAATAATATGACACAAGTTTAAAAAAAAAAAAGTTTTCGACTTTAGAAAAAAATATACATTTTAAATATGCCAGGCCTGATCCCTTTAAGTAGATAAACGTGACTAAAACAGATTAAAAACAAAAATTGAATAAAACAACGGCTCGCGGAAAAACTTGAAACATGAAATTTGGCCCGAGATAAACAATTGTCTGCCGACTCTGATTAAATCCAACTGCATCTTCGTTACTTTTAATTACAAAAAAAGTAAAAGGCAAACGTTTAAAATTCATTTAGTTTGTGTTTTTTTTAATATAATTTTTTTATGTGAAAGGTCTTAACAAGATATTTATCTATAAAAGTTCTCTTTGTTAAGAAAAGGTCACTAATTTACTTTAGATAGTTACCTTTACTGTATTGCCATTTAAAGATTTTTCAATATTAACTTTAAATTAAATATTTATTAATTTTCGGTTTTATTTGTTAGACAAAATTTTCACGCTTTTAAAGTTAATTTGTCTACTAAAAAATTTGTTATAACAATAGTTGTCTTTACCGTTTAAATTCGTTATAACCAATATAAAATTTTGTTTAATTTTAATATTGTTTCATTTTTAATTAAATTACTTAAAATTTCTCAAGTTTTAACAAATGGATTTTTTTTATATGAAGATTATATTTAAAAAAAAAAAGGTAAATAATAACATTTCCGTTTCTATGAATTAAAAAATATCAATTAACAATATAATATTGAACAGTAAATAATAATTTATCTTACTTAATTACAATTTCTATGCAACTTTATATTTATAAAAAAAACACAAAACGTTTACAACTAATTAATTAAAAACATGCAGTTATAGCTTTTAACTTAAATTGTCGGAAATTAATTCAAGAAAATTTATCGCATGTAAATTAAAAGTTTTAGATTAGAAAATTTTAAATTTAAAATTTAAACGTTAACCAAAAGAGATTAAATTTTATAAAACCACTCAATTAATCACTTTCAAAACTGGCCTTAACCTATTAATAAAATTAATAATACGATTGTTTAAGTTGATACAGTCTGGTACAAAAATTCATAAAAATAACTTATACTTGAATTTAAACTCTCTTGTCTGAAATACATACTTTTTTTAATGAACTTATGTAAAAATAGAACATTTTAATAATAAATTAAAAATGTTATAAGTTTTTTTTTCGTAATATTTGTTATAAATATAGTGTCATTTCTAAAAAACTCAACTTATTTGTTTACTACTACAATTCTAAAGTATATAATTTCCCTAGCTCAAGTCTAACTACTAATTTTTTTAGTTGCAATTTACAAGCTATTTGAGCAAACTCAATGAATTGTAGAGTCGATATTTGTTTTATGTAAAGGACTTTAGAATTCATAGAAAAATGTTTAGCTTTTTAATTTGTACTATTAGTTAAAAACTAGCAAATTAAGTTGTTATCTAATTAAAAATAACTTATAACTTTAGTTACTTTAGACGAAACAATTTTTAGTTTTTTCAAAAATAGATGGTTTATAAAAAAAACATTTAATAAAATAAAATTCAATTAACTTAAACACTTTGAAAAAACGATAATAGCAGCTAAAATTATTGTATAAATTAAAAAAAATAACTAAAAAATATTTGTAACAAAAATTAGATAGAAAACAATAAAATTGTTTTAAAACAGTTATTGATTTCTTACATATTCCTCATTTATATTTTTAGTAAATTAGTTTTCGTATTTTTATATTAAAATTTATGTTCTGTTTTTAAAAATTACTAATAAAAGAAACGTCAATAAATTGTTTACTAAACGACAAATAAAAGCGCTCAAAATATTTGGTCCTAAGTCCTCTTGCACGAACATACCTTAAAGTTATCGAGTCGCACACCAAAAATATCTTTTAACGTCTTTTCCACGTCGAAAACAATAATGTTTAAAATATAATTAATAGGTGATAGTTTTTCCAAATTTAACAAAGGATTTTTATTTTATTATCACGTAGCAATTTTATATTATTCTTTATCTATATTTTATTTTTTATAAACACTGTTAGTTGAAATTTTTTATATAATAAAATATTGTAAGTAATACTATTTTGAAATTTAAGTAAAGCACAAAACACAAAACTTTTTACATCAAAAAAAAAAAGCTCAAAAATTTTAGATTAATATTTTAATTTTCTTTTTGTAACATTTAATTAACATTTTCCATCAATTTACATTATTTGGTATTTGATTTTTGTAATTTTCTTTAGCTTAATAAATGTTATTAAAGATTCTTCTAATTTATAAACTTCTATAGTTTTGATATTTTAATTTACTATGAGTTATCCTTAGTAAATATTTTTATTTAATTATGATTGACTTTGGGAAATTAAATTAGAAGGAAGTTTAAATGGATTGAAACTGAGCGTAATTCTTTTTTTATTTTTTTTTTAACTTCTTTTTTTAAAAGTAACACCAACACTACTAACATTAATAAATTATAAACATTTTAAATACTTGTAAAGCTACTATGAATTTTTTTTTAATGCTGTTTAATTATATTGTTTAACTTATTTTTTTAATTATTTTATTAAATAAATTAAAATTTCTTTCTTTATAAATACTTACTCTTTTTTATACCATAGTTGTTTAAACATATAACTTTATTCAATATTACAAAATTTTATTAGAAATTAATTCTTATTTCGAAAAAAAATGAACTCGGGTTGATTTTGATCGGGTGGATTTTGAACCGGGTGGATTTTGAACCGGGTGGAATTTGATCGGGTGGATTTTGACTCGGGTTGATTTTGATCGGGTTGATTTTAATCGGGTGGATTTTGAACCGGGTTGATTTTGATCGGGTGGATTTTGAACCGGGTTGATTTTGAACGGATGGATTTTGACTCGGGTGGATTTAGACTCGGATGGATTTTGATCGGGTGGATTTTGACCCGGGTGGATTTTGATCGGGTGGATTTTGACTCGGGTGGATTTTGATCGGGTGGATTTTGATCGGGTGGATTTTGATCGCGGGTGGATTTTGATTGCGGGTGGATTTTGAACGTGTCCCGTGATGTTCCTATTAAAAATAATTGTTTGAAGCATAGTTTATCAGAACTTAGTCTTGAAACATATTTTTGAATTTTTGATTTGTTTGAACTCAGTATAAGCCAAGTTTATCAGCACTGAAAGCTTAATTAAATATTTCAAAGTTTAAACACTTTATCAACTGTGAAATTATTTAAAAAAAAAACATGAAAAAACATTTTTTAATCCTTTTAACAAAACAGAACATAAAATTAAGAAAAAAAAGTTTGTTCTCACGTAATGAAAACAAATAAGATAAATTATTACAACGAAATTGAGCGAAATATAGTAAAAAACATTAATACCTGACTAATAAATGCTAGTTGTAATGAAATACTTTGAATTTTGTACTTTATTTATGATCATTAAAGTATTATACTCGACTAAGGTTTATGTTTAAAGTTTTTTGAATAAAATATATTGACAGCCAGTGGTAAACCAAAACTTAAAGAACAATTTTTAAAATGAATATCAATTATTTCTATAAAATTTTAATAAATTTTATTCTGTTGTTTTTGTAAAAACGTAGTACTGTAGTCAGTAAGTATATAAAATGTTACTGATTTTAATTGTTTTAAATAACCACAAAACACACGTATATTAAGAAAAAGTTGAAGAAATTACGTTCTATAGTTGCAAAGTTTGAAAAGTGTTTATTACGTTTCTTTCTTTAAGTATTTGTTGATATTAAATCATTGTTAATAAAATACATACCGATATAATCCATGAAATTAATTTCATGTGCTCGAGTTGTAACTTACTTTCACAAGCGTCGATGGTGTAACGGTTATCATCAGTGCTTTCTAGTCACTACATAACAACTTCCGGTTGATTCACCATTTACCAATAAAACTTTGGAAAAATACAAAAACTATTTTCTATTCTCTAAAATCTTAGAACATTTAAACTACAACAGCTGTATAGTGATAGAGGACCTGAAGGCTCATCATATAAACTAAGTATTACCATAAAAAGCTAACCTTGCTAATACATTCTAAATAGGACCTCTATGTGATATTTACCTAAGTACTGTTCAATAAGTTTTACAATTTATTACACATTACAATATAAACAAAGTAAACACACACTATAAAGAATACATAACATAACGGTCGATTAAATAATACTCAGCTTAAATAAGAGTTAACAGGTGGCTTTGGCTGGCTCACCATTCTACCAAAAGCAACGTTTATTCAAAGTTATCATATTTAAGCATTGAGAAATTATTCTTTTTTTTTGCAATCTCTTCTCTTATACAATTAAGAAAGCAGTGAAGCATGCATTACTGCTACACTCCCTTAACCTGTTTTTTTTTTAAGTTAAAATTTGTTTCTTAGATTTTAAAATTAAAACATAATTTATGAAATTTAGTTCATATTAGGTTCTTTCCCCCTCCTAAAAAAACTAAAAAAATCATTTCATCAGTTAAGTTATTTTTATATTGCTATTTAAAACAATAAAAACTTTATAGAAAGTATCAAAAGACTTGAAAAAATACTTATATACATAACATAAGTGCACATGCAAAGTTATAAGTGAATTATATTTTAAAACTTTTTACAACAACTAAAAAACTTAATATGTTTGTGTTAGTTCAAAATTTTATAAAGTCAGTCTACTGAAGTCCACTTCTTTTCCCATCATCTTGTCGAAAAACTAACGTCTAATGTCCATACAACTTTTGTGTTTGTTACAAATAGGAAGGTAGTTGTCGCCGACTGAATGAGTCCGAACATCCGCTAAGTCAGACGATGACCTTTAGTAAAAGTTTAAGTTGGTGACAAATCGATTCATCTAATTACATCGAACTTGATGATCTTCAACAAACTTACGGCTGTGACGTCATAATAGGCTGACATGAACTAGATTGTTCGTTGTAGTTGTCCATTGATATTTTAAGATGTATTTAATTTTATATTTTTAAAATAAATGTTATATTTAGTCACTCAAGATTAAAAGACATTTTAAATGCTTTAACTTTTAAAAGTTTTCAATAATCAAAACAAGTGTTTTACTAATAATATTAAGAAAGAAACTTTGTTTTCGTAAAGTAACTTTTAATAAGTGTAATGTTTTGGAAACAATTAAATTGTAATAATATTATCACAAAACTATTAAGTTTTTAAATAAACCCCAAATGAAAGAAATAATTTAAATTCGTAAACAAATAGAGGAAGGAGATGTTTTGAAATATGTTTAAAATAATCAATTACTCCTTTTCGCTACACAATTTCAAAACAAATGGCTTGAAAAAGCTTTAAGGAAATAACAATCACATTTCGTAAATAAATAACAATTTTGTTTTTAAAACAATTGTTAAAATTAACTATGAGAGTTACTCCTATAAACATTTTTAAAGTATTTATCAAATATCTGCATCGATAAAAATTATTTTAATTTCTAAGATAATATTTTAAAATCATCTTAAAATAGCCAAAACGAAATTAAGTGTTACTTTTAAGTGAATGAAAATAACGTCATAAGAAATGTGCAAAACTTAACTCCCTTTACACAAGTACATTTCAGTGAAAAATCAGCTGTAAATGCTTATTTGCTAAAACATACATTTGTTTAAAGACTACTTAAGAAGCTTTTTTTTAACAAAATAAACTTTTTATTTCAATCTTCACAATAACACACTGACGTTTAGTAGCTAGTTTTAAAAAATTTAACAATTACGAGTTATTTTAATGTAAAAACAAATTTAACAGTTTTTCAACAAATATTTTTCTACTTTCCTTATTAAAATGCTTTTTTTTAGAAGCAATAAAATGTGCTTAAATGATTTGCTAATACATTAGCTGCTTCCTTAGACTATTCATTTATTCTTAACCTCTAGTATAGAGTATTTGCTAAAATTTTAAGAAATATCACTTTCTTTTTGACTAAACTTAGTTTTTTAAATCGAAATTTTGCGGTATCATTACACATAGCAACTTATTCGCAACATAAATTCAAAGAATTACTTGCTCATAACTTATAAGAAAGTTTTTTGCTGTCTGCAGTTGTTTAAAATAATCTTTTTCATAAGATAGATTTTAATTTTCTTACACAAAGGTAAATATAAGAATGGCTACAGATTCAGTATATCCACGATATAAACATTTGTAGCTTACTTTGAGCAAAATGCGAAACATTAGTTAGAAGCTTTTTGTAGATGTTGAGAGTAAAAGTCAACAAGAATCCTATTAATCGGGCTCATTTTTTGCTGCTAAATGTTTTCGTGGTTTAAAAAGTTCCTCCCTATACTTTTATAAAAAAACAATTGCAATGTGCACTTTTTCGTGTGTTGGCGTCTTAGATAAACTGCATTTTTTGTTTAAAATTGTGCACTTTGGCACTTGAAAAAAATATAAAGAAGGTAAATGATAATAACCACGAAAACAAGAAAAAAATAAGTATTTCTTAATCTTGAATAAACAACACTTTGGTTACGCAGTTTTTGTATACGTTTAACACATTAAATAATTTTAAAGCCGATTTTTTTAATAAACACTAAGTAGTTTTTACAAAGAAGATATTTAAGAGAAAAAGTCAAATTTTGTAGAAATAATTTTTTGGAGGTCGTCGTGACTTTTAAAACTCTATTTAAAAAATTTCTGAAATCTTTTTAGACTCAAGTTTGTATATAAGTTAAGTGAAAAGTCATCCCACTTTAAAATACTAAAATGATTAATGATAAAAATCTGTACATCTTCTATTAATTAAAAAGGTGACTTCTGTATTTGTATAAATTATATACTACAGCAATTCAAGAACAAAATAATTCGCTGCGAGCAGGATTTAAATCTGAGCGGGCAATGCCCAGTAGATTTCGAGTCCAACGCCTTAAACACTCGGCCATCGCAGCTCCCGTTTGAAATATACTTTTCTTGTTTATATAGTTAAGTAGTTGCCAATACAAAGCAAATCATATTAAGAAACTAAGTAAATAAGCTTTTTTAAGTATATATAGTTTATAGTTACAAAAGACTAAACTTTTCAAAAATTTGTTATTTAAATGTTATTTAGTTATGTTTTAGTTTTGTTATTTAGTTCTTATATCCAACAATAACTACCAATAAATTTATATCAATACTAATTTACTCGTAATTATATTCAACAAAGTATATTCTTCGTAAGTAGATGAAAAATTATTAATTTAAAAAATAAACAATACATAGGCAAACATAACTATTTTTTTTTAAATTGAGATGATAAAATTAAATAATTTTCTAAAAAATAGTTCATAAAGGAGCCTGACAGGGGACTTGAACCCCTGACCGTTGGATTAAAAGTCCAACGCTCTACCGACTGAGCTAGCCAGGCTCACGTCGACACTGAAATTATAGCGGTTATAATTAAATTAGTTATACATTGTGACGTAGTAATTCAAACTTTGTGACGTAGTTATTGAAACTAATGTTGCAAAATGGAAAATATTTTTCAAATTTTTTATTTAGTATTTAGGCTGTTACAAATTAATGGTAATACAAAATTGTTAGTAATCTTTGAATTAGGAATTGTAGTAATACTACTACTATTACTTTTTATTAATAGTACTATTACTAATTATCTTTATATTTTAATTTATATAAGTTAAGTTTAGTTCTGGTAGAAAATTGTACAATAGGTTATTTATCTGTTCAAGTGTGAAACTATTTCTGCTGTTCAAAAAAGAAAAATAACACTTTTAGCAGAAAATACTTTCCAGTTTTATTTAAATGTTTAATTCAAAGAAATCATTAAATAAGTTTAAATAAAAAGATTTCACACGGAAATCAATAATATAGGGAAAAAAAAACATTATTTTAAGTACCAAAACAAAATAAAGTTTTATTGCGAAATTATGTTCTACCGAGACTTGAACTCGGATCACAGAATTCAGAGTTCTGATAACTAACCATTACACCATAGGATCGCACGTTAATATTATATTTTTTGTGAATTTATAGCTACAAACACTATCAAACTTTTAGATAAGACACGACTTGTTTAAGTTTGTTTTACACTTAATTAAAGGGAATAAAAAGTATAGCTTTAACTACAATTATACATGTAATTTATAAAATAAGGCATGTAAAACAATTGATTTAACGATTTGGGATTACTTTTTTAATTATACTTACACGTTAGTTTAAAAAGTTTAGTTTTTGTAAAGAAAAAAAAACATAATTATAAAACATATATAATATGAAGCTTTATTACTTTTTGAAATTTTTAGAATAAAATAAAAAAACAAGTATAGATAAGTTTATATTAAAAAAATTAATTCAGTTTCTTCTATTTAGTTTGAACCGTTTAAAATAAATAAAAATACAAACTAGTAATAAAAAAAATCAATTTATTTATGAAAATGATAATTTTTTTGTTAACATAAAAACTAAACTAAATTTTACTAGTTAGTTTTGGTTACTTATAAACTTGTTTAAGGCTAGTATAGTTAGGGAGCGGGTCAGAATGACACAGCGACAAAATTACACGGTGCGTCACCTTGGCACGGTGCGTCACTTTGGCACGGAGGGTCACTTTGGCACGGCGACAAAACGACACGGTGCGTCACTTTGGCACGGAGGGTCACTTTGGCACAGCGACAAAATGACACGGTGCGTCACTTTGGCACAGCGACAAAATGACACAGTGCGTCACCTTGGCACGGTGCGTCACTTTGGCACGGCAACAAAACGACACGGTGCGTCACTTTGGCACGGAGGGTCACTTTGGCACAGCGACAAAATGACACGGTGCGTCACTTTGACACGGAGGGCCAGTTTAGCACAGCGACAAAATAACACGGTGGTTAATAAGGGAGAGAACGATTTGTTGTGAAACTTCATTGGTATGGCCAACGATCTTATTTTTCTAGGAAATTTTTCGGTTTCCTGTCTTCTAACCAGTTTTGTAGAAATAGCAACAATCACATTGGTTAACTTTAAAAACAAAGACCGTAGGATTTTTTGATTGTGACTTCATAAAATAAAGTGAAACACGTAATGTTTATACCTTCTATTGTCCATCGTCGTACTTATAAACAACATACTCATTTTTAAGCAGTAGCAAGGTGTTAGATGTGCTTAATAAACAAAAAATAGTTGTTTGTATCAAACAACGTTCACAAAGATGCAAAAACAGCAACTTTTTTAACAAAATACGACTGCCAAAATTGAAGGGAATTTATTTTTGATTTCTTTCGAATGGAAAAACTTAAATACAGTTTAGTACTAGAACTTGAAACGAGTAATAAAAATTAGAAAATGACTTGCCATTTTACGACTAGAAAGATAAAAACTCATATAAACATGTTTTTTAAACTTCAGCAATATTCTGATTTAAAAAATACAATCTACATTTTAGATCAATAATTCAGCACATCAATTCAATAAACTAGTAGATGTAAATACAGAGGAAAGTTTGTTTTATAAACTAAAACTCAGACGTTAGCGAAAACAACTTTTCTGCTGTTGTAATTCTAAATTCTAATGCGGTTTTTATTTTACATTTTTATGCTTAAAAAAATAATACTTGCGCTCTTTTGGCGACTTAATAGGTTGCAATTTTGAACTAAAATACTGCATTCCCTGACGACCTACGTTAGTAGCAACATCTTCAAAAAATCATTATGCACTTGACTTAAAAGATCGAAATTTTGCGCCTCTACGCGACTTATGTTAGTTGCAACATATATTGTGCACTTATAAGTATAAACATAATCCTCTTTCGCAAATAAAATTGTGCACCTAAGCACTAAAAATGCAGAGATAAAAGTATAAGTACAAATAACCGCAAATAAATTAGTTTTTTAGCAAAACATTCCCTACATCAAGCATCTCTTTAAATAAAACTCAATAAACCACTAATACACACTTGTAATACAATTGTAGACTTGCTTTAAGAAAATACAATGTTTCTCACTTTTATTTAAGTAAAACTTCGCAAAATAAAACATTATTGCAATTGACATTGTCAAGATTTTAGACTCGTTAAAAAGTTGATTAGTAATTATTTAAATTATTTTCTCGCTCCGTTTATTAACGGATTAGGCGTCTGATTCCTATTAGAATATTCCTAAAGCTCAGGCAACTCGTGGTCTCTAATGTCTCAATACAGATATTGGAGACCACGGGTTGCCCATGATAATTAGGTAAATAGAGCGTCGTTTTCACCAATTACTTCCAATTGCCCCATACTTTCAAAATGTTGTCTATTTTATATCAAAATATTTTTTTTTCATCAGAAAGAAATTAACTCCTAATTAATAAACAATATTGTTTTAAGATTTTAGAAAAATTTTTTTAGAAATCCTAGAAAATGTATTTATTTTTACAAAAAACTCCGTTTTTATTCGCAAGATTAAAAATAGAAAATTAAATATTATTTTCATAACAGAGTTAAGACAAAACCAAGTTTTTTAAAAGTTTGTAATAAAACTCAAGAATATAAAGTAACAGAAAAGGTTAACTAGCAAATTGAAATCTGCTTTTACTGTATTATTATGAAATTTACTTACTGATTTTGTATTAAATATAAATGCTAAAGCTTAAATTTGTAAATTGTATTTTAAAATTAAAAAAAGTTAGTTTTGAAATTTATTAAACTAAGTTAAATGTACGCTTATTGTGTTAAAGTTTAATTTATAAAAATTTCTATATAAAAAACATTTCAGCTGTTTAAGTTTTTATCTTATGTAGCTGGTTTACATTTCAGTATGTAGTAACCTTAACTGCTTAAAAAAAAATCTTATAGTTGTTATGAAAATTAGGTAAATAAAAAGGCAACAAATTAGCTAAGTTTTAAAACACTGTTTAAATAGACCAATTCAAAAGATAAATACAAAACAATACTTTTGCATGTTCAGTTTACTAATAGTTACGCTTGCGTTTATAAACTTTTTATTCAACTATTTCTATAAGCGTCGATGGTGTAACGGTTAGCATTGGTGCCTACCAAGCACTAGCTCCGGGTTCGACTCCCGGTCGACGAATTTTTTGCTTTTGTTTTTAATGGACTATTTCAAATGATAACTACTTTATCTTTTTTTAATTAGTGAATACAACTTCGAAAAATTTCAAACATAAAACTTTAGTATTATTATTTTACTCCATTTTATAAAGATCTTGTTTTAGGCCTAAAACTTTTTCAATATAGTTTCTTATGGTTTAGATTTAGATAGTTTTAACTTATTAATCAAAACATTTCTAACATTGAAAAGATATTTTAAAATATACAAACTAGAAATAAGCTTTAGTGGTTAATGTTTAAAGTTGTAACTTAGTTACTAAAGTTATAGATAGTTGCAATTTATTTTAGTAATCAAGTAAATTAACTGACAAAACGCTAATGTTGTTTTCAAAACTTAGAAAAAAGTTTAACTGGTTTACTGAAATTACAAGTTTAAATGTGTATTAGGCTAATACAGTAAGATAAAGCTAAAATTTTAAACTCAATTATGGTATAAAAGTTGTAATTATCCTTTTTTTAAGCACATAATTATAAGTTTTTTAACCCTTAATAGTACTTTGCAATCAGTACTTATTATAACATATACATGAAAACATTTATTTGTATGAATTAAAACTAACAAAAAGTTTACAACACTTGAATTAGTTCAGTTGATTAGCAAAGTTAAAAGCTTATTTATCATTTAGTAACAACATTAATTTTTATGATGTTTACTGCTGTTTAAAATTAGAAAAACCTCTCAGTTTCATTAAAAAAAGTTAAAGTTTTATTTAAGATTAAATTTTTTTTGTATAACGTAAGCTGAAATATATTTTGGCTGTTTTCAAAGAGTAAAAAACAAGAATAAAAATAAAATAATATATAGATGTATGATATTAGATAGTTAAAAATCAACTTCAGTTTAGGAAACTGATAAATATATAAAAATAAAATAGTTTTTGGTCATAACATGTTGCAATTTAAGTTATTTTGAATTTTACCATAAAAATAATAAATATAAAGCTTAAAAAGCTTTATAACAAACAAAAAATTTAAGCTCAAACAGTTTTACAACATAAGTTTAAATTAAAGTTTTTATAGCAAGGCAAATGAGTAAACTTTAAGTAAGTTTAATTGCATCAACAAAAGTATATAAGTAAGCATTAAGCTTAGAGCAAATCTTCAAGTATACATACGCTATATGCAGCAGTTACAAACAGCAGAGTGGCGCAGCGGAAGCGTGCTGGGCCCATAACCCAGAGGTCGATGGATCGAAACCATCCTCTGCTACCCTCTCGCTGTAATCGTATAGAGGTTAGTACTTCACGTTGTGGCCGTGACAACCCAGGTTCGAATCCTGGTTACAGCATTTTTTGTTACTGCAATATATAATTTTATTATTATTAGTTTATACGAATATATATATAATAAATTTGGTCAACTTAAGAAAAAATTATAATAATAATATTTATTTACATAGTTATGAGACTTATTCAAAAGATTTCAATTTATCATAGTTTTATAAGTAATAAAAAGCTCTTGTCTTAAAAAATAGTTTTAGATTAAAACTCTGCTTCACTTTAACTCCTTATATTATATTTGCTTTAACATATTTTGTTATAGAAAATATTTTTGTATCTTTAAAACGCTTGTTCATAAATAGCATACATAAGTTAGCTTAAAATAATAACAAAGAGCATAAAGGTTTACCACATACATGATTTAGTAGTTTTGATTACTAATATATGCACTAAAGTTTAAATGTAATCAACAGTAATATGTTATATTTTTTCGAATTGTATAAAGGTAGATCATGTTTTAGTTTAAATAGTTTTCTAGTTGAAGAGAGTGATTTTTTAAAGTAGATTATTAATATGTGTTTTACTCTAGCTCAGGGGTCGGCAAACTGCGGCCCGCGGGCCAAATGCGGCCCGCGAAGGGTAAATCTGCGGCCCGCGAGCACGTTGTTTTTTTTAATGGAATGTGGCCCGCGCGAGAAATTTCTGCGGCCCGCGAGCTACTAAACGTGGCCCGCTGAGCAAAAATAAATTTTGGTGAATTTTTTTTCGGGAATTTGGTTTAGATTGATTAATATCGTTGTAAGTCCCTGAATAACATTTTAAAACAACTAAAAAATTATATTGATTTGACTTGAAATTGTTAAAAAAACAGATTAGCATTTGACAAGTGATTTTCTATCAGTTTCACAATAACTTTCTTATTGCATCTGTAAATTTTTAGCTGAAAAAAGAAGTGCTTGGATGCAGTAGGTTGTTTATATAACATTTATTTAGTTATCTATATAACAAACTAAACGCAAATGCTTTCCATGTAATGCACAGTACTTAACTTTTATTAATAACTTTTGCTACTTTATAAATGCCTTGAAAAAATTTTCTGATCAGCCTGTAGTTACTGAAGATAATCATGCGCTTTGTTAAAACTGACGTAAGCATTTTTTTGCTTCTTGCAATAACTCCTAATCAACGTTTTTATATTTTTATAGTTCGTCTTATATTTCACATTTACTATTTATAAATGCAAAATTTTTATTGCGATAAAGATTTCTTATAATGCTGAAAAAAAAACTTCTTTTTATTAAAGGGTTAATAATTTTTCATTTTTTCGTTATAAATATTTAAAAAACTTAAATATACATTCAAGCTGACTATTAACGTTTATTATTTTGTTTATATTTAATCTGTTAATAAACTTCGTTTTTTTTTGTAAACTTTGTTATAAACAGGATTGCAAAAAAAAAATGCCTAGTTTAGAAATTTTTGTACTCAGACTAAATTAAACCTGTTTAAGACATTGTTGAAAACTCAGGTATGTGTGAAATTTTTTTTTTCAAGTACTTTAAGTAAATCTATCAATACTCATAATAGTTTTATGATTGTATTGTAATTTATTTATTGTAATTTATTCCAGGCTACGTACATAATTTGTACTTTTTAATAATGATAATATTTTAGTTAGTTATTTAAGCTTGATTAACAGCAATTTTTAAGCTTTTTTAACTTTTAGTAAACTTAGACTGGTTTTATATAACTCAAACATTTTTAGTTGTTAAAGTGACAACTATGTAAAAGACTAGTTAATTAGTAATAAAGAATTCGAGCAATAATTATGTAAAAAAAAAGTTTTAGGTTTCTTCAATACAAATATGTTTTTTTATTATGTAAACTAATTACTGAATTTTTAAAAGAGTGCAAATTTTTAAAAACTTAAAATTTATTTTCAATAATTAACATTTTTTTATATGAAAAATTAGTTGATAACATAAAAGAATGTATAAAAGTCACTCATAAAGTAATTTAAGCTTGGTTTTTATAAAAAGTTAAGTAAATATGAAGTTAAACTATTAACTGAAAAAAATAGTACATAGTTTATTAAGAATTAAATATATTAGTCAATGTAAATGTAAATCCTTTTTATTTTTAATAAACAGTCTATGTAAAAATAAAATATAAAACTTAATAAAAGTTAACTAAAAGTGTGACTAAAACTAAAACCAGAAGATAATTTAAATGTAACTAAAACTAAAACTGCGGCCCGCGAAGTTTTTTGAAACTTGAAATTTGGCCCGCGAGCACCAACTGCCTGCCGACCCCTGCTCTAGCTAAATAAAATAAAACGTTACTATGCAAACAAACATTATTTGAAAAGCAAGTTTAAATGTTTCAGAAAAATTAAGTAATACACAAAGTTTAAGACAATTCAAAACACAAATACAGTATTTCAATTATTGAGCATAATAGAGTAATAATGAAATAAAAACTTTTACACATTAAATATGTATTAGACAGTGAAAGTGGTTAGAACTTCAAAAACTTTATCTTGATGTATTTGAGAAAAGTTTAATTATATTAAACAAAAGTTCTTTAGAAGCCATTTAAATAAAAATAATCTTTGCTAAAATGTTTTAATTAAAGCTTATTTTTTTCAGTTCAAAGTATCGTATAAAACAATTCACTTAAAACACTCTGCATGCAAAAAAACATAGGAATATAAACGTGAAAAGTTGTTTGTAGACGTCCTCCCAGGTGGTCTAGTGGTTAGGATTCGTGGCTCTCACCCACGCGGCCCGGGTTCGATTCCCGGTCTGGGAACATTTTTTAATATGTTGAAATAGCCTAAGTTTAAAATTAATTTCTTTAATATTTTCTACCTTATAATGAAAACTTGTAAACTTCATTATAAAAGTTGCGGATGCTTTCGTTAAATATTTCATTAAGAACTTTAATGTAGCGGTTCATTAATTACTACGTGACTAATTGGACTTATGTGAACGCAAAAAATATATACTTAAACTGTTCTGAGCAGTATAGAATTTCAAAAAAGAAGACAGTAATACTTAAACAAATTAGACAATTTAAAATAGTGACTTATGTTTTACTATTTTAAGCACAAAGTTTAAGAAAATTAAAAAAAACAGCTTTAATGCTAAGTATTAATAAAACAAAAAGTCTTATTATCAAAAGTAAAGGAAAACACACTTTATTAAAAGTTAATAACAAAAGTCGTCCTCGGGTGGGCTCGAAACACCAACCTTTCGAGTAACAGTTGAACGCGCTAACCGATTGCGCCACGAAGACTTGTTTGATTTACACTTATACTGTTTATAAATTAAAGTTTTCTCGCTTAACATGTGCGTTATTTGAATAAAATTATGTACTCAGTTGCTGAATTTAAAACAAATCTGAATGCTTTAATACAGGGGTCGGCAGGCAGTTGGTGGTCACGGGCCAAATTTCAAGTTTACAAAGTCTTCGCGGGCCGCAGTTTTAGTTTTAGTGACATTTTAATAATCTTTTGGTTTTAGTTTTAGTCACACAAGAAAAAAGTTTTACTTTTATTCACCTTATCATTTTAAATAACTTTTAGCTCTACATAAAATGACTATTTAAATTAAATTAAATTAAATTAGAATAAAATTTACATCGACTAATATACTTAAGTGTTAATAAACTATGTACTTTCATAAGCACTTACTAAGTCAAATTTAATACTTTTGTAATTTTACATACAATTTAACTCTCTATGAAAACCAAACTTGAAAGGCAATTTATTAGTTACTTTTATATTTTTGTTATATTATCAACCCCTATTTTCATATTTCTAAGAATATTTACTTCAAAAAAAAGTTTTTGCGTGTTAAATAGTTTACATTCATTAAAAAATTTAGTAATTAGTTAACTTAATAAAATTAATACCTGTTTGTATTATAGAAAGCTAGAACAAATTCTTTAACATAATTAATTCTCGAATACTTAAATAAAATATCTTTTTAGTAGCTAGTCTTTTACATGGTTGTCTCTGAAGAAGCAAAAATGTCTGAGTTGTATCAAACCAGCCTAAGTTAATTAAAAGTTGAAAAAGGTGATAAATCGTTGTAAATCAAGCTTAAGTACCTAGTAACAATATCATCATCATTAAAAAGTACACAAAGTGTAAAAAAACAAGAAAAAACTACAATTAGTAAACTACACTACAGTCATAAAAACTATTCTGGGAATTCTAAGATTTATTTAAAGTGTTTGAAGTAAAAGTTTCACACACATCTGAGTTTTCAAGCTTTTAAAATAGCCTGTTTGTGTAGCAACCCAGTTAAAACAAAGTTCACAACATAAAGAAATAACGAAAGTTATTAACAGTAAACAAATTACATGTCAAAAAAATATAAGTCAATTGGAATGGACAATTAACTTTCTTAAACATTTTTAACAAAAGTATAAAACTTAATTGAGTCATTAGCGAAGAGAAAAACCTCTTTTTTATTAAGCATTACAGCAATTCTTTATCTGCAATAAGAATTTAAAAATATTAGTTGTAAAATAAAAGACGAGCAACAAAAAAAAAACATTAGTTAGGAGTTATTGCGAGAAACGATAAAAAAAAATCACCAGTCAGTTCCAACAAAGCACATGATTACCTTCAGTAACTACAGAAATATCAGAAAAAAGTTGTTAAGGCAAGTTATAAAGTAACAAAGTTTATTATTAATAATGAGATACAGTTTATAATTGAAAACTTTTTTAAAGAATTTTTGTTGGCAGTAATGAAAAACTTTTGTTTATTTCTTCAATGACAACAAAAAGTCCTATTTAGGAAATGCATTAATGTTATAAAGTTACATAAATCAAATTATGACTTTAATCAATATGTTAAGATGAGAGCACTGATAGAAAAACTATTGCTCATTTGAGAATTTTTATTAGAGATATTTTTTTAACTTTGACACTTTAGTATAACTTCTTGGTTTAGTTCAAACACGAAGCACAACAATCGGTGAAATTTTACAAGTAAAAGTGCCATGCACCAAAAGTTTTTAGAAGTACAATTCCTTCTTTTATTTTTAGTATAAAGTTTAATTAAAGTTTTAAAAGTGTCTTATAAAGTATATCAATATCAAAAAACACTGTTAAGCTACTTTAGTATATTTTTAAATAAAGAAATGTTTATTTGCTAAATTTTTTGTGTCAAATCGAAATTTCACTACTTTACATGTAAAAATTGTTTGAAACTCCAGGCTTTTTCAAAAGTTCTCAAATTCAATTTTTTTTCGAAAATTTTTAAACATAAATTTTCAATTTCAAAGCTTGAACTTAATATATTATAACATATATTATAAGTGAAACTAACACTTTGGGTAGAGCAAAACTTACATCATAAGTTTAATTTGCCACTCTTTTAAGCAAAAAAGCCAGCCTGAATTAACAAAAACATTCCTGATATTTTTGTATACAAAAAACAGTTCTAGCCAAAAACTTATAAAATGACTTAGTTGGCCTGAGATTTGAAGTCATCAAATAGTGATAGTCTGAGTGTGTGTCAATGTTTATAAACTATCCCTAAGTCTAGTTTATATTAAACAGGTAGCTCCAAAAAACAGCAAATGTGTTTATTGATATGCAAAGCATAAAAGTTAACTTAGTTTGACAAAATCAATGTTTGAAAAATGAAAATGTATACCTAACAAAAACTATATTAGTTTATGTCATATATATTGTTTTAATTGTGTCTGTAAAAATTTAGATATTACATGTAGAAAAAACAAACTTAGAAAATTATGCATAAACTAAACTTAAACTAACTAAAGTATTTACAAAAAGTGGTTTAAAATATGAGCATTTTTTAAATTGGTGTGCATATAAATTAGTTTAAGTGCAAAGAAAACTTCTAAAAAATTAAAATGTGTCAAAATAAAACTTAAATAAACCTTTTTTCCTTATTACTATGTTATTTTAAATGTTTTTACACTAAAACATAACATTTACAAATAAAAAATATATAAAAGAAACTTAGGTATAAAAATATTGGAAAGAATATCTAAGCTATAAAGAAATGACACTTTAGTTAATTACTGTGCATCACTTTTGTACAAAATGGAAAACATTTGCATTTAGTTTATTTGATAAATAGGTATAATATAACTAACTTATTAAATTCAAGCACTCTTTTTTCAGATAAAAACTTGCTGTTGTAAATAGAAGTTATTATGAAACTCAGAAAAATATTCTGTTAGAATGCTAATCTGTCTTTTTCACTTTTTTAAACTAAAGCAGTAATTTCTTCTAATTATTTTTAAATGTTATACAAAGACTTAAAACCAAACTAATCAAATTAAATCGAGTTACCCAAAAAAATTAACTTTAAACATATTTTTGCTCAGCGGGCCACTTTTACATGCTCGCGGGCCACAAAATTTTCTTTCGCGGGCCGCATTCCATTCAAAAAAAATAACGTGCTCGCGGGCCGCAGATTTACCATTCGCGGGCCGCAATTGGCCCGCGGGCCGCAGTTTGCCGACCCCTGCTTTAATATGAAGTTTTCGAGCATATTTTGAATAATTCAGTAAACTAACCATTTTGTTAAAATTAGTAATTTTGAAAAAAAAATTTTTAATATATAAAATAAGTATTTATTTTTTACAACTACAGTAAAATTACATAACTCTACTTGATATGAAATTAGATTTGAAAATTGTTTTATCTTACTACTTATCTACTACTTATCTTACTTAAGACTATCTTAAATTTTTAATCTAAATAAAAACTACTTTGAAATTTTAATATCAATATGTCAATTACTATAAAACACGAGCTTAAACATTTTTTGAATACTGCAGTATTATTTTATATATACACTGTTATTTATTAATTTTTTTAACGTTATAGCTTTAATTTATTTTTGCTTGTTTTTTAATAAATTGAAATAAGTTGATAATAGAGTCTAAATTCTTAAGCATACTTTTAAAAAAGAGAAAAATTTCAAATTTTTAATTTTTTTTTCTCGTTTTTAAATCATATAAAATCTTAAAATATTTGCTTGAACTATTGATGAATTTTAAAATTAAAATCATTTCAGATATAAAATCTACCTTTTGACGTAAAGTTCAAAATAAATTTAATATGTCTATAATGTTAGATACATGTGTGTATATAAATTGTTTTTTTTGATATATTTTTTTTTGAAAAATATTTAATTTTGTGAAGTTTAATATTCTTATTTTAGATAGAGATTTTCGTTTTAGAATTTAAATTTAGACACTAAAATTTTTTAATTTGTAGATTATTATAACTTTGATTAAGTTGGGTATGCGACTCGATTACCGAGAGGTTTTTTTGCGTATCCAGGTCCTTGAACCAAAAAAATTTGAGCAATTTTTCGTTTTTGTTCAATAAACCAATAATTAAGACCATCTGGAAAATATTTTACACTTGCATGAACAACATTTTGAAAAAATTTAAAAGTATAACCATAAATACTTAAAAATAAAATCAATGAAGAAAAAAAAAACTTTACAAACAAAATGCAAGTTTGAAAAACATGATGAGTAAATGATAATAGTTAAATACAAGGCACTAAACATTCCGCCAGAGAGGATTGAACTGTCGACTGTTGGTTTATAAGACCAGCACTCTGCCACTGAGCTATGGTGGCTGCAAGTAGAACTACTTTTTAGTATTTTTAAACCGTACAGTTTTAAAGTCAAGCTAATCAAAGTCTGTGTACACCAAAATGCAAAAAATAAAATCGGTGAACCCCAAGACATGATTTTAATAAATGCTACTAGTGGTGTCACTACGTAAAAACTTTTACCAATGCATTTTTCCTTTAAAGTGTTAACTCAGCTTATATTTACATGCAAACCTTTTAACAACTAAAACACTAATTTATCATTTAATCCTGTTTTTAATGAACCTTTCTATTTGGTTTACCTTGTTTGCACAATGATATTTTATTTATATGGTTATATCTTACATACTTATTAATTGAACACATCTCTGCAATTATTTAATAAATACCAGTACAGTACTCTTAAAATGTTTTATTTAATACTTTTATGTCCCTTAAACTAAATAAATATTATAATAAAAACTGGATTTTTTTGTAGTCTAAAAATTTTGTGTATCCCTAAATTAGTTTTGTGTACCCTAAAAGTTTCGTGCACCCCAAAATAAATTTAGTGTACACCTTGACGACCACTGTTTTAGACTATCATAAATGTTTTATTTAAGTACCAATTACTTTGAAATTTTAATATCAATATGTCAATTACTATAAAACATGAGCTTGTTCACTTGTGTTTATAGTAATGTCTTTCAAATAGATTTATGCAAATTGTATATTTTAATCGCGACCGGTTTCGGTGGCAAGAGATTGCGACCTTTTCAAGCAAAAAATAAAATATTAAACTGCATGTAACAATGTTAGTTATTTATACTGTTATTTAAAAACTTATTCATGCGTGAAGAATATAAACATAACAAAATCTAAAATGTTGCATATTTGAAAATTCAAGTATGTCAGAGTATATTTAGGTAAAATTAGTACTAGTTTTTCTTTAAACGAATTGAATTAATATTAATATAATGAGTCAAAGAAAAAACTTAGTTCAGAGTTTTTTTATTTTTTTATTTATTTAATATTTATACCTTGAAATTTATCTAAATGAAATTAAGAATTGTCTAAAATTGGGATTTTAAGTCAATAGTCAACAAAATATTAATAAAACTCTAAGTCACTGAAGATTTCAAAATCTAATTTGTGTTAAGTTAACATAACAGTAAAAATTTAAACGGATTTAAGAACTATTTAAAAAAAGTCTAAAATTTTATCTTAGTTTAATTAAGAACTATGTAAAAAAACTTTTTTTTTAATATAAGCCAATTGTCAACAAAAAATCAATAAAAATATCAAGAAAAATAACCTATTTAGTACTATAAATATACTTTGGTTTAAGTTTTGTCTGCTTTCCAGTTTATTATTAAAAATTTGTTTCTGTGTCTGCATGAGTTCATTAATTCCGTTCTTTTGTTGATGCAATTTGTACCATATTTTAGTATTAATAAAGCTTCTTTTTAGCACAATCTGCATGTCATAATTCCTAGTTTAGATTTTTTTAATTTTCTTAAACTTTGTGCTTAAAATAGTAAAACATAAGTCACTATTTTAAATTGTCTAATTTGTTTAAGTATTACTGTCTTCTTTTTTGAAATTCTATACTGCTCAGAACAGTTTAAGTATATATTTTTTGCGTTCACATAAGTCCAATTAGTCACGTAGTAATTAATGAACCGCTATATTAAAGTTCTTAATGAAATATGTTAACGAAAGCATCCGCAACTTTTATAATTAAGTTCACAAGTTTTCATTATAAGGTAGAAAATATTAAAGAAATTAATTTTAAACTTAGGCTATTTCAACATATTAAAAAATGTTCCCAGACCGGGAATCGAACCCGGGCCGCGTGGGTGAGAGCCACGAATCCTAACCACTAGACCACCTGGGAGGACGTCTACAAACAACTTTTCACGTTTATATTCCTATGTTTTTTTGCATGCAGAGTGTTTTAAGTGAATTGTTTTATACGATACTTTGAACTGAAAAAATAAGCTTTAATTAAAACATTTTAGCAAAGATTATTTTTATTTAAATGGCTTCTAAAGAACTTTTGTTTAATATAATTAAACTTTTCTCAAATACATCAAGATAAAGTTTTTGAAGTTCTAACCACTTTCACTGTCTAATACATATTTAATGTGTAAAAGTTTTTATTTCATTATTACTCTATTATGCTCAATAATTGAAATACTGTATTTGTGTTTTGAATTGTCTTAAACTTTGTGTATTACTTAATTTTTCTGAAACATTTAAACTTGCTTTTCAAATAATGTTTGTTTGCATAGTAACGTTTTATTTTATTTAGCTAGAGTAAAACACATATTAATAATCTACTTTAAAAAATCACTCTCTTCAACTAGAAAACTATTTAAACTAAAACATGATCTACCTTTATACAATTCGAAAAAATATAACATATTACTGTTGATTACATTTAAACTTTAGTGCATATATTAGTAATCAAAACTACTAAATCATGTATGTGGTAAACCTTTATGCTCTTTGTTATTATTTTAAGCTAACTTATGTATGCTATTTATGAAAAAGCGTTTTAAAGATACAAAAATATTTTCTATAACAAAATATGTTAAAGCAAATATAATATAAGGAGTTAAAGTGAAGCAGAGTTTTAATCTAAAACTATTTTTTAAGACAAGAGCTTTTTATTACTTATAAAACTATATATTTATTCTTTCAAAAATTTATTTTACAAACTAAGTTTCGGTCAAAGACCTCTTCAGTGCTTAAATAAATCTTATTCAAATAGAAAAATTCTATTTGTTATTTATTTCATTCTCTATTTGTTTTCTTAAAACCAAAACATATTATACTTATAAAACTATGATAAATTGAAATCTTTTGAATAAGTCTCATAACTATGTAAATAAATATTATTATTATAATTTTTTCTTAAGTTGACCAAATTTATTATATATATATTCGTATAAACTAATAATAATAAAATTATATATTGCAGTAACAAAAAATGCTGTAACCAGGATTCGAACCTGGGTTGTCACGGCCACAACGTGAAGTACTAACCTCTATACGATTACAGCGAGAGGGTAGCAGAGGATGGTTTCGATCCATCGACCTCTGGGTTATGGGCCCAGCACGCTTCCGCTGCGCCACTCTGCTGTTTGTAACTGCTGCATATAGCGTATGTATACTTGAAGATTTGCTCTAAGCTTAATGCTTACTTATATACTTTTGTTGATGCAATTAAACTTACTTAAAGTTTACTCATTTGCCTTGCTATAAAAACTTTAATTTAAACTTATGTTGTAAAACTGTTTGAGCTTAAATTTTTTGTTTGTTATAAAGCTTTTTAAGCTTTATGTTTATTATTTTTATGGTAAAATTCAAAATAACTTAAATTGCAACATGTTATGACCAAAAGCTATTTTATTTTTATATATTTATCAGTTTCCTAAACTGAAGTTGATTTTTAACTATCTAATATCATACATCTATATAATATTTTATTTTTATTCTTGTTTTTTACTCTTTGAAAACAGCCAAAATATATTTCAGCTTACGTTATACAAAAAAAAATTTAATCTTAAATAAAACTTTACCTTTTTTTAATGAAACTGAGAGGTTTTTCTAATTTTAAACAGCAGTAAACATCATAAAAATTAATGTTGTTACTAAATGATAAATAAGCTTTTAACTTTGCTAATCAACTGAACTAATTCAAGTGTTGTAAACTTTTTGTTAGTTTTAATTCATACAAATAAATGTTTTCATGTATATGTTATAATAAGTACTGATTGCAAAGTACTATTAAGGGTTAAAAAACTTATAATTATGTGCTTAAAAAAAGGATAATTACAACTTTTATACCATAATTGAGTTTAAAATTTTAGCTTTATCTTACTGTATTAGCCTAATACACATTTAAACTTGTGATTTCAGTAAACCAGTTAAACTTTTTTCTTTTTTTTTAAGTTTTTTAAGTTTTGAAAACAACATTAGCGTTTTGTCAGTTAATTTACTTGATTACTAAAATAAATTGCAAATATCTATAACTTTAGTAACTAAGTTACAACTTTAAACATTAACCACTAAAGCTTATTTCTAGTTTGTATATTTTAAAATATCTTTTCAATGTTAGAAATGTTTTGATTAATAAGTTAAAACTATCTAAATCTAAACCATAAGAAACTATATTGAAAAAGTTTTAGGCCTAAAACAAGATCTTTATAAAATGGAGTAAAATAATAATACTAAAGTTTTATGTTTGAAATTTTTCGAAGTTGTATTCACTAATTAAAAAAAGATAAAGTAGTTATCATTTGAAATAGTCCATTAAAAACAAAAGCAAAAGTGCGTCGACCGGGAGTCGAACCCGGAGCTAGTGCTTGGAAGGCACCAATACTACCCGTTACACCATCGACGCTTATAGAAATAGTTGAATAAAAAGTTTATAAACGCAAGCGTAACTATTAGTAAACTGAACATGCAAAAGTATTGTTTTGTATTTATCTTTTGAATTGGTCTATTTAAACAGTGTTTTAAAACTTAGCTAATTTGTTGCCTTTTTATTTACCTAATTTTCATAACAACTATAAGATTTTTTTTTAAGCAGTTAAGGTTACTACATACTGAAATGTAAACCAGCTACATAAGATAAAAACTTAAACAGCTGAAATGTTTTTTATATAGAAATTTTTATAAATCAAACTTTAACACAATAAGCGTACATTTAACTTAGTTTAATAAATTTCAAAACTAACTTTTTTTAATTTTAAAATACAATTTACAAATTTAAGCTTTAGCATTTATATTTAATACAAAATCAGTAAGTAAATTTCATAATAATACAGTAAAAGCAGATTTTAATTTGCTACTTAACCTTTTCTGTTACTTTATATTCTTGAGTTTTATTACAAACTTTTAAAAAACTTGGTCTTGTCTTAACTCTGTTATGAAAATAATATTTAATTTTCTATTTTTAATCTTGCGAATAAAAACGGAGTTTTTTGTAAAAATAAATACATTTTCTAGAATTTCTAAAAATTTTTTCTAAAATCTTAAAACAATATTGTTTATTAATTAGGAGTTAAGTTCTTTCTGATGAAAAAAAAAAATTTTGATATAAAATAGACAACATTTTGAAAGTATGGGGCAATTGGAAGTAATTGGTGAAAGCGACGCTCTATTTACCTAATTATCATGGGCAACCCGTGGTCTCCAATATCTGTATTGAGACATTAGAGACCACGAGTTGCCTGAGCTTTAGGAATATTCTAATAGGAATCAGACGCCTAATCCGTTAATAAACGGAGCGAGAAAATAATTTAAATAATTACTAATCAACTTTTTAACGAGTTTAAAATCTTGACAATGTCAATTGCAATAATGTTTTATTTTGCGAAGTTTTACTTAAATAAAAGTGAGAAACATTGTATTTTCTTAAAGCAAGTCTACAATTGTATTACAAGTGTGTATTAGTGGTTTATTGAGTTTTATTTAAAGAGATGCTTGATGTAGGGAATGTTTTGCTAAAAAACTAATTTATATGCGGTTATTTGTACTTATACTTTTATCTCTGCATTTTTAGTGCTTAGGTGCACAATTTTATTTGCGAAAGAGGATTATGTTTATACTTATAAGTGCACAATATATGTTGCAACTAACATAAGTCGCGTAGAGGCGCAAAATTTCGATCTTTTAAGTCAAGTGCATAATGATTTTTTGAAGATGTTGCTACTAACGTAGGTCGTCAGGGAATGCAGTATTTTAGTTCAAAATTGCAACCTATTAAGTCGCCAAAAGAGCGCAAGTATTATTTTTTTAAGCATAAAAATGTAAAATAAAAACCGCATTAGAATTTAGAATTACAACAGCAGAAAAGTTGTTTTCGCTAACGTCTGAGTTTTAGTTTATAAAACAAACTTTCCTCTGTATTTACATCTACTAGTTTATTGAATTGATGTGCTGAATTATTGATCTAAAATGTAGATTGTATTTTTTAAATCAGAATATTGCTGAAGTTTAAAAAACATGTTTATATGAGTTTTTATCTTTCTAGTCGTAAAATGGCAAGTCATTTTCTAATTTTTATTACTCGTTTCAAGTTCTAGTACTAAACTGTATTTAAGTTTTTCCATTCGAAAGAAATCAAAAATAAATTCCCTTTAATTTTGGCAGTCGTATTTTGTTAAAAAAGTTGCTGTTTTTGCATCTTTGTGAACGTTGTTTGATACAACCAACTATTTTTTGTTTATTAAGCACATCTAACACCTTGCTACTGCTTAAAAATGAGTATGTTGTTTATAAGTACGACGATGGACAATAGAAGGTATAAACATTACGTGTTTCACTTTATTTTATGAAGTCACAATCAAAAAATCCTACGGTCTTTGTTTTTAAAGTTAACAAATGTGATTGTTGCTATTTCTACAAAACCGGTTAGAAGAGAGGAAACCGAAAAATTTCCTAGAAAAATAAGATCGTTGGCCATACCAATGAAGTTTCACAACAAATCGTTCTCTCCCTTATTAACCACCGTGTTATTTTGTCGCTGTGCTAAGGTGACCCTCCGTGCCAAAGTGACGCACCGTGTCGTTTTGTCGCCGTGCCAAAGTGACCCTCCGTGCCAAAGTGACGCACTGTGTCATTTTGTCGCTGTGCCAAAGTGACGCACCGTGTCATTTTGTCGCTGTGCCAAAGTGACCCTCCGTGCCAAAGTGACGCACCGTGTCGTTTTGTCGCCGTGCCAAAGTGACCCTCCGTGCCAAAGTGACGCACCGTGCCAAGGTGACGCACCGTGTAAGTGTTTGTAGCTATAAATTCACAAAAAATATAATAATAACGTGCGATCCTATGGTATAATGGTTAGTTATCAGAACTCTGAATTCTGTGATCCGAGTTCAAGTCTCGGAAGAACATAATTTCGCAATGAAACTGTATTTTGTTTTGGTACTTAAAATAATGTTTTTTTTTCCCTATATTATTGATTTCCGTGTGAAATATTTTTATTTAAACTTATTTAATGATTTCTTTGAATTAAACATTTAAATAAAACTGGAAAGTATTTTCTGCTAAAAGTGTTATTTTTCTTTTTTGAACAGCAGAAATAGTTTCACACTTGAACAGATAAATAACCTATTGTACAATTTTCTACCAGAACTAAACTTAACTTATATAAATTAAAATATAAAGATAATTAGTAATAGTACTATTAATAAAAAGTAATAGTAGTAGTATTACTACAATTCCTAATTCAAAGATTACTAACAATTTTGTATTACCATTAATTTGTAACAGCCTAAATACTAAATAAAAAATTTGAAAAGTATTTTCATTTTGCAACTTTAGTTTCAATAACTACGTCACAAAGTTTGAATTACTACGTCACAATGTATAACGATTTTAATTATAAACGCTATAATTTCAGTGTCGACGTGAGCCTGGCTAGCTCAGTCGGTAGAGCGTTGGACTTTTAATCCAACGGTCAGGGGTTCAAGTCCCCTGTCAGGCTCCTTTATGAACTATTTTTTAGAAAATTATTTAATTTTATCATCTCAATTTAAAAAAAAATAGTTATGTTTGCCTATGCATTGTTTATTTTTTAAATTAATCATTTTTCATCTACTTACGAAGAATATACTTTGTTGAGTATAATTACGAGTAAATTAGTATTGATATAAATTTATTGGTAGTTATTGTTGGATATAAGAACTAAATAACAAAACTAAAACATAACTAAATAACATTTAAATAACAAATTTTTGAAAAGTTTAGTCTTTTGTAACTATAAACTATATATACTTAAAAAAGCTTATTTACTTAGTTTCTTAATATGATTTGTTTTGTATTGGCAACTACTTAACTATATAAACAAGAAAAGTATATTTCCAACGGGAGCTGCGATGGCCGAGTGGTTAAGGCGTTGGACTCGAAATCTAATGGGCATTGCCCGCTCAGATTTAAATCCTGCTCGCAGCGAATTATTTTGTTCTTGAATTGCTGTAGTATATAATTTATACAAATACAGAAGTCACCTTTTTAATTAATAGAAGATGTACAGATTTTTATCATTAATCATTTTAGTATTTTAAAGTGGGATGACTTTTCACTTAACTTATATACAAACTTGAGTCTAAAAAGATTTCAGAAATTTTTTAAATAGAGTTTTAAAAGTCACGACGACCTCCAAAAAATTATTTCTACAAAATTTGACTTTTTCTCTTAAATATCTTCTTTGTAAAAACTACTTAGTGTTTATTAAAAAAATTCGGCTTTAAAATTATTTAATGTGTTAAACGTATACAAAAACTGCGTAACCAAAGTGTTGTTTATTCAAGATTAAGAAATACTTATTTTTTTCTTGTTTTCGTGGTTATTATCATTTACCTTCTTTATATTTTTTTCAAGTGCCAAAGTGCACAATTTTAAACAAAAAATGCAGTTTATCTAAGACGCCAACACACGAAAAAGTGCACATTGCAATTGTTTTTTTATAAAAGTATAGGGAGGAACTTTTTAAACCACGAAAACATTTAGCAGCAAAAAATGAGCCCGATGAATAGGATTCTTGTTGACTTTTACTCTCAACATCTACAAAAAGCTTCTAACTAATGTTTCGCATTTTGCTCAAAGTAAGCTACAAATGTTTATATCGTGGATATACTGAATCTGTAGCCATTCTTATATTTACCTTTGTGTAAGAAAATTAAAATCTATCTTATGAAAAAGATTATTTTAAACAACTGCAGACAGCAAAAAACTTTCTTATAAGTTATGAGCAAGTAATTCTTTGAATTTATGTTGCGAATAAGTTGCTATGTGTAATGATACCGCAAAATTTCGATTTAAAAAACTAAGTTTAGTCAAAAAGAAAGTGATATTTCTTAAAATTTTTAGCAAATACTCTATACTAGAGGTTAAGAATAAATGAATAGTCTAAAGAAGCAGCTAATGTACTAGCAAATCATTTAAGCACATTTTATTGCTTCTAAAAAAAAGCATTTTAATAAGGAAAGTAGAAAAATATTTGTTGAAAAACTGTTCAATTTGTTTTTACATTAAAATAACTCGTAATTGTTAAATTTTTTAAAACTAGCTACTAAACGTCAGTGTGTTATTGTGAAGATTGAAATAAAAAGTTTATTTTGTTAAAAAAAAGCTTCTTAAGTAGTCTTTAAACAAATGTATGTTTTAGCAAATAAGCATTTACAGCTGATTTTTCACTGAAACTTAATGTACTTGTGTAAAGGGAGTTAAGTTTTGCACATTTCTTATGACGTTATTTTCATTCACTTAAAAGTAACACTTAATTTCGTTTTGGCTATTTTAAGATGATTTTAAAATATTATCTTAGAAATTAAAATAATTTTTATCTATGCAGATATTTGATAAATACTTTAAAAATGTTTATAGGAGTAACTCTCATAGTTAATTTTAACAATTGTTTTAAAAACAAAATTGTTATTTATTTACGAAATGTGATTGTTATTTCCTTAAAGCTTTTTCAAGCCATTTGTTTTTAAATTGTGTAGCGAAAAGGAGTAATTGATTATTTTAAACATATTTCAAAACATCTCCTTCCTCTATTTGTTTACGAATTTAAATTATTTCTTTCATTTGGGGTTTATTTAAAAACTTAATAGTTTTGTGATAATATTATTACAATTTAACTGTTTCCGAAACATTACACTTAATAAAAGTTACTTTACGAAAACAAAGTTTCTTTCTTAATATTATTAGTAAAACACTTGTTTTAATTATTGAAAACTTTTAAAAGTTAAAGCATTTAAATAGTCTTTTAATCTTGAGTGACTAAATATAACATTTATTTTAAAAAATATAAAACTAAATACATCTTAAAATATCAATGGACAACTACAACGAACAATCTAGTTCATGTCAGCCTATTATGACGTCACAGCCGTAAGTTTGATGAAGATCATCAAGTTCGATGTAATTAGATGAATCGATTCGTCACCAACTTCAACTTTTACTAAAGGTCATCGTCTGACTTAGCGGATGTTCGGACTCATTCAGTCGGCGACAACTACCTTCCTATTTGTAACAAACACAAAAGTTGTATGGACATTAGACGTTAGTTTTTCAACAAGATGATAGGAAAAGAAGTGGACTTCAGTAGACTGACTTATAAAAATTTGAACTAACACAAACATATTAAGTGTTTTAGTTGTTGTAAAAAGTTTTAATATATAATTCACTTATAACTTTGCATGTGCACTTATGTTATGTATATAAGTATTTTTTTCAAGTCTTTTGATACTTTCTATAAAGATTTTATTGTTTTAAATAGCAATATAAAAATAACTTAACCAGTGAAATGATTTTTTTAGTTTTTTTAAGAGGGGGAAAGAACCTAATATATAATAAATTTCATAAATTATGTTTTAATTTTAAAATCTAAGAAACAAATTTCAACTTAAAAAAAACAGGTTAAGGGAGTGTAGCAGTAATGCATGCTTCACTGCTTTCTTAATTGTATAAGAGAAGAGATTGCAAAAAGAAGATTAATTTCTCGGTATACTAACATTTCCAACCCGCGCTCAATTCCTACCCACACGACTCCAACCCGATCAAATCCCGCCCGAATCAAATCACACTCGAATCAATTCCAACCCGATCAATTCCCACCCGAATCAAATCCCACCCGATCAATTCCCACCCGATCAATTTCCACCCGGATCAATTACCACCCAAATCAAATCCCACCCAATCATTTCCCACCCGAATCAAATCCCACCCGATCATTTCCCAAACGAATCAATTCCCACCCGAATCAATTCCCATCCACATAATTCCTACCCGGTCAATTCCCACTATATTATCAAACCCGATTATATTTATTCTTGTACAAATTAAAAATTTTAATACGTTTGGAACTCACATTAAAATTTTATTTTTTGTATTTTTAAAAATCGTTTGAAATATGAAATTAGTAAGGTAAAAACGATTTTTTTATTTAAGCTAAAATTTTTACTGTTGCTTATTTTATCATGTTTTTAGTTTAATGTCTTTTTTTTTTGTTGATAACTACGATAATTAAATAATTACGACTTGCGAGCAACAAAAAGTTGGTCTGTTACTTGTAAAATGCTATCATTGTTACTAAAGTTTAATCTAGATCAAGTTTGAATAATAATTAAGTTTTTAGTATCGGTACCATTTTCTATCATGCTAACTAATTTATGTCCAATGAGTTTTTTTTTGTACGAGTTGAAACAATTGACATTGACACTTAATTATATTTTAGTTTTTGTAACTACTTAAAACAACAAAATAATATAGTACTGTACAACATAGTTTTTTTTAATAAGAACTTTGAAATTTTAAAATTATTTTAATGCTTATTATATTAAACTCTAGACCTAAACTACTTTTGTTCGTTTATGACTAGATTTTTTTAAGTAATTACGGCCGGCAAGGAAAATTGGCCTATCTTTTGTAAATTTATCTTCATTAAGAATGTAGTATGATAATTAACCAAAGATTTATAATTACAAATTTTATTAACCAATTTCAGAAATAAAAGAGTTTAATTACGAACAAAAGCGAAAGCTGACACAGATACTACAATATTTAAGTTATTGGCTTAAATTCCTTATATATAAATTGATTCAACTAAATCAATCCCACTAAAGAACTTAGAACTTTTTTTTAACGTTGAGTTCTACATTTTTAAAATAACTAAAATATCAACATTATTGAAAATGGAGAGATGAAAAATTGAATATATAACAATAACCAGACAAATTATCAATAAACTTTGTAAACAAAAGAATTTCTGAACGAACAAAAACTTATACAGATACTAATAAGTTGAAGTTGTGGGCTTAAATGCCTCTTATAAAAATCGATACTTGATCATGGCATTAATAATCAAATATTTTTTTTACAAAGTTTTACATCTTTAATACAACTGAAATTCAACATTAAAAAAAACGAAAAATTTTTGGGTTAGATTTGATCGGGTGGGAATTAATCGGGTTGGATTTGATTCGGGTGGGATTTGATCGGGTTGGAATTGATTCGGTAAATAGCGTATAGTAATCAAACGTTAATTTTAACTTTGGACGTCATGCGTTTAAAATCACTTTTAAATGTAAACTCTATTTTGAATGTAAAGTATACTTTGAACAGTAAACTAGTTTTGTGTTATTTTATCACCAATCACATATAAACTAAAACTTACTTGCAACTTTATTTTGTTATACATATTGCTATGATCACATATAAATTAAAATTGATTTTTAACATTGTACATACGTTCAAATGGTTTTATTTAATTGTAAGAAAAACTTTTGTATTGGCTCTCCAAATATTTTTTTTTAAGTTGATGTGACTTTTGTTTTATTTCTAATTGCAAAGAAAATAATTTAGTTTTTCGAATATTGAAAAACTAAGCATTCATGTTTTAATTAAAGTTTTGAAAAAGTAAACAAATTAGTCAGTGATTAATATTTACTTATTAAAAATTCATTATAATGCTAGTACAGTTTACCAAAAAAATTGCTAGTTTCATCAATTTAAATCTACTTGTTATAATTCAAAAAAGCTACGTATAATGTAGTATATAATTTAAATACTCAGTTAAACTTCGACTACTGGGTTGGCCGAGTGGTTAAGGCGTTGGACTTAAGTTCCAATGGACGATTGTCCGCGTGGGTTCGAACCCCACACCCAGTACTTTTTACGTGTAGTATTATTATTTTTCTTTTTATAACTGTAAGTTTTGAACTAAAAAAAGATTCGGCTTAAAAGCCTTATAAACATTATTTATTTAACTTAAGTGTTTAAAAATTACTTTATAAGTTCATAGTTTTAGAAGCTTGTAGTTTTTATGTTTAGTTGAGAAAGTTTTTAAGTAATTAATTATTAATTACAGTTTGATAACATCTTTTCCTGTCCAGTACTTTATTTTCTAGTAAATATAATAAATTATTTTGTTACTTTCAGCAAAAGTAAAAAAAAAACTATTTGCAACCTAAATACAAAAACGTACGATTGTGTAAGTTATAATTAGCATTATATTATATATACAAACGTCGACAAACTGTATAAAAAAACTATACTTTTTTCATTTTATTTACTTAAATATTTCTTAGCTTAACTTTAGAACTCAATTATACACAAAAACAATTAAAGTTAATTGATAGAAACATAACATCTAGTGAGTAAATTTTTTTAATTATTGAATACTTGGTTAAAATTAATTTATGACAAGAAACAATTCAAAAAATATTAAAACTTTAAAATTTTAGAATTTATTAAAAAAATTAAAGCTACTCAGTTTTATCGTAAAACAGATTTTCAAACTGTTTTGCTGCAAAAAACGTATTGAAATTACAAACTATGCAACAATCGACAAAAAATTGATAGTATATAGTTAAATTAAAAAAAAAATGTATAGATTTAAAATCTTTATAATTAATAATTTATTATTTTAAAGAAAAACAATTACAATATTTCACCGCAAAGCGGATTTTCAAACTGTAGATCTTACTCAAAAATATTTTTTTTATCTCAATTAGAATTCAAACAGAGTTCTGTAGATTATCTTGAAGTTTTTGATTTTACAAAACTAAATAAATAAACTTTTTAAATATAGTAATTTTAATTCAGTTTATAATACTTAAATAAAAACAATCACTCTTTTGTGTATGTTTTAGGTTTATTGATTTATAACTTATTTTTTAATGAGTTTAACAACTAAACTATCGAACACTACTTAAAACACTTTTTTTTTCGTTGATCCTTACTTACTGTTTTATCTCATTAAGATTATATTATGTTAAATACATGTCCACCGGAAGTCGAAACCGTAACTAGTGCTTGGAAGGCACCAAAGCTAACCGTTACACCATCGATGCTTGTATTGAAATGGAGAAATTACTGTATATAATCTTAAATAAAAATGCAGCTAGTTCTGTACTGCAGTCAAATGCTAGCATATGTGCGTTCAAGCGTTAATTTTTTGCCGTTAGCTCGACAAAATGATCTATATAATAATGCGTTGCAAACTTTTCAACGCGTTTTCGCTCGCTAGCAGAATTATACAAAGTTTATCTGCTAGTTTAAGCGGTAAACTCTCACGTGGTTTAACGCTTATGGCTATAAACTTGATGTTTATTTGTAAAAAATGTTTATTTCAAGTCGTGCATTTTATTTTGTAATTGCTTTTGTTTTTATTTGTATGTATCCATACGTGTGACCAAAGAATATTAAGTTTATGATTTTATTAAAATAAATATTTCAAATCTAAGTATGTTTTGATTAAATGATGACTGAGAAAATAAATTGAGGTGTTTATAAATGATAAAACTAATTGTAGAAATAAACTGCTAAATATATTATAAAATTTTCTAGGTAATGAAAATTTGTTATTTGAGTTTATAAACTGATTTAAGTCGTGGATAAGTAATAAATTAACATATCACTATACTACAACTAAACAAAGTATGACAATAAATAAATAACTAAAACTCAATAGTCACTTTAAGCTTGTAAGCTTGTCCTAAAAGTTAAACTAAAAAGTTTTACTGATTGTAATATAAATAAAGTTTCAAGTTTTATAAGCTAAGTCATCTTTTGATTAAAATTAATACTAGTTTGAGTACTATTTGATGTTTACAACAACTTTCAATTAATTAAATATTTCTCTTTTGTCACATAGTTGTACATTTATGTTTTGCTAGCTAGTAAAAAGTTGAAATATTTTGTCAAAGCTCATAAGTATATATTTTACATTAATACCAAAATTCTAAATTAATTAAACAGAGAACGTTTGTTCTAACAAAGTTTGCACTCTTAAAAATACTACATGATTGAAAACTTAAAAACCTTTCAAATTATTTAAACATTTTTTTCATTTCCTAGTTGTCAGTATAATAGTAAAACTTCTAAATTTTTTGAAACAATATTGTTAAAAACGAAAAAATGTATATTTATAGCTAAGTGAGATTCAAATGTTAAAACATATAAGTCTAGTTTTAAATATTTCTAAGGGTAGACCTTCAGCTAATTTAATTTAAATTAAAACCAATCTTGTAGCAATTACTTCTATATATCAATATAAGTTTCATTTAGGCTAATAATTTGCTAAGTATATTTAAAGTCAAATTTTTAACTTAAACAACACAATTGTATTGTGCAGCATTTTTTACTTTGTACTATTGAATATGTTCATAAGCTTTCAAAGATCATCAGACCATATGCTTTCGGTAAACTGAAAACGGATTCGTCCTTATTAGGACTCATCAGTCAGTCACAACCGAAAAACCTATAGCCATCTATCTACAAACGGTTTATCATGTTTTCACATGAAGCAACCATTTGATGGCATTGATCAGTAACTTCAGCATTGTCTTTTGCTGTACAACGTTCAATACATTGTCCACTAGGCAAGACATCTGGTACGCTCGTATCAATCAACAAAAACTGATGATCAGATGGAATGACTGAAGTCTGATGATCAACTCTTTTGTTAAACTTGAGCTTTTCTCACGGCACACGATAGTCCAGGCTTCTGCACTGCAGACTTTCGCCGATTTTTTCGTCGTTTGAAGCTTTTAAAGAGAATCAATTCAAGGTACAACAAGTTTATATACGCAATATTACGCTCACTGCCAAGTGTTTCAGTAGTGTAGTGGTTATCACGTTCGCCTCACACGCGAAAGGTCCCCGGTTCGAGCCCGGGCTGAAACAATTTTACTTTCATTGTACAAAAAGTTTTCATTTTTGTCAAACTTTTTTATTAAGTGTTTCGCTTATATTGCATGTAATTAATAAGTATATTTTTGTTTGTAAGCTGGAAGTTTAGTAAAGTTTTCTATCTTTTTAGTTCTGGTTTTTTTTGTTTTGAACTTTTTAAGTGATTTATTTATTGATTATTGTGAATTTGATTATATCTAATTTTAGATCTTCTAGTTTTATTTAATAAGTGAACAGCTAATATTTTTAATACAAAAGGTATGTCAACTTTTATAGTTGAAAAACATAGTTAAAATAAAACATTGCATTTCTTTACATCGATGACAAAACAAATATTAATATCGAACAAGCAAGTTTTTTTTTATTACACATACTTATTTTTTTGTTTATAGCTTCAGATAAACTATTTGCAGAGAAAAAGAAAAAAATCTACTAATATCAAAGATACCTTATGTTTAAAAATAAGTAGTCTAAAAATTGTGAAAAAAATCTTTTATTGTTAGGTTCGTAGAAGTCAATGTTTATAAACGAGAATATTAATTTGAAAAGTACAACTTTACTTAAGAAAACAGTTTAGTAGATTAATAAAAGTTTTTTTTTATAAACTTTGAGTTGTACTTAATTTTACACTACTTTTCGTTATTAAACTGACGGACGTTTCTCTGTTTAAAAAAAATTAGGACAGTTCTGCGGGTTTATCAAAGTTTTCAAAGTAACTTTGAAAACTGTTACTTGGAAGCTTTAGATAAATCCGTAAAGACTTTTTAACTTCATTAACACGGAGAAACGTGAGTCAGTTGAATAAAAAAAGTAGTGAGCAAATTGTTGTTTTTCTGCGAAATTATTTCGTTAGCAAGTGTATTTGAGTTGTTTTAATAAATATTTAAGTTTAATAAACTTGTCATAACAGCAATTCTAAAGCATTTTACGTAATCACTAAGTGTTTCATGAAGCTTTAGGTATTTAATTTTATATTTATCTTGGTTCTCTCACTATACATATTTTTATTTAAATAAAATTGGTTTTATAAATAAGTTACGACTCATGAAAGTCTAATAAAAAACTGTTACAAAAGATATTCGGTATTTAAAAATTTCAACACGAAAAAATGTACAGATAATTTTAAAAGCAATCTATTGTTATTAAAGATAGATTATAGCATTCTTATATGTCATTTATAAATCATAATTAACTAATTTAAGAAATAAATGATATTATGACTTTTATGTAAAAACACTGAGTCGTAAAACTGTTAGGAATTTTTGTTTTTAAAACATTTATTAAGCTTTATTTATCTAAATAGTACGACACTGTCAAATTTTTACTAATTTGTTGTTTAAATTAGACCATAAAAACTTAAAATTTTTGCTATTTTCTTGTATTGTAATACAAAAACCTATAACTTGCTTGATTAAACCATAAGGCGTTGTCTTTTATTTACTTATATTTTTACTACGTTAATTTAGTAGCGTACCATTAAATTATATTTAGTGACTTGCTTAAACTAAAGTTTAAATAATTGTTAAAACAATGAAAAAATAAAAACCTTTCATTACATAAGTTACAAAGCAACTTTTAGTTTTAAATATAACTACATGAGCTTGTTTTATATTTATAACTGTTGCTTAATTTGTACATATTCTAAACTTACAAAAAAATGTTTTGCTTAAAAACATTTTACTTTAGTGCTTCTGAACCTTTTTCTAGTGGCGGAACCCTTTTCCAAAGTTTAACTTTTCCGCGGAACTCCTAATTTCAATTTTACATAAAATGTTTAAATAAATAAATGTTTTTTTTTTAATTTCGAAAGGCTTCGCGGAACCCCTGAGAGACGTTGCGGAACCCTAGGGTTCCGTGGAACCCCATTTCAGAAGCACTGTTTTACTTTATACATTTTGTAAACGTTGTAATCACTATAGAATTTCAAATATCTCAATATTTACTGAATATAAATTAAAAAAAAAATAGTTACTAAAGTTTAATGTTAACTTGAAGTTAAGTTTATTTTTATGTAATCAACGATGTATATTCAACTTTAAGTTTCCATTTTCTTTACTACTAAACAATTTTAGCTGTACTAGTTTAGTAAGGTTTAATTACAGTTTTAACCTAAAAATTTATAGTTATTTTTTGCGTCTACATTCTTGCATTTCGTAATTTGTATAAAACTTAAAACAAAACTGTTCAAATTGTTATGGTTTTACAAAAGGGTTTCACTCTAATCAAATAATACTTGAAATATAAATAACTAAGAGCTTATCATTATTGTTTAATATTGTTTTTATTTTCGAAAACTGTTTTGAGAAATTGAATTGATTTACAACATTCACAGATGATAAAAGACTTTAGTTGCACTGTTATTTAAATTTAGTTGAGAAATTTCTGTTATAAGACTTTTATTAATAACGTGTTATAAAATTAGTTTTAAAAATATAGATAAGTAAAATAAGACCTAAGCTGATAACTATTTAATGTTCTTACTAAAGTAAGAAGTAATACGCAGTAGTAAAAATAAGTAGAAGTTTACACTACTAACCAATACAATTTATACTATCAAAAAGTTATCCAGCCTGGGATTTGAATCCAGGACTTCCCTCACTCTGAAAAATCACAACTACAGATTAACGGGCCACTTGGTAAATGAGACTGTATTGCATTTATAATCTTGCCAACCAGTGGCGTAGCGAAGTATTTTGGTCAGGGGGTTCGCAATTGTTTTCTCAAAAAAAACCTAAATTAAAACTTTTGTAATAAGCTATAAATAGATCTTTTTATAAGTAAAAAACTTGAAAAAAAATTCAATAAGTAAAATAAGTTCGAAGTAACTGTTGTAAAAATTACTTATACATTACAAAATTAAACAATTAAAAAAAAGTATAAATTTCATTACAATTACTTATACTTGCACAAATGTAAACTTATTAAATAAAAATTGTTTTTACTACTAACAGTAAACTTTATATCTTTAAAAATGATTATATTCAATAAAACGAAAGTATCTGTTTTATTTACGAAAAACATATCAATCTCTTTAATATACAATAAAACAGTGATAAGAACACCTCATTGCACATAATTTATATAAAAGTACACAGAAGTTAAAATAGATCAACTTTATAACTGTTATTACAGTTTGTTTACAACTTTGTAAAATAGTTAAAGATATGTTTTTTAAATTTAATTCATCTGATTGTACTTGTTTAAAATAATTATCACAAACAAAGTTTATTTCTCATAGGCCGACACGCTTTTTCTTGTATGTTTACAAAAATAAAGATCAGAAAACTAGCAGTAGTCTTAAACTTTATTGTAGCATAAAAAAAAAACTGGTAAAATTGTTTAATTTTCCTTTAAGCGTGTCGTATTTTTTTAAATTTTTTGTAGAAAAATAAGCTGCCATAACGTTATACAGTGCTTCCTCGCTAATCCGGTCCTCGCTAATCCGGTTCCTCGCTAATCCGGCCGGTTTTAGTCGAGAAGTCACTTATTTACTTTAGCGTTTTTAGCGTTTAACTTCATTTTACTTCGAATAAATTATTCAATTTACGTTTTATAAGTATGCAAGCAATGTATTGTTACGTCATTATAAAGTATCATTTGTATAATCTTAAGTTTTTTTTCATACTTTTCCCGCTCAGTTGTAACAAACTTGTTTATTATTCATTTGCAATTTTTTGTCTTTGCTAAGCAAGTTACACTTTAATATACTACAATCAACATATCTGGTTAAAAAATGTTTAAGACAGCAAAGAAACGAAAACGCGTTCAACTAACAATTGAAAACAAGTTAAAAGTTTGCGAAATGGCAAACAATAATGTGCCTAAAGCTGTTTTAATGAGCCAGTTTAACATTGGTAAGTCAACTTTAAATGACATTTTGAGAGGCGAAGAAAAGTTCAAAAAGTTTAAAGCCGAAAAGGAGGAGCTGGGACTAATTGGAGCTGCTAAAACGGCAAAAAAAGTAGAGGGAGGCGTCTTTGACAAGCTAGACAGCGCCCTTCACATTTGGTTTCGTCAGGAACGCGAATAGGGTTGTCCAATAACTGGCCCAATACTGTTAGAAAAAGCCTCCGTGAGTTTTCTGCTAAGAAACGAGAAAGCACTGTAAAACAATCTTCCATTCTTTCTTTTTTCAAAAAAATCTTAATTTAGTAAAAGTGTTAACAGTGTAGTTTTTTTCCACTAATTTAGAACTTATAAAATTTTGTTTCGTTTAGTTTTGTCTGCTTTAATTCATTTTTCTTTGAATAAAGTAAAATAAATTAAATTAACAGAAATTTTATAGTACGTTTTGTTATATACATTCATAATATAACTAAGGTAGATAATTTGTAAAAAAAGCGATATTTTGTTCTTATCCGGCCAAAGGCAAATCCGGCCGTATTTTCAAAAAAATCTTGCCCAATTTGGCCGGATTAGCGAGGAAGCACTGTACTACACTGCACTAACTAGTTGCGTACTTTTTGAGTCTAAAATCTTATGAAATTAATGAGGTTATAGAATTTTTCCTTATGGAGTTTTTCATCAACATCGGTGCGCATTTTCGTTTGCGCACCGAATCAGTATATTGGGTAATTTCTCTAACTTGTCACTAATGGGTATTCAAAATTTCGTTTAACTTTTCGAATACTGGATAAACATAGTTGAAAAAGGCAAATTAAGCAGAAATAAAAAACAATGAAGGATAAAGATATTACATTCTTTTTTTTACTTCTTTTCGTTTTTTGGGTGGCACGCATGCGCCAGTGTCCCTCCCCACGCTACGCCCCTGTTACCAACTATAAGTTAGAACACTGCACTTCAAGATACCTTAAACTATTCTAATTATATTTTTTACAAGTAAGATAATCGCTTCACAGTCTTTAAAATACTTAAGAAGTATTAAAAATAAATGTAATTTTGCACTTATCAGAAAATATTAATAAAAGCAGTTTTTAAAAGCTTACTAAAAAGCTTTAAAATAGATAATTTATTTAAAATAACTATAAACACTATTACATTTTATACCACTTTAGTTTTGTAACTTAGGTAAGAAAATAATACATATATCAAATATAAGCATAACCTAATTAAAAAGGTTTTATTATTTATCAACATTTAAAAAACAACAAAATTTTCAAAAATACTACACGTTGACTTCTTTAACCTACAGGTGATTTTAGTAAACAAGTTTACATGATTGTGTATTAACAACTTACATACTTAACTTAACTTTCATGTGTTTAAAGTGTTACAGCTTGAAAGCTTTACTTGAAGTCTGAAAAACATTTGTTATTTATATTAAATAAAAATTATTTTATACTTAAAATAGCATTTATTTATCAATTTAGTATACTAGTTTCATCATGCATTTAAATAATATACCATTTTATGAAACGTAAATTGTTTTAGTATTAATTTATTTTTATAAGATTACTCGAAAATCATTAAACTTTTGTGCTACTACTAGACTAAAAATGTGTGTAATAAGCTTTAATAAAATTTTAACTGAACAATTTATAACAGAACAAAAATATGTGGAGGTATAAAAAAATTTGTAAATATTTTTGTTTTTGTAACTGACGACAAAAACAAAGTAATTCAAACAAGTAACTTATTTACTAGTTTAAATTAGACTGTTATTGTTGCTAGACTACACAGAAACTACTTTAAAACATAATTTAGAGATAATAAAAAAATTGCAGTATGTGTTGTTGCTTATTTAAGTAAAGCTAAGTACTTTTATAAAATAATTAATTAAGGTTAACTATTAAGTTTCTTAATTTTAATCACAACTAGTTTTCGATACTTATACTATGTTTGAATAAGTAACCATATAGCATCTGAAAAATTTAACTGTTAACATAATGTTAATATAACAATCATTAATTTAAACAAATTTAAATTCAAACAAACAGATTAAAACAAATAAGCTTAAGATTTGAAAAGAAAGTTTTTTTTTTCTGTTTTAGTTAAAAATATTTGGCTTACGCTGAGTTATATTTTGAGCGAACGTTCAAATTTTATAATTACATCAAAAGAGCCTTAAGTTCTAAGGTATGATATAAATTGAATTTTAAAGTATTATTTTACTTTTCTTAAAAAAGTAAGAAACTCAAAAATCGTATGTTGTACATAGAATATATCAGTATTATATAAAACATGAACCGAACCGTAAAATTGTTAACCGGTAATACACAATAAAAGAAATCAATGAGAGTTTGAATTTAAATTTATCAAATATGTAGCTGTAACAAGACTTTACTGCAAGTGCCCGGCTAGCTCAGTCGGTAGAGCGTTAGACTCGCAATCCAACGGTCGTGGGTTCGAGCCCCACGTTGGGCGTGGTTTCTTTTTGTTTTTTGGTGAATGAACTATCTTTTGATAATAACATTGTTTTATTACAGCTGATTTGTGTTTTTTATTTATTTTTTTTAATATCAAACAGAATCTAAAACAACATATTGTTTAAGCAGGGTCAACAGAACAATATTTATGAATGTATATTAAAAAGAAAATAGGTACAATTTATGACCCGTTTTTTAACGATATTTTCTAGTAAATATAACTACTAGTTAACTTTAAATGGTAGTACATAATTAAGTAGGTGAGCTTGACTTTTGATTTTTGACTTGACAACTAAACCATGAAAAAAATACAGTTATGTAAAAATTAAAAACAAGAGTATTAGTACATTCCAACAAATAACTAGCTACTCGATTTTTTTTTTCAATATCTTGTATCTAGTCATGAAAATAATTACTGAATTACTTGCTTACTACTTGATTCAAACTTTATAATTTCAAAATAAAGTACAGTTAAAAATTGAATATTTACATCAGTAGTCATTCTACAATTTTTATTAAAGTTTCATAAAGCTTGCTAAAATTAGTTTGAAATTATTCATTTCTACTTAAAACATTTACATCATTCCATTCTTACATGCAATAATATTTCACTACTGTACTAAAAATACAAAAGTGCGTCGAACCCGGAACTGGTGCTTGGAAGGCACCAATGCTAACCGTTACACCATCGACACTTGTCTCAAGTCGAAAAATTACTGTATATAAACCCAAATGTCAAGGCAAGTAAATCTGTAGCGCACTCGAATGCTAGCATATGTTCGTTCAAGCGTTAATTTTTTTGCCCTTAGCTCGACAGAATGTGCTATAATATTTCGCTGCAAATTTTAAACGTGTTTTTGCTCGATAGCTTTGACGCTCGTTGAAAATAATCACGTGGTTTAGTAAACTGCAAACTTATAGAGAAATTTTGCTTGTCGGTCGTTGAATTTTAATTTACGTTGTTCGTTAGCTGTTGTTTAAAACTAATTAGTGAATTTCTTGACGTCATATTTAAGTTTTAGCTACTATGGTTTAAAAAAAAATTGTTTATAATATAGAACTAACGATGAATGGTGTTAATAGTCTAATCAAAAATTAAGTATTTTCCTACAGCTTTCTTTAGGTTGTCTCGTTACAGAGATGTTAAAGGGGTAATAGGATTATTATAGTATATTAATACAACAATCAAAACAACACTTATATTTATTTACATAAACTAAACAACACAAAGATACAATTACATCACTCTATACGAGAACTAAAGTTAAACACACAAGAAAATATTAGTTCTTAAATCTAACGTGTTTAAAATGCATTTTAACTTAAAGCACACTTGCCGAAACTGCTACTGCTACTGCACTGTAATTGCAAGTCAAATTCCGTTTTATAAGCACTAAAACAAATGTAACTCCTTTAAGTAAACAATATTGTTTATTGTTTTAGAAAATTGTTTTAAGAGTTATAAAAATTGTTTTGCAAAAGCTTGTTTTGAGAATAATGAAAATTGTTTTTATTATTACAAAAAATTCCATATTTATTCACGAGCTTTAAAATATTAAAATGAGATGCTAATATCATTACATTGTTTCTTTTTAAATTTTCAATTTTAACGTTAAAAGCCTGGTAAAATTAATTAATTAAAAAATAATTAAAATCCTTAAAATCCTACTTAACTTTAAGCTTTTTAGACATTATCAAAAGTCCGGTTTAAAAAAAGTAAGAAAAAGAAACTGTATTTCTTATTATCTCAAAAATTACATAATCTACAAAAACTTAGATAAAACACAACATAAAGACAAAGTAAGTAACAATGATAGTCATTTAGTTGTCCTCCAGCTTCTTATCCTTGGGGTTCTTGTCCTTGTGCCTGTTGTCCTCGGGCTCGTCGTCGGGCTGTTATCCTCAGGTTGTTAATAGAGGCTTATGAACCATCAATTGGATCATTGACAACGTCTTGTTTCTTTTAGGAAACATTTGACTTTCTGTCTTCTAGCTGGTTTCTGAATCAGAAAAACATCACATCGATTGGCTTCGGAAACAATGACAGCAGGAATTTTGATCGTGACGTCATAGAATAAACACAAAATCTTCAATCAATCTTTTGTTTATTGTCGTACTTATAAACAACAAAACTTTTAAAGTTTCATGCAGTAGCAAGGTGTCAGGTGTGCTTAAAACTGTGGTTATCAAACGACAATTTGCTTCAAACAACGTTAAAAAGATACAAACGCAACAATTTATTTAACAAGCGACGACTGCTAAATTCAAGGGGAGTTTATTTTTGATTTCTTTCAAAGGGAAAATTTTAACACAACTTTATACTTGAACTTGAAACGAGTAATAAAATGTGGCAAGAAACTTGCCATTTTACGACTAAGAAAGATGAAAACTCATTCAAACACATTTTTAAACTTCAATAACATTCTGATTTATAGCAAATACAATCTATACTTTAGAACAATCAATCAGCAGATCAAAACAATAAACTAGTAGTAGTAAACACATAGGAAAATTAGTCTATAATTATCAGCTAAAACTTCGACGTTATTAAGAAGAAAAATTCTGCTGTTGTAATTCTAAATTTTAATGCGGTTCTTACTTTACATCTCTATGCTTAGAAAAATATAATAACTGCGCTCTCTTGGCAACTTATAAAATGCAATTTTGCACTAAAATACTGCGTCCCCTGACGACTTATGCAAATTGCAACATCTTCAAAGAACATTGTGCACTAGAGTAAAAAGACTGTGCTTTTTATAATCGAAAAACTGCGCCCCTATGCGACTTATGTTAGTTGCAACTTATATTATACCCTTAGCTAAAAAGATTAAGCTTTTTAGGATCGAAATACTGCGCACCCATGCGACTTATGTTAGTTGCAACATATATTGTGCACTAAGAAGAAGAAATATTATGCTCATTAGCAAATAAAATAAGCACCTAAGCACTAAAAAAGCATATATAAAACTATACATAGAAATCACCGCAAAAATTATATAGTACTTCCAGCAAAAAATCCTTGACATCAAGCTTCACTTTTAACAAAACTAAATAAACCACTACCACACACTTGTATTATAATTGTAGACTTGCTGTTTCAAAGTAGAAAGTATACACACAATTTTTCTTACTATTATCATAGTGAAATGTCGCAAAGTAAAGTATTATCGCAAATTATACTGTCAAAATTTTAAACTCGTTAAAAAGTTGTTTAGTAATAAACTAAAGTTTTTTTTTCGCTGCGTTTTTTAATTGATAAGGCACCTAATTCCTAAATATCAGAAGATTCCTAAAATACAGGCCACACATGGTTTCCAATGTCTCGATACAGAGATGTTAAAGGGGTAATAGGATTATTATAGTATATTAATACAACAATCAAAACAACACTTATATTTATTTACATAAACTAAACAACACAAAGATACAATTACATCACTCTATACGAGAACTAAAGTTAAACACACAAGAAAATATTAGTTCTTAAATCTAACGTGTTTAAAATGCATTTTAACTTAAAGCACACTTGCCGAAACTGCTACTGCTACTGCACTGTAATTGCAAGTCAAATTCCGTTTTATAAGCACTAAAACAAATGTAACTCCTTTAAGTAAACAATATTGTTTATTGTTTTAGAAAATTGTTTTAAGAGTTATAAAAATTGTTTTGCAAAAGCTTGTTTTGAGAATAATGAAAATTGTTTTTATTATTACAAAAAATTCCATATTTATTCACGAGCTTTAAAATATTAAAATGAGATGCTAATATCATTACAAGGTGAAAAAGAATACCTTAATAGCTTACGCTATCAAGAATAATTATTATATACTACATTTCAGATGAATCATAAACAAATACTTGTTGAATTTTTTTTTTCAAATATAAATACCAAATTCTCATTAGCTACAAAAATTACTAATTTCATTAAGTTATGTTAATTTTAAAGCTATGGCTAAAATTTTCTTAATTTAGTAAAGTATAAATAAAATTCTCATTCTCATAGCCACTATTTAATTTATAATCTAATAAAATAGCTTTGTATGAATTAAATGTTAATTAAAGATTAATCGTACTTATGAAAGGATTCTATCAACTATTTTTTATTATACAATTTCAACTACCATAACCTTACGATTTTTAATGGGATCAGAAGATTAAACTAGGCTAAATATTTTTATCCAAGTATAGTCTTGAGCAATTTGTAGAATAGTTTACTGAACGACAAAAATAAAATACCAAAAGTGTTTGGTCCTAGGACCTGGTGCACGAAAAAACGTTTCTGTTATCGAGTCGTACACTACAAATAGAATATAATTAAGGACCTTTCCAAATAAATACATTTAATAAGAAAGAAATAGTTCCCTGGTTTTATTGGTCATCATCGTGCTTACACAAACGTAAAAAAAGGATATACCTATTAATGTTTCATTCACAAATTTTACCTACTGCTTATGGTATGTTTGTATGCAAACATTTTAATTGTCTAAATTGACACGTCTAAAAACATTATTAATTTTTAGTTTTGTTTTTTTAACAACCGGCTTCTAAAATGTTTGACAAAGTTAGATATCAAAGTGACAACTTGGTTTTAACAAAACTTAAGTAAATTTTGATATTTTTACAAAATTTCTCAACTTTTTTCTACTAAGCTTAAGTAGTTGCAACTGTAAATTTGTTTCAGTTTTCAACCAAATAATGTCTGTTATTATTTAAATAAACGAAAATAAAATGGTAAATTAGTTTTATAAATAAATAAGCTAGTTTTAAATTGTGATATACAAATTTTGGTTAGTGTTACTATCAAAATTTTCTAGTTTGTACATGAATTGTTTTACTGTAATAAAGATAAAATAAAATTTCAAAATAAATATTCTATTTAAAAATGGTTATGATTTAAAAATGAACAAAAACTAAATATTTAGCCGCTAATAAAATAGTTAAAAAAAAGTAAATACTAAAATGCAATAATATTCAAGTCGCATAAGATCAAAGCTAAATGAACACTTGATTGTTTATATCATCACAACAGTTGCTACTTTTGATAAGCAAATGCAGATACGCTGCATTTGATAATCACTTGGTTTATATACTATAAATTTTGAAGTTGCAACAAGCATTGTTGGTTCAGTGGTAGAATTCTCGGCTGCCACGCGGGAGGCCCGGGTTCGATTCCCGGACAATGCACTTTTGCTTATTTGATTGAATATTGTCTTAATTTAGTTTGTTTTATTTTTTCTTATCACACCCGAGAGACTGAATTATTTAAAAAAGATTTTTTTTAATTTCTTTTCAACAAAAAAAAGGAAAATTTTATAAATTACTTTTTTAAATTTTTTAACGAGTTTACCCTAAAAACTTAAAATTTATTATTTTGGTTTTTTATTAAAGATAACGAGTTGTTTTATACAACAATAATAACCAGCTTAACAGTTTTGTTTATTTTTCATTACTTACTGCTTAACTTTTCAAACTATAAACCAGAGAACAAGTTATAAATGTATGCTTTTTGAGCTCGTACTTTAAACACAGCCAAAAAAGTGCAAATTTGTCTAAATTATTGTCCTTCATACTAAAGCTAAATCTAAATTACTAGTTATTTAATATATAAACCAGAGTCTCTGTAGTCTATTAAGTTTTTAAATGACTTTTTATTTGGTTTAGAAATTGTTGAAAGTCATGATTTTAGTTTTTCTTCCTGATCTTATTATATCACCTCTAATTGTAAACTATGCCATAAATACTTTTCTATGATAACTTTATATAAACTAAAATGTGATCCAAGTTTAAGTGTTTTTGAATCTAAATAAATCACAGTTTCACTGTTTTTTATTTTCTTTTAACAACTAAAACTTAGTCCGGCTTTTTTGAAATAATTTTTATTAAAGTTTCAACTGTGTTGTACATGATTAATAAAATCATGTTTTGTTTAATGCATTTGAATAACTTGCTTGGTGTGTTTATTAACTTTGTACTAATTCGTATTAGTTTTTATATATTTTAACTAAACATGTTTAAAACTAAACTTCTTAACACTTATTTAAAGGAACAAGTTTTTCTTAAGAATAAGTTACACTTTCTACACAAACTTTTTACTTAATCAAAAAGTTCGAACTTAAGCGGCAGAATTTTTACATTTAAAATTAAGTATCAAGGTTATTTGTTATTCTTAGCATTGCCTTTTTGTTTTTGTAATCATAAAACAATGATAGATCAATCGGCTTTTGTTGGTTACCATTAATATATAAATGGTGCAAGTTTCAATATTAACGACAGAACTAACTTAAAAGTATAACAATTATTTCAATAAAGTCTTCTAGATATTTGTTTTTTGAAAATAAAAGATGACAACAATTAAATGAATTATTTTTAAAATACTGCCTTTAAATACTTCATTAATAATTTTTAACAGTAATGTAAGTTTTATCACTAAAAAATTATTTCGTTAAAGAAAAAACTAATATAAAATAAGGAGTTTGCGTGTTTTAAAAAAATAAAAATAAACTACCATTTATTATTGTGTTTAAATATTTGATGTTTTGTATATTTATCTAGAAATTTAGTTGTTAACAAACTATTTAAATTATAACATGTTTTTTTAGTAAAATACTTCTTTATAAAATGATATTTCAAGAAATAGTTAAATTTGTTGATTTTAAAAATTAAAATGTAAAATAAAACATTATTTATATTAATCACGAAAAACATAAAGTCCTTCGAGCCGGAGTCGAACCAGCGACCTATGGATTTCTAACAACTTGCTACAGTCCACCGCTCTACCAACTGAGCTATCGAAGGTGCAGGAGTACTGCACAAATTTGTGTTTATAAACGTTAGTGTTTGAAGCACTTGTGCACTTAACAATTGATTTTGTTTATTTAGTACATCAACACGGCATATTTTAACATAAGTATGCTTTTAAAGTTGAAAATTTTTTGATTGCTTTTATCAACTCACTAGTATGGCCTTATGCGCTTCTACTGTTAAGTTAATATATGCGTACCAATTGAAGTCTTTAAAGCTTAAAAATTTCTAAATACCAATTTACAAACAATATTTTGGAAGTAGACATTTATAATAATTTTTAATGCGTACCAACTGAGCTACCGAAGGTTGTTATAGTAACCATGATTGTTTTTTCTATATACTTAAATAATAACTGCATACCTTTACAATTTTTTTTAAAGAAGCTTGTAAACACCGAGAATAATATAAAATTAAATTAGCTTGTTTACATGTGGTTTAAATTGTAATTGTAACCTATCATAGTTCTTAAATCTAAGTTTTTGCACAATTTTATTTGTAAACAGATAAATATGTTTTATATGCTTTTATAACTAAACAAAAATTAAATAAAAAATTTAAAATTGTAAAATAAACATTTTATAGATACATTCTAAACTTATGTAAAACAAGTATTACTTTTAATTTAGATTAAAAACATCAAATTTAATAAAAGCTACCATAAAATGTAGGAAATAGTGTTTACAATAAAATTGAAATTGTTTACACTTTTGAAATTTTTTTATAAAAAATGAACTAATAAATGTTTATAAGTTAATAAATAAATGTTGCAGTGTTAAAATTTACATAAATTACAATTAACAAGTCATATTTTTAAACGGTTTAAAAAAATTTAAATTTAAATAAAACAGTAACTGATTTTATAAACGAAAAGTAATTAAGACTTATTTTCGTAATAAACAAATACAAACAAAACTATATAAATGTATTAAAGTATTAGTAAATAAATTTACACTAAACTTTCAAAGTATAATACGACTTTTTGGAATTAATTTCAAAGAAAAATACGGAGATGGCTTTGAACCCACGCGTGCAGATCACAAACTGTTATGACGTAAATACAGAGTAGTTTTTTTTTTAAGAATTCCACACAATGAAAACTAGAAATTTTAAAATACAATTTAAATTATAAACATACCCTAAAGAGTTAGTATGTCACAAACTGCATATGTCACAACAGTTTTGTGACGTAATAATGGAAACGTTAATTAATGCATTATAAACGCTACGAATCGCTTGTAATCACATGGGGGTCTGGCTCAGATTGTAGAGCGCTCGCTTAGCATGCGAGAGGTACCAGAACTATGCCCGGCTCCTACACATTTAAATAATGGTTACAATATATACTTTTATCTTATTTGATTTTCTTTTAACAATTTAGCTAAAATAAATGAGAGCACAACACTCTTTATTATTTTACTTGTTTATTTTTTTTGTTTAATATGTAAAAAATACTAATCATTAGTAATAAAACAAGACCTTACTTTTAATACACAGCTTATTGCAGATCTTATTAGAAAAAAATCAGCTCATTGTTTTAATTATACATAATTTTTAAGAACTTATATTTGTCTGAACAAGTTTAATAAAGTTTTTAATAACTTATGATTACTTAATTCATTTTTAATTTTGCAAAGTCAAACATGATTTAGTTAATAAAAAATTATTTAGTAAAATTAAATATGATTTAAGATATTCAAAGTGTAATAAAAACCGAAAGGTTTTTTCGTACACTAGGTCCTTTGATTAAATATTTTTGAGTGCTTTTTTAGCCGTTCAATAAACTATATAGTAAAATCAAACATGACTTAATTTAGTCCAGCATGATTTAGTAAAACTAAACGGATTTAATAGAGTCATACATGATTTAGTAAATTTATACATGACTTAGTTTAAAAAAATTCTGATTTAGTTGATTAAAACATATTTTAGTTAGGTCAAACATAATTTAGTAAATCAAACAAGATTAAGTAAAGTATAAGTCATACAAAGGTTAGTGAAATCAAACATGATTTCGTAAAATAAAACTTGATTTAGTAAAATTTAACCTGATTTAGTTAAGTCAAATTTGATTTGATAAATTCAAACATGATTTAATAAAATTTAACCTGATTTAGTAAAGTCAAAAACTTTAGTAAAGTGAAAAATTATTTTTTAAAGTCTGACACGATTAAGTAAAGTCATACATTATTTAGTTTAAAACATTTGTTAGATTCTGATTTAGATAATTGAAATATTTTCTAGTATAGTTAAACACAGTTTAGTAAAGTCGAACAAAATTTGTTCCTTTTCTACTTATGTTTTTATAATAAACAAATTGTCTGAAAATAATTTAGTTTATGTAAAGCAAATACTTTTCATGGGTGAATTGAAATAGCGAAAATGTTGATGTAATTCAGTATTTGAATTTGTATGATGTATATAAACGTTACAAAATATTTTGACCACAAGCCTCGATAGCTCAGTCGGGAGAGCGTCAGACTGAAGATCTGAAGGTCCCTAGTTCAATCCCGGGTCGAGGCATGCCTTTACCTACTTAAAATGTACTTATCTTTTGTTCATGTTTAAATCACTTTACCTTATATAGTGATTTATTTAACATAGTTGTTTTGTTTCTTAACGTATATATTTTTTCAACGTTATGTAGTTGTGCTTTTTTATGATTTATGTTACAATGGTTGTGCTTTATGCATTACAATCCCCAAGGTCTGAGTTAGGAGAATACTTTTACTAATTAAATATAAATAAATGCTAAATCTATGGAGTTGTAAACTTTTTAATACTATATATCTTATTTAAGTTAGAGTCCAGAACACCTTAGTAACAACTATCTTAAAAACTAAGTATGTATAAGTATCAGAGTGATTAGTTATTATGTACTGTTATATATAATACAAGTAAAAACTGTGCTAACAAAGTTTATTCTAAGAAAAGCAATCAAATAAACTCACTAAAGAAGCAACTGAACAACATAAGAGTAACAAGAAAACAATAATACTCTCTGGCGCTAGTGTGTGGCAAGAATATAGGCAAAAAATAACAAAAATATTTTTTTGTAGCATAAGTTACTTAAGTAAGTTTTAGTTATTCGAAATTACATTTGTTTATTTTATCAAGTTAAGTTTTACTAAGTTTGAAATATGTTCACCATTAACTGTAAGTTTTAAGAGACTGAAATAAAATTTAAAAGTTGTTGAGTTAGAATTTTAAATGTTTAAGCGACTTTAAAAGTAGAAAAAGCTTAAATATTATAAAACTTTTTCTAAATGTAGTTTGAACAGATAAAAAAAAAGCTTTATGATAATCTTTTCGAATAATCACTCAGTTTATAAACAGAAAGGTTGTAATTATTTAATTAAAAGTAAGAGGGACTTAACATTTATTTTCTTGAAAAGTATAAAGTAAAGTGTATAAGTATTTATACAAATAAACTGCAATGCGCTTTAGTAAGACTTTAAAACATATATGTATACATATAATGTTAGGAATGATTTTTATAATTTTTTAAACGAAAAATTTTGTCAAAACTTTTTATAAGTTTATGTTTCAATAATTTACAAAACTAAACTAAGTTAAGTTAACAACATATAATAAATAACTTACTGTTTATAAAAAAGAACATTTTGATTGTTATGAGTACTTAAAAAATTTTAAAACTTAACATACAAATAGTTTGAAATATAAAGATATAGCACAAAAGTTTCAAGTAATAAAGCTCACAGAAGTTTAAGTTACATAAACGTGCTTTAATTGACACGTCATAACGCTTACAAATACATATATTAATGCAAAATATTTCTTTTCGCCATATTCTTACATGGTCTAGTGGTTAGGATTCCTGGCTTTCACCTAGGCGGCCCGGGTTCGATTCCCGGTGTAGGAACTTTTTATTTGAATAGAAAATTAGAAGTTAGTTTTTAAGTTGTGTAACAAATTTCGTTTATAAACTACACAAATCTATGAACAACTTTTTGTACTTAAAATACATGAAATTAAATAAATTAAGAAATTAATAAGTTGGATTAAACGTTAGCTTTAATCACAGTTTAAATAAAATAGGTTCTTTAAAAAAATTCTATTTATGTTTTACATATAAACATCATAAAATAAACTTAATTAAACTAATTAGTAAGTAAGCATTCTTGAAAAAAATATATAGTGCTAAAGAAGTGTTATGTTAGATACTTTAGATGTTTAAGTTCTTATAAAGTTAAATTATAATTCAATAAACCTAAAACGTATAAAAAAGAGTGATTGTTTTTATTTAGTATTGTAAACTACATTAACGTTACTACCTTTTAAAATGTTATTCATTTATTGTTGTAAAATAAAAAAATTCGAAAAATTATTTCAAATATAGTGTTTAAATAACTGAAACTAAATAAAAGTTAACTTTTTTTTGTTAAATATTGATTTTTTAGTGAAAGGAAAAAGTTTTAAAGTGTTTTAGTAAGAGTTTGTCGTAAAGGTTTAAAAACTATTGCAAAAGGATTATTCAGCTACAAAAAAATAAGTCGAATTCAATCAGTTGTTAACAGTTTTGCTTTAGGCAACGCTGACAAACTGTTTATAATTTGTTCTGTATTAATATGGATGTGAGGGGATATAGCTCAGTGGTAGAGCAATCGTCTGCAGATTGATAGGCCCTTGGTTCAAATCCGAGTGTCCCCTCTTCTTCAATTATAACAAAATAGTATTTTTGATGTCGAATAATTAAGCTTGTAACTAATAGTTTTGCCTCATTCTTAATATTTTTTATGATGTTGACTAATTTTGCTTGATGCTTAATAGTTTTGGTTGTTAATTAACAATTTATGCTTTACGTAAGAAAACTTTGCTTGATGTTGAACAGTTAGGCGGGTGTGTCTATACGACTATAAAGTAGTAATATATTAATCAACAGCCGTACAACATTTGCACTAGGCTTACAGAATAGCCTCTAGACTGTAATATTAAGATCTTTTAAAGTGTTTGTATTTTAACATATTTAATAATTTTTTTCGATTAACTATTCATTTCTTCTAGTATTTAAACTTTTATGTTATGCTTTTAATACTCCGAGTATGTTATAGTATGTACTCCGAAGTTATCTAAAACTATTAAAGATAATTAAGATATTACAAAAATAAAATAAAAGGCCTTTCTGATTGCTTAACTAGTCAAAAAAAAAACGTGAACAAGGTTTTGATTTATTTTCAAAAAATAGGTGTTAAAAAATAAAACTGAAACCAATTGCTTTAGTGTATGCAACTTTAGTAATATTGTAATAGTAGTGCTACAATGGTTAACTCAAAGGTTACAAAAAGTGTTGTAATATCAGTAATTTATATTAGCTTACAAGAATAATTTAAAAAGTATTTTCTACTGTTGCAACTTTAGGTTCATTAACTACGTCAGAAAGTTTGAATAGTTACGTCACAACGCAGTGCCAAAGTGACCCTCTGTGCCAAAGTGACGCTCCGTGTCATTTTGTCGCTGTGCCAAAGTGACCCTCCGTGTCATTTTTTCGCCGTGCCAAAGTGACGCACCGTGCCAGAGTGACGCACCGTGTCATTTTGTCGCCGTGCCAAAGTGACCCTCTGTGCCAAAGTGACGCACCGTGCCAGAGTGACACACCGTGTCATTTTGTCGCTGTGCCAAAGTGACGCACCGTGTCATTTTGTCGCCGTGCCAAAGTGACCCTCCGTGTCGAAGTGACGCACCGTGACAAAGCAGAAGTGTTACTGTTACAATTATTAATTTCTTTATACTACCATTGTATTAGGTTATCTGACTTAACACTGTTTTTGTTTAAAAAAAAAAATCTGCGTGAAAAATATGTTATATAGCGATAAAACTGCTCTTTTATGGCTAATACATAACTTATAAAACACTTACAAGAATATTAAAATATTATACAACCTTAAATTGTATTATACTACCAAAAGGCCTAAAAGCTTATCTAATGTTTTTTATTCTTAAATATAGAAAAATAACAAAACATTTAAAAAAAATTCAATATGGCGTATGAGTAAAAAATCTTTATAACTGATTTAAAAATCTAATATTAATTCAGTTGTTTTGGAAATTTTTTGGAAACCAATTTACTAGCTTAACTATTTTATTTCTAAGTTAGTTTTCTTTTCACATAGTTTTTCTTAAACTGATTTTATACACTGATTACAAAATTGGGTTATAGATCTGTTGATTAAAATTTCATGCAGTTTTTTAAGTTGTATATAAAATTTACTTTAAGTATAAGTAAAAGGTAAAGTAAATGCATCTAGAAATTTTTTCAAAACAAAACATAACTTATAATTTATATTGGTTTCCTTCTTAGAGAGATTTTTTTTAATTTAGATTTTTAGCTGTTTTTAAACTTGTAAAGTTTTAAAGTTAATCTAAATAAATTAAAAAAATTTCAGTTCAATTAAAGGTCAGTTATAGTAGAGAACTTTTATTTTCTCATTTCAGAACATACTATTAACCATTTTATATTGTGTTACACTGAGTTGCACAGTAGTGTGACTTTATACTTACTTTAGAAGTAGTTTTTTGTACTTTGATTACTTTGTTAAACAGTTGGTATAGAAAAGCGTTTTTGAATCACTTATTTTTTACATTGCATGCAAAGATTTTAGCATTTTTAAATTGAAGTAAAGGCTTATTCTAAAACTTGCACACTAATGCACAGAGTTAGGGTTTTATATTAAGATAATATTTAGCTATCAAAAAAATATAATCATAGAAAATTTTTTGTGTTAGTAAAACCTGTTGAAAAACTCAAACTTATGAATTGTTATATCTGTCACCAAAATCAGTTAACTGATGCAGAAAATGAACAAATTTATTTTTTTTGTACTACCGTTGTAATATTAGAAATATATTTGGAATTTAAGAATGCTTACAAAAATGTATTTTTGACATTACTGCTTAAATGCCTATCAAAGCCTAAGTGAAATGCTTTTAAATTTATGCTTTAAGAAACTCTATCGTATTATATTAAATAATTGTGTGGGTTTGAAAAGTACAATGTTATTTTTCTGTGATAAAGATAGTAATTAAAACTAACTTATTTAAAGTTTATACTTTCAAAAACGTTTTTTTTCTTGAATTAAATTCAAACTAAGTAATTAGTAAATTGCTTTAGTTTTTAAAATTATATTTCTTGTTGAGTTTATATTATATAAAATATTTATTTAAGCACCACTTATTTAAAACTCCTCTAAATACTTCTGAAGTTTCTCATGGATATGACTTATGAGCAGACTTATGCTGTTTATATTTGTCAAGATTAAAGTTGACTATTTTGATAACCTTAATTTTTTTTTCCTCAAGTAACCTGTTTTTTACTTTTCAGTTTAATTTAAGGTTTAAATTTATCTATCCAGCAAATAGTATAAAATATTTACAGCTTTAAGTATTTATAACTTATTATGTTTGCTAGATATATAAATACAACTAATATTTATAAATGTTTATATATTTTATTATTCTTAATGCTGTTTAAATGCACTTCAAAAACTCTAAAAAAACATGACGTTTATGCTTAATAGACATAACATTTCAATCAACTTCTGCATATTTGCAAATTTTAAGTAAACTTGAGATTTTATTTCTATTAATTCAATAAAAGTAAATGTAAAGCTTAATAACTTGTAAAAATAAGCATACCAATTGTTCATCAAACATTGTTATTTAAACTTCATGCAACTATAAAAACTTTATTTGTTCGAAGTAATAGAGAAACAAGTAATTAAAACAACAAAACAAAACAAAAAATGTTAAGGAATTAATGTGTTTTCCTCAGAGACGTAGTCGCGCAGTGTTGATCACGACGTAACAATCGAAACTTCCAGCTTTATAAACTAAAAATTTGCAAGTATTTATGTGTGGCCGGTTAGCTCAGTTGGTTAGAGCGTCGTGCTAATAACGCGAATGTCGCGGGTTCGATCCCCGTACTGGCCACATCTCATCCTCGTTAGTATAGTGGTGAGTATTCCCGCCTGTCACGCGGGCGACCGGGGTTCGATTCCCCGACGAGGAGCTTTTTTATTTTGCTAAAACTTTAGTTGATATTAATGATGACGTAACTGTCATAGTTATTGTGTAAGTAAATAAATTAACACTATGTAAGCTAAATAGACGTTTATAAAACGAACAAATTTAATAAAAACCGTTTTGAACTTCAACCAATGTAATTTTTCTTATTAACTATTCTAGAATAAAACTGTTATAGTTTACTCAGCAGTGGTTAAAAAGTTTGTTTATAACTTGACAAAGGTTTTTATGATAATTAGTTTGAATTGTTGTAACAAATAAACCCATTTGTTTTTATAAATACGTAAATAAACTTAACTTTTATAAACTCAGAAAGCTAAATATTATTTCTATAAAATAAATCAAGTTTATTTTCTTATTAAATTAATAGTTACGTGTTATAAGCATATAGTAAACTTTGTTATTTTTTAAAACTGTAGCAAAGATATACATGTATAAATGTAAGATGTATGAAATAACTTAACTATAAGTAATTTTATTATTTACAGGTTTAGAAAATATAAATATCATTCCTATGTAATTAAATTTATCTCAATTAGTCTATGTTTGCTTTGCATATATATTAAATGCTTCAATTATTACGTCACGAATAGTCAATTTGAAATTATAAACCGTGCCGTGCCAATATCCACAAGCGTCTGTGTAGCGCAATGGATAGCGCGGTGGTCTTCTAATTCAGAGGTTCCGGGTTCGAGTCCCGGCGGAGATGTGTTAAGGTAGCATTGCCGAGCGGTCTATGGCGCTGGATTAAGGCTCCAGTCTCTTCGGAGGCGTGGGTCCGAATCCTACTGTTGCCATCTCTTTTATTAACTTTTATCCAATGTTTTACAGTAAATTTGGTTTAATCATCATGATGTTATATGCTTAGACATAAATAAACTTTAAAGAAATGTATATTTAATATTTTCGTTGTTTAATACTTAGTTAACCCGAAAATTATGCTTATTTAAAACATAACTACGGACGATAAGCTGATTTTAGCTTGTTAAAGAAAGACCTTACCTAGTAAAATTAGAAAACAGATTAAAAAACGAATCGGGGAACACATTCTTATATAGAAATAAAATTTTCTTAAACATAAAACGAGCATAACAAATTTAATATTTTGTTCATTAATCAAAAACTAAATATATTACTAATTAAATAAAGTTAAGTAAAATATAACTAAATAATATTCTACGAAAATATTAAAAAAACATTTATTAAAAATTTATTTTTAATTTATTTTTTTATGCTATGTAGGAACTTTATGTTTGAATAGAAAATTAGAAAATGGTTTTTGAACGGTGTAACTTATTTCGTTTATAAACTACACAATTCTCTGAACACTTTTAAATAATTGATCGTACTTAAAATACATGAAATTAAATACAATAACAATTTAGAAAGCTGGATTAAACATTAGCTTTAAACACGTTTAAATCTAAAAATGTTCTTGAAAAAGTCTATTTACGTTTAATATATATACAACACAAAACAAACTTTATTAATTAGTAAGTAAGCATTAACAGAAAAAAAAGAAATAGTGTTTAAAGTAGTGTTCGATAGTTTAGTTGTTTAAGTCATTAGAAAAATAAGTTATAAATCAATAAACCTGAAACCTATACAAAAGAGTGAGTAATGTTTTTTTTAGTTTTATAAACTACTTTAAATTTACTAATTTTAAAAAATAATATTTATTAATTGTTGTAAAATCAAAAAATTCAAAAAAGTATTTTGATATAGTGTTTAAAAAACCGAAACATAAGAAAGAACCTTTTTTTTTGTTAAATTTTAATTTTTAGTGTAAGGAAAAATGTTTAAAGTGTTTTAGTAAGAACTTATCTTAATGGTTTAGAAATGTTGTAATAAGATTATACAATTACAAAAGTCGCGTTCAATCATTTGTTGATATTTTTGCTTTAGGCAACGCTGATAAACTGTTTATAATATGCTTTGTTTCATTACATATGTACGGAAATATAGCTCAGTGGTAGAGCAATTAACTGCAGATCGATAGGCGCTTTGGTTCAAATCCGAGTGTCCCCTTTTTTGTTAACATAGTTAAATAATATAAAAATTAAACAGTTTTCTTGATTTCGACCAATAATGCTTGATGTTTAGTAATTTTGTTTGATATTTATAAAGTTTCTTAAACCATAACAATTTTGCTTGGTGTTTATTAATTATGATTGATGATGATCAATTTTGCTTAATGCTGAATAATTTTGCTTGGTGCTCAATGCTTTTGCTTGATTCTTTATAATTTTGGTTGATAATTAACTATTTATGACGTAAGAAATTTTTGCTAGACGTTAAAAAATTGGGTTGGTGTGTCAAAAAAGCGTCACTTTTTAAAGGTTTTTTTTTGCACAATGTGTCACTTTAGCACGAATGAAAACTTTTGCAAGGCGTAACTTTTGCATGACGTTTCACTTTTGCTCGTCTTCACTTTGCACGTATACCTTACACTGACTTTAACCTCTTGCAAGAGTGATGCATTGTGCGAAAATGACGCTTTGTGCAAAATGACTCTCGTGCAAAAGCGATACTATGTCTAATATATATATAATAAAACAAATGTTTATATACTGCTTCGTTTAACTACCAGGTATCGGTGAGCATGAGTTGACCTTTTCAAATAACAACAAGACAGTAAATAATATTTAGACAATAGCTGTAAATTTGATCCGAACATATTGATGCGTAAAAACATAAACAAAAGAATTTTGATACTAAGTGTTCAAATTTAATGAAAAATGCACAGTTGGGTAAGTTTAATATAAGTATTAATTACTGAAAATGAAAGTTTTTTTAACTTAATGTAATAAAAAATTTTAAATAGAAAAAGTTTAAGGGAAAGGAAAAAAAAAAACTTTATTACTGAAGATGGATACAACTTAACACTTATAGCTGTAGTATTACTTGTCGAATGTAATTGAATTTGTTCTAATTATGACCTGTTGTAGTTTTATATACTGAAAACGCGTTACAGCACTGAAAAAAGTGAAGTTATTATCTCACGCGCTCATTATAAATTTATATACGCTATTATGAGAACATCATCGACCGGCCGCGTGGCCCAATGGATAAGGCGTCCGGCTACGAACCGGAAGATTGTGGGTTCGAGTCCCATCGTGGTCAATTTATTTTAGTTTGTAAACACATAAACACTTTGAGAGTTTGTCTTAATAGTTAAATTTTAAAACGCAAACATTTTGTAATAAATAATAAAGCAAATTTTTACATGAACATTTTTAGTTTTCAGCACGTAACTAAAAGACAAAATTTATTGTCTGATAAAGCAAATAAAGCGAATTAGTAACACTTTAAAGCTCACCTTGCAGGGATAAATAGCATGTAAATCTACAAAACCTAAAAACAGAAATTTTTCTTTTATTTTTAAGACGTTTTATGTTTATCACTACTTGTTAAGAAGACTTGAGAGTGTTTTTTTTTGAACAATAATGTTCAACTTGAAAATATAAAAAAATTACAGTAGTTTGTATTAAGTTTAATTTGTAAAAGAAATCCTTTTAAAACTGCAGAAATTAATTCGTCGTAATTATGCAGTATTGAACAATTAAAGGTAAGCACATATTGAAATATAGTTATCTTCAACAATAAGGCATAACTTAAATTACAATTTAAAAAGTAGATGTTTTTGTAAACCAATGGACTACTTAAGTATCAAAAACGTTCATATATTGAAGTAACTTTTATGAGTTTTATGTCGAAAATGTATTTTCAAGTTTTGGACTTTGAGCTGTTGATAAGACCATTATGACATCAAATCATCGTTACAAACTACAAGACCTAATTATTTCAACTTTGTACTGTTAACTTTGTTGTAAACAAATTTGAAAGATCAAGAGTCTTAAAAGTACTCGATACACATCATAATTAATCATATTAGCGTATATAAATTTATAATGAGCGCGTGAGATAATAACTTCACTTTTTTCAGTGCTGTAACGCGTTTTCAGTATATAAAACTACAACAGGTCATAATTAGAACAAATTTAATTACATTCGTCAAGTAATACTACAGCTATAAGTGTTAAGTTGTATCCACCTTCAGTAATAAAGTTTTTTTTTTCCTTTCCCTTAAACTTTTTCTATTTTAAATTTTTTTATTACATTAAGTTAAAAAAACTTTCATTTTCAGTAATTAATACTTATATTAAATTTACCCAACTATGCATTTTTCATTAAATTTGAACATTTAGTATCAAAATTCTTTTGTTTATGTTTTTACGCATCAATATGTTCGGATCAAATTTACAGCCATTGTCTAAATATTATTTACTGTCTTGTTGTTATTTGAAAAGGTCAACTCATGCTCACCGAAACCTGGTAGTTAAACGAAGCAGTATATAAAAGTTTGTTTTATTATATATATATATAAGACAAATTGTCGCTTTTGCACGAGAGTCATTTTGCACAAAGCGTCATTTTCGCACATTGCATCACTCTTGCAAGAGGTTAAGGTCAGTGTAATTAGTAATATATTTAGTTTTTGATTAATGAACAAAATATTAAATTTGTTATGCTCGTTTTATGTTTAAGAAAATTTTATTTCTATATAAGAATGTGTTCCCCGATTCGTTTTTTAATCTGTTTTCTAATTTTACTAGGTAAGGTCTTTCTTTAACAAGCTAAAATCAGCTTATCGTCCGTAGTTATGTTTTAAATAATCATAATTTTCGGTTTAACTAAGTATTAAACAACGAAAATATTAGATATACATTTCTTTAAAGTTTATTTATGTCTAAGCATATAACATAATGACGATTAAACCAAATTTACTGTAAAACATTGGATAAAAGTTAATAAAAAAGATGGCAGCCGTGGGATTCGAACCCACGCCTCCGAAGAGACAGGAGCCTTAATCCAGCGCCTTAGACCGCTCGACCGATAAATTTAATTACATAGGAATGATATTTATATTTTCTAAACCTGTAAATAATAAAATTACTTATAGTTAAGTTATTTCATACATCTTATTTTTATACATGTATATCTTTGCTACAGTTTTAAAAAATAACAAAGTTTACTATATGCTTTTAACACGTAACTATTAATTTAATAATAAAATAAACTTGATTTATTTTATAGAAATAATATTTAGCTTTCTGAGTTTATAAAAGTTAAGTTTATTTACGTATTTATAAAAACAAATGGGTTTATTTGTTACAACAATTATCAAGTTATAAACCTTTGTCAAGTTATAAACAAACTTTTTAACCACTGCTGAGTAAACTATAACAGTTTTATTCTAGAATAGTTAATAAGAAAAATCACATTGGTTGAAGTTCAAAACAGTTTTTATTAAATTTGTTCGTTTTATAAACGTCTATTTAGCTTATATTAGTGTTAATTTATTTACTTACACAATAACTATGACAGTTACGTCATCATTAATATCAACTAAAGTTTTAGCAAAATAAAAAAGCTCCCCGTCGGGGAATCGAACCCCGGTCGCCCGCGTGACAGGCGGGAATACTCACCACTATACTAACGAGGATGAGATGTGGCCAGTACGGGGATCGAACCCGCGACATTCGCGTTATTAGCACGACGCTCTAACCAACTGAGCTAACCGGCCACACATAAATACTTGCAAATTTTTAGTTTATAAAGCTGGAAGTTTCGATTGTTACGTCGTGATCAACACTGCGCGACTACGTCTCTGAGGAAAACACATTAATTCCTTAACATTTTTTGTTTTGTTTTGTTGTTTTAATTACTTGTTTCTCTATTACTTCGAACAAATAAAGTTTTTATAGTTGCATGAAGTTTAAATAACAATGTTTTATGAACAATTGGTATGCTTATTTTTACAAGTTATTAAGCTTTACATTTACTTTTATTGAATTAATAGAAATAAAATCTCAAGTTTACTTAAAATTTGCAAATATGCAGAAGTTGATTGAAATGTTATGTCTATTAAGCATAAACGTAATGTTTTTTTAGAGTTTTTGAAGTGCATTTAAACAACATTAAGAATAAAAAAATATATAAACATTTATAAATATTAGTTGTATTTATATATCTAGCAAACATAATAAGTTATAAATACTTAAAGCTGTAAATATTTTATACTATTTGCTGGATAGATAAATTTAAACCTTAAATTAAACTGAAAAGTAAAAACAGGTTACTTGAGGAAAAAAAAAATTAAGGTTATCAAAATAGTCAACTTTAATCTTGACAAATATAAACAGCATAAGTCTGCTCATAAGTCATATCCATGAGAAACTTCAGAAGTATTTAGAGGAGTTTTAAATAAGTGGTGCTTAAATAAATATTTTATATAATATAAACTCAACAAGAAATCTAATTTCAAAAACTACAGCAATTTACTAATTACTGAGTTTGAATTTAATTCAAGAAAAAAAAAGTTTTTGAAAGTATAAACTTTTAAATAAGTTAGTTTAAATTACTATCTTTATCACAGAAAAATAACATTGTACTTTTCAAACCCACACAATTATTTAATATAATACGATAGAGTTTCTTAAAGCATAAATTTAAAAGCATTTCACTTAGGCTTTGATAGGCATTTAAGCAGTAATGTCAAAAATACATTTTTGTAAGCATTCTTAAATTCCAAATATATTTTTAATATTACAACGGTAGTACAAAAAAATAAATTTGTTCATTTTCTGCATCAGGTAACTGATTTTGGTGATAGATATAACAATTCGTAAGTTTGAGTTTTTCAACAGGTTTTACTAACACAAAAAATTGTCTATGATTATATTTTTTTGATAGCTAAATATTATCTTAATATAAAACCCTAACTCTGTGCATTAGTGTGCAAGTGTTAGAATAAGCCTTTACTTCAATTTAAACATGCTAAAATCTTTGCATGCAATGTAAAAAATAAGTGATTCAAAAAATGCTTTTCTATACCAACTGTTTAACAAAGTAATCAAAGTACAAAAAACTACTTTTAAAGTAAGTATAAAGTCACACTACTGTGCAACTCAGTGTAACACAATATAAAATGGTTAATAGTATGTTCTGAAATGAGAAAATAAAAGTTCTCTACTATAACTGACCTTTAATTGAACTGAAATTTTTTTAATTTATTTAGATTAACTTTAAAACTTTACAAGTTTAAAAACAGCTAAAAATCTAAATTAAAAAAATCTCTCTAAGAAGGAAACCAATATAAATTATAAGTTATGTTTTGTTTTGAAAAAATTTCTAGATGCATTTACTTTACCTTTTACTTATACTTAAAGTAAGTTTTATATACAACTTAAAAAACTGCATGAAATTTTAATCAACAGATCTATAACCCAATTTTGTAATCAGTGTATAAAATCAGTTTAAGAAAAACTATGTGAAAAGAAAACTAACTTAGAAATAAAATAGTTAAGCTAGTAAATTGGTTTCCAAAAAATTTCCAAAACAACTGAATTAATATTAGATTTTTAAATCAGTTATAAAGATTTTTTACTCATACACCATATTGAACTTTTTTTTAAATGTTTTGTTATTTTTCTATATTTAAGAATAAAAAACATTAGATGAACTTTTAGGCCTTTTGGTAGTATAATACAATTTAAGGTTGTATAATATTTTAATATTTTTGTAAGTGTTTTGTCAGTTATGTATTAGCCATAAAAGAGCAGTTTTATCGCTGTATAACATATTTTTCACGCAGATTATTATTTTTTAAACAAAAACAGTGTTAAGTCAGATAACCTAATACAATGGTAGTATAAAGAAATTAATAATTGTAACAGTAACACTTCTGCTTTGTCACGGTGCGTCACTTCGACACGGAGGGTCACTTTGGCACGGCGACAAAATGACACGGTGCGTCACTTTGGCACAGCGACAAAATGACACGGTGCGTCACTCTAGCACGGTGCGTCACTTTGGCACAGCGACAAAATGACACGGTGCGTCACCTTGGCACGGTGCGTCACTTTGGCACAGAGGGTCACTTTGGCACGGCGACAAAATGACACGGTTCGTCACTTTGGCACAGAGGGTCACTTTGGCACAGCTACAAAACGACACGGTGCGTCACTTTGGCACTGCGACAAAACGACACGGTGCGTCACTTTGGCACGGTGCGTCACTTTGGCATAGCGACAAAATGACACAATACGTCACTTCGACATAGCGACAAAATGACACCGTGCGTTACTATAGCATGGATTAACAAACTTATAAGCAAAACTAAACTTCTTCAGTAATATAATTTTTAAATGTAAAATTTTGATAAAAATTAGTTAAACAAAAGATTTATTATATTTTTTCAAAACTATAGTAGCTTGATACATTTGAAACTATATATGATACATTACTTTAAATTTAAGTCATAGTATAAAAACAAAAACATTCTTAAGTTTTAATTTTTACGTTTCACCATTCACATTTATGTAATGAATAAAATTTAGTATTTTTTGTTAAACTTTTAACTAATTATTATTAGGAATTGTTATGAAAAATAACTAAGATTTAATTTAATACAGAGTTATTTCGTAGTAAGAATAAGTCATGCGTGTTTTAATCCATTTTTTTAAAATACAGATGCTTTTGTAGTAACTAGCCATTTATATTAAATATGTATATATATTTATATTCAACAAAAGTTAATAAGTTAGGATGTATACTTAAAACTCTGTATTGAAAATTTATAATAAACTTGTCTAAAAGCAAATAATTAAAATAAACGGTCCTGGAGCCTAAGTTTATGAAAAAAGTTAAAAACAGTATTATGAACAGTTGAGAAAAAATTAAGAGTCTGATGCAACCATTCATGCGCATTTATATATTTATCACTTTAAAAATATAATCACTAGAGGTTATACATACAACATTGCTACTGCAGCCTTCTTATTAAAGCTGCAGCCATTCTATTAAAGTTAATAATATAAGTCTTTTTTATTTTTACAAAACTTTTTAGTCTAAAATATAAAAAGTTAAACTTAGAGTATGACAGATAAAATAGTATTTTATTGCATATTAGGAATTAAATAGCATTTATATTTAATACAAAATCAGTAAGTAAATTTCGTAATAATACAGTAAAAGCAGATTTTAATTTGCTAGTTAACCTTTTCTGCTACTTGATATTCTTGAGTTTTATTACAAAGTTTTAAAAAACTCGGTTTTGTCTTAACTCTGTTATGAAAAAAATATTTAATTTTCTAATTTTAATCTTGCGAATAAAAAACGGAGTTTTTTGTAAAAATAAATACATTTTCTAGGATTTCTAAAAACTTTTTTCTAAAATCTTTAAACAATATTGTTTAGGAGTTAATTTCTTTCTGATGAAAAGAAAAATTATTTTGATATAAAATAGACAACATTTTGAAAGTATGGGGCAATTGGAAGTAATTGGTGAAAGCGATGCTCTATTTACCTAATTATCATGGGCAACCCGTGGTCTCCAATATCTGTATTTAGACATTAGAGACCACGAGTTGTCTGAGCTTTAGGAATATTTTAATAGGAATCAGACGCCTAATCCGTTAAAAAACGGAGCGAAAAATAATTTAAATAATTACTAATCAACTTTTTAACGAGTTTAAAATCTTGACAATGTCAATTGCAATAATGTTTTATTTTGCGAAGTTTTACTTATATGAAAGTGAGAAACATTGTATTTTGTTTAAGCAAGTCTACAATTGTATTACAAGTGTGTATTAGTGGTTTATTGAGTTTTATTTATATAGATGCTTGATGTAGGGAATGTTTTGCTAAAAAACTAATTTATTTGCGGTTATTTGTACTTATACTTTTATCTATGCATTTTTAGTACTTAGGTGCACAATTTTATTTGCGAAAGAGCATTATTTTTATACTTGTAAGTGCACAATATATGTTGCAACTAACATAAATCGCGTAGAGGCGCAAAATTTCGATCTTTTAAGTCAAGTGCATAATGATTTTTTGAAGATGTTGCTACTAACGTAGGTCGTCAGGGGATGCAGTATTTTAGTTCAAAATTGCAACCTATTAAGTCGCCAAAAGAGCGCAAGTATTAATTTTTTTAAGCATAAAAACGTAAAATAAAAACCGCATTAGAATTTAGAATTACAACAGCAGAAAAGTTGTTTTCGCTAACGTCTGAGCTTTAGTTTATAAAACAAACTTTCCTCTGTATTTACATCTACTAGTTTATTGAATTGATGTGCTGAATTATTGATCTAAAATGTAGAATGTATTTTTTAAATCAGAATATTGCGGAAGTTTAAAAAACATGTTTATATGAGTTTTTATCTTTCTAGTCGTAAAATGGCAAGTCATTTTCTAATTTTTATTACTCGTTTCAAGTTCTAGTACTAAACTGTATTTATGTTTTTCCAATCGAAAGAAATCAAAAATAAATTCCCTTTAATTTTGGCAGTCGTATTTTGTTAAAAAAGTTGCTGCTTTTGCATATTTGTGAACGTTGTTTGATACAAACAACTATTTTTTGTTTATTAAGCACATCTAAAACCTTGCTACTGCTTAAAAATGAGTATGTTGTTTATAAGTACGACGATGGACAATAGAAGGTATAAACATTACGTGTTTCACTTTATTTTATGAAGTCACAATCAAAAAATCCTACGGTCTTTGTTTTTAAAGTTAATCAATGTGATTGTTGCTATTTCTACAAAGCCGGTTAGAAGACAGGAAACCGAAAAATTTCCTAGAAAAATAAGATCGTTGTCCATACCAATGAAGTTTCACAACAAATCGTTCTCTCCCTTATTAACCACCGTGTTATTTTGTCGCTGTGCTAAAGTGGCCCTCCGTGCCAAAGTGACGCACCGTGTCATTTTGTCGCTGTGCCAAAGTGACGCACCGTGCCAAAGTGACGCACCGTGCCAAGGTGACGCACTGTGTCATTTTGTCGCTGTGCCAAAGTGACGCAGCGTGTCATTTTGTCGCTGTGCCAAAGTGACGCACCGTGCCAAGGTGACGCACCGTGTCATTTTGTCGCTGTGTCATTCTGACCCGCTCCCTAACTATACTAGCCTTAAACAAGTTTATAAGTAACCAAAACTAACTAGTAAAATTTAGTTTAGTTTTTATGTTAACAAAAAAATTATCATTTTCATAATTAGATTGATTTTTTTTATTACTAGTTTGTAATTTTTTTTATTTTCAACGGTTCAAACTAAATAGAAAAAACAGAATTAATTTTTTTTAAATAAACTTATCTATACTTGGTTTTTTATTTTATTCTAAAAATTTCAAAAATTAATAAAGCTTCATATTATATATATTTTACAATTATGTTTTTTTATTCTTTACAAAAACTAAATTTTTTAAACTAACGTGTAAGTATAATTAAAAAAGTAATCCCAAATCCTTAAATCAATTGTTTTACATGCCTTATTTTATAAATTACATGTATAATTGTAGTTAAGGCTATACTTTTTATTCCCTTTAATTAAGTGTAAAACAAACTTAAACAAGTCGTGTCTTATCTAAAAGTTTGATAGTGTTTGTAGCTATAAATTCAAAAAAATATAATATTAACGTGCGATCCTATGGTGTAATGGTTAGTTATCAGATCTCTGAATTCTGTGATCCGAGTTCAAGTCTCGGTAGAACATAACTTCGCAATGAAACTTTATTTTGTTTTGGTACTTAAAATAATGTTTTTTTTTTTTCACTATATTATTGATTTTCGTGTGAAATATTTTTATTTAAACTTATTTAATGATTTCTTTGAATTAAACATTTAAATAAAACTGGAAAGTATTTTCTGCTAAAAGTGTTATTTTTCTTTTTCGAACAGCAGAAATAGTTTCACACTTGAACAGATAAATAACCTATTGTACAAGTTTTTAATAATTTATAATAAGTGAATTCTACCAGAACTAAACTTAACTTATATAAATTAAAATATAAAGATAATTAGTAATAGTACTATTAATAAAAAGTAATAGTAGTAGTATTACTACAATTCCTAATTCAAAGATTACTAACAATTTCGTACTACCATTAATTTGTAACAGCCTAAATATTAAATAAAAAATTTGAAAAGTATTTTTTACTTTGCAACATTAGTTTCAATAACTACGTCACAAAGTTTGAATCACTACGTCACAATGTATAACGATTTTAATTATAAATGCTATAATTTCAGTGTCGACGAGAGCCTGGCTAGCTCAGTCGGTAGAGCGTTGGACTTTTAATCCAACGGTCTGGGGTTCAAGTCCACTGTCAGGCTGCTTTATGAACTATTTTTTAGAAAATGATTTAATTTTATCACCTCAATTTAAAAAAAAAATAGTTATGTTTGCCTATGCATTGTTTATTTTTTAAACTAATCATTTTTCATCTACCTACGAAGAATATATTTTGTTGAATATAATTACGAGTAAATTAGTATTGATATAAATTTATTAGTAGTTGTTGTTGGATATAAGAACTAAATAACAAAACTATAACATAACTAAATAACATTTAAATAGCAAATTTTTGAAAAGTTTAGTCTTTTGTAACTATAAACTATATATACTTAAAAAAACTTATTTACTTAGTTTCTTAATATGATTTGTTTTGTATTGACAACTACTTAACTATATAAACTAGAAAAGTATAATTCCAACGGGAGCTGCGATGGCCGAGTGGTTAAGGCGTTGGACTCGAAATCTAATGGGCATTGCCCGCTCAGATTTAAATCCTGCTCGCAGCGAATTATTTTGTTCTGGAATTGCTGTAGTATATAATTTATATAAATACAGAAGTCACCTTTTTAATTAATAGAAGATGTAGAGATTTTTTTCATTTTTCATTTTAGTATTTTAAAGTGGGATGACTTTTCACTTAACTTATAAACAAACTTGAGTCAAAAAAATTTCAGAAATTTTTTAAATAAAGTTTTAAAAGTCACGACAACCGACAAAAAATTATTTCTACAAAATTTGACTTTTTCACTTTAATATCTTCTTTGTAAAAACTACTTAGTGTTTATTAAAAAAATCGGCTTTAAAATTATTTAATGTGTTAAAGGTATACAAAAACTGCGTAACCAAAGTGTTGTTTATTCAAGATTAGGAAATACTTAATTTTTTCTTGTTTTCGTGGTTATTATCATTTACCTTCTTTATATTTTTTTCAAGTGCCAAAGTGCACAATTTTAAACAAAAAATGCAGTTTATCTAAGACCCAAACACACGAAAAAGTCGTCAACCGAGCGCAATAAATGCACATTGCAATTGTTTTTTTATAAAAGTATAGGAAGGAACTTTTTAAACCACGAAAACATTTAGCAGCAACAAATGAGCCCGATGAATAGGATTCTTGTTGACTTCTATTCTCAACATATACAAAAAGCTTCTAACTAATGTTTCGCATTTTGCTCAAAGTAAGCTACAAATGTTTATATCGTGGATATACTGAATCTGTAGCCATTCTTATATTTACCTTTGTGTAACAAAATGAAAATCTATCTTATGAAAAAGATTATTTTAAACAACTGCAGAAAGCAAAAAACTTTCTTATAAGTTATGAGCAAGTAATTCTTTAAATTTATGTTGCGAATAAGTTGCTATGTGTAATGATACCGCAAACTTTCGATTTAAAAAACTAAGTTTAGTCGAAAAGAAAGTGATATTTCTTAAAATTTTTAGCAAATACTCTATACTAGAGGATAAGAATAAATGAATAGTCTAAGGAAGCAGCTAATGTACTAGCAAATCATATAAGGACTTTTTATTGCTTCGAAAAAAAAGCATTTTAATCAGGAAAGTAGAAAAATATTTGTTGAAAAACTGTTCAATTTGTTTTCACATTAAAATAACTCGTAATTGTTAAAGTTTTTAAAACTAGCTACTAAACGTCAGTGTGTTATTGTGAAGATTGAAATAAAAAGTTTATTTTGTTAAAAAAAAGCTTCTTAAGTAGTTTTTAAACAAATGTATGTTTTAGCAAATAAGCATTTACAGCTGATTTTTCACTGAAACTTAATGTACTTGTGTAAAGGGAGTTAAGTTTTGCACATTTCTTATGACGTTATTTTCATTCACTTAAAAGTAACACTTAATTTCGTTTTGGCTATCTTAAGATGATTTTAAAATATTATCTTAGAAATTAAAATATTTTTTATCGATGCAGATATTTGATAAATACTTTAAAAATGTTTAAAGGAGTAACTCTCATAGTTAATTTGAACAATTGTTTTAAAAACAAAATTGTTATTTATTTACGAAATGTGATTGTTATTTCCTTAAAGCTTTTTCAAGCCATTTGTTTTTAAATTGTGTAGCGAAAAGGAGTAATTGATTATTTTAAACATATTTCAAAACATCTCCTTCCTCTATTTGTTTACGAATTTAAATTATTTCTTTCATTTGGGGTTTATTTAAAAACTTAATAGTTTTGTGATAATATTATTACAATTTAATTGTTTCCGAAACATTACACTTATTAAAAGTTACTTTACGAAAACAAAGTTTCTTTCTTAATATTATTAGTAAAACACTTGTTTTAATTATTGAAAACTTTTAAAAGTTAAAGCATTTAAAATGTCTTTTAATCTTGAGTGACTAAATATAACATTTATTTTAAAAATACAAAATTAAATCGTCTTAAAATATCAATGGACAACTACAACGAACAATCTAGTTCATGTCAGCCTATTATGACGTCACAGCCGTAAGTTTGATGAAGATCATCAAGTTCGATGTAATTAGATAAATCGATTCGTCACCAACTTCAACTTTTACTAAAGGTCATCGTCTGACTTAGCGGATGTTTGGACTCATTCAGTCGGCGACAACTACCTTCCTATTTGTAACAAACACAAAAGTTGTATGGACATTAGACGTTAGTTTTTCGACAAGATGATGGGAAAAGAAGTGGACTTCAGTAGACTGACTTTATAAAAATTTGAACTAACACAAACATATTAAGTGTTTTAGTTGTTGTAAAAAGTTTTAAAATATAATTCACTTATAACTTTGCATGTGCACTTATGTTATGTATATAAGTATTTTTTCAAGTCTTTTGATACTTTCTATAAAGTTTTTATTGTTTTAAATAGCAATATAAAAATAACTTAACTGGTGAAATGATTTTTTTAGTTTTTTTAGGAGGGGGAAAGAACCTAATATGAACTAAATTTCATAAATTATGTTTTAATTTTAAAATCAAAGAAACAAATTTTAACTTAAAAAAAAACAGGTAAAGGGAGTGTAGCAGTAATGCATGCTTCACTGCTTTCTTAATTGTATAAGAGAAGAGATTGCAAAAAAAAAGAATAATTTCTCAATGCTTAAATATGATAACTTTGAATAAACGTTGCTTTTGGTAGAATGGTGAGCCAGCCAAAGCCACCTGTTAACTCTTATTTAAGGTGAGTATTATTTAATCGACTGTTATGTTATGTATTCTTTATAGTGTGTGTTTACTTTGTTTATATTGTAATGTGTAATAAATTGTAAAACTTATTGAACAGTACTTAGGTAAATATCACAAAGAAGTCCTATTTAGAATGTATTAGCAAGGTTAGCTTTTTATGGTAATACTTAGTTTATATGATGAGCCTTCAGGTCCTCTATCACTATACAGTTGTTGTAGTCTAAATGTTCTAAGATTTTAGAGAATAGAAAATAGTTTTTGTATTTTTCCAAAGTTTTATTGGTAAATGGTGAATCAACCGGAAGTTGTTATGGAGTGACTAGAAAGCACTGATACTAACCGTTACACCATCGACGCTTGTGAAAGTAAGTTACAACTCGAGCATATGAAATTAATTTCATGGATTTTATTGGTATGTATTTTATTAACAATGATTTAATATCAACAAATACTTAAAGAAAGAAACGTAATAAACACTTTTTAAACTTTGCAACTATAAAACGTAATTTCTTCAACTCTTTCTTAATATACGTGTGTTTTGTGGTTATTTAAAACAATTAAAATCAGTAACATTTTATATACTTACTGACTACAGTACTACGTTTTTACAAAAACAACAGAATAAAATTTATTAAAATTTTATAGAAATAATTGATATTCATTTGAAAAATTGTACTTTAAGTTTTTGTTTACCACTGGCTGTCAATATATTTTATTCAAAAAACTTTAAACATAAACCTTAGTCGAGTATAATACTTTAATGATCATAAATAAAGTACAAAATTCAAAGTATTTCATTACAACTAGCATTTATTAGTCAGGTATTAATGTTTTTTACTATATTTCGCTCAATTTCGTTGTAATAATTTATCGTATTTGTTTTCATTACGTGAGAAAAAGCTTTTTTTTTCTTAATTTTATGTTCTGTTTTGTTAAAAGGATTTAAAAATGTTTTTTCATGTTTTTTTTTTAAATAATTTCTCAGTTGATAAAGTGTTTAAACTTTGAAATATTTAATTAAGCTTTCAGTGCTGATAAACTTGGCTTATACTGAGTTCAAACAAATCAAAAATTCAAAAATATGTTTCAAGACTAAGTTCTGATAAACTATGCTTCAAACAATTATTTTTAATAGGAACATCACAGACATACTGCGAGTAAGAACGCGTTAATATTTTTAATTCAATCACCTTTAAAGTTAGTTTTTATTTATAATTGCAAGTTGTCGTATTGTTGTATGAGTAATGATGAGAAGATGAATATAGCGAATGCTAACGGGAGAACTTCTTTAAATAAAGGAAACGAGTTAATACGTTCATGTTTTCATTTTAAAATGCTTTATTTCTAACCTTAAGAAAATTTGATAAATACATCACTATTTTCTATTTAGTGTAGCGTTAAAGTTTGCACGAGCGTACAAAATTGCACGAGGGCACAAAATTGCACGAAGATATTTTTGCACGAAGACACTTTTGCACGAGAGGATAAAATTGCACGTAATAAACTTGCAAAAAGACACTTTTGAACGAAGGGTCACTTTTGCAAGAAGAAATTTTCGCACGGGTTGAATTTTATTTTTTTGTATTAAAATGATTTTTTTTTTATTATTATTTTATTTTACTTAATTTATTTTGTTTTATTATTTTTTTAATTTTATAACAACTTTTATTAGTTGTTTTTTTATTTTAATTTTTGCTATTACTTATACATTTATGTATAAGTACTTATATACTTACAAATATATAATTTATAATATATTATATTTATAATATAATATATATTTTAAATTATATACTTATACATATAAAATAAGTATTACTTTATGCATTAATTTTTTTTTTGGTATTATGTTAATTTATCTTATAGTTTTCTTTTGCTTTATTTAACTCTCGTGCAAAAATGACCCTACGTCCAAAACTGACCCTTGGTGTAAAAGTATCTTCGTGCAGTTTTGTGCCCTCGTGCAATTTTGTCTTCGTGTAATTTTGACCTGTTCCCCACTATTTCAACTTGTACAAGCAAATATTAAAACCAACAAAAGTAACCAATTTCAAAATTTATAATAAATAGAGCTATAAGATTTTATATGCCTAAGTTATAATTACGTCACAATACAATAATTGAATTTTAAACACTAAAAGCAGTAATTAACCTAGTGTTTTAGTTACAAGAGTTGTTTTTTCTTGTTGTTCACGAATCTTATAAGCATGCTAATTGTAAGTATATTTTTTGTTTATGTTTTAAAATTATATTATTATTAAGTAGCTTACATTTTTCTAACCTTAACATAAACTAACCTGGCGATATACTGATTTTCCGAAGTTGATAACTTTAAGTTATAAGTTTTATTTTGTTTTTGTTTTCTTACACATAAACGCAAGTTTTGAATAAAGTATAGCCTAATGTCTTCTTACATGTTTATATTGAAAAAAAATTACAGTTTTTTTCAAGTGATGATCTCGTTTGATTTAGTTCAAACAGGTGAAACATTACTAAATTTAAATTTTGAGTTAGAGTTATTTTTCAAAAAGAAATATTAGGAAACAATTTATTCGGTCGAATTTTACAAATAGATTATTTCTAAGCCAACGAATTACCTCTAATGCAGTTGTAATAAGAAGTCCACGAACCCGTAATCTTCTGATTAAGAGTCAGACGCCTTATCCATTAGGCCACGCAGTCGGTTACGTGGTATCCAACTATCGCGTTCATATAAGTAAAATTTTGTTGCCTGTCGGCCCAATGTAGGTTAAATAGCAAATAATTAGAGCTAGATGTAATAAAACTATTTATCAACAAATGTAGAAAACCGTAGATTCAATTAGCAAAAAATATTTTATTTATACTCTATTTATTTTTGAAACTTATCTATTGTTTAAACTGCATTTAGTTTAATTATGTATTACTACGCTTAGTTTTTTGTAAAATCACTCAAGTTATTCCATGCATTATAAACTAAATATTTTATAAAAATTATCTATGATTAAAAAAGTTTTTTTTTTTAAACTTTCATACGTATTCAACCCTCTAAATATGGTGTTTTAGTTTTTAAAATGTTAATTAAAATCACTACTATAACTTAAGGTAACAGTCAAAAAAAAACGAGCTTAAACTTTTTTAGTTTACTTTTAGAAACGTCTTTATAGTAAGTTAATAGCATAAAACACGTTATGATGCATAAAATAGGATAAAAACTTAAAAACTTTCTCAACTAAACATAAAAACTACAAGCTTCTAAAACTATGAACTTATAAAGTAAATTGTAAACACTTAAGTTAAATAAATAAAATTTATAAGGCTTTTAAGCCAAATCTTTTTTTAGTTTAAAACTTACAGTTATAAAAAGAAAAATAATAATACTACACGTAAAAAATACTGGATGTGGGGTTCGAACCCACGCGGACAATCGTCCATTGGAACTTAAGTCCAACGCCTTAACCACTCGGCAAACCCAGTAGTCAAAATAAACTGAGTATTTAAATTATATACTACATTATACGTAGCTTTTTTGAATTATAACAAGTAGATTTAAATTCAATTGGAATTCAAATAGAGTTCTGTAGATTATCTTGAAGTTTTTGATTTTACAAAACTGAATAAATACACTTTTTAAATATAGTAATTTTAATTCAGTTTATAATACTTAAATAAAAACAATCACTCTTTTGTGTATGTTTTAGGTTTATTGATTTATAACTTATTTTTTAATGAGTTTAACAACTAAACTATCAAACACGACTTAAAACACTTTTTTTTTTCGTTGATCCTTACTTACTGTTTTATCTAATTAAGATTATATTATGTTGAATACATGTCCACCGGAAGTCGAAACCGTAACTAGTGCTTGGAAGGCACCAAAGCTAACCGTTACACCATCGATGCTTGTATTGAAATGGAGAAATTACTGTATATAATCTCAAATGAAAATGCAGCTAGCTCTGTACTGCAGTCAAATGCTAGCATATGTGCGTTCAAGCGTTAATTCTTTTGGCGTTAGCTCGACAAAATGATCTATAATAATGCGCTGCAAATTTTCAACGGGTTTTCGCTCGCTAGCAGAATTATACACAGTTTATCTGCTAGTTTAAGCGGTAAACTCTCACGTGGTTTAACGCTTATGGCTATAAACTTGATGTTTATTTGTAAAAAATGTTTAGTTCAAGTCGTGCATTTTATTTTGTAATTGCTTTTGTTTTTATTTGTATGTATCTATACGTGTGACCAAAGAATATTAAGTTTATGATTTTATTAAAATTAATATTTTTAAATCTAAGTATGTTTTGATTAAATGATGACTGAGAAAATAAATTGAGGTGTTTATAAATGATAAAACTAACTGTAGAAATAAACTGCTAAATATATTATAAAATTTTCTAGCTAATGAAAATTTGTTATTTAAATTTATAAACTGATTTAAGTCGTGGATAAGTAATAAATTAACATATCACTATACTACAACTAAACAAAGTATGACAATAAATAAATAACTAAAACTCAATAGTCACTTGCTTGTCCTAAAAGTTAAACTAAAAAGTTTTACTGATTGTAATATAAATAAAGTTTTAAGTTTTATAAACTAAGTCTTCTTTTGATTAAAATTAATACTAGTTTGAGTACTACTTGATGTTTACAACAACTTTCAATTAATTAAATACTTCTGTTTTGTCACATAGTTGTACATTTATGTTTTGCTAGCTAGTAAAAAGTTGAAATATTTTGTCAAAGCTCATAAGTATATATTTTACACTAATACCAAAATTCTAAATTAATTAAACAGAGAACGTTTATTCTAACAAAGTTTGCACTCTTAAAACTACTACATGATTGAAAATTTAAAAACCTTTCAAATTATTTAAACATTTTTTTCATTTCCTAGTTGTCAGTATAATAGTAAAACTTCTATATTTTTTGAAACAATATTGTTAAAAACGAAAAAATGTATATTTATAGCTAAGTGAGATTCAAATGTTAAAACATATAAATCTAGTTTTAACTATTTCTAAGGGTAGACCTTCAGCTAATTTAATTTAAATTAAAACCAATCTTGTAGCAATTACTTCTATATATCAATATAAGTTTCATTTAGGCTAATAATTTGCTAAGTATATTTAAAGTCAAATTTTTAACTTAAACAACACAATTGTATTGTACAGCATTTTTTACTTTGTACTATTGAATATATTCATAAGCTTTCAAAGATCATCAGACCATATGCTTTCGGTAAACTGAAAACGGATTCGTCCTTATTAGGACTTATCAGTCAGTCACAACCGAAAAACCTATAGCCTTCTATCTACAAACGGTTTATCATGTTTTCACATGAAGCAACCATTTGATGGCATTGATCAGTAACTTCAGCATTGTTTTTTGCTGTACAACGTTCAATACATTGTCCACTAGGCAAGACATCTGGTACGCTCGTATCAATCAACAAAAACTGATGATCAGATGGAATGACTGAAGTCTGATGATCAACTCTTTTGTTAAACTTGAGCTTTTCTCACGGCACACGATAGTCCAGGCTTCTGCACTGCAGACTTTCGCCGATATTTTCGTCGTTTGAAGCTTTCAAAGAGAGTCAATTCAAGGTACAAAAAGTTTATATACGCAATATTACGCTTACTGCCAAGTGTTTCAGTAGTGTAGTGGTCATCACGTTCGCCTCACACGCGAAAGGTCCCCGGTTCGAGCCCGGGCTGAAACATTTTTACTTTCATTGTACAAAAAGGTTTCATTTTTGTCAAACTTTTTTATTAAGTGTTTCGCTTATATTGCATGTAATTAATAAGTATATTTTTGTTTGTAAGCTGGAAGTTTATTAAAATTTTCTTTCTTTTTAGTTCTGGTTTTATTTGTTTTGAACTTTTTAAGTGATTTATTTATTGATTATTGTGAATTTAATTTTATCTAATTTTAGATCTTCTAGTTTTATATAATAAGTGAACAGCTAATATTTTTGATACAAAAGGTATGTCAACTTTTATAGTTGAAAAACATAGTTAAAATAAAACATTGCATTTCTTTACATCGATGACAAAACAAATATTAATATCGAACAAGCAAGTTTTTTTTTATTACACATACTTATTTTTTTTTATAGCTTCAGATAAACTATTTGCAGAAAAAAGAAAAAAATCTACTAATATCAAAGATACCTTATGTTTACAAATAAGTAGTCTAAAAATTGTGAAAAAATCTTTTATTGTTAGGTTCGTAGAAGTCAATGTTTATAAACGAGAATATTAATTTGAAAAGTACAACTTTACTTAAGAAAACAATTTAGTAGATTTACATAAGTTGTTTTTTATAAACTTTGTGTTGTACTTAATTTTACACTACTTTTCGTTATTAAACTGACGGACGTTTCTCTGTTTAAAAAAAATTAAGACAGTTCTGCGGGTTTATCAAAGTTTTCCAAGTAACTTTGAAAACTGTTACTTGGAAGCTTTAGATAAATCCGTAAAAACTTTTTAACTTCATTAACACGGAGAAACGTGCGTCAGTTGAATAAAAAAAGTAGTGAACAAATTGTTGTTTTTCTGCGAAATTATTTCGTTAGCAAGTGTATTTGAGTTGTTTTAATAAATATTTAAATTTAATAAACTTGTCATAACAGCAATTCTAAAGCATTTTACGTAATCACTAAGTGTTTCATGTAGCTTTAGGTATTTAATTTTATATTTATCTTGGTTCTCTCACTATACATATTTTTATTTAAATAAAATTGGTTTTATAAATAAGTTACGACTCATGAAAGTCTAATAAAAAACTGTTACAAAAGATATTCGGTATTTAAAAATTTCAATATGATAAAATGTATAGATAATTTTAAAAGCAATCTATTTTTATTAAAGGTAGATAATAGCATTCTTATATGTAATTTATAAATTATAATTAACTAATTCAAGAAATAAATGATATTATGACTTTTATATAAAACACTGAGTCGTAATACTGTTTGGAATTTTTGTTTTTAAAACATTTATTAAGCTTTATTTATCTAATTAGTACGACACTGTCAAATTTTTACTAGTTTGTTGTTTAAATTAGACCATAAAAACTTAAAATTTTTGCTATTTTCTTGTATTGTAATACAAAAACCTATAACTTGCTTGATTAAAACATAAAGCGTTGTCTTTTATTTACTTATATTTTTACTACGTTAATTTAGTAGCGTACCATTAATTTATATTTAGTGCCTTGCTTAAACTAAAGTTTAAATAATTAATAAAACAATGAAAAAATAAAAACCTTTCATTACATAAGTTACAAAGCAACTTTTAGTTTTAAATATTACTACATGAGCTTGTTTTATATTTATAACTGTTGCTTAATTTGTACATATTCTAAACTAACACAAAAAATTTTTTGCTTAAAAACATTTTACTTTATACATTTTGTAAACGCTGTAATCACTTTAGAACTTCAAATATCTTAATATTTACTACATATAAATTAAAAAAAAAATAGTTACTGAAGTTTAATGTTAACGTGAAGTTAAGTTTATTTTTATGTAATCAACGATGTATATTCAACTTTAAGTTTCCATTTTCTTTACTACTAAACAATTTTAGCTGTACTAGTTTAGTAAGGTTTAATTACAGTTTTAACCTAAAAATTTATAGTTATTTTTTGCTTCTACATTCTTGCATTTCGTAATTTGTATAAAACTTAAAACAAAACTGTTCAAGTTGTTATGATTTTACAAAAGGGTTTCACTCTAATCAAATAATACTTGAAATATAAATAACTAAGAGCTTATCATTATTGTTTAATATTGTTTTTATTTTCGAAAACTGTTTTGAGAAATTGAATTGATTTACAACATTCACAGATGATAAAAGATTTTAGTTGCACTGTTATTTAAATTTAGTTGAGAAATTTTGTTTTAAGACTTTTATTAATAACGTGTTATAAAATTAGTTTTAAAAATATAGATAAGTAAAACAAGACTTAAGCTGATAACTATTTAATGTTCTTACTAAAGTAAGAAGTAATACGCAGTAGTAAAAATAAGTAGAAGTTTACACTACTAACCAATACAATTTATACTATCAAAAAGTATAACCAGCCTGGGATTTGAATCCAGGACTTCCCTCACTCTGAAAAATTACAACTACAGATTAACGGGCCACTTGGTAAATGAGACTGTATTGCATTTATAATCTTGCCAACCAGTGGCGTAGCGAAGTATTTTTGTCAGGGAGTTCGCAATTGTTTTCTCAAAAAAAAACCTAAATTAAAACTTTTGTAATAAGCTATAAATAGATCTTTTTATAAGTAAAAAAGTTGAAAAAAAAGTCAATAAGTAAAATAAGTTCGAAGTAACTGTTGTAAAAATTACTTATACATTACAAAATTATACAATTAAAAAAAAGTATAAATTTCATTACAATTACTTATACTTGCACAAATGTAAACTTATTAAATAAAAATTGTTTTTACTACTAACAGTAAACCCTATATCTTTAAAAATGATTATATTCAATAAAACGAAAGTATCTGTTTTATTTACGAAAAACATATCAATCTCTTTAATATACAATAAAACAGTGATAAGAACACCTCATTGCACATAATTTAAATAAAAGTACACAGAAGTTAAAATAGATCAACTTTATAACTGTTATTACAGTTTATTACAACTTTGTAAAATAGTTAAAGATATGTTTTTTAAATTTAATTCATCTGATTGTGTTGTTTAAAATAATTATCCGCACAAAGTTTATTTCTCATAGACCGACACGCTTTTTCTTGTATGTTTACAAAAATAAAGATCAGAAAACTAGCAGTAGTCTTAAACTTTATTGTAACATTAAAAAAAACTGGTAAAATTGTTTAATTTTCCTTTAAGCGTGTCGTATTTTTTTAAATTTTTTGTAGAAAAATAAGCTGCCATAAGGTTATACTACAGCGGTGCACTAACTAGTTGCGTACTTTTTGAGTCTAAAATCTTATGAAGTTAATGAGGTTATAGAATTTTTCCTTATGGAGGTTTTCATCAACATCGGTGCGCATTTTCGTTTGCGCACCGAAGCAGTATATTGGGTAATTTCTTTAACTTGTTTTTATGGGTATTCAAAATTTCGCTTAACTTTTCGAATACTGGATAAACATAGTTGAAAAAGGCAAATTAAGCAGAAATAAAAAACAATGAAGGATAAAGATATTACATTCTTTTTTTTTACTTCTTTTCGTTTTTTGGGTGGCACGCATGCGCCAGTGTCCCTCCCCACGCTACGCCCCTGTTACCAACTATAAGTTAGAACACTGCACTTCAAGATACCTTAAACTATTCTAATTATATTTTTTACAAGTAAGATAATCGCTTCACAGTCTTTAAAATACTTAAGAAGTATTAAAAATAAATGTAATTTTGCACTTATCTGAAAATATTAATTTAAGCAGTTTTTAAAAGCTTACTAAAAAGCTTTAAAATAGATAATTTATTTAAAATAACTATAAACACTATTACATTTTATACCACTTTAGTTTTGTAACTTAGGTAAGAAAATAATACATATATCAAATATAAGCATAACCTAATTAAAAAGGTTTTATTATTTATCAACATTTAAAAAACAACAAAATTTTCAAAAATACTACACGTTGACTTCTTTAACCTACAGGTGATTTTAGTAAACAAGTTTACATGATTGTGTATTAACAACTTACATACTTAACTTAACTTTCATGTGTTTAAAGTGTTACAGCTTGAAAGCTTTACTTGAAGTCTGAAAAACATTTGTTATTTATATTAAATAAAAATTATTTTATACTTAAAATAGCATTTATTTATCAATTTAGTATACAAGTTTCATCATGCATTTAAATAATATACCATTTTATGAAACGTAAATTGTTTTAGTATTAATTTATTTTTATAAGATTACTCGAAAATCATTAAACTTTTGTGCTACTACTAGACTAGAAAATGTGTGTAATAAGCTTTAATAAAATTTTAACTGAACAATTTATAACAGAACAAAAATATGTGGAGGTATAAAAAAATTTGTAAATATTTTTGTTTTTGTAACTGACAACAAAAACAAAGTAATTCAAACAAGTAACTTATTTACTAGTTTAAATTAGACTGTTATTGTTGCTAGACTACACAGAAACTACTTTAAAACATAATTTAGAGATAATAAAAAAATTGCAGTATGTGTTGTTGCTTATTTAAGTAAAGCTAAGTACTTTTATAAAATAATTAATTAAGGTTAACTATTAAGTTTCTTAATTTTAATCACAACTAGTTTTCGATACTTATACTATGTTTGAATAAGTAACCATATAGCATCTGAAAAATTTAACTGTTAACATATTGTTAATATTACAATAATTAATTTAAACAAATTTAAATTCAAACAAACAGATTAAAACAAATAAGATTAAGATTTGAAAAGAAAGTTTTTTTTTCTGTTTTAGTTAAAAATATTTGGCTTACGCTGAGTTATATTTTGAGCGAACGTTCAAATTTTATAATTACATCAAAAGTGCCTTAAGTTCTAAGGTATAAATATAAATTGAATTTTAAAGTATTATTTTACTTTTCTTAAAAAAGTAAGAAACTCAAAAATCGTATGTTGTACATAGAATATATCAGTATTATATAAAACATGAACCGAACTGTAAAATTGTTAACCGGTAATACACAATAAAAGAAATCAATGAGAGTTTGAATTTAAATTTATCAAATATGTAGCTGTAACAAGACTTTACTGCAAGTGCCCGGCTAGCTCAGTCGGTAGAGCGTTAGACTCGCAATCCAACGGTCGTGGGTTCGAGCCCCACGTTGGGCGTGGTTTCTTTTTGTTTTTTGGTGAATGAACTATCTTTTGATAATAACATTGTTTTATTACAGCTGATTTGTGTTTTTTATTTATTTTTTTTAATATCAAACAGAATCTAAAACAACATATTGTTTAAGCAGGGTCAACAGAACAATATTTATGAATGTATATTAAAAAGAAAATAGGTACAATTTATGACCTGTTTTTTAACGATATTTTCTAGTAAATATAACTACTAGTTAACTTTAAATGGTAGTACATAATTAAGTAGGTGAGCTTGACTTTTGATTTTTGACTTGACTACTAAACCATGAAAAAAATATAGTTATGTAAAAATTAAAAACAAGAGTATTAGTACATTCCAACAAATAACTAGCTACTCGAATTTTTTTTTCAATATCTTGTATCTAGTCATGAAAATAATTACTGAATTACTTGCTTACTACTTGATTCAAACTTTATAATTTCAAAATAAGGTACAGTTAAAAATTGTATATTTACATCAGTAGTCATTCTACAATTTTTATTAAAGTTTCATAAAGCTTGCTAAAATTAGTTTGAAATTATTCATTTCTACTTAAAACATTTACATCATTCCATTCTTACATGCAAAATATTTCACTACTGTACCAAAAATACAAAAGTGCGTCGAACCCGGAACTAGTGCTTGGAAGGCTAACCAATGCTAACCGTTACACCATCGACGCTTGTCTCAAGTCGAAAAATTACTGTATATAAACCCAAATGTCAAGGCAAGTAAATCTGTAGCGCACTCAAATGCTAGCATATGTTCGTTCAAGCGTTAATTTTTTTGCCCTTAGCTCGACAGAATGTGCTATAATATTTCGCTGCAAATTTTAAACGTGTTTTTGCTCGATAGCTTTGACGCTCGTTGAAAATAATCACGTGGTTTAGTAAACTGCAAACTTATAGAGAAATTTTGCTTGTCGGTCGTTGAATTTTAATTTACGTTGTTCGTTAGCTGTTGTTTAAAACTAATTAGTGAATTTCTTGACGTCATATTTAAGTTTTAGCTACTATAGTTTTTAAAAAACTTGTTTATAATATAGAACTAACGATGAATGGTGTTAATAGTCTAATCAAAAATTAAGTATTTTCCTACAGCTTTCTTTAGGTGAAAAAGAATACCTTAATAGCTTGCGCTATCAAGAATAATTATTATATACTACATTTCAGATGAATCATAAACAAATACTTGTTGAATTTTTTTTTTCAAATATAAATACCAAATTCTCATTAGCTACTAAAATTACTAATTTCATTAAGTTATGTTAATTTTAAAGCTATGGCTTAAATTTTCTTAATTTAGTAAAGTATAAATAAAATTCTCATTCTCATAGCCACTATTTAATTTATAATCTAATAAAATAGCTTTGTATGAATTAAATGTTAATTAAAGATTAATCGTACTTATGAAAGGATTCTATCAACTATTTTTTATTATACAATTTCAACTACCATAACCTTACGATTTTTAATGGGATCAGAAGATTAAACTAGGCTAAATATTTTTATCAAAGTATAGTCTTGAACAATTTGTAGAATAGTTTACTGAACGACAAAAATAAAATACCAAAAGTGTTTGGTCCTAGGACCTGGTGCACGAAAAAACGTTTCTGTTATCGAGTCGTACACTACAAATAGAATATAATTAAGGACCTTTCCAAATAAATACATTTAATAAGAAAGAAATAGTTCCCTGGTTTTATTGGTCATCATCGTGCTTACACAAACGTAAAAAAAGGATATACCTATTAATGTTTCATTCACAAATTTTACCTACTGCTTATGGTATGTTTGTATGCAAACATTTTAATTGTCTAAATTGACACGTCTAAAAACATTATTAATTTTTAGTTTTGTTTTTTTAACAACCGGCTTCTAAAATGTTTGACAAAGTTAGATATCAAAGTGACAACTTGGTTTTAACAAAATTTAAGTAAATTTTGATATTTTTACAAAATTTCTCAACTTTTTTCTACTAAGCTTAAGTAGTTGCAACTGTAAACTTGTTTCAGTTTTCAACAAAATAATGTCTGTTATTATTTAAATAAACGAAAATAAAGTGGTAAATTAGTTTTATAAATAAATAAGCTAGTTTTAAATTGTGATATACAAATTTTGGTTAGTGTTACTATCAAAATTTTCTAGTTTGTACATGAATTGTTTTACTGTAATAAAGATAAAATAACATTTTTAAAATAAATATTCTATTTAAAAATGGTTATAATTTAAAAATGAACAAAAACTAAATATTTAGCCGCTAATAAAATAGTTAAAAAAAAGTAAATACTAAAATACACTAATATTCAAGTCGCATAAAATCAAAGCTAAATGAACATTTGATTGTTTATATCATCACAACAGTTGCTACTTTTGATAAGCAAATGCAGATACGCTGCATTTGATAATCACTTGGTTTATATACTATAAATTTTGAAGTCGAACAAGCATTGTTGGTTCAGTGGTAGAATTCTCGCCTGCCACGCGGGAGGCCCGGGTTCGATTCCCGGACAATGCACTTTTGCTTATTTGATTGAATATTGTCTTAATTTAGTTTGTTTTATTTTTTCTTATCACATCCGAGAGACTGAATTATTTAAAAAAGATTTTTTTTTAATTTCTTTTCAACAAAAAAAAGGAAAATTTTATAATTTACTTTTTTAAATTTTTTAACGAGTTTTCCCTAAAAACTTAAAATTTATTATTTTGGTTCTTTATTAAAGATAACGAGTTGTTTTATACAACAATAATAACCAGCTTAACAGTTTTGTTTATTTTTCATTACTTACTGCTTAACTTTTCAAACTATAAACCAGAGAACAAGTTATAATTGTATGCTTTTTGAGCTCGTACTTTAAACACAGCCAAAAAAGTGCAAATTTGTCTAAATTATTGTCCTTCATACTAAAGCTAAATCTAAATTACTAGTTATTTATTATATAAACCAGAGTCTCTGTAGTCTATTAAGTTTTTAAATGACTTTTTATTTGGTTTAGAAATTGTTGAAAGTCATGATTTTAGTTTTTCTTCCTGATCTTATTATATCACCTCTAATTGTAAACTATGCCATAAATACTTTTCTATGATAACTTTATATAAACTAAAATGAGATCGAAGTTTAAGTGTTTTTGAATCTAAATAAATCACAGTTTCAATGTTTTTTATTTTCTTTTAACAACTAAAACTTAGTCCGGCTTTTTTGAAATAATTTTTATTAATGTTTCAACTGTGTTGTACATGATTAATAAAATCATGTTTTGTTTAATGCATTTGAATAACTTGCTTGGTGTGTTTATTAACTTTGTACTAATTCGTATTAGTTTTTATATATTTTAACTAAACATGTTTAAAACTAAACTTCTTAACACTTATTTAAAGGAACAAGTTTTTCTTAAGAATAAGTTACACTTTCTACACAAACTTTTTACTTAATCAAAAAGTTCGAACTTAAGCGGCAGAATTTTTACATTTAAAATTAAGTATCAAGGTTATTTGTTATTCTTAGCATTGCCTTTTTGTTTTTGTAATCATAAAACAATGATAGATCAATCGGCTTTTGTTGGTTACCATTAATATATAAATGGTGCAAGTTTCAATATTAACGACAGAACTAACTTAAAAGTATAACAATTATTTCAATAAAGTCTTCTAGATATTTGTTTTTTGAAAATAAAAGATGACAACAATTAAATGAATTATTTTTAAAATACTGCCTTTAAATACTTCATTAATAATTTTTAACAGTAATGTAAGTTTTATCACTAAAAATTTATTTCGTTAAAGAAAAAACTAATATAAAATAAGGAGTTTGCCTGTTTTGAAAAAAAAAAAAAAAACTACTATTTATTATTGTGTTTAAATATTTGATGTTTTGTATATTTATCTAGAAATTTAGTTGTTAACAAACTATTTAAATTATAACATGTTTTTTTAGTAAAATACTTCTTTATAAAATGATATTTCAAGAAATAGTTAAATTTTTTGATTTTAAAAATAAAAATGTCAAATAAAACATTATTTATATTAATCACGAAAGACATAAAGTCCTTCGAGCCGGAGTCGAACCAGCGACCTATGGATTTCTAACAGCTGGCTACAGTCCACCGCTCTACCAACTGAGCTATCGAAGGCGCTGGAGTAATGCACAAATTTGTGTTTATAAACGTTAGTGTTTGAAGCACTTGTGCACTTAACAATTGATTTTGTTTATTTAGTACATCAACACGGCATATTTTAACATAAGTATGCTTTTAAAGTTGAAAATTTTTTGATTGCTTTTATCAACTCACTAGTATGGCCTTATGCGCTTCTACTGTTAAGTTAATATATGCGTACCAATTGAAGTCTTTAAAGCTTAAAAATTTCTAAAAACCAATTTACAAACAATATTTTGGAAGTAGACTTTTATAATAGTTTTTAATGCGTACCAACTGAGCTACCGAAGGTTGTTATAGTAACCATGATTGTTTTTTCTACATACTTAAGTAATAAATGCATACCTTTACAATTTTTTTTAAAGAAGCTTGTAAACACCGAGAATAATATTAAATTAAATTAGCTTGTTTACATGTGGTTTAAATTGTAATTGTAACCTATCATAGTTCTTAAATCTAAGTTTTTGCACAATTTTATTTGTAAACAGATAAATATGTTTTATATGCTTTTATAACTAAACAAAAATTAAATAAAAATTTTAAAATTGTAAAATAAACATTTTATAGATACATTCTAAACTTATGTAAAACAAGTATTACTTTTAATTTAGATTAAAAATTTCAAATTTAATAAAAGCTACCATAAAATGTAGGAAATAGTGTTTACAATAAAATTGAAATTGTTTACACTTTTGAATTTTTTTTATAAAAAATGAACTAATAAATGTTTATAAGTTAATAAATAAATGTTGCAGTGTTAAAATTTACATAAATTACAATTAACAAGTCATATTTTTAAACGGTTTAAAAAAAAGTTAAATTTAAATAAAACAGTAACTGATTTTATAAACGAAAAGTAAAATAAGACTTATTTTCGTAATAAACAAATACAAACAAAACTATATAAATGTATTAAAGTATTAGTAAATAAATTTACACTAAACCTTCAAAGTATAATACGACTTTTTGGAATTAATTTCAAAGAAAAATACGGAGATGGGTTTGAACCCAAGCGTGCAGATCACAAACTGTTATGACGTAAATATAGAGTAGTTTTTTTTTAAGAATTCCACACAATGAAAACTAGAAATTTTAAAATACAATTTAAATTATAAACATACCCTAAAGAGTTAGTATGTCACAAACTGCATATGTCACAACAGTTTTGTGACGTAATAATGGAAACGTTAATTAATGCATTATAAACGCTACGAATCGCTTGTAATCACATGGGGGTCTGGCTCAGATTGTAGAGCGCTCGCTTAGCATGCGAGAGGTACCAGAACTATGCCCGGCTCCTACACATTTAAATAATAGTTACAATATATACTTTTATCTTATTTGATTTTTTTTAACAATTTAGCTAAAATAAATGAGAGCACAACACTCTTTATTATTTTACTTGTTTATTTTTTTTTGTTTAATATGTAAAAAATACTAATCATTAGTAATAAAACAAGACCTTACTTTTAATACACAGCTTATTGCAGATCTTATTAGAAAAAAATCAGCTCATTGTTTTAATTATACATAATTTTTAAGAACTTATATTTGTCTGAACAAGTTTAATAAAGTTTTTAATAACTTATGATTACTTAATTCATTTTTAATTTTGCAAAGTCAAACATGATTTAGTTAATAAAAAATGATTTAGTAAAATTAAATATGATTTAAGATATTCAAAGTGTAATAAAAACCGAAAGGTTTTTTCGTACACTAGGTCCTTTGAATAAATATTTTTGAGTGCTTTTTTTGCCGTTCCATAAACTATATAGTAAAATCAAACATGACTTAATTTAGTCCGGCATGATTTAGTAAAACTAAACGGATTTAATTGAGTCATACATGATTCAGTAAATTTATACATGACTTAGTTTAAAAAAATTCTGATTTAGTTGATTAAAACATATTTTAGTTAGGTCAAACATGATTTAGTAAATCAAACAAGATTAATTAAAGTATAAGTCATACAAAGGTTAGTGAAATCAAACATGATTTCGTAAAATAAAACTTGATTTAGTAAAATTTAACCTGATTTAGTTAAGTCAAATTTGATTTGATAAATTCAAACATGATTTAATAAAATTTAACCTGATTTAGTAAAGTCAAAAACTTTAGTAAAGTGAAAAATTATTTTTTAAAGTCTGACACGATTAAGTAAAGTCATACATTATTTAGTTTAAAACATTTGTTAGATTCTGATTTAGATAATTGAAATATTTTCTAGTATAGTTAAACACAGTTTAGTAAAGTCGAACAAAATTTGTTCCTTTTCTACTTATGTTTTTATAATAAACAAGTTGTCTGAAAATAATTTAGTTTATGTAAAGCAAATACTTTTCATGGGTGAATTGAAATAGCGAAAATGTTGATGTAATTCAGTATTTAAATTTGTATGATGTATATAAACGTTACAAAATATTTTGTCCACAAGCCTCGATAGCTCAGTCGGGAGAGCGTCAGACTGAAGATCTGAAGGTCCCTGGTTCATTCCCGGGTCGAGGCATGCCTTTTACCTACTTTAAATGTACTTATCTTTTGTTCATGTTAAAATCACTTTACTTTATATAGTGATTTATTTAACATAGTTGTTTTGTTTCTTAACGTATATATTTTTTCAAGTACTTTTACTAATTAAATATAAATTAAATGCTAAATATAAGGAGTTGTAAACTTTTTAATACTATATATCTTATTTAAGTTAGAGTCCAGAACACCTTAGTAACAACTATCTTAAAAACTAAGTATGTATAAGCACAGTTACCATAAGTAGCTATAAAGCTATAAATCTTAGTAAAAAAATAGCTTTTTTGGAAGGTGGTAATAAATTAGCTTTTAGCCCTTAAATAATTGCGATTAGTGATTTTAAACTATAAGCTTATGGAAAAAAATATTGCCATTTTGATAAAAAAATTGCCTTTAGAATTAATAAAACCCCCTTTTTTTAAAGCTTTAAAATTTTTTGTTTCTGATGACTCTAACATTTAGCTCATCTAGTAATAGCTTTTTGCTCTAAAGTTACCTTTTATAAAGAGTAAAACAGCATAAATAATTAGTAAAATGAAATTCATGTATGATAATGAATTTTTTTACCAAAATGAGTTTTAAATTAACTTAATTTTTAGCTCTAAATTTTGTTTACAAACTCTTGTTGAATGATAAAAGTAAAATTATTACAATCAGTTCTTTCCTTAAAAAAATATTTAAAAATCTAATTAAAAACTGTCATTAAAAAGGTTAAGTTAATAATAATCTTGTTTGTTAGTTTAAAATAATTAAAATAATTTCATTGTTTGAATAAAATAAGGAGTAGAGTTTGAGACTGATGTTTATTCACCTTATAGAAAAAAATCAAACAGCTCAATTCATAGTATATTAGTTAAAAAATGTCTGTTCCTTTTGATAGAAAGTATTTTATCACTTCATTTTATACGTATTATATCTTAAAAATTAACTTTATTAACTTCAAACTAAAACTCCTTGAATATTAGTCTATAAGTAAACATAAACAACGTGAAAAAGAAAATTTTTTAACTCTTTTTTGCACTTAGATATTTTTTTACGTTTTTCATTTAATTTACTTAAATTAAAACAAACTTTATGCTGGTTGGACATGTTAATTGTTTTATTCAATAAAACAAGTTTACAAATCAATAAAAAGTTAAGCAAATATTTAAAATTTTTACCTACATACATATACAAAATTTTTATAGACAATATTTAAAATACATGGTGCTCTTAAGTATTATGATTATACTAAATATTCTATTGTAGTGAATTTACCAACTCTTTCCTTTTATTAATTTTTGAGTTATTTTATGCATTTTTTTGGTTGCTCTTGTAGAAAGGGAAAAGTAAAATTTAAATGATGTAAAAATCAAAATCTAGGGTAGGACACAGTGTGGGTGGAGCCCATGGTAGACTATAGTTTCCATGGTCAATATTGGCAGTAATGGGTTAAAAGAAGTGCTTACCATTGTTTTTATTGAATTTATAAATAGTTGTTAAGGTTTTTGTTTATTTTTTACTTATTATTGCTTTTAAATTTAGCTCAAAGTATTAGTCACAAGCAAATAGTGCGCAGCCCATGACTGAAAGGTCCTTCTGCACACCGATCCATCGACCTTAGTTGTGAGCCTCACATGTTTTCTTTTTCTTTTTTTAATAAATTTTAAGTTATAAATTGAAAATGTGATTTTTCTCTGGTTGCTAATGGACTTATATTTAAGATAAAATTTGTATGAAGTTTGGAAGTTGAATTTTTGGTAGATATATTAGTTTAAGATTATAAAATACTAACTGTTTCAAAAGGATAGTCTTTAAATGATATTTTTATAAAAAAAGATAGAAAGGATCTGCTTTGATACACAAGTGGTAAATTTGTTTTTTAAATTCTACCTATAGATACAATATTGCACATTTTAGTTTTTATAATCAAAGTTAAATGTGTTTAGTGGGTTCAAGGTTCTCTCTGGCCCAGATTTTCAAAATAACTAATCTCAAAAAACGTAGGAGAAGATAAATTTTTAGTGAAATAGTCTATTTTTGCAGTTTTAGTCTGCAACTCCTGTAAGGAACCTATTTTTGCCTCTTACTTTGACTGGCTATATCTCAAAAATTATTTTGAATTTTTAAAAGCTGTAAAAAGCATTTTGTAGCTTAGTAAAAATATATAAAGTAAGATAAAATTGTGAAAAAAAGTGTTTTATGATTATATGCCCCATGCCCTTAAATTATTTTCAAAAAAATTACAAAAATCACTTCTTGAATTTTTAATGTCATTTTGAAACATTTGCAACTGTTTTGTTCGGTTTGTTGTTTTGTATGGTGGTTGGAAAATATTGATTGAAACAATAGATTTAATTATTTTGCATAGTGTTGGATTAGTTGTTATATTTTTATACATACAATTTACTTTGATTTTTAAAATACTTCCAGTTTAAAAATAAGTTTGATCTGTTTTAGGAGGCTACTAACACTTTGTCATACTATATTGATTTTCTAAATTTGTGCTCCTGCACTTAATTTTACACTGTTTTTAAAAATACTTTTCAATTTGATTATAAAGGTACAACACACTTTATAAAATTTTCTCAAATTTTTTTAAAAGAAAACTTATTCAGTTCCCCATTTTACCATGAATTTTAAATTAAAAATTTAAACAAGTTCTTTATAAAATGAACTATTATATACTGATAATATGTTTAGATATTTTTCATATTTTTGTTTAATAAAAAACCCATTTATATCAAGTAGCTGTATAGTATCTTTTCATTATTTTTTTACCTTTAGTTTAATTTTATACTTAAAAAAACAACTAAACTTGTACTTAAAAATTAAAATGTAGAACGAAATCAGATAACCAGGAAGAAATTTTTTTTAAATCACTGGCTACCCTGTTTATTAAAAATATTTTAACAAGTGGTATGGAATGTACAACATACCCAACTAATGAACTATTATAGAAATTATGTAAAACATAAAGATAAACTTTTGACAGAGTGGTAAAAAAATCTAGAATCCTGGAAAAACCTTGAATATTCAAAACAAATTACTAGAAAACCTGTAATGTTAACAATTTTTACATATTAAGTAGTAAAATTTTGGTTTGACATGAAGAATCTCTCATATTTTTTTTTAACACATTTGAAGTAGCTTAACAGTATACTTTTAATGTTGGTTATATAACTTAACACAGTTTTTAACCTTAACTTCAGTCTAAAAATAGACTGTGTACTTTCAATATCTGGATGAAATTTCTCAAAAACTAGTGACCCACCCATTTGTAGAATTAAATATTTAATACTTTTAAACACATAATAATCATGATTAAATAAAATATAAATTTAAAGATTTTTGTACTAACTACAGTGTTATTTTTTTAGCTCATTTCAGTTGTAAAATGATATCTGTACAAATAAGTGATCCTAGCTGGATTAAAAAGCAAAAATTTTCCAATAAATGGAATAGTAATCCAGAGTTTGAAAGTAATTTTAATTATTGACTCTATTAAAATTTTATATACATATTCTTCTTATTTTACATCCTAGGTTGGATTTTACCGGATCCCACAAGCATTTATTTTGCAAAATGTAATTTTTGCATGAAACGCCTTAGAGCAAAATCACATTGCTTAAAAACTCATGCAAAATCTGCCAAGCATTTAGCAAATGTTAGTTGATTAGATGATGTACCTAGATGTTATATAATTTTTGTTCCACTTTGTACACAGCTAAAAACATAATTAAATATTTAAATATCAGGAACACTTTTTGAAAAAAAAAATTCATTAATTAATGTTTATCACTTATAAAAAAAAGTTTTTTTTTGTTAGAGTTCTAATATAAAATTTTAAGTGAAAGTTTTTAACAAATTGTTACAATATTTTAATATTAAATTAACAATATATCTTTTTCATTAAGGCGTTTAAAAGTCCAGTTCTTAAATCATAAAAATTGACGTTTGCTGTTTTTTAAATACAAAAACTGTATACTTTAAATTTCTGTGTTGCAAGGAGAAAAAAAATTGACCCAGTTAATAAAAAGTCTTTATATACTTTAAGTTTCTGCTTAAAAAAAACTTAATACATCTATAATAGGTTCCTTCTACTTCTTCAACATCAGTTACACAGTGTTTGCAAACAGCTGTAATGAAACATGACCTTTGGCCCATGTGCAAGGAATACTCAAAAAGAAAATTGGAGATGACTTATAGTTCCCTTTTTGTTGACAAGGCCACTGTTAAGGCTGGCGAAATCAGCTATTTTGGTAAGCATCCAAAAGTTGTAACTATTTTTTATACACCAAATTTATTAACATTATGTAATATTGGTTCTGCTTGTAAAGAGTTATTTTTTTTAGAATTTAATCAAGTTCTTCTAGTTTCTTAGTAGAAAGATTTTAATTTCTTATTTAATTTTTCAGTATTTAATTTCTAAATTTGTAATGATATTATATATAATTATTATTTATTTGTAATCATTTTGAAAATTATCTTTAGAGTCTTATGTAATATGAATGGGTTTAACCAAGTAACAGTTTTTTTTACAAAAAAACCTTGTTATTATAAATTGTAAATTTACCCTAAATTAAAAAGTAGTAAAAGTTGTTTAAAGCAAATTAAGTAAAAACAAGCTACAACAATTATACGTATAAATTGTAACGCTTTTCTTATGAAACAATTTTAGAAAATAGTCAATTCTAGTTCTGTTGATCATCTCGAACATTTAAACATTATTATCAAAATCTCTTTAATCACAAATTCAAAAATTATATGAATAAATTGTATATAGCTTGACTTTAATTTTTGACTTTAGTTGGTCTACTTAAAATGCCCTTGTTCATGCACTTTTCATAACCAATATATATATATATATTAACGGGAGCATAATTACTTTTTATATTCTGTAGGTTGATATGAAAAATACTACCAATGAAAGTGGTTGGATAGAAACCTCAAATTAGCTTCTTTGTCCAAAATTAAAAAGTTCAATTCAAAAAACAGCAGACCCACAGTAGATGCTTCAACTACCCAATAATATAATTCAAGAGGTTTGAAACTTGTTTTTTAAAATATGTTTCAATGCTAAAAGTATTTTTAAAGTTAAGCTAAAATTTTAAACTCTGTAAAAAAGTTTAAATTACCTTTATACATGTCTTGTAATTAAAGATAACAGTATGTATTATTATGAACAAGTTGTTGTGTTTCCTAGAGGTTTTGAAATCGTTATTAAGATTTAAGTGTAAAATCACAAACTTCAGAGCTAGGTATACTTGATATATTGAAATAGTTTGTTCTTAATGTTTTATTCATCTGAGTTTTTAGGAAATGGAAACTTTTTAGAGATGTTTGTATTAATTAGTTTAGTACATATTTGTAGTTTTATAACACACAGTTTTTTTTCTAAAAATTTAAACTTAATTTATTTTTAACAAAGAACATGTTCTTCTATTGTTTTATCATTTTATTAGAATTATAGTTTTATGAATCACTGATTTGTGTAAAAATCTTAACAATTAGATAAAGTATTGTTTTTTAACTTAAAAAGTGCTTAAAATATCCTGTTTAAATCTATTTTTTTGTTGTATTAAACTATAAGAGTGTGTTAATCTACTTTAAATTGAACAAAAAGATATAATTTTGCTGTTTTTGTTTTGTACATGTTAATAACAAATCAAACATAAAAAATTTAAACGAGTTTTATGTTGAAAAGGTAAAATTTTCAAAAGAAAGTTCCTTCTTGTGTGAATTTTCTTTTAACTTTGATGCTACTTTAAGCTTTTTTAAAGAAGTAGGTGACTCTAAAAAAAGTAACTGTTTAAAGCAATTTAGTTTTTGATTGCATTAAAAGTTTCTTTACTTTTTAAGTCAACTTTAATATCGACAAAAAGGTTATTATTTAGTGTTTTTTTATTCTTATTTTTATAAAACTACATTTGACAAAGTTTATGTTTAAAATTGATTTCAAAATGCTTTGTTTTAATTGATTTTCATATTTATGTAGAACAAACAAAATTACTCAAGCTTGCAATATAAAATGCTTTTTAAAGCTTAGTTATTTAAAACTTATTTGAGAGTTGTATTGTAGTAAGTTATTTGAAACATATAGTTTAATTTTTTTAATCTCAGAAAAAAACTTTTAAGACAGAATTCATATATACTATATGATCAAAAATGTTGTGTAGTAAATTTTAAATTAATTAGATTAAAGGAACATACCTTATTGTTAGTTTTTGTACATAAGGAAGCTCATGTAATGTTTTAAAACATTTAATATTAATTTTTTTTTTTTAAATCTCTGTTTTTTTTGTTACATCATTGGTAATATATGAATGCTTTAAACTAATTACACTTTTTACCTCGTACATTGGAGGTTAAGTGTGTAATCTTTCAATTAATGTTTTAGTTTTTGATATTCAATTTTATATGAGTGTAAAAAGTATTTTAAGCTATATCTTCCCATCGATTTTATTTATTTTTAAAAGTATGGATAAAAGTTAGCTTTTTTTATTACACACCGAAAGTTTTTAATTGAATTTTTAAAACTATAATTTTAAGCTATACATTTTGGTTAAAATTTAACTGTTATGAATACCAGTGTAGATACTATTCTTAATCAACTTTTTTACAATTCAAAGTATATTTACTGATGTTGTTTGATATTTTTTTCATTTTCACTAAGTTAATGACATAAAACTATTAGAACAAGAATGTAAATAACATATATTTTATTAATAATTTTAATAAATACTAATATAAGTAATTTTTAAAATAGCTTTAATCCAAATGTTTTCTCATTTTTATGATGAACATAAAGGATTATAAGACCAGCTTCAAATTAAAAATAAAGCTTTTATGTATCTTTCATTGTTTAATAGGTTTTACTGTTTTTAGGGTGTATTCACACTTTTAGTTTTGCTAAGTTACAAATAATAAATTGTTTCTTAACTTTTTCAGTATATATATTGACATTTAGTTTTTCTTTGATTTTTATTTGTAAAAAAGCTTTAGTTTTTACTAGTCTTTTTTAAAGCGTTTTTTATAGATTAACTTATACCATTTGAATTTTTTTTTCAAATCTAAAAAATAATCAATAAAAAATAACCTATAATCGAAAATTCTATTTTCTATGATTCAGTTTTAATAAGTACCAATAAAAGTATCTATTTTCAATAGCTTTAATCCTTATATTTTTCATTGTTATGATGAACAAAAAATATTATAAGACCAGCTTAAATTTTAATAAAAATTCTTCTATGTATACTGATGTTTTTAAATATATTTTACTGTCTATAGGGTTAATTTACAATTTTTTTTTTAAGTTAAGCATTTAAAACTTTTACATGACTTTCACATGTTATAAAAATGTTAATTATGAAAAAGCCTTATTTTTTTTACTGAGAGCTTATAAATGTTAAAGGTAATGTAAAAAGTTTAGGTATTGATAAAAATGTAAACATTGATTGCAATATTTTTTACAAATAAAGTAAGTTTTTAATAAAGAAACAAAAGTATTTAGGGATTTTTTTGTTTTTAAAAGCATAAGTATTGATTACTTATATAAATTTAGTTTTAAAATATCGCTAAAATTGCAAACTAGCGAATGTTTTTTGTTGATTAGACCATTTAATGTTAATGTAATTTTAGCATTGTATCATAATATTTTTTGATATATTTCGTTCAAGTATATTAAATAGAAGTTAATGAATTAAAAATAACTACATTTAAAAAAAACAGTTTTCAAGTTTAATTTACTTAGCAAAAAATAGAAAAATAGTATTAACACAATTTCTTAAAATGCAAACTTAAGCAGCAGTGCAAACTCATAACTTGCACATTTAACCGAATGTGCTAACTCACAAAATTCTCCATTTAGAAATAATTATTAGTTTTATAAACTAAAAATTATAATTTTTGAAAATAGCTTTTCAATCACCTAAAAAACAGTATAGGAATTTGCTCTGCTCTGATGCAAAGGCTTTAGTTTAAGTATTTAGTCATGAAAAAGATTACTTTCATATACTTTAAATTTGTGAGAAAATCACTATACTATAACTTTTTAATAGTAAGCTAAGCATTCATTGATATTCGAAGTAAGTCAAACTTAGCTCTTGGGAGATACCAAACGGTTAAAATATTTTGTATGTCAAGTTTTCATTGAAAATTATATAAGGGCAAAAATAGCTATAAAATTCTGGCAACTGTGTGTATAAGTATCAGAGTGATTAGTTATTATGTACTGCTAAATATATATAATACAAGTAAAAACTGTGCTAACAAAGTTTATTCTAAGAAAAGCAATCAAATAAACTCACTAAAGAAGCAACTGAACAACATAAGAGTAACAAGAAAACAATAATACTCTCTGGCGCTAATGTGTGTGGCAAGAATATAGGCAAAAAATAACAAAAATAATTTTTTATAGCATAAGTTACTTAAGTAAGTTTTAGTTATTTGTAAATTACATTTGTTTATTTTATCAAGTTAAGTTTTACTAAGTTTGAAATATGTTCACCATTAACTGTAAGTTTTAAGAGACTGAAATAAAATTTAAAAGTTGTTGAGTTAGAATTTAAAATGTTTAAGCGACTTTAAAAGTAGAAAAAGCTTAAATGTTATAAAACTTTTTCTAAATGTAGTTTGAACAGATAAAAAAAGCTTTATGATAATCTTTTCGAATAATCACTCAGTTTATAAACAGAAAGGTTGTAATTATTTAATTAAAAGTAAGAGGGACTTAACATTTATTTTCTTGAAAAGTATAAAGTAAAGTGTATAAGTATTTATACAAATAAACTGCAATGCGCTTTAGTAAGACTTTAAAACATATATGTATACATATATTGTTAGGAATGATTTTTTTAATTTTTTTAAACGAAAAATTTTGTCAAAACTTTTTATAAGTTTATGTTTTAATAATTTACAAAACTAAACTAAGTTAAGTTAACAACATATAATAAATAACTTACTGTTTATAAAAAAGAACATTTTGATTGTTATGAGTACTTAAAAATTTTTTAAACTTAACATACAAATAGTTTGAAATATAAAGATATAGCACAAAAGTTTCAAGTAATAAAGCTCACAGAAGTTTAAGTTACATAAACGTGCTTTAATTGACATGTCTTAACGCTTACGTATACATATATAAATGCAAAATATTTTTTACACCGAGTCCTACATGGTCTAGTGGTTAGGATTCCTGGCTTTCACCCTGGCGGCCCGAGTTCGATTCCCGGTGTAGGAACCTTTTATTTGAATAGAAAATTAGAAGTTAGTTTTTAAGCTGTGTAACAAATTTCGTTTATAAACTACACAAATCTATGAACACCTTTATGTAACTTTTTGTACTTAAAATACATGAAATTAAATAAATTAAGAAATTAATAAGTTGGATTAAACGTTAGCTTTAATCACATTTTAAATAAAAAAGGTTCTTTAAAAAAAATCTATTTAAGTTTTACATATATACATCATAAAATAAACTTAATTAAACTAATTAGTAAGTAAGCATTCTTGAAAAAAATATATAGTGCTAAAGAAGTGTTATGTTCGATACTTTAGATGTTTAAGTTCTTATAAAGTTAAATTATAATTCAATAAACCTAAAACGTATACAAAAGAGTGATTGTTTTTATTTAGTATTGTAAACTACATTAACGTTACTACCTTTAAAATGTTATTCATTCATTGTTGTAAAATAAAAAAAATCGAAAAATTATTTCAAATATAGTGTTTAAATAACTGAAACTAAATAAAAGTTAACTTTTTTTTGTTAAATATTGATTTTTTAGTGAAAGGAAAAAGTTTTAAAGTGTTTTAGTAAGAGTTTGTCGTAAAGGTTTAAAAACTATTGCAAAAGGATTATTCAGCTACAAAAAAATAAGTCGAATTCAATCAGTTGTTAACAGTTTTGCTTTAGGCAACGCTGACAAACTGTTTATAATTTGTTCTGTATTTATATGGATGCGAGGGGATATAGCTCAGTGGTAGAGCAATCGACTGCAGATCGATAGGCCCTTGGTTCAAATCCGAGTGTCCCCTCCCCTCAAATAAAACAAAATAGATTTTTTGATGTCGAATAATTAAGCTTGATGTCGAATAATTAAGCTGTTCACTTATTAAATAAAACTAGAAGATCTAAAATTATATAAAATCAAATTCACAATAATCAATAAATAAATCACTTAAAAAGTTGAAAACAAATAAAACCAGAACCAAAAAGATAGAAAATTTTACTAAACTTCCAGCTTACAAACAAAAATATACTTTTTAATTACATGCAATATAAGCGAAACACTTAATAAAAAAGTTTGACAAAAATGAAACCTTTTTGTACAATGAAAGTAAAAATGTTTCAGCCCGGGCTCGAACCGGGGACCTTTCGCGTGTGAGGCGAACGTGATGACCACTACACTACTGAAACACTTGGCAGTAAGCGTAATATTGCGTATATAAACTTTTTGTACCTTGAATTGACTCTCTTTGAAAGCTTCAAACGACGAAAATATCGGCGAAAGTCTGCAGTGCAGAAGCCTGGACTATCGTGTGCCGTGAGAAAAGCTCAAGTTTAACAAAAGAGTTGATCATCAGACTTCAGTCATTCCATCTGATCATCAGTTTTTGTTGATTGATACGAGCGTACCAGATGTCTTGCCTAGTGGACAATGTATTGAACGTTGTACAGCAAAAAACAATGCTGAAGTTACTGATCAATGCCATCAAATGGTTGCTTCATGTGAAAACATGATAAACCGTTTGTAGATAGAAGGCTATAGGTTTTTCGGTTGTGACTGACTGATGAGTCCTAATAAGGACGAATCCGTTTTCAGTTTACCGAAAGCATATGGTCTGATTATCTTTGAAAGCTTATGAACATATTCAATAGTACAAAGTAAAAAATGCTGTACAATACAATTGTGTTGCTTAAGTTAAAAATTTGACTTTAATTAAATATACTTAGCAAATTATTAGCCTAAATGAAACTTATATTGATATATAGAAGTAATTGCTACAAGATTGGTTTTAATTTAAATTAAATTAGCTGAAGGTCTACCCTTAGAAATAGTTAAAACTAGATTTATATGTTTTAACATTTGAATCTCACTTAGCTATAAATATACATTTTTTCGTTTTTAACAATATTGTTTCAAAAAATATAGAAGTTTTATTATTATGCTGACAACTAGGAAATGAAAAAAATGTTTAAATAATTTGAAAGGTTTTTAAATTTTCAATCATGTAGTATTTTTAAGAGTGCAAACTTTGTTAGAATAAACGTTCTCTGTTTAATTAATTTAGAATTTTGGTATTAGTGTAAAATATATACTTATGAGCTTTGACAAAATATTCCAACTTTTTACTAGCTAGCAAAACATAAATGTACAACTATGTGACAAAACAGAAGTATTTAATTAATTGAAAGTTGTTGTAAACATCAAGTAGTACTCAAACTAGTATTAATTTTAATCAAAAGAAGACTTAGTTTATAAAACTTAAAACTTTATTTATATTACAATCAGTAAAACTTTTTAGTTTAACTTTTAGGACAAGCAAGTGACTATTGAGTTTTAGTTATTTATTTATTGTCATACTTTGTTTAGTTGTAGTATAGTGATATGTAAATTTATTACTTATCCACGACTTAAATCAGTTTATAAATTTATATAACAAATTTTCATTAGCTAGAAAATTTTATAGTATATTTAGCAGTTTATTTCTACAGTTAGTTTTATCATTTATAAACACCTCAATTTATTTTCTCAGTCATCATTTAATCAAAACATACTTAGATTTAAAAATATTAATTTTAATAAAATCATAAACTTAATATTCTTTGGTCACACGTATGGATACATACAAATAAAAACAAATGCAATTACAAAATAAATTGCACGACTTGAAATAAACATTTTTTACAAATAAACATCAAGTTTATAGCCATAAGCGTTTAACCACGTGAGAGTTTACCGCTTAAACTAGCAGATAAACTGTGTATAATTCTGCTAGCGAGCGAAAACGCGTTGAAAATTTGCAACGCATTATTATAGATCATTTTGTCGAGCTAACGGCAAAAAAATTAACGCTTGAACGCACATATGCTAGCATTTGACTGCAGTACAGAGCTAGCTGCATTTTCATTTGAGATTGTATACAGTAATTTCTCCATTTCAATACAAGCATCGATGGTGTAACGGTTAGCTTTGGTGCCTTCCAAGCACTAGTTTCGGTTTCGACTTCCGGTGGACATGTATTCAACATAATATAATCTTAATTAGATAAAACAGTAAGTAAGGATCAACGAAAAAAAAAAAGTGTTTTAAGTAGTGTTCGATAGTTTAGTTGTTAAACTCATTAAAAAATAAGTTATAAATCAATAAACCTAAAACATACACAAAAGAGTGATTGTTTTTATTTAAGTATTATAAACTGAATTAAAATTACTATATTTAAAAAGTGTATTTATTCAGTTTTGTAAAATCAAAAACTTCAAGATAATCTACAGAACTCTATTTGAATTCTAATTGAATTTAAATCTACCTGTTATAATTCAAAAAAGCTACGTATAGTGTAGTATATAATTTGAATACTCAGTTTATCTTCGACTACTGGGTTGGCCGAGTGGTTAAGGCGTTGGACTTAAGTTCCAATGGACGATTGTCCGCGTGGGTTCGAACCCCACATCCAGTATTTATTACATGTAGTATTATTATTTTTCTTTTTATAACTGTAAGTTTTGAACTAAAAAAACATTTGGCTTAAAAGCCTTATAAATTTTATTTATTTAACTTAAGTGTTTACAATTTACTTTATAAGTTCATAGTTTTAGAAGCTTGTAGTTTTTATGTTTAGTTGAGAAAGTTTTTAAGTTTTTATCCTATTTTACGCATCATAACGTGTTTTATGCTATTAACTTACTATAAAGACGTTTCTAAAAGTAAACTAAAAAGTTTAAGCTCGTTTTCTTTTGACTGTTACCTTAAGTTATAGTAGTGATTTTAATTAACATTTTAAAAACTAAAACACCATATTTAGAGGGTTGAATACGTATGAAAGTTAAAAAAAAAAAACTTTATTAATCATAGATAATTTTTATAGTATATTTAGTTTATAATGCATGGAATAACTTGAGTGATTTTACAAAAAACTAAGCGTAGTAATACATAATTAAACTAAATGCAGTTTAAACAATAGATAAGTTTCAAAAATAAATAGAGTATAAATAAAATATTTTTTGCTAATTGAATCTACGGTTTTCTACATTTGTTGATAAATAGTTTTATTACATCTTGCTCTAATTATTTGTTATTTAACCTACATTGGGCCGACAGGCTACAAAGTTTTACTTATATGAACGCGATAGTTGGATACCACGTAACCGACTGCGTGGCCTAATGGATAAGGCGTCTGAGTCCTAATCAGAAGATTACGGGTTCGTGTGTCGGCGTGGACTTCTTATTACAACTGCATTAGAGGTAATTGGTTGGCTTGGAAATAATCTATTTGTAAAATTCGACCGAATAAATTGTTTCCTAATATTTCTTTTTGATAAATATCTTCAACTCAAAATTTAAATTTAGTAATGTTTCACCTGTTTGAACTAAATCAAACGAGATCATCACTCGAAAAAAACTGTAATTTTTTTTCAATATAAACATGTAAGAAGACATTAGGCTATACTTTATTCAAAACTTGCGTTTATGTGTAAGAAAACAAAAACAAAATGAAACTTATAGCTTAAAGTTATCAACTTCGGAAAATCAGTATATCGCCAGGTTAGTTTATGTAAAGGTTAGAAAAATGTAAGCTACTTAATAATAATATAATTTTAAAACATAAATAAAAAATATACTTACAATTAGCATGCCTATAAGATTCGTGAACAACAAGAAAAAACAACTCTTGTAACTAAAACACTAGGTTAATTACTGCTTTTAGTGTTTAAAATTCAATTATTGTATTGTGACGTAATTATAACTTAGGCATATAAAATCTTAAAGCTCTATTTATTAGAAATTTTGAAATTAGTTACTTTTGTTGGTTTTAATATTTGCTTGTACAAGTTGAAATAGTGGGGAACAGGTCAAAATTACACGAAGACAAAATTGCACGAGGGCACAAAACTGCACGAAGATACTTTCGCACCAAGGGTCAGTTTTGGACGTAGGGTCATTTTTGCACGAGAGTTAAATAAAGCAAAAGAAAACTATAAGATAAATTAACATAATACCAAAAAAAAAATTAATGCATAAAGTAATACTTATTTTATATGTATAAGTATATAACTTAAAATATATATTATATTATAAATATAATATATTATAAATTATATATTTGTAAGTATATAAGTACTTATACATAAATGTATAAGTAATAGCAAAAATTAAAATAAAAAAACTACTAATAAAAGTTGTTATAAAAATAAAAAAATAATAAAACAAAAATTAAGTAAAATAAAATAATAATAAAAAAAAAATCATTTTAATACAAAAAAAAAAAATTCAACCCGTGCAAAAATTTCTTCTTGCAAAAGTGACCCTTCGTTCAAAAGTGTCTTTTTGCAAGTTTATTACGTGCAATTTTATCCTCTCGTGCAAAAGTTTCTTCGTGCAAAAGTATCTTCGTGCAATTTTGTGCCCTCGTGCAATTTTGTACGCTCGTGCAAACTTTAACGCTACACTAAATAGAAAATAGTGATGTATATATCAAATTTTTTTAAGGTTAGAAATAAATCATTTAAATCAAAACATGAACGTATTAACTCGTTCCCTTTATTTAAAGAAGTTCTCCCGTCAGCATTCGCTATATTCATCTTCTCATCATTACTCATGCAACAATACGACAACTTGCAATTATAAATAAAAACTAACTTTAAAGGTGATTGAATTAAAAAATATTAACGCGTTCTTACTCGCAGTATGTCTGTGATGTTCCTATTAAAAATAATTGTTTGAAGCATAGTTTATCAGAACTTAGTCTTGAAACATATTTTTGAATTTTTGATTTGTTTGAACTCAGTATAAGCCAAGTTTATCAGCACTGAAAGCTTAATTAAATATTTCAAAGTTTAAACACTTTATCAACTGAGAAATTATTTAAAAAAAAAACATGAAAAAACATTTTTAAATCCTTTTAACAAAACAGAACATAAAATTAAGAAAAAAAAAATTGTTCTCACGTAATGAAAACAAATAAGATAAATTATTACAACGAAATTGAGCGAAATATAGTAAAAAACATTAATACCTGATTAATAAATGTTAGTTGTAATGAAATACTTTGAATTTTGTACTTTATTTATGATCATTAAAGTATTATACTCGACTAAGGTTTATGTTTAAAGTTTTTTGAATAAAATTTATTGACAGCCAGTGGTAAACAAAAACTTAAAGAACAATTTTTCAAATGAATATCAATTATTTCTATAAAATTTTAATAAATTTTATTCTGTTGTTTTTGTAAAAACGTAGTACTGTAGTCTGTAAGTATATAAAATGTTACTGATTTTAATTGTTTTAAATAACCACAAAACACACGTATATTAAGAAAAAGTTGAAGAAATTACGTTTTATAGTTGCAAAGTTTGAAAAGTGTTTATTACGTTTCTTTCTTTAAGTATTTGTTGATATTAAATCATTGTTAATAAAATACATACCGATATAATCCATGAAATTAATTTCATATGCTCGAGTTGTAACTTACTTTCACAAGCGTCGATGGTGTAACGGTTAGCATCAGTGCTTTCTAGTCACTCCATAACAACTTCCGGTTGATTCACCATTTACCAATAAAACTTTGGAAAAATACAAAAACTAGTTTCTATTCTCTAAAATTTTAGAACATTTAGACTACAACAACTGTATAGTGATAGAGGACCTGAAGGCTCATCATATAAACTAAGTATTACCATAAAAAGCTAACCTTGCTAATACATTCTAAATAGGACCTCTATGTGATATTTACCTAAGTACTGTTCAATTAGTTTTACAATTTATTACACATTATAATATAAACAAAGTAAACACACACTATAAAAAATACATAACATAATAGTCGATTAAATAATACTCAGCTTAAATAAGAATTACAGGTGGCTTTGGTTGGCTCACCATTCTACCAAAAGCAACGTTTATTCAAAGTTATCATATTTAAGCATTGAGAAATTATTCTTTTTTTTTGCAATCTCTTCTCTTATACAATTAAGAAAGCAGTGAAGCATGCATTACTGCTACACTCGCTTAACCTGTTTTTTTTTTAAAGTTAAAATTTGTTTCTTAGATTTTAAAATTAAAACATAATTTATGAAATTTAGTTCATATTAGGTTCTTTCCCCCTCCTAAAAAAACTAAAAAAATCATTTCACCAGTTAAGTTATTTTTATATTGCTATTTAAAACAATAAAAACTTTATAGAAAGTATCAAAAGACTTGAAAAAATACTTATATACATAACATAAGTGCACATGCAAAGTTATAAGTGAATTATATTTTAAAACTTTTTACAACAACTAAAACACTTAATATGTTTGTGTTAGTTCAAATTTTTATAAAGTCAGTATACTGAAGTCCACTTCTTTTCCTATCATCTTGTCGAAAAACTAACGTGTAATGTCCATATAACTTTTGTGTTTGTTAAAAATAGGAAGGTAGTTGTCGCCGAATGAATGAGTCCGAACATCCGCTAAGTCAGACGATGACCTTTAGTAAAAGTTTAAGTTGGTGACGAATCAATTCATCTAATTACATCGAACTTGATGATCTTCATCAAACTTACGGCTGTGACGTCATAATAGGCTGACATGAACTAGATTGTTCGTTGTAGTTGTCCATTGATATTTTAAGATGTATTTAGTTTTATATTTTTAAAATAAATGTTATATTTAGTCACTCAAGATTAAAAGACATTTTAAATGCTTTAACTTTTAAAACTTTTCAATAATTAAAACAAGTGTTTTACTAATAATATTAAGAAAGAAACTTTGTTTTCGTAAAGTAACTTTTAATAAGTGTAATGTTTTAGAAACAATTAAATTGTAATAATATTATCACAAAACTATTAAGTTTTTTAATAAACCCCAAATGAATAAAATAATTTAAATTCGTAAACAAATAGAGGAAGGAGATGTTTTAAAATATGTTTAAAATAATCAATTACTCCTTTTCGCTACACAATTTAAAAACAAATGGCTTGAAAAAGCTTTAAGGAAATAACAATCACATTTCGTAAATAAATAACGATTTTGTTTTTAAAACAATTGTTAAAATTAACTATGAGAGTTACTCCTATAAACATTTTTAAAGTATTTATCAAATATCTGCATCGATAAAAATTATTTTAATTTCTAAGATAATATTTTAAAATCATCTTAAAATAGCCAAAACGAAATTAAGTGTTACTTTTAAGTGAATGAAAATGACGTCATAAGAAATGTGCAAAACTTAACTCCCTTTACACAAGTACATTAAGTTTCAGTGAAAAATCAGCTGTAAATGCCTATTTGCTAAAACATACATTTGTTTAAAGACTACTTAAGAAGCTTTTTTTTAACAAAATAAACTTTTTATTTCAATCTTCACAATAACACACTGACGTTTAGTAGCTAGTTTTAAAAAATTTAACAATTACGAGTTATTTTAATGTGAAAACAAATTGAACAGTTTTTCAACAAATATTTTTCTACTTTCCTTATTAAAATGCTTTTTTTTTTCGAAGCAATAAAAAGTCCTTAAATGATTTGCTAGTACATTAGCTGCTTCCTTAGACTATTCATTTATTCTTAACCTCTAGTATAGAGTATTTGCTAAAAATTTTAAGAAATATCACTTTCTTTTTGACTAAACTTAGTTTTTTAAATCGAAATTTTGCGGTATCATTACACATAGCAACTTATTCGCAACATAAATTCAAAGAATTACTTGCTCATAACTTATAAGAAAGTTTTTTGCTGTCTGCAGTTGTTTAAAATAATCTTTTTCATAAGATAGATTTTCATTTTCTTACACAAAGGTAAATATAAGAATGGCTACAGATTCAGTATATCCACGATATAAACATTTGTAGCTTACTTTGAGCAAAATGCGAAACATTAGTTAGAAGCTTTTTGTAGATGTAGAGAGTAAAAGTCAACAAGAATCCTATTCATCGGGCTCATTTTTTGCTGCTAAATGTTTTCGTGGTTTAAAAAGTTCCTCCCTATACTTTTATAAAAAAACAATTGCAATGTGCACTTTTTCGTGTGTTGGCGTCTTAGATAAACTGCATTTTTTGTTTAAAATTGTGCACTTTGGCACTTGAAAAAAATATAAAGAAGGTAAATGATAATAACCACGAAAACAAGAAAAAAATAAGTATTTCTTAATCTTGAATAAACAACACTTTGGTTACGCAGTTTTTGTATACGTTTAACACATTAAATAATTTTAAAGCCGATTTTTTTAATAAACACTAAGTAGTTTTTACAAAGAAGATATTTAAGAGAAATGTAAAATTTTGTAGAAATAATTTTTTGGAGGTCGTCGTGACTTTTAAAACTCTATTTAAAAAATTTCTGAAATTTTTTTAGACTCAAGTTTGTATATAAGTTAAGTGAAAATTCATCCCACTTTAAAATACTAAAATGATTAATGATAAAAATCTGTACATCTTCTATTAATTAAAAAGGTGACTTCTGTATTTGTATAAATTATATACTACAGCAATTCAAGAACAAAATAATTCGCTGCGAGCAGGATTTAAATCTGAGCGGGCAATGCCCATTAGATTTCGAGTCCAACGTCTTAACCACTCGGCCATCGCAGCTCCCGTTGGAAATATACTTTTCTTGTTTATATAGTTAAGTAGTTGTCAATACAAAACAAATCATATTAAGAAACTAAGTAAATAAGCTTTTTTAAGTATATATAGTTTATAGTTACAAAAGACTAAACTTTTCAAAAATTTGTTATTTAAATGTTATTTAGTTATGTTTTAGTTTTGTTATTTAGTTCTTATATCCAACAATAACTACCAATAAATTTATATCAATACTAATTTACTCGTAATTATATTCAACAAAGTATATTCTTCGTAAGTAGATGAAAAATGATTAATTTAAAAAATAAACAATGCATAGGCAAACATAACTATTTTTTTTTAAATTGTGATGATAAAATTAAATAATTTTCTAAAAAATAGTTCATAAAGGAGCCTGACAGGGGACTTGAACCCCTGACCGTTGGATTAAAAGTCCAACGCTCTACCGACTGAGCTAGCCAGGCTCACATCGACACTGAAATTATAGCGTTTATAATTAAAATCGTTATACATTGTGACGTAGTAATTCAAACTTTGTGACGTAGTTATTGAAACTAATGTTGCAAAATGGAAAATACTTTTCAAATTTTTTATTTAGTATTTAGGCTGTTACAAATTAATGGTAATACGAAATTGTTAGTAATCTTTGAATTAGGAATTGTAGTAATACTAGCACTATTACTATCTATTAATAGTACTATTACTAATTATCTTTATATTTTAATTTATATAAGTTAAGTTTAGTTCTGGTAGAAAATTGTACAACAGGTTATTTATCTGTTCAAGTGTGAAACTATTTCTGCTGTTCAAAAAAGAAAAATAACACTTTTAGCAGAAAATACTTTCCAGTTTTATTTAAATGTTTAATTCAAAGAAATCATTAAATAAGTTTAAATAAAAATATTTCACACGGAAATCAATAATATAGTGAAAAAAAAACATTATATTAAGTACCAAAACAAAATAAAGTTTCATTGCAAAATTATGTTCTACCGAGACTTGAACTCGGATCACAGAATTCAGAGATCTGATAACTAACCAGAGAACCAGAGAACAAATTATAATTGTATGCTTTTTGAGCTCGTACTTTAAACACAGCCAAAAAAGTGCAAATTTATCTAAATTATTGTCCTTCATACTAAAGCTAAATCTAAATTACTAGTTATTTAATATATAAACCAGAGTCTCTGTAGTCTATTAAGTTTTTAAATGACTTTTGATTTGGTTTAGAAATTATTGAAAGTCATGATTTTAGTTTTTCTTCCTGGTCTTATTATATCACCTCTAATTGTAAACTATGCCATAAATACTTTTCTATGATAACTTTATATAAACTAAAATGTGATCCAAGTTTAAGTGTTTTTGAATCTAAATAAATCACAGTTTCACTGTTTTTTATTTTCTTTTAACAACTAAAACTTAGTCCGGCTTTTTTGAAATAATTTTTATTAATGTTTCAACTGTGTTGTACATGATTAAGAAAATCATGTTTTGTTTAATGCATTTGAATAACTTGCTTGGTGTGTTTATTAACTTTGTACTAATTCGTATTAGTTTTTATATATTTTAACTAAACATGTTTAAAACTAAACTTCTTAACACTTATTTAAAGGAACAAGTTTTTCTTAAGAATAAGTTACACTTTCTACACAAACTTTTTACTTAATCAAAAAGTTCGAACTTAAGCGGCAGAATTTTTACATTTAAAATTAAGTATCAAGGTTATTTGTTATTCTTAGCATTGCCTTTTTGTTTTTGTAATCATAAAACAATGATAGATCAATCGGCTTTTGTTGGTTACCATTAATATATAAATGGTGCAAGTTTCAATATTAACGACAGAACTAACTTAAAAGTATAACAATTATTTCAATAAAGTCTTCTAGATATTTGTTTTTTGAAAATAAAAGATGACAACAATTAAATGAATTATTTTTAAAATACTGCCTTTAAATACTTCATTAATAATTTTTAACAGTAATGTAAGTTTTATCACTAAAAATTTATTTTGTTAAAGAAAAAACTAATATAAAACAAGGAGTTTGCCTGTTTTGAAAAAAAAAAATTAAACTACTAATTATTATTGTGTTTAAATATTTGATGTTTTGTATATTTATCTAAAATTTAGTTGTTAACAAACTATTTAAATTATAACATGTTTTTTTAGTAAAATACTTCTTTATAAAATGATATTTCAAGAAATAGTTAAATTTGTTGATTTTAAAAATAAAAAATGTCAATTAAAACATTATTTATATTAATCACGAAAAACATAAAGTTTGAAGAAACTAAAATAGTCCTTCGAGCCGGAGTCGAACCAGCGACCTATGGATTTCTAACAACTGGTCTACTGTCCACCGCTCTACCGACTGAGCTATCGAAGGCGCTGGAATAATGCACAAATTTGTGTTTATAAACGTTAGTGTTTGAAGCACTTGTGCACTTAACAATTGATTTTGTTTATTAAGTACATCAACACGGCATATTTTAACATAAGTATGCTTTTAAAGTTGAAATTGTTTTGATTGCTTTTATCAACTCACTAGTATGGCATTATGCGCTTCTACTGTTAAGTTAATATATGCGTACCAATTGAAGTCTTTAAAGCTTAAAAATTTCTAAATACCAATTTACAAACAATATTTTGGAAGTAGACTTTTATAATAGTTTTTAATGCGTACCAACTGAGCTACCGAAGGTTGTTATAGTAACCATGATTGTTTTTTCTATATACTTAAATAATAAATGCATATCTTAACAATTTTTTTTAAAGAAGCTTGTAAACACCGAGAATAATATAAAGCTAAATTGGCTTGTTTACATGTGGTTTAAATTGTAATTGTAACCTATCATAGTTCTTAAATCTAAGTTTTTGCACAATTTTATTTGTAAACAGATAAATATGTTTTATATGTTTTTATAACTAAACAAAAATTAAATAAAAATTTTAAAATTGTAAAAAGAATATTTTATAGATACATTCTAAACTTATGTAAAACAAGTATTACTTTTAATTTAGATTAAAAATATCAAATTTAATAAAAGCTACCATAAAATGTAGGAAATAGTGTTTACAATAAAATTGAAATTGTTTACACTTTTGAAATTTTTTTATAAAAAATGAACTAATAAATGTTTATAAGTTAATAAATAAATGTTGCAGTGTTAAAATTTACATAAATTACAATTAACAAGTCATATTTTTAAACGGTTTAAAAAAAAAATTAAATTTAAATAAAACAGTAACTGATTTTATAAACGAAAAGTAAAGTAAGACTTATTTTCGTAATAAACAAATACAAATAAAACTATATAAATGTATTAAAGTATTAGTAAATAAATTTACACTAAACCTTCAAAGCATAATACGACTTTTTGGAATTAATTTCAAAGAAAAATACGGAGATGGGTTTGAACCCACGCGTGCAGATCACAAACTGTTATGACGTAATTATAGAGTAGTTTTTTTTAAAGAATTCCACACAATGAAAACTAGAAATTTTAAAATACAATTTAAATTATAAACATACCCCAAAGAGTTAGTATGTCACAAACTGCATATGTCACAACAGTTTTGTGACGTAATAATGGAAACGTTAATTAATGCATTATAAACGCTACGAATCGCTTGTAATTATTGTTACCCGGACTTGGAGCCTCACTGATTTCCTTCGAAATTGCCTCGGTCTCAGGCTCGACAATCTCATCAGATTCCAGGTTAGCAGTAGTCTCGGAACAACTCATTTCGGTGCACGAATGTGTGCGTGGCACTTTCAAAACTAATGCCTTTTTTAGGGGTTTTATGGACATAACTATATAATTTATGTAACTAAATATAATAAAACTAAGTAATGTTGTTTTATTATGTACAAATAAACGCAATGACAGCTCACAATAAGTCTAAACACTTAAAGTTAACAATAAGAAGGAAAACGTGCTCTGGATTCCCTTCTTGACGTGTCACTGGTCTCTGGTCACTCAGTTTCTAGCACTCGACGTTGGTAGATCTCGTTTACAGAGTCTTGATGAACGTGGCTTGATCTTCTTTCGTTTCCTTTGCGTAATCGGAGCGTGGCGATAAAATACAATATAAATAGGCACGATGATATAAATATGTATGAATATTACAATACAAGTACAATAGTAAGTAGATACGATAGTATAAATATGTATAAATATTACGACAGAATTATTTAAAAGTACGAAAACAACTTGTTCGTAGAAGTGTAGCTAAGGTTGACGCCACAGACTGTGTGGGCTTGCTCGATAAGATAAATGTTCAAGTTTGTTTCCTTGAACGCTGAGGACTCAATCGTGGAATTCAGTGTTCAAATTGATCCAAAGAAGTTGTCTGCTACAGTATGCGTAGGCTTATGAGTATGGCACGTTAACAACTCAAATCGAGTTGTTCGCCCCGTCGACGTTGTTGAATAAGAAGGTTTTCTCGGGTGTCATCTAGCTTTTCCAAGATGGCGACTAATGTTCAGAGCGCCAAGAGAAAGTTTTTCCAAAGTTTAGCTAGATTTTCCAAGATGGCGGCTAACGCTCAAATTTGCGAGCAGCAGAGTGTCGCTTCGTGCTTGTTTCGAGGTAAATGACCTGCTTCACGCTCTGATTGGGCGTATTTATAGTTTTTCGAATCTTTTTCTAGAATTTCCGATAATCACGCGATCTCTCATTTGATTCTCTCATTTTCCTGGACTTTGGACTGTAGATCACTTGATCTATCATTTTATTCTCTCATTTTCCCTTAGCCACACCCATAAACAAGCTATTTCCAGTTCAATCAAGAAATCAAAGACAAAAATCATTTTAACTAGCACTTATTTTGTTTGTGAAAAATAGTTTTTTAGGAAATTAGTTTTACTATATTTATTTGTTGTTTTTTAAAGGAAAAACATATTATCAAGTGAAAAACATTAATTTCTTTAAATTATCAAAATTTGGACACATAAGGGAAAATAGATTTTGCATAAGTGTCCTACATAATCACATGGGGGTCTGGCTCAGATTGTAGAGCGCTCGCTTAGCATGCGAAAGGTACCAGAACCATGCCCGGCCCCTACACATTTAAATAATGGTTACAATATATACTTTTATCTTATTTGATTTTTTTTAACAATTTAGCTAAAATAAATGAGAGCACAACACTCTTTATTATTTTACTTGTTTATTTTTTTTGTTTAATATGTAAAAAATACTAATCATTAGTAATAAAACTAGACCTTACTTTTAATACACAGCTTATTGCAGATCTTATTAGAAAAAAATCAGCTCATTGTTTTAATTATACATAATTTTTAAGAACTTATATTTGTCTGAACAAGTTTAATAAAGTTTTTAATAACTTATGATTACTTAATTCATTTTTAATTTTGCAAAGTCAAACATGATTTATTTAATAAAAAATGATTTAGTAAAATTAAATATGATTTAAGATATTCAAAGTGTAATAAAAACCGAAAGGTTTTTTCGTACACTAGGTCCTTTGATTAAATATTTTTGAGTGCTTTTTTTGCCGTTCCATAAACTATATAGTAAAATCAAACATGACTTAATTTAGTCCAGCATGATTTAGTAAAACTAAACGGATTTAATTGAGTCATACATGATTCAGTAAATTTATACATGACTTAATTTAAAAAATTCTGATTTAGTTGATTACAACATATTTTAGTTAGGTCAAACATGATTTAGTAAATCAAACAAGATTAAGTAAAGTATAAGTCATACAAAGGTTTGTGTAATAAAACATGATTTCGTAAAATAAAACTTGATTTAGTAAAATTTAACCTGATTTAGTTAAGTCAAATTTGATTTGATAAATTCAAACATGATTTAATAAAATTTAACCTGATTTAGTAAAGTCAAAAACTTTAGTAAAGTGAAAAATTATTTTTTAAAGTCTGACACGATTAAGTAAAGTCATACATTATTTAGTTTAAAACATTTGTTAGATTCTGATTTAGATAATAGAAATATTTTCTAGTATAGTTAAACACAGTTTAGTAAAGTCGAACGAAATTTGTTCCTTTTCTACTTATGTTTTTATAATAAACAAATTGTCTGAAAATAATTTAGTTTATGTAAAGCAAATACTTTTCATGGGTGAATTGAAATAGCGAAAAGGTTGATGTAATTCAGTATTTGAATTTGTATGATGAATATAGACGTTACAAAATGTAATTTTCCACAAGCCTCGATAGCTCAGTCGGGAGAGCGTCAGACTGAAGATCTGAAGGTCCCTGGTTCAATCCCGGGTCGAGGCATGCCTTTTACCTACTTAAAATGTACTTATCTTTTGTTCATGTTAAAATCACTTTACTTTATATAGTGATTTATTTAACATAGTTGTTTTGTTTCTTAACGTATATATTTTTTCAACGTTATGTAGTTGTGCTTTTTTATGATTTATGTTACAATGGTTGTGCTTTATGCATTACAATCCCCAAGGTCTGAGTTAGGAGATTACTTTTACTAACTAAATATAAATTAAATGCTAAATATAAGGAGTTGTAAACTTTTTAATACTATAATTATTATTTAATATTTAATACTATAATTATCATATTTAAGTTAGAGTCCAGAACACCTTAGTAACAACTATCTTAAAAACTAAGTATGTATAAGTATCAGAGTGATTAGTTATTATGCACTGCTAAATATATATAATACAAGTAAAAACTATGATAACAAAGTTTATTCTAAGAAAAGCTATCAAATAAACTCACTAAAGAAGCAACTGAACAACATAAGAGTAACAAGAAAACAATAATACTCTCTGGCGCTAATGTGTGTGGCAAGAATATAGGCAAAAAATAACAAAAATAATTTTTTGTAGCATAAGTTACTTAAGTAAGTTTTAGTTATTTGTAAATTACATTTGTTTATTTTATCAAGTTAAGTTTTACTAAGTTTGAAATATGTTCAACATTAACTGTAAGTTTTAAGAGACTGAAATAAAATTTAAAAGTTGTTGAGTTAGAATTTAAAATGTTTAAGCGACTTTAAAAGTAGAAAAAGCTTAAATATTATAAAACTTTTTCTAAATGTAGTTTGAACAGATAAAAAAAAGCTTTATGATAATCTTTTCGAATAATCACTCAGTTTATAAACAGAAAGGTTGTAATTATTTTATTAAAAGTAAGAGGGACTTAACATTTATTTTCTTGAAAAGTATAAAGTAAAGTGTATAAGTATTTATACAAATAAACTGCAATGCGCTTTAGTAAGACTTTAAAACATATATGTATACATATATTGTTAGGAATGATTTTTTTAAACGAAAAATTTTGTCAAAACTTTTTTTTAAGTTTATGTTTCAATAATTTACAAAACTAAACTAAGTTAAGTTAGCAACATATAATAAATAACTTACTGTTTATAAAAAAGAACATTTTGATTGTTATGAGTACTTAAAAATATTTAAAAAATTTTAAAACTTAACATACAAATAGTTTGAAATATAAAGATATAGCACAAAAGTTTCAAGTAATAAAGCTCACAGAAGTTTAAGTTACATAAACGTGCTTTAATTGACACGTCATAACGCTTACGTATACATATATAAATGCAAAATATTTCTTTTCACCGTAGTCCTACATGGTCTAGTGGTTAGGATTCCTGGCTTTCACCCAGGCGGCCCGGGTTCGATTCCCGGTGTAGGAACTTTTTATTTGAATAGAAAATTATAAGTTAGGTTTTAAGCTGTGTAACAAATTTCGTTTATAAACTACACAAATCTATGAACACCTTTATGTAACTTTTTGTACTTAAAATACATGAAATTAGATAAATTAAGAAATTAATAAGATGGATTAAACGTTAGCTTTAATCACATTTTAAATAAAATAGGTTCTTAAAAAAAAATCTATTTAAGTTTTACATATATACATCATAAAATAAACTTAATTAAACTAATTAGTAAGTAAGCATTCTTGAAAAAAATATATAGTGCTAAAGAAGTGTTATGTTCGATACTTTAGATGTTTAAGTTCTTATAAAGTTAAATTATAGTTCAATAAACCTAAAACGTATACAAAAGAGTGATTGTTTTTATTTAGTATTGTAAACTACATTAACGTTACTACCTTTCAAAATGTTATTCATTCATTGTTGTAAAATAAAAAAATTCGAAAAATTATTTCAAATATAGTGTTTAAATAACTGAAACTAAATAAAAGTTAACTTTTTTTTTGTTAAATATTGATTTTTTAGTGAAAGGAAAAAGTTTTAAAGTGTTTTAGTAAGAGTTTGTCGTAAAGGTTTAAAAACTATTGCAAAAGGATTATTCAGCTACAAAAAAATAAGTCGAATTCAATCAGTTGTTAACAGTTTTGCTTTAGGCAACGCTGACAAACTGTTTATAATTTGTTCTGTATTAATATGGATGTGAGGGGATATAGCTCAGTGGTAGAGCAATCGACTGCAGATCGATAGGCCCTTGGTTCAAATCCGAGTGTCCCCTCCTCTTCAACTAAAACAAAATAATAATTTTGATGTCGAATAGTTAAGCTTGATGACTAATAGTTTTGCTTCATTCTTAATTTTTTTTATGATGTTGAATAATTTTGCTTGATGCTTAATAGTTTTGGTTGATAATTAACAGTTTATGCTTTACGCAAGAAAACTTTGCTTGATGTTGAACAGTTAGGCGGTGTGTCTATACGACTATAAATTAGTAATATATTAATCAACAGCCGTACAACATTTGCAATAGGCTTACAGAAAAGCCTCTAGACTGTAATATTAAGATCTTTTAAAGTGTTTGTATTTTAACATATTAAATAATTTTTTTCGATTAACTATTCATTTCTTCTAGTATTTAAACTTTTATGTTATGCTTTTAATACTCCGAGTATGTTATAGTATGTACTCCGAAGTTATCTAAAACTTTTAAAGATAATTAAGTTATTACAAAAATAAAATAAAAGACCTTTCTGATTGCTTAACTAGTCAAAAAAAAAACGTAAACAAGGTTTTGATTTATTTTCAAAAAAATAAGTGTTAAAAATAAAATTGAAACCAATTGCTTTAGTGTATGCAACTTTAGTAATATTGTAATAGTAGTGCTACAATGGTTAACTCAAAGGTTACAAAAAGTGTTGTAATATCAGTAATTTATATTACCTTACAAGAATAATTTAAAAAGTATTTTCTACTGTTGCAACTTTAGGTTCAATAACTACGTCAGAAAGTTTGAATAGTTACGTCACAAAGAAGAAAAAGGAGGTACAGGGACACAAAAACGTACTTTTACACACTGGATCGGGACGAAATTTAAAGAAATCATTACCTCACGTCAGAAAAAGTGTTATGACTTACAAAAACCCGCAGATATCAAAAATGTGGCGTGACGTTTGGAATAAAAAGGAAGAATCTCTCAGTATTTGTTTTGTTAAGTCTATTGAAAATATAAGTGAGAACACAAAACCGTTGCCACCACTGAATTGCGGTGATCATGTCGTGATACTAAATCAAACAGGTAACTTTCCTAGCAAGTGGGGGAATAGTGAAGTGGTGGTTAAAATGAAGGACTGCCATCAGTGTGTTGTCAAGGTTGATGGATCAGGTCGCTTAACTGTTCAAAATCGTAAGTTTCTAAGAAGATTTACCCCTCCTGTTTGCAAATCTCTAAGTAATATCCCTTATCTGCGAAAAGCAAACATACCACTGTAAAAGTTTGTCTTTTCTGTTAGGTTGAGAAAAAGATTTCAATAAAAGTTTTAATGTTCTGTGTTTTTATAGAAAAAAGATTTTTTTTGAATAAGCATTGTGTAATTTCCCTCTGTACTAATGGTTTTCTTCAAAATTGATGTTGAACTGGAATTGCTCGGATTTGCTTTAATCTATAATTTCTTGACTTATATTTTCTACAGAAAGAAAACAGACCGCCAAAGTTTACTGCGAACAACAATGTGTCCGGGATGAGTGTGTGAAATTATCGGATCATTTGCAGCGTTTCCTTGTAAGACTTTACGATGCTTTTCAAGAGTTTCGTGACACCGATGATGCTAATATTCATTTATTGTAAAGTTGGAATGTTCACTGTAAATTAATGTTTTATGGTCTAATGAATGAGTTTCAGTCCAATGGTGACTACCTAAAGTTTGTAGTTGACTTTGCAGCAGACTAGTCTAACAGCCATCTATTCAAAGTGATCTTGGATGAGGACGTAGAGATTGACTTTCAAAAATTCGAACTGTTGATTGGTATCGAGTATTTGGAAATTAAGTGTAGCAGTATCTCGTCAGTGTTAATTGCTATCAGTAATGCACCTTCTACTTTGTTTAAAGTCAAAATATGATAAACATGTTTATCAGCAAATTAAGTGAAGTTTCAAGATGGTTAGATGAATGACGTGTGGTTTCGTTCTTAAAAGCTGAAAAGTTCAAATCGGTGAAGCAATTAAGTTTTTGAATGCTTGTATTCAGCAACTGAGTTAAGAAAAGTAAAGATTAAGCTTCAAATTTTTTGTTAAAGTTTGTTTGTTTAAGTTGTAGTTTGTTTTAACAAATCATTTACTAGTGAACTAAGTTAATCGTAAATTTTGAAATGATTTTTGTCTTTCTGAGTTTGATTTCGTTGAATTTTAGACCTGAAAAATGTTTTTAAGTTGTAACAAATTGTGTTAAATTTTTTTTTGTTTCACTAGGTAAATTTATCGTTTTATCTCCTTAGTAGATAAAATCTTGGGGGAGATGTAGAAGTATTTACCTAGTTTTAGTTATGTTTTATATTACAGACTTTATCATTCTTTTAACTAGTTTGTGAATAAACTCAACAAAGAAAGATATATTTATTTAGTAAGTAGAAGAAAATGATCAATTTCTATAACAAACAATGCGTAGGCAAACATAAATAGTTAATAAAAATTGCAATTGTAAACTTAATTTATTTTCTAAAAAAATATTTATCAACTAGTCTGACAGAAATTTGAACCCTTGACCGTTGGATAAAATGTCCTAAGCTTTACCGACTGAGCTAGCCAGGCTCATGTCAATATTGAAATTGTAGCGTTTATAAATAAAACAGTCATACATAATTTTTCTGACGTAGTTATTGAACCTAAAGTTGCAACAGTAGAAAATACTTTTTAAATTATTCTTGTAAGGTAATATAAATTACTGATATTACAACACTTTTTGTAACCTTTGAGTTAACCATTGTAGCACTACTATTACAATATTACTAAAGTTGCATACACTAAAGCAATTGGTTTCAGTTTTATTTTTTAACACTTATTTTTTGAAACTAAATCAAAACCTTGTTTACGTTTTTTTTTTGACTAGTTAAGCAATCAGAAAGGTCTTTTATTTTATTTTTGTAATAACTTAATTATCTTTAAAAGTTTTAGATAACTTCGGAGTACATACTATAACATACTCGGAGTATTAAAAGCATAACATAAAAGTTTAAATACTAGAAGAAATGAATAGTTAATCGAAAAAAATTATTTAATATGTTAAAATACAAACACTTTAAAAGATCTTAATATTACAGTCTAGAGGCTTTTCTGTAAGCCTATTGCAAATGTTGTACGGCTGTTGATTAATATATTACTAATTTATAGTCGTATAGACACACCGCCTAACTGTTCAACATCAAGCAAAGTTTTCTTGCGTAAAGCATAAACTGTTAATTATCAACCAAAACTATTAAGCATCAAGCAAAATTATTCAACATCATAAAAAAAATTAAGAATGAAGCAAAACTATTAGTCATCAAGCTTAACTATTCGACATCAAAATTATTATTTTGTTTTAGTTGAAGAGGAGGGGACACTCGGATTTGAACCAAGGGCCTATCGATCTGCAGTCGATTGCTCTACCACTGAGCTATATCCCCTCACATCCATATTAATACAGAACAAATTATAAACAGTTTGTCAGCGTTGCCTAAAGCAAAACTGTTAACAACTGATTGAATTCGACTTATTTTTTTGTAGCTGAATAATCCTTTTGCAATAGTTTTTAAACCTTTACGACAAACTCTTACTAAAACACTTTAAAACTTTTTCCTTTCACTAAAAAATCAATATTTAACAAAAAAAAAGTTAACTTTTATTTAGTTTCAGTTATTTAAACACTATATTTGAAATAATTTTTCGAATTTTTTTATTTTACAACAATGAATGAATAACATTTTGAAAGGTAGTAACGTTAATGTAGTTTACAATACTAAATAAAAACAATCACTCTTTTGTATACGTTTTAGGTTTATTGAACTATAATTTAACTTTATAAGAACTTAAACATCTAAAGTATCGAACATAACACTTCTTTAGCACTATATATTTTTTTCAAGAATGCTTACTTACTAATTAGTTTAATTAAGTTTATTTTATGATGTATATATGTAAAACTTAAATAGATTTTTTTTTAAGAACCTATTTTATTTAAAATGTGATTAAAGCTAACGTTTAATCCAACTTATTAATTTCTTAATTTATCTAATTTCATGTATTTTAAGTACAAAAAGTTACATAAAGGTGTTCATAGATTTGTGTAGTTTATAAACGAAATTTGTTACACAGCTTAAAACCTAACTTATAATTTTCTATTCAAATAAAAGGTTCCTACACCGGGAATCGAACCCGGGCCGCCTGGGTGAAAGCCAGGAATCCTAACCACTAGACCATGTAGGACTACGGTGAAGAGAAATATTTTGCATTTATATATGTATACGTAAGCGTTATGACGTGTCAATTAAAGCACGTTTATGTAACTTAAACTTCTGTGAGCTTTATTACTTGAAACTTTTGTGCTATATCTTTATATTTCAAACTATTTGTATGTTAAGTTTTAAAATTTTTTAAATATTTTTAAGTACTCATAACAATCAAAATGTTCTTTTTTATAAACAGTAAGTTATTTATTATATGTTGCTAACTTAACTTAGTTTAGTTTTGTAAATTATTGAAACATAAACTTAAAAAAAAGTTTTGACAAAATTTTTCGTTTAAAAAAATCATTCCTAACAATATATGTATACATATATGTTTTAAAGTCTTACTAAAGCGCATTGCAGTTTATTTGTATAAATACTTATACACTTTACTTTATACTTTTCAAGAAAATAAATGTTAAGTCCCTCTTACTTTTAATAAAATAATTACAACCTTTCTGTTTATAAACTGAGTGATTATTCAAAAAGATTATCATAAAGCTTTTTTTTATCTGTTCAAACTACATTTAGAAAAAGTTTTATAATATTTAAGCTTTTTCTACTTTTAAAGTCGCTTAAACATTTTAAATTCTAACTCAACAACTTTTAAATTTTATTTCAGTCTCTTAAAACTTACAGTTAATGTTGAACATATTTCAAACTTAGTAAAACTTAACTTGATAAAATAAACAAATGTAATTTACAAATAACTAAAACTTACTTAAGTAACTTATGCTACAAAAAATTATTTTTGTTATTTTTTGCCTATATTCTTGCCACACACATTAGCGCCAGAGAGTATTATTGTTTTCTTGTTACTCTTATGTTGTTCAGTTGCTTCTTTAGTGAGTTTATTTGATTGCTTTTCTTAGAATAAACTTTGTTATCACAGTTTTTACTTGTATTATATATATTTAGCAGTGCATAATAACTAATCACTCTGATACTTATACATACTTAGTTTTTAAGATAGTTGTTACTAAGGTGTTCTGGACTCTAACTTTAATATGATATATAGTATTAAAAAGTTTACAACTCCTTATATTTAGCATTTAATTTATATTTAGTTAGTAAAAGTAATCTCCTAACTCAGACCTTGGGGATTGTAATGCATAAAGCACAACCATTGTAACATAAATCATAAAAAAGCACAACTACATAACGTTGAAAAAATATATACGTTAAGAAACAAAACAACTATGTTAAATAAATCATTATATAAAGTAAAGTGATTTTAACATGAACAAAAGGTAAGTACATATTAAGTAGGTAAAAGGCATGCCTCGACCCGGGATTGAACCAGGGACGTTCAGATCTTCAGTCTGACGCTCTCCCGACTGAGCTATCGAGGCTTGTGGAAAATTACATTTTGTAACGTCTATATTCATCATACAAATTCAAATACTGAATTACATCAACCTTTTCGCTATTTCAATTCACCCATGAAAAGTATTTGCTTTACATAAACTAAATTATTTTCAGACAATTTGTTTATTATAAAAACATAAGTAGAAAAGGAACAAATTTTGTTCGACTTTGCTAAACTGTGTTTAACTATACTAGAAAATATTTCAATTATCTAAATCAGAATCTAACAAATGTTTTAAACTAAATAATGTATGACTTTACTTAATCGTGTCAGACTTTAAAAAATATTTTTTCACTTTACTAAAGTTTTGACTTTACTAAATCAGGTTAAATTTTATTAAATCATGTTTGAATTTATCAAATCAAATTTGACTTAACTAAATCAGGTTAAATTTTACTAAATCAAGTTTTATTTTACGAAATCATGTTTGATTTCACTAACCTTTGTATGACTTATACTTTACTTAATCTTGTTTGATTTACTAAATCATGTTTGACCTAACTAAAATATGTTGTAATCAACTAAATCAGAATTTTTTTAAACCAAGTCATGTATAAATTTACTGAATCATGTATGACTCAATTAAATCCGTTTAGTTTTACTAAATAATGCTGGACTAAATTAAGTCATGTTTGATTTTACTATATAGTTTATGGAACGGCAAAAAAAGCACTCAAAAATATTTAATCAAAGGACCTAGTGTACGAAAAAACCTTTCGGTTTTTATTACACTTTGAATATCTTAAATCATATTTAATTTTACTAAATCATTTTTTATTAAATAAATCATGTTTGACTTTGCAAAATTAAAAATGAATTAAGTAATCATAAGTTATTAAAAACTTTATTAAACTTGTTCAGACAAATATAAGTTCTTAAAAATTATGTATAATTAAAACAATGAGCTGATTTTTTTCTAATAAGATCTGCAATAAGCTGTGTATTAAAAGTAAGGTCTTGTTTTATTACTAATGATTAGTATTTTTTACATATTAAACAAAAAAAATAAACAAGTAAAATAATAAAGAGTGTTGTGCTCTCATTTATTTTAGCTAAATTGTTAAAAAAAAATCAAATAAGATAAAAGTATATATTGTAACCATTATTTAAATGTGTAGGAGCCGGGCATAGTTCTGGTACCTCTCGCATGCTAAGCGAGCGCTCTACAATCTGAGCCAGACCCCCATGTGATTACAAGCGATTCGTAGCGTTTATAATGCATTAATTAACGTTTCCATTATTACGTCACAAAACTGTTGTGACATATGCAGTTTGTGACATACTAACTCTTTAGGGTATGTTTATAATTTAAATTGTATTTTAAAATTTCTAGTTTTCATTGTGTGGAATTCTTTAAAAAAAAACTACTCTATAATTACGTCATAACAGTTTGTGATCTGCACGCGTGGGTTCAAACCCATCTCCGTATTTTTATTTGAAATTAATTCCAAAAAGTCGTATTATACAGTATACTACCAATTAAGTACGCACTTTTTTTGGTACGCACCCCACCTTAAGTACGCACGTATCCAGAAAGACAAAAAAATTCTAATTTTTTTATATATCATCAATTGCCTGTTGATTTTAAATCGCAATTGCTTCAGCATACTCTGGGCTGTTTTTGTCGTCAATTCGCACGAACTGCTCAATTAGTTGATGATTTATTTCAACTTTCATTTCGTTGAACAGGTGTACAAGGTCTTCAACATCTACCTCCTTTGCATAGTAAAGTCAAAATTTAATTTAAATGTACACACGTTGATGTTTTGAAAATGTTTGGTAAACACAATGTAGTTTGGTACTTTCCCTCTAACAAAACAAAATATGGAAAATATGGCTTAATATTCTTTTTTATATCATTGACTGAAATTAACTTTCTATATTAAATGTATGTATTAAATATGTAGAATTTTTTTATAGAAAAAATAAATCATTTTAAAATTATTAAAAAGTTTTCCAGATTAGAATTATGTATTAACTGTTAATTAAAATAAAAAGACTTGTTTATTTGGCTTAATTATTTGGTGGCTAGTTGTAAGAAAAAAAACAAACAACTAAATTTCATATTATACTATGTCGTCAAAAAGTACGCACTACCCCTGCTAAGTACGCACTTTTTGGTCGGGTTCAATTTGCGTACTTAAGCGGTAGTCTACTGTACTTTGAAGGTTTAGTGTAAATTTATTTACTAATACTTTAATACATTTATATAGTTTTATTTGTATTTGTTTATTACGAAAATAAGTCTTACTTTACTTTTTGTTTATAAAATCAGTTACTGTTTTATTTAAATTTAACTTTTTTTAAACCGTTTAAAAATATGACTTGTTAATTGTAATATATGTAAATTTTAACACTGCAACATTTATTTATTAACTTATAAACATTTATTAGTTCATTTTTTATAAAAAAAATTCAAAAGTGTAAACAATTTCAATTTTATTGTAAACACTTTTTCCTACATTTTATGGTAGCTTTTATTAAATTTGATATTTTTAATCTAAATTAAAAGTAATACTTGTTTTACATAAGTTTAGAATGTATCTATAAAATATTTATTTTACAATTTTAAAATTTTTATTTAATTTTTGTTTAGTCATAAAAGCATATAAAACAGATTTATCTGTTTACAAATAAAATTGTGCAAAAACTTAGATTTAAGAACTATGATAGGTTACAATTACAATTTAAACCACATGTAAACAAGCTAATTTAATTTTATATTATTCTCGGTTTTTACAAGCTTCTTTAAAAAAAATTGTAAAGGTATGCATTTATTATTTAAGTATATAGAAAAAACAATCATGGTTACTATAACAACCTTCGGTAGCTCAGTTGGTACGCATTAAAAATTATTATAAAAGTCTACTTCAAAAATATTGTTTGTAAATTGGTATTTAGAAATTTTTAAGCTTTAAAGACTTCAATTGGTACGCATATATTAACTTAACAGTAGAAGCGCATAAGGCCATACTAGTGAGTTGATAAAAGCAATCAAAAAAATGTCAACTTTAAAAGCATACTTATGTTAAAATATGCCGTGTTGATGTACCTTATAAACAAAATCAATTGTTAAGTGCACAAGTGCTTCAAACACTAACGTTAATAAACACAAATTTGTGCTTTATTTCAGCGCCTTCGATAGCTCAGTTGGTAGAGCGGTGGACTGTAGCCAGTTGTTAGAAATCCATAGGTCGCTGGTTCGACTCCGGCTCGAAGGATTTACTTAGTTTCATCAAACTTTATGTTTTTCGTGATTAGTATAAATAATGTTTTATTTGACATTTTTTATTTTTAAAATCAACAAATTTAACTATTTCTTGAAATATCATTTTATAAAGAATTATTTTACTAAAAAATAATGTTATAATTTAAATAGTTTGTTAACAACTGAATTTCTAGATAAATATATAAAACATCAAATATCTAAACACAATAATAATTAGTAGTTCAATTTTTTTTTTCAAAACAGGCAAACTCTTTATTTTATACCAGTTTTTTCTTTAACGAAATAAATTTTTAGTGATAAAACTTACATTACTGTTAAAAATTATTAATGAAGTATTTAAAGGCAGTATTATAAAAATAATTCATTTAATTGTTGTCATCTTTTATTTTCAAAAAACAAATATCTAGAAGAATTTATTGAAATAATTGTTATACTTTTAAGTTAGTTCTGTCGTTAATATTGAAACTTGCACCATTTATATATTAATGGTAACCAACAAAAGCCGATTGATCTATCATTGTTTTATGATTACAAAAACAAAAAGGCAATGCTAAAAATAACAAATAACCTTGATACTTAATTTTAAATGTAAAAATTCTGCCGCTTAAGTTCGAACTTTTTGATTAAGTAAAAAGTTTGTGTAGAAAGTGTAACTTATTCTTAAGAAAAACTTTTTTCTTTAAATAAGTGTTAAGAAGTTTAGTTTTAAACATTTTTAGTTAAAATATATAAAAACTAATACGAATTAGTACAAAGTTAATAAACACACCAAGCAAGTTATTCAAATGCATTAAATAAAACATGATTTTCTTAATCATGTACAACACAGTTGAAAAATTAATAAAAATTATTTTAAAAAAGCCGGACTAAATTTTAGTTGTTAAAAGAAAATAAAAAACAGTGAAACTGTGATTTATTTAGATTCAAAAACACTTAAACTTGGATCACATTTTAGTTTATATAAAGTTATCATAGAAAATTATTTATGGCATAGTTTACAACTGGAGGTGATATAATAAGACCAGGAAGAAAAACTAAAATCATGACTTTCAATAATTTCTATGCCAAATCGAAAGTCATTTAAAAACTTAATAGACTACAGAGACTCTGGTTTATATATTAAATAACTAGTAATTTAGATTTAGCTTTAGTATGAAGGACAATAATTCAGATAAATTTGCACTTTTTTGGCTGTGTTTAAAGTACGAGCTCAAAAAGCATACAATTATAATTTGTTCTCTGGTTTATAGTTTGAAAAATTAAGCAGTAAGTAATTAAAAATAAACAAAACTGTTAAGCTGGTTATTATTGTTGTATAAAACAACTCGTTATTTTTAATAAAAAACCAAAATAATAAATTTTAAATTTTTAGGGGAAACTCGTTAAAAAACTTAAAAAAGTAAATTATAAAATTTTCCTTTTTTTTGTTAAAAATAAATTTAAAGAAAATCTTTTTTAAATAATTCAGTATCTCGGATGTGATAAGAAAAAATAAAACAAACTAAATTAAGACAATATTCAATCAAATAAGCAAAAGTGCATTGTCCGGGTATCGAACCCGGGCCTCCCGCGTGGCAGGCGAGAATTCTACCACTGAACCAACAATGCTTGTTCGACTTCAAAATTTATGGTATATAATCCAAGTGGTTATCAAATGCAGCGTATCTGCATTTGCTTATCAAAAGTAGCAACTGTTGTGATGATATAAACAATCAAGTGTTCATTTAGCTTTGATTTTATGCGACTTGAATATTAGTGCATTTTAGTATTTACTTTTTTTTAACTATTTTATTAGCGGCTAAATATTTAGTTTTTGTTCATTTTTAAATTATAACCATTTTTAAATAGAATATTTATTTTAAAAATGTTATTTTATCTTTATTACAGTAAAACAATTCATGTACAAACTAGAAAATTTTGATAGTAACACTAACCAAAATTTGTATATCACAATTTAAAACTAGCTTATTTATTTATAAAACTAATTTACCATTTTATTTTCGTTTATTTAAATAATAATAGACATTATTTGGTTAAAAACTGAAACAAATTTACAGTTGCAACTACTTAAGCTTAGTAGAAAAAAGTTGAGAAATTTTGTAAAAATATTAAATTTACTTAAATTTTGTTAAAACCAAGTTGTCACTTTGATATCGAACTTTGTCAAACATTTTAGAAGCCGGTTGTTAAAAAAAACAAAACTAAAAATTGATAATGTTTTTAAACGTGTCAATTTAGACAATTAAAATGTTTGCATTCAAACATACCATAAGCAGTAAGTAAAACTTGTGAATGAAACATTAATAGGTATATCCTTTTTTTACGTTTGTGTAAGCACGATGATGACCAATAAAACCAGGGAATTATTTCTTTTTTATTAAATGTATTTATTTGGAAAGGTCCTTAATTGTATTCTATTTGTAGTGAACGACTCGATAACAGAAACGTTTTTTCGTGCACCAGGTCCTAGGACCAAACACTTTTGGTATTTTATTTTTTGTCGTTCAGTAAACTATTCTACAAATTGCTCAAGACTATACTTTGATAAAATTATTTAGCCTAGTTTAATCTTCTGATCCCATTAAAAATCGTAAGGTTATGGTAGTTGAAATTTTATAATAAAAAATATTTGATAGAATCCTTTCATAAGTACGATTAATCTTTAATTAACATTTAATTCATATAAAGCTATTTTATTAGATTATAAATTAAATAGTGCCTATGAGAATGAGACTTTTATTTATACTTTACTAAATTAAGAAAATTTAAGCCATAGCTTTAAAATTAACATAACTTAATGAAATTAGTAATTTTTGTAGCTAATGAGAATTTGGTACTTATATTTGAAAAAAAAAATTCAACAAGTATTTGTTTATGATTCATCTGAAATGTAGTATATAATAATTATTCTTGCTAGCGTAAGCTATTAAGGTATTCTTTTTCACCTAAAGAAAGCTGTAGGAAAATATTTAATTTTTGATTAGTTATTAACACCCTTCATCGTTAGTTCTATATTATAAACAATTTTTTAAAAAACCATAGTAGCTAAAACTTAAATACGACGTCAAGAAATTCACTAATTAGTTTTAAACAACAGCTAACGAACAACGTAAATTAAAATTCAACGACCGACAAGCAAAATTTCTCTATAAGTTTGCAGTTTACTAAACCACGTGATTATTTTCAACGAGCGTCAAAGCTATCGTGCAAAAACACGTTTAAAATTTGCAGCGAAATATAATAGCACATTCTGTCGAGCTAAGGGCAAAAAAATTAACGCTTGAACGAACATATGCTAGCATTCGAGTGCGCTACAGATTTACTTGCCTCGACATTTGGGTTTATATACAGTAATTTTTCGACTTGAAACAAGCGTCGATGGTGAAACGGTTAGCATTGGTGCCTTCCAAGCACTAGTCCGGGTTTGACTCCCGGTCGACGCACTTTTGTATTTTTGGTACAGTAGTGAAATATTTTGCATGTAAGAATGGAATGATGTAAATTTTTTAAGTAGAAATGAATAATTTCAAACTAATTTTAGCAAGCTTTATGAAACTTTAATAAAAATAGTAGAATGACTACTGATGTAAATATACAATTTTTAACTGTACTTTATTTTGAAATTATAAAGTTTGAATCAAGTAGTAAGCAATTAATTCAGTAATTATTTTCATGACTAGATACAAGAGTCTTGATCAGATATCCAAAAAAAAAAATCGATTAGCTAGTTATTTGTTGGAATGTACTAATACTCTTGTTTTTAATTTTTACATAACTGCATTTTTTTCATGGTTTAGTAGTCAAGTCAAAAATCAAAAATCAAGCTCACCTACTTAATTATGTACTACCATTTAAAGTTAACTAGTAGTTATATTTACTAGAACATATCGTTAAAAAACAGGTCATAAATTGTACCTATTTTCTTTTTAATATACATTCATAAATATTGTTCTGTTGACCCTGCTTAAACAATATGTTGTTTTAGATTCTGTTTGATATTAAAAAAAATAAATTAAAAACACAAAATCAGCTGTATTAAAACAATGTTATTATCAAAAGATAGTTCATTCACCAAAAAACAAAAAGAAACCACACCCAACGTAGGGCTCGAGCCCACGACCGTTGGATTAAGAGTCCAACGCTCTACCAACTGAGCTAGCCGGGCACTTGCAGTAAAGTCTTGTTACAGCTATATATTTGATAAATTTCAATTCCAGCTCTCATTGATTTCTTTTATTGTGTATTACCAGTTAACAATTGTTATCAATTTATTTATAAATAATGCTTTTAAAGTTACGTTAAAGTAATATTTTTTTTTAATTTATGTAAGTAGTTGTTAGATAGTTTCCTAAAAATAAAATTCATTTTTATTCACACATTCTGGTCTACTAATTAAAATATATTTTATAGATACATTATTATGCATAAATAACGGTATTAAATTTTAGTCATGAAGTTTAGTATATGAATTGTTTTTCTTTTTTATATACTTTTATATTGATAAGTTTTATTGGTAGTGTCATATTCTTTATAATTTATTTTTCCTAATATATTTATAAACATAACCAACTTAATTCTTGAAGCTTTGTATATAGCTAACAAGTATGTGAACGGGTCAAATATGCACGAAGACACTTTTGCAAGATTTTAATTAATTTTAATACTAAGATTTTAATTTTACTCCAATAAAACTTTTATAGTCAAAAAGAAGTTGCTTGTTTATTTAGAACTTCACATTTTTTTAACAATTTTTATTTTTATAAATTTTTTGTAACGTTCAATTCATATGATATATAGTGAAATTATAAAAACTGTAATATTTTATAGCTAGAGTGAAAAACACAAAAATTAAATTAATAATTTATGATTAAGTAAAATTAAAGCAGCTAAAATTGTTTACTAAATAAATAGTTTAATGACGATTAAAAATAACAATTAATCATAATAATTAATTCATTTTGATAAAAAATATATGGCCAGTACGGGGATCGAAACGCGTTATTAGCACGACGCTCTAACCAACTGAGTTAACCGGCCACTCATGTAGACTATATTTTGTACGTATATAAAACATTGTGGTTTATAGTGATGTTGTTTTTAGTGACTTCCAAGAATGTATAATTCAAATTGTTTACTACACCAACTTATCTTTGGTTCATGTTTTATATAGCACTGATATATTCTATGTACAACATACGATTTTTGAGTTTCTTACTTTTTTAAGAAAAGTAAAATAATACTTTAAAATTCAATTTATATTTATACCTTAGAACTTAAGGCTCTTTTGATGTAATTATAAAATTTGAACGTTCGCTCAAAATATAACTCAGCGTAAGCCAAATATTTTTAACTAAAACAGAAAAAAAAAACTTTCTTTTCAAATCTTAAGCTTATTTGTTTTAACCTGTTTGTTTAAATTTAAATTTGTTTAAATTAATGATTGTAATATTAACATTATGTTAACAGTTAAATTTTTCAGATGCTATATGGTTACTTATTCAAACATAGTATAAGTATCGAAAACTAGTTGTCAACTTCGGAAAATCAGTATATCGCCAGGTTAGTTTATGTTAAGGTTAGTAAAATGTAAGCTACTTAATAATAATATAATTTTAAAACATAAACAAAAAATATACTTACAATTAGCATGCTTATAAGATTCGTGAACAACAAGAAAAAAAACTCTTGTAACTAAAACACTAGGTTAATTACTGCTTTTACTGTTTAAAATTCAATTGTTGTATTGTGACGTAATTATTACTTAGGCATATAAAATCTTATAGCTCTATTAATTTGAAGTTTTTAAATTAGTTACTTTTGTTGGTTTAAAAATTTGCTTGTATAAGTTAAAATAGTGGAAAAGGGTCAAAATTATACGAAGACAAAATTGCACGATGGCACAAAACTGCGCGGAGATACTTTTGCACCAAGGGTCAATTTTGGACGTAGGGTCATAAAGCACTGATGCTCACCGTTACACCATCGACGCTTGTGAAAGTAAGTTACAACTCGAGCATATAAAATTAATTTTATGCATTATATCGGTATGTATTTCACTTACAAAATTTTTAATATAAAGAAATACTTAAAGAAAAAGACGCAATAAACACTTTTTAAAGTTTGCGATAATAAAACGTAATTTCTTAAACTTTTTCGTGTGTGTTGTGGTTATTTAAAATAATTAATATCAGTGACATTTTAAATACTTACAGTACTACGTTTTTACAATATAATACGTAAATAAAATTTAATGAAATTTAATACAAATAATTGATATTCATTTGAAAAATTGTTCTTTAAGCTTTGGTTTACCACTGGCAGTCAATAAATTTTATTCAAAAAACTTTAAACATAATCCTTAGTCGAGTATAATACTTTATTGATCATAAATAAAGTACAAAATTCAAAATAATTCATTACAGTTAGCATATATTAGACAGGTATTAATGTTTTATACTACATTTAGCTCAATTTTGTTGTAATAATTTATCTTATTTGTTTTCATTACTTGAAAACAAACGTTTTATTTTTTTCTTAGTTTTATGTTTTGTTTTTCTGAAAGGATTAAAAAAAAATTTTTCATGTTTCTTTTTTTTTTGTAAGTTTTCAGTTGATAAAGTGTTTAAACTTTGAAATATTTAATTAAGCTTTCAGTGCTCATGAATTTGGCTTATACTGAGTTCAAACAAATTAAAAATTTGAAAAAATGAATCAATACTAAATTCTGCAAAACTATGTTTCAAACAATTATTTTTTATAGGAACATAACAGACATACTGCAAGTAAGCACGCGTTAATATTTTTTAGTTCAATTACTCTTCAAGTTAGTTTTTATCGGCTCTACATGTTGTCGTATTGTTGCATGAGTAATATAAAAATTTTAAATTTTAATATGAAAATTTTACATCACATTGGAGAAATAAGGAATCCGTAGAGAATCTGATGACTTGTACTGATGAGAAGATTGAAATAGCGAACGCTTATGGGGGAACTTGATTAAATAAAAAGAAAGAGTTAATACGTTTATGTTTTCATTTTAAAAAGCTTTATTTCTAACCTTAAGAAAATTTGATAAATTCTTCACTATTTTCTATTTAGTGTAGCTTTCAAGTTTGCACGAAAGTACAAAATTGCACGAAGATACTTTTGCACGAAGACACTTTTGCACGAGAGGATAAAATTTCACGTAATAAATTTGCACAAAGACACTTTTGAACGAAGGGTAACTTTTGCACGAAGAAATTTTTGCACTTAATACTTATAAAGCATTAATGCAAAGTAAGACTTGAATTACCATTTTAAATTATATATTAAGAATACAGTAATCGTTAACGCGCTGATCTTTGAATCCAGAGGTTCCGGGTTCGAATCCTGGCAGAGATGCATGTTTTAAGTAATAATAACTCTTATTAGTTGTAACTTATACTGATATGTTCTACTTTAGATGAAAATTATCATTATATACGTAAAAATGATTTTTAAAAATAATTAATTCAAATTAAGCATTATAAATATAAAAATTATTTATCATTAGCTTTAAAATCTACTAGCTTTACAGTAGTAAACGGGTTATCAAACTACAAAGCAATATAATTGTATTTGATAATACGTTTAACGGTGTAGCTGCTAAAGTGTTAAAATAATTTTAAAAACTTAACAGCATCAAATAGTTTAAAATATATACATATAGCACTAAATCTTCAAGTAATAAATTTTAAATGACATAAACGTGCTTTAATAGTTACGTCATAACGCTTACTTATAAGTTTCTATATGCAAAGTAACGTTTGACAAAATAGTCCTACATGGTCTAATGGTTAGGATTCCTGGCTTTTACTCAGGCGGCCCGGGTTCGATTTCCGGTGAAGCAATCTTTTGTTTGAAAAGAAAATTAGAAATTGTTTTTTAAACAGTATTGTATATTTCGTTTTTAAACTAAAAAAATATATGAACACATTTATATAGTTGTTTGTACCTTAAATACATAAACTTAAATACTATAACAAATTAAAAAGCTGGATTAAACGTTAAATTTAAACAAACTTCAATCTAAAAAAATTCTATACAAGTTTATGCGAGCAGGAGCAACTCGTGCAGGAACAATTCGAGCATGGACAACTAGAGAAGGAATAAACTCGAGCAGGAGCAACTCGAGCAGGAATAACTCGAACAGGGGCAAATCGAGCAGGGAAAACTCGAGCAGTAAAAACTTGAGCAGGGGCAACGTCGTTTTTAAGTTACTTGCATTTTTTTTTTGTTTTTTATCACTAGTTAGACAAGTCCTAAAATCAAGTTAGTAAATTAAATAATAAAGTTAGTTAATTTATGATTGTGCAAATACATAAACTTACATGGACATAAATAAAAATAAAAGTAGCTACAGTTGTAAAGAACAGTTATGATATACAAAAGTATGCGATATGTGGTTTTTTTTTATTTAATTACATTATTATTATTTAACCAACCATATTCAACTTTTTTTCTGAAAAATTTGCTACTTTTACATACTATATTTGTAATTTTAATCTAAATGTTTCAAATTACGGGTTTTTTTAATTTGACAATTTCAATCTGCAGCACCACCTAACCAAAAGACCACGCGACGCCACTAGAACATAGCATACTAAAGTAAATTTCATCAAATTAATTGCAATATTAATTATAATTTAAATAATTTAACTAAAAAAAAAATCAATGTAGATTGTTAAACTTTTGTAACCAAGTGTTCTACAGTTTTGAAGTAATAAATATGAGTTTAACTTATGTGGTATTTAAAATAATTATGTCAACTATAGATAAAACAGGATTTAAAACTTTAATAACAAAGTTAGCTATAAACTGTGTTTCAACAATTACAAATAAACTGAAACTAATTTCAAATCGATAGTTTTTATAAACTTTAGCAAATTTAAAAGACCTGATACCAAGCTTAAATTTGTAAATTGTATTTTAAAATTAAAAAAAGTTAGGTTTTGAAATTTATTAAACAAAGTTAAAAGTACGCTTATTGTGTTAAAGTTTAATTTATAAAAATTTCTATACAAAAAACATTTCAGCAGTTTAAGTTTTTATCTTATGTAGCTGGTTTACATTTCAGTATGTAGTAACCTTAACTGCTTAAAAAAAACTCTTATAGTTGTTATGAAAATTAGGTAAATAAAAAGGCAACAATTTAGCTAGGTTTTAAAACACTGTTTAAATAGACCAATTCAAAAGATAAATACAAAACAATACTTTTGCATGTTCAGTTTACTAATAGTTACGCTTGCGTTTATAATTTTTTTATTCAACAATTTCTACAAGCGTCGATGGCGTAACGGTTAGCATTGGTGTCTTCCAAGCAGTTGTTCCGGGTTCGACTCCCGGTCGACGCACTTTTGCTTTTGTTTTTAATGGACTATTTCAAATGATAACTACCTTATCTTTTTTTAATTAGTGAATACAATTTCGAAAAATTTCAAACATAAAACTTTAGTATTATTATTTTATAAAGATCTTGTTTTAGGCCTAAAACTTTTTCAATATAGTTTCTTATGGTTTAGATTTAGATAGTTTTAACTTATTAATCAAAAAATTTCTAATATCGAAAATATATTTCAAAATATACAAACTAGAAATAAGCTTTAGTGGTTAATGTTTAAAGTTGTAACTTAGTTACTAAAGTTATAGATAGTTGCAATTTATTTTAGTAATCAAGTAAATTAACTGACAAAACGCTAATGTTGTTTTCAAAACTTATCAGAAAAAAGTTAATTTATTTTACTGAAATTACAAGTTTAAATGTGTATTAGGCTAATACAGTAAGGTAAAGCTAAAAGTTTAAACTCAATTATGGTATAACAGTTGTAATTATCCTTTTTTTAAGCACATAGTTATAAGGTTTTTAACCCTTAATAGCACTTTGCAATCAGTACTTATTATAACATATACATGAAAACATTTATTTGTATGAATTAAAACTAACAAAAAGTTTACAACACTTGAATTAGTTCAGTTGCTTAGCAAAGTTAAAAGCTTATTTATCATTTAGTAAAAACATTAATTTTTATGATGTTTACTGCTGTTTAAAATTAGAAAAACCTCTCAGTTTCATTAAAAAAAGTTAAAGTTTTATTTAAGATTAATTTTTTTTTGTATAACGTAAGCTAAAATATATTTTGGCTGTTTTCAAAGAGTAAAAAACAAAAATAAAAATAAAATAATATATAGATGTATGATATTAGATAGTTAAAAATCAACAAGTTTTAGTTTAGGAAACTGATAAATATTGAAACTAAAATAGCTTTTGGTCATAACATGTTGCAATTTAAGTTATTTTGAATTTTACCATAAAAATAATAACCAATATTTATTTCAACAGTTTATTACAATCAAAACAATGTTTCACTCCTATACTTGATTATAGGAGATCCTCAGTTGTTGTAAATAGGTCTGAAAATAAAAATAATAAATATAAAGCTTAAAAAGCTTTATAACAAACAAAAAATTTAAGCTCAAACAGTTTTACAACATAAGTTTAAATAGAAAGGCAAATAAGTAAATTTTAAGTAGGTTTAATTGCATCAACAAAAGTATATAAGTAAGCATTAAGCTTAGAGCAAATTTTCAAGTATATATACGCTATATGCAGCATTTTCAAACAGCAGAGTGGCGCAGCGGAAGCGTGCTGGGCCCATAACCCAGTGGTCAATAGATCGAAACCATCCTCTGTTACCTTCTCGCTGTAATCGTATAGTGGTTAGTACTTCACGTTGTGGCCGTGACAACCCAGGTTCGAATCCTGGTTACAGCATTTTTTATTACTGCAATATAAAAATTTATTATTATTAGTTTTCACGAATATATATATAATAAATTTGGTCAACATAAGAAAAATTTATAATAATAATATTTATTTACATAGTTTTGATACTTAGTCAAAAGATTTCAATTTATTATAGTTTTATAAGCAATAAAAAGCTCTTATCTTAAAAAATAGTTCTAGATTAAAACTCTGCTTCACTTTATCTCCTTATATTATATTTGCTTAAACATATTTTGTTATAGAAAATATTTTTGTATCTTTAAAACGCATGTTCATAAATAACATACATAAGTTAGCTTAAAATAATAACAAAGAGCATAAAGGTTTACCACATACATGATTTAGTAGTTTTGATTACTAATATATGCACTAAAGTTTAAATGTCATCAACAGTAATATGTTATATTTTTTCGAATTGTATGAAGGTAGATCATGTTTTAGTTTAAATAGTTTTCTAGTTGAAGAGAGTGAATTCTAAAAGTAGATTAGTAGTATATGTTTTACTCTAGCTAAATAAAATAAAACGTTACTATGCAAACAAACATTATTTGAAAAGCAAGTTTAAATGTTTCAGAAAAATTAAGTAATACACAAAGTTTAAGAAAATTCAAAACACAAATACAGTATTTCAATTATTGAGCATAATAGAGTAATAATGAAATAAAAACTTTTACACATTAGATATGTATTAGACAGTGAAAGTGGTTAGAACTTCAAAAACTTTATCTTGATGTATTTGAGAAAAGTTTAACTATATTAAACAAAAGTTCTTTAGAAGCCATTCATATAAAAATAATCTTTGCTAAAATGTTTTAATTAAAGCTTACTTTTTTCAGTTCAAAGTATCGTATAAAACATTTTACTTAAAACACTCTGCATGCAAAAAAACATAGGTTTATAAGGGTAAAAAGTTGTTTGTAGACGTCCTCCCAGGTGGTCTAGTGGTTAGGATTCGTGGCTCTCACCCACGCGGCCCGGGTTCGATTCCCGGTCTGGGAACATTTTTTAATATGTTGAAATTGCCTAAGTTTAAAATTAATTTCTTTAAAATAAATAATATAAAATAATCTTAAAAATAAAATAAAATAAAAGTTGCGGATGCTTTCGTTAACATATTTCATTAAGAACTTTAATATAGCGGTTCATTAATTACTACGTGACTAATTGGACTTATGTGAACGCAAAAAATATATACTTAAACTGTTTTGAGCAGTATAGAATTTCAAAAAAGAAGACAGTAATACTTAAACAAATTAGACAATTTAAAATAGTGACTTATTTTTTACTATTTTAAGCACAAAGTTTAAGAAAATTAAAAAAAAACAGCTTTAGTGCTAAGTATTAATAAAACAAAAAGTCTTATTATCAAAAGTAAAGGAAACACTCTTCATTAAAAGTTAATAACAAAAGTCGTCCTCGGGTGGGCTCGAACCAGCAACCTTTCGATTAACAGTCGAACGCGCTAACCGATTGCGCCACGAAGACTTGCTTGATTTACACTTATACAGTTTACATATTAAAGTTTTCTCGCTTAACATGTGCGTTATTTAATTACAATTATGTACTCAGTTGCTGAATTTAAAACAATTCTGAATTCTTTAATATGAAGTTTTCGAGCATATTTTGAATAATTCAGTAAACTAACCGTTTTGTTAAAATTAGTAATTTTGAAAAAAAATCTTTTTTAATATATAAAATAAGTATTTATTTTTTACAACTACAGTAAAATTACATAACTCTACTTGATATGAAATTAGATTTGAAAATTGTTTTATCTTACTACTTATCTACTACTTATCTTACTTAAGACTATCTTAAATGTTTAATCTAAATAAAAACTACTTTGAAATTTTAATATCAATATGTCAATTACTATAAAACACGAGCTTAAACATTTTTTGAATACTGCAGTATTATTTTTTATATACTTTGTTATTTATTAATTTTTTTAACGTTATAGCTTTGATTTATTTTTGCTTGTTTTATAATAAATTGAAATAAGTTGATAATAGAGTATAAATTCTTAAGCATACTTTTAAAAAAGAGAAAAATTTCAAATTTATTAATTTTTTTTTCTCATTTTTAAATCATATAAAAGCTTAAAATATTTGCTTGAACTATTGATGAATTTTAAAATTAAAATCATTTCAGATATAAAATCTACCTTTTGACGTAAAGTTCAAAATAAATTTAATATGTCTATAATGTTAGATACATGTGTGTATATAAATAATTTTTTTTGATATATATTTTTTTTTTGAAAAAATATTTAATTTTGTGAAGTTTAATATTCTTATTTTAGATAGAGATTTTCGTTTTAGAATTTAAATTTTGACACTAAAGTTTTTAAATTTGTAGATTATTATAACTTTGATTAAGTTTGGTATGCGACTCGATTACCGAGAGGTTTTTTTGCGTATCCAGGTCCTTGAACCAAAAAAATTTGAGCAATTTTTCGTTTTTGTTCAATAAACCAATAATTAAGACCATCTGGAAAATATTTTACACTTGCATGAACAACTTTAAGAAAAAATTTAAAAGTATAACCATAAATACTTAAAAATAAAATCAATGAAGAAACAAAAAACTTTACAAACAAAATGCAAGTTTGAAAAACATTATGAGTAAATGATAATAGTTAAATACAAAGCACTAAACATTCCGCCAGAGAGGATAAGACCAGCACTCTGCCACTGAGCTATGGTGGCTGCAAGTAGAACTACTTTTTAGTATTTTTAAACCGTACAGTTTTAAAATCAAGCTAATCAAAGTCTGTGTACACCAAAATGCAAAAAATAAAATCGGTGAACCCCAAGACATGATTTTAATAAATGCTACTAGTGGTGTCACTGCGTAAAAACTTTTACCAATGCATTTTTCCTTTAAAGTGTTAACTCAGCTTATATTTACATGCAAACCTTCTAACAACTAAAACGCTAATTTATCATTAAATCCTGTTTTTAATGAACCTTTCTATTTGGTTTACCTTGTTTGCACAATGATAATTTATTTATATGGTTATATCTTACATACTTATTAATTGAACACATCTCTGCAATTATTTAATAAATACCAGTACTCTTAAAATGTTTTATTTAATACTTTAATGTCGCTTAAACTAAATAAATATTATAATAAAAACTGGATTTTTTTTTGTAGTCTAAAAATTTTGTGTATCCCTAAATTAGTTTTGTGTACCCTAAAAGTTTCGTGCACCCCAAAATAAATTTAGTGTACACCTTGACGACCACTGTTTTAGACTATCATAAATGTTTTATCTAAGTACCAATTACTTTGAAATTTTAATATCAATATGTCAAATACTATAAAACATGAGCTTGTTCACTTGTGTTTATAGTAATGTCTTTCAAATAGATTTATGCAAATTGTATATTTTAATCGCGACCGGTTTCGGTGGCAAGAGATTGCGACCTTTTCAAGCAAAAAATAAAATATTAAACTGCATATAACAATGTTAGTTATTTATACTGTTATTTAAAAACTTATTCATGCGTGAAGAATATAAACATAACAAAATCTAAAATGTTGCATATTTGAAAATTCAAGTATGTCAGAGTATATTTAGGTAAAATTAGTACTAGTTTTTCTTTAAACGAATTGAATTAATATTAATATAATGAGTCAAAGAAAAAAACTTAGTTCAGAGTTTTATTTATTTATTTATTTATTTATTTAATATTTATACCTTGAAATTTATCTAAATGAAATTAAGAATTGTCTAAAATTGTGATTTTAAGTCAATAGTCAACAAAATATTAATAAAACTCTAAGTCACTGAAGATTTCAAAATCTAATTTGTGTTAAGTTAACATAACAGTAAAAATTTAAACGGATTTAAGAACTATCTAAAAAAAGTCTAAAATTTTATCTTAGTTGAATTTTGAACTATCTAAAAAAACTTTTTTTTTTAATTTAAGCCGATTGTCAACAAAAAATCAATAAAAAAATCAAGAAAAATAACCTATTTAGTACTATAATTATACTTTGGTTTAAGTTTTGTCTGCTTTCCAGTTTATTATTTAAAATTTGTTTCTGTCTCTGCATGAGTTCATTAATTCCGTTCTTTTGTTGATGCAATTTGTACCATATTTTAGTATTAATAAAGCTTCTTTTTAGCACAATCTGCGTGTCATAATTCCTAGTTTAGATTTTTTTTCCCTTTGTAATATTTTCCAACTTATATTGTATTTCTTATTTTCACTTTTTAATTGATGGGTTAATTTTGAGAGTTCAGTTGCTTGTTTATACTGGAGGTAGTTTTTGTCATTTGGATTGCTTTTTATTGTTTTGTGTAGATATACGTTTTTTTAGTTGATTAGCACTTAGTCCAATGTATACTTTTCTTAAATTATCTGTTTCTATTGTTGCCTGGTAAGCTACATTTTCTGCCCTACATTCTCTCCTTCTAGCGGGCAAGTTTCTTTCTTTCTGCAGTTACATGATTCATCTTTATTTACTTTATTGTTGTTTATTGCTTTTTTGTTGTGGTTTTTTATTATTGTTTCAATGTTTGACATGCAGCTGTAGCTTAATTTTATATTGTTTTTGTTTAAATATTTTTTTAATTAACTATCAAATGAAAATTTAAATTAATTATTGAAGCACTTTATCTGTGTTATAATGTGAATAATGAAAAATATAATTCAGATTATTTGTTAGTTGCGATCAAATAGGTCAAGAAAATTTCAACTAGCAGCATTATAAATAAATTGCTGAAACCTAAATTACTACGTAAATTGTTGCTACAAAACTTAAAAATTTGTCTGCAAGATGAGAAAAATAAATCATTTACATTGTCACGTAATAAAACTGTACGGTTTAGAAATACTAAAAAGTAGTTTTACTTGCAGCCGCCATAGCTCAGTGGCAGAGTGCTGGTCTTACAAACCAGCAGTCGACAGTTCAATCGTTTCTGGCGGAATGTTTAGTGCCTTGTATTTAACTATTATCATTTACTCATAATGTTTTTCAAACTTGCATTTTGTTTGTAAAGTTTTTTTTTTCCTCATTGATTTTATTTTTATGTATTTATGGTTATACTTTTAAATTTTTTCTTAATGTTGTTCATGCAAGTGTAAAATATTTTCCAGATGGTCTTAATTATTGGTTTATTGAACAAAAACGAAAAATTGCTCAATTTTTTTTGGTTCAAGGACCTGGATACGCAAAAAAACCTCTCGGTAATCGAGTCGCATACCCAACTTAATCAAAGTTATAATAATCTACAAATTTAAAAACTTTAGTGTCAAAATTTAAATTCTAAAACGAAAATCTCTATCTAAAATAAGAATATTAAACTTCACAACATTAAATATATATCAAAAAAACAATTTATATACACACAAACCGCAGTATTCAAAAAATGTTTAAGCTCGTGTTTTATAGTAATTGACATATTGATATTAAAATTTCAAAGTAGTTTTTATTTAGATTAAACATTTAAGATAGTCTTAAGTAAGATAAGTAGTAGATAAGTAGTAAGATAAAACAATTTTCAAATCTAATTTCATATCAAGTAGAGTTATGTAATTTTACTGTAGTTGTAAAAAATAAATACTTATTTTATATATTAAAAAAGATTTTTTTTCAAAATTACTAATTTTAACAAAACGGTTAGTTTACTGAATTATTCAAAATATGCTCGAAAACTTCATATTAAAGAATTCAGATTTGTTTTAAATTCAGCAACTGAGTACATAATTGTAATTAAATAACGCACATGTTAAGCGAGAAAACTTTAATTTATATACAGTATAAGTGTAGATCAAACAAGTCTTCGTGGCGCAATCGGTTAGCGCGTTCGACTGTTAATCGAAAGGTTGCTGGTTCGAGCCCACCCGAGGACGAGTTTTGTTATTAACTTTTAATAAAGTGTGTTTTCCTTTACTTTTGATAATAAGACTTTTTGTTTTATTAATACTTAGCATTAAAGCTGTTTTTTTTTAATTTTCTAAAACTTTGTGCTTAAAATAGTAAAACATAAGTCACTATTTTAAATTGTCTAATTTGTTTAAGTATTACTGTCTTCTTTTTTAAAATTCTATACTGCTCAAAACAGTTTAAGTATATATTTTTTGCGTTCACATAAGTCCAATTAGTCACGTATTAATTAATGAACCGCTATGTTAAAGTTCTTAATGAAATATATTAACGAAAGCATCCGCAACTTTTATAATTAAGTTCACAAGTTTTCATTATAAGGTAGAAAATATTAAAGAAATTAATTTTAACTTAGGCTATTTCAACATATTAAAAAATGTTCCCAGACTGGGAATCGAAGCCGGGCCGCGTGGGTGAGAGCCACGAATCCTAACCAATAGACCACCTGGGAGGACGTCTACAAACAACTTTTCACGTTTATAATCCTATGTTTTTTTGCATGCAGAGTGTTTTAAGTGAATTGTTTTATACGATACTTTGAACTGAAAAAAGTAAGCTTTAATTAAAACATTTTAGCAAAGATTATTTTTATTTAAATGGCTTCTAAAGAACTTTTGTTTAATATAATTAAACTTTTCTCAAATACATCAAGATAAAGTTTTTGAAGTTCTAACCACTTTCACGGTCTAATACAGGGGTCGGCAAACTGCGGCCCGCGGGCCAAATGCGGCCCGCGAAGGGTAAATCTGCGGCCCGCGAGCACGTTGTTTTTTTGAATGGAATGCGGCCCGCGAGAGAAATTTCTGTGGCCCGCGAGCTACTAAATATGGCCCGCTGAGCAAAAATAAATTTTGGTGAATTTTTTTTCGGGAATTTGGTTTAGATTGATTAATATCGTTTTAAGTCCCTGAATAACACTTTAAAACAACTAAAAAACTATATTGCTTTGACTTGAAATTGTTAAAAAGACAGATTAGCATCTGATAAGTGATTTTGTATCAGTTTCACAATAACTTTCTTATTGCATCTGTAAATTTTTAGCTGAAAAAGGAAGTGCTTGGATGCAGTAGGTTGTTTATATAACATTTATTTAATTATTTATATAACAAACTAAACGCAAATGCTTTCCATGTAATGCACAGTAATGTTTTTTTTCTTTTATAGCTACAGATGCAGAAATGAACAATATAATTTTTTCGTATGTGATTCAAATGATCCTTCCCTTCATTAATTTCATTATTAATTCTTTTGTCATTTTTTGCGTTATTTGATAACTTAGGATACAACTTAATTTACAAAAAAAAAAAAAACAACTCCAATCAAGCTATTGCACGCAGAAAACTTTGATTGTAAATGTGCGTTAGACTTTAACTTAAATTTTTTTGTGTAAGTTTTTTAGAATCTAAATTTAATTTATAACTATTGAAGGTCAAAAAATTGTAGAAAAAAAAAATTGTATGTGGGTTTTATTTGCATCTAAAAAGTCAAAATCTGTTATTAGTTTTATGTTTCAAAGGTTCGTTTATCTGAAACTCCAAAAGTTTTGACTTTGTTTCAAGTGTCATTATATGGCACCACATTTCATAGATAACTTGTTTTTTTTGTAGTACCAAATTAAGTTACTAAGACAAATGTTTTAAAATGTTTTCAGTTCAAACGGTATCTCCTTTTAATTAATTACTTTTGCTACTTTATAAATGCCTTGAAAAAATTTTCTGATCAGTCTGTAGTTACTGAAGATAATCATGCGCTTTGTTAAAACCAGGGTTGCCACTCGGTCAGGAAAAGTCAGGAAATCAGGAAAAGTCAGGAAAAATTTTAAAAAATGACAAAATTCAGGAAAAGTAAGGAAAACATGGGGGGTTTTGAAAAAAAGTCAGGAAAAGTCAGGAAATTTGATAAAATAAAAAAAAAGTCAGATTTTTTCAGTTTAAATTTACGAAATTCCTTCTTTTCCAAAGCCTTCAAATGGTAAAAATTAATTAAAAATCCATTAAAGTCAGAAAAAAATTCCAAAATTTTCCTAGAAATTTACAAAAATATTTAATTTTATTTCCAATGCCTTTATCTGGTATAAGTTAGTAAAATATCCTTTATAAAACTGCAAATTTTTTCTATCAACATATTGAACAAGTACCCTACTTGAACAAGCAGATTTTGTAGAGCTTTTTAGTATTGATGATCTGTAGCAAGGACACTTCCATAGTGAAACTGTGATATATACACAAAAGTTTATCTAGCATAATTTTAGAATCAAGGTTTTAATTGTAAAAGTTCCTTATATGTCGTTTGTTTATCTAGATACATTTATGCTAGGAAATGCTAAAAAATTGTGTCTTTTTTTAGACAAGCTGTGTGAATAAGGTAAAAATACAAGTATTTTGCTAATAAAGCTGTTTATTACAAACATCAATCATACACAGATGGTTTAAGTGATGTACTGGAAGTTTGATGATAGAATTCAGCAAAAAACTGTTGTTTATAACCTGTATTAAAATTAGATTGAAAGCTTTATATAGTTTCAGGTGTTAGATTATGTATTTTAGAATAAATTTAATTTAAGAGTTTGATTTAGAAAAGTCAAAAAAATTTTGGTAAAAAGTCAGGAAAAAGTCAGGAAAAGTCAGGAATTTTTTCTCAGCTTGATCAATGGCAACCATGTAAAACTGACGTAAGCATTTTTTCGTTTCTTGCAATAACTCCTAACCAACGTTTTTATATTTTTATAGTTCGTCTTATATTTCACATTTACTATTTATAAATGCAAAATTCTTATTGCGATAAAGATTTGTTATAATGCTAAAAAAAAACTTCCTTTTATTAAAGGGTTAATAATTTTTCATTTTTTCGTTATAAATATTTTAAAAACTTAAATATACATTCAAGCTGACTTATAACGTTTATTTTTTTGTTCATATTTAATCTTTTAATAAACTTCGTTATTTTTGTAAACTTTGATATAAACAGGATTGCAAAAAAAAATGCCTAGTTTAGAATTTTGTGTACTCAGACTAAATTAAACCTGTTTAAGACATTGTTGAAATTTCAGGTCTGTGTGAAACTTATTTTTCAAGTACTTTAAGTAAATCTATCAGTACTCATAATAGTTTTATGATTGTAGTGTAATTTAATTATTGTAATTTATTCTAGGCTACGTACATATTTTGTACTTTTTAATAATGATAATATTTTAGTTAGTTATTTAAGCTTGACCAACAGCAATTTTTAAGCTTTTTTAACTTTTAGTAAACTTAGACTGGTTTTATATTACTCAAACATTTTTAGTTGTTAAAGTGACAACTATGTAAAAGACTAGTTAATTAGTAATAAATAATTCGAGCAATAATTATGTAAAAAAAAAGTTTTAGGTTTCTTCAATACAAATAGGTTTTATTTTTATGTAAACTAATTACTGAATTTTTAAAAGAGTGCAAATTTTTAAAAACTTAAAATTTATTTTCAATAATTAACAGTTTTTTATATGAAAAATTAGTTGATAACATAAAAGAATGTATAAAAGTCAATCATAAAGTAATTCAAGCTTGGTTTTTATAAAAAGTTAAGTAAATATTAAGTTAAACTATTAACTGAAAAAAATAGTACATAGTATATTAAGAATTAAATATATTAGTCAATGTAAATGTAAATCCTTTTTTTTTTATAAATAGTCTATGTAAAAATAAAAGCAAATCTAAATAATAAACTTACTAAAAGTTAACTAAAAGTTTGACTAAAACTAAAACCAGAAGATTATTTAAATATAACTAAAACTAAAACTGCGGCCTGCGAAGTTTTTTGAAACTTGAAATTTGGCCCGCGAGCACCAACTGCCTGCTGACCCCTGGTCTAATACATATTTAATGTGTAAAAGTTTTTATTTCATTATTACTCTATTTTGCTCAATAATTGAAATACTGTATTTGTGTTTTGAATTGTCTTAAACTATGTGTATTACTTAATTTTTCTGAAACATTTAAACTTGCTTTTCAAATAATGTTTGTTTGCATAGTAACGTTTTATTTTATTTAGCTAGAGTAAAACATATATTACTAATCTACCTTAAAAAATCACTCTCTTCAACTAGAAAACTATTTAAACTAAAACATGATCTACCCTTATTCAATTCGAAAAAATATAACATATTACTGTTGATTACATTTAAACTTTAGTGCATATATTAGTAATCAAAACTACTAAATCATGTATGTGGTAAACCTTTATGCTCTTTGTTATTATTTTAAGCTAACTTATGTATGTTATTTATGAACAAGCGTTTTAAAGATACAAAAAAAAATTCTATAACAAAATATGTTAAAGCAAATATAATATAAGGAGTTAAAGTGAAGCAGAGTTTTAATCTAAAACTATTTTTTAAGACAAGAGCTTTTTATTACTTATAAAACTATAACAAATTGAAATTTTTTGAATAAGTCTCATAACTATGTAAATAAATATTATTATTATAATTTTTTCTTATGTTGACCAAATTTATTATATATATATTCGTATAAACTAATAATAATAAAATTTTATATTGCAGTAACAAAAAATGCTGTAACCAGGATTCGAACCTGGGTTGTCACGGCCACAACGTGAAGTACTAACCACTATACGATTACAGCAAGAAGGTAGTAGAGGATGGTTTCGATCCATCGACCTATGGGTTATGGGCCCAGCACGCATCCGCTGCGCCACTCTGCTGTTTGTAACTGCTTCATATAGCGTATGTATACTTGAAGATTTGCTCTAAGCTTAATGCTTACTTATATACTTTTGTTGATGCAATTAAACTTACTTAAAATTTACTTATTTGCCTTGCTATTTAAACTTTAATTTAAACTTATGTTGTAAAACTGTTTGAGCTTAAATTTTAGTTTGTTATAAAGCTTTTTAAGCTTTATATTTATTATTTTTATGGTAAAATTTAAAATAACTTAAATTGCAACATGTTATGACCAAAAGCTATTTTAGTCTTATATATTTATCAGTTTCCTAAACTGAAGTTGATTTTTAACTATCTAATATCATACATCTATATATTATTTTATTTTTATTCTTGTTTTTTACTCTTTGAAAACAGCCAAAATATATTTCAGCTTACGTTATACAAAAAAAAAATAATCTTAAATAAAACTTTAACTTTTTTTAATGAAACTGAGAGGTTTTTCTAATTTTAAACAGCAGTAAACATCATAAAAATTAATGTTGTTACTAAATGATAAATAAGCTTTTAACTTTGCTAATCAACTGAACTAATTCAAGTGTTGTAAACTTTTTGTTAGTTTTAATTCATACAAATAAATGTTTTCATGTATATGTTATAATAAGTACTGATTGCAAAGTACTATTAAGGGTTAAAAAACTTATAATTATGTGCTTAGAAAAAGGATAATTACAACTTTTATACCATAATTGAGTTTAAACTTTTAGCTTAATCTTACTGTATTAGCCTAATACACATTTAAACTTGTAATTTCAGTAAACTAAATTAACTTTTTTCTAAGTTTTGAAAACAACATTAGCGTTTTGTCAGTTAATTTACTTGATTACTAAAATAAATTGCAAATATCTATAACTTTAGTAACTAAGTTACAACTTTAAACATTAACCACTAAAGCTTATTTCTAGTTTGTATATTTTAAAATATCTTTTCAATGTTAGAAATTTTTTGATTAATAAGTTAAAACTATCTAAATCTAAACCATAAGAAACTATATTGAAAAAGTTTTAGGCCTAAAACAAGATCTTTATAAAATGGAGTAAAATAATAATACTAAAGGTATATGTTTGAAATTTTTCGAAGTTGTATTCACTAATTAAAAAAAGATAAAGTAGTTATCATTTGAAATAGTCCATTAAAAACAAAAGTAGAAGTGCGTCGACCGGGAGTCGAACCAGGAACTAGTGCTTGGAAGGCACGAATGCTAACCGTTACACCATCGACGCTTGTAGAATTCGTTGAATAAATAGTTTATAAACGCAAACGTAACTATTAGTAAACTGAACATGCAAAAGTATTGTTTTGTATTTATCTTTTGAATTGGTCTATTCAAACAAAGTTTTAAAACTTAGCTAATTTGTTGCCTTTTTATTTACCTAATTTTCATAACAACTATAAGATTTTTTTTAAGCAGTTAAGGTTACTACATACTAAAATGTAAACCAGCTACATAAGGTAAAAACTTAAACAGCTGAAATGTTTTTTATATAGAAATTTTTATAAATTAAACTTTAACACAATAAGCGTACATTTAACTTAGTTTAATAAATTTCAAAACTAACTTTTTTTAATTTTAAAATACAATTTACAAATTTAAGCTTGGTATCAGGTCTTTTAAATTTGCTAAAGTTTATAAAAACTATCGATTTGAAATTAGTTTCAGTTTATTTGTAATTGTTAAAACACAGTTTATAGCTAACTTTGTTATAAAAGTTTAAATCCTATTTTATCTATAGTTGACATAATTATGTTGACAATATATATCGCATACATTAAACTTATGTTTATTACTTCAAAACTGTAAAACACTTGTCTTACAAAAGTTTAACAATCTTTTTTTGATTTTTTTTCAGTTAAATTAAATTAGTTAGAATTAACATTGCAATTAATTTGATGAAATTTACTTAGTATGCTATGTTCCATTGGCGTCGCGTGGTTAAAAAATCCCCTAGTTTGAAACTTTTATATTAAAACTATAAAGGTAATACGAAAAAATAGCAAATTTTTCAGAAAAAAAAAATTAATATGCTAGTTTATCTAAGTAATTTTTTGATTTAAAAAAAACACATATCTCATACCTTTGTATATTAAAACCGTTTCTTAACAACTGTAGCTACTTTTATTTTTATTTATGTACATGTAAGTTTATGTATTTACCAGTGGCGTAGCGTGGTATTTTGGTCAGGGGGTGCGCAAATTTATTTCTCATAAAATCCTCTAAACTAAAACTTTTGTAATTAGATATAAAAAAACTTTTTATAAGTAATATAATTGAAATAAATTTATTAAGTAAAATAAGTTCGTTAACTGTTTTAAAAAATATTTATATATTACAAAATTAAACAATTAAATAAACGTATAAATTTCATTAGAATTACTTATACTTGCAAAAATGTAAACTTACTAAATAAATTATTTTTTATTACTTATAGTAAACTTTATATCTTTAAAAATTAATATATTCAATAAAACTAAAGTATCTGTTTTATTTACGAAAAAAATATCAATCTCTTTAATATACAATACAACAGTGATAATAACGCCTCATTGCACATAATTTTAATAAAGTTACACAGAAGTTAAAATAGACCAACTTTATAACTGTTATTACAGTTTATTACAACTTTGTAAAATAGTTAAAGGTATAGTTTTTAAATTTAATTTATTTAATTATATTTGTTTAAAATAAAAATCACAAACAAAGTTTATTTCTCATAGGCCGACACGCTTTTTCTTGTATGTTTACAAAAATAAAGTTCAGAAAACTAGCAGTAGTCTTAACAATAAAGCATAAAATAAAATTTGTAAAATTGTTTAATTTTTCTTTTTGCGTGACGTATTTTTGTAAACTTTTTTGTAGAAAAATAATCTGCCATAAGGTTATACTACAGCGGTGCGCTATATTAATTGCGTGCTTTTTGAGTCTAAATTCTTATGAAGTTAATAAACTTATAAAATATTTCCTTATGTAGTTTTTCATCAACATCGGTGCGCATTTGCAATTACGCACCGAATCAGTATATTGAGTATTAACATATACTTTCCTAACTTATCACTAATCGGTATTCAAAATTTCGTTTAATTTTTTGAATACTAGATAAAAATAGTTGAAAAAAGGCAAATTAAGCAGAAAAAATAAACTATAAAGGATAAAGATATTACATTCTTTTTTTTTATATTTTTCTTTTTTTGGGTAGCACGCATGCGCCAGTGTCCCTCCCCACGCTACGCCCCTGGTATTTACCTAACCATAAATTTACTAACTTAATTATTTAATTTACCAACTTGATTTTAGGACTTGTCTAACTAGTAATATAAAAAAAAAAGAAAAACACGCAAGTAACTTAAAAACGAGCTTGCCCCTGCTCGAGTTTTTACTGCTCGAGTTGTTCCCTCTCGATTTGCTCCTGCTCGAGTTGTTCCCTCTCGAGTTGTTCCTGCTTGAATTTTTCCTGCTCGAATAAACTTGTATAAAATTAAAAAAAAACAGTTTGAAATTTGTTTAAATTTAACGTTTAATCAGGATTTTTAATTTGTTATTGTATTTAATTTCATGTATTTAAGGTACGAACAACTATATAAATGTGTTCATATATTTTTTTAGTTTAAAAACGAAATATACAATACCGTTTAAAAACCAATTTCTAATTTTCTATTTAAACAAAAAGGTTCCCTTACCGAAAATCGAACACGGGCCGCCTGGGTGAAAGCCAGGAATCCTAACCACTAGACCATGTAGAGCTATGTTATCAGACGTTACTTTGCATATATAAACATATAAGTAAGCCTTAAGACGTAACTATTAAAGCACGTTTATGTCACTTAAAACTTATTACTTGAAGATTTAGTGCTATATATATATATTTTAAACTTTTTGATGCTGTTAAGTTTTTAAAATTATTTTAACACTTTAGCAGCTACACCGTTAAACGTATTATCAAACTCTTAATTATATTGCTTTGTAGTTTGATAATCCGTTTACTACTGTAAAGTTAGTAGATTTTAAAGCTAATGATAAATAATTTATATATTTATAATGCATAATTTGAATTAGTTATTTTTTAAAATCATTTTTACGTATATAATGATATTTTTCATCTTAAGTAGAACATATAAGTATAAGTTACAACTAATAAGAATTATTATCACTTAAAACATGCATCTCTGCCAGGATTCGAACCCGGAACCTTTGGATTCAAAGATCAGCGCGTTAACATTACTGCATTTTTAATATATAATTTAAAATGGTAATTCAAGTCTTACTTTGCATTAATGCTTAATAAGTATTAAGTGCAAAAATTTCTTCGTGCAAAAGTTACCCTTCGTTCAAAAGTGTCTTTGTGCAAATTTATTACGTGCAATTTCATCCTGTCGTGTAAAAGTGTCTTCGTGCAAAAGTATCTTCGTGCAATTTTGTACCCTCGTGCAATTTTGTACTCTCGTGCAAATTTGAAAGCTACACTAAATAGAAAATAGTGAAGTATTTATCAAATTTTCTTAAGTTCAGAAATAAAGCTTTTTAAAATGAAAACATAAACGTATTAACTCTTTATTTTTATTTAATCAAGTTTCCCCATAAGCGTTCGCTATTTCAATCTTCTCATCAGTACAAGTCATCAGATTCTCTACGGATTCCTTATTTCTCCAATGTGATGTAAAATTTTCCAGTTAATGAAGTAATCAGTATTTTTGTTTTTAAACTTTCAAATATATTTCGACAGTTCACCGCTTTCCTTGTGGACTTTAAAATTTCTAATATGGCCATACCACCTTGTTTTAAAAGCCCCCCAGTGCTTCCTACGTGTTGCTGTATTTAATATTTTGTGGTAACCGTAGCTTTATAAATTACGTTTTTATTGAGGCATTTGTTTTTGAGTGGGCATAGGTTTTTGTTTCTGCAATTGCAAAGTGATTTTTCTGTGCTAGTGATTTCAGTTTTTTCTATATTATTTGAAGTCTTTTTAAAATGTTCTTGAACTAACATTTTTATATTACTCATGCATTAATACGACAACATGTAGAGCCGATAAAAACTAAGTTGAAAAGTAATTGAACTAAAAAATATTAATGCGTGCTTACTCGCAGTATGTCTGTTATGTTTGTATTTAAATAATTGTTTGAAACATAGTTTTACAGAATTTAGTATTGAATCATTTTTTCAAATTTTTAATTTGTTTGAACTCAGTATAAGCCAAATTCATGAGCACTGAAAGCTTAATTAAATATTTCAAAGTTCAAACACTTTATCAACTGAAAACTTACAAAAAAAAAAGAAACATGAAAAAATATTTTTTAATCCTTTCAGAAAAACAAAACATAAAATTAAGAAAAAAATAAAACGTTTTTTTTAAGTAATGAAAACAAATAAGATAAATTATTACAACAAAATTGAGCGAAATATAGTAAAAAACATTAATACCTGACTAATAAATGCTAGTTGTAATGAAATACTTTGAATTTTGTACTTTATTTATGATCAATAAAGTATTATACTCGACTAAGGATTATGTTTAAAGTTTTTTGAATAAAATTTATTGACAGCCAGTGGTAAACCAAGGCTTAAAGAACAATTTTTCAAATGAATATCAATTATTTGTATTAAATTTCAATAAATTTTATTTACGTATTATATTGTAAAAACGTAGTACTGTGAGTATTTAAAATGTCACTGATATTAATTATTTTAAATAACCACAACACACACGAAAAAGTTTAAGAAATTACGTTTTATCATCGCAAACTTTAAAAAGTGTTTATTGCGTTTTTTTCTTTAAGTATTTCTTTAAATTAAAAATTTTGTAATTGAAATACATACCGATATAATGCATAAAATTAATTTTATATGCTCGAGTTGTAACTTACTTTCACAAGCGTCGATGATGTAACGGTGAGCATCAGTGCTATCTAATCACTCCATAACAACTTTCAGTTGATTCGCCATTTATCAATAAAAGTTTGGAAAAATAAAAAAACTATTTTTTTATTCTCTAAAATTTTAGAACTTTTAGACCACAACAACTGTAAAAATTTATAATTTTTTTTTAGCTTATTGGTTTTTTTGATTTGTTTAGTTTTTTATTAGATATAAAATTAAAGATATTAGAATATTCCAAAACTTAAAATTTAGTTTTTATTAGAATACTGTAAGAATCTATTAAACCTTTGAATAAACAACACTTTGGTTACGTAGTTTTCGTATAACTTTAAAACATTAAATAACTATAAAGCCGATTGTTTTGATAAACATCAAGTAGTTTTTTTGTTTAAACCGGCAATTTTTATAAAGAAACTATTTAAAAGAAAAATTCAAATTTTGTAGAAAAAAATTTATGTAGGTCGTCGTGAATTTAAAAACTATATCTAAAAAATTTTTGAAATGATTTTAGACGCAAGTTTGTATTTAAGTTAAGTGAAAAGTCATCCCACTTTAAAATACTAAAAGTAAAAGGAAAAAAATCTATACACCTTTTATCAATTAAAAAAGCCCTATTTATATTTACATAAATTATATACTACAGCAATTCCAGAACAATATAGTACGCTGCGAGCAGGATTTGAACCTGCGCGGGCAATGCCCATTGGATTTCGAGTCCAACGCCTTAACCACTCGGCCATCGCAGCTCGTGATTAAAACATACATTTTTAGCTTATAAAGTTAAGTAGTTTTCAATACAAAACAAATCATATTAAGAAACTAAGTATATAAGTTTTTTTAAGTATATATAGTTTATAGTTAAAAAATACTAAACTTTTAAAAAATTTGTTATTTAAATGTTATTTAGTTATGTTTTAGTTTTGTTATTTAATTCTTATATCCAACAATAAGTTCCAATAAAATTATATCAATATAAACTCACTCGTAAATATGTTCAATAAAATATATACTTCATAAGTAGAAGAAAAATGATTTATTTAAAAAACAAACAATGCTTAGGCAAATATGATGATAAAATTGGATCATTTCCTATAAACTTAGTCAAAAAGGAGCCTAACAGGGGACTTTAACCCCTACCGTTGGATTTAAAGTCCAACGCTCTACCGACTGAGCTAGCCAGGCTCACGTCGGTAATGAAATTGTTGTGTTTATAAATAAAACTGTTTTACATTGTGACGTAAGAAATCAAATTTTGTGACGTATTTATTGCAACTAATGTTGCAAAATAGAAAAAAAAAATTCAAATTTTTCTTTTAGTAGTTAGGCTGTTATAAATTACTGGTAATACAACATTGTTAGTAATCTTTAGATTAAGGATTGTAGTAGTACTAATACTATTACCTTTTAATAATAGTACTTTATTTTGTAAGTATTCAGTTGATAAAGTGTTTAAACTTTGAAAAATTTAATTAAGCTTTTAGTGCTCATAAACTTGGCTTATACTGAGTTCAAAAAAATCAAAAATTAAAAAAATTGTTTCAAAACTAAGTTCTGCTAAACTAAGCTTCAAACAATTATTTAAATACAAACATAACAGACATACTGCTAGAAGGCACGGGTTAATATTTTTTAATTCAATTAACTTTAAAGTTAGTTTTTAATTCTAATTGAAAGTTGTCGTATTGTTGCATGAGTAATATAAAAATGTTAATTCAAGAACGTTTCAAAAAGACTTCAAATAATATAGAAAAAACTGAAAGCACTAGCACAGAAAAATCACTTTGCAATTGCAGAAACAAAAACCTATGCCCACTCAAAAACAAATGCCTCAATAAAAACGTAATTTATAAAGCTACGGTTACAACAAAATATTAAATACAGCAACACGTAGGAAGCACTGGGGGGCTTTTAAAACAAGGTGGTATAGCCATATTAGAAATTTTAAAGTCCACAAGGAAAGCGGTGAACTGTCGAAATATATTTGAAAGTTTAAAAACAAAAATACTGATTACATCATCAACTGGAACATTTTACATCACATTGGAGAAATAAGGAATCCGCAGAGAATCTGATGACTTGTACTGATGAGAAGATGGAAATAGCGAACGCTTATGGGGGAACTTGATTAAATAAAGGGCACGAGTTAATACGTTCATGTTTTCATTTTAAAGTGCTTTATTTTTAAACTTAAGAAAATTTGATAAATACTTCACTATTTTCTATGTAGTGTAGCTTTCAAGTTTAAACGAGCGTAGAAAATTGCACGAAGACACTTTTGCACGTGAGGATAAAATTGCACGTAATAAACTTGCACTAAGACACTTTTGAACGAAGGGTCACTTTTGCACGAAGAAATTTTTGCACGGATTGAACTTTTTTTTTTTGAATTTAAATTATTTTACTATCCTTTTTGTTATTATATCAATTTATCTTATAGTTTTCTTTTGTTTTATTTTACTCTCGTGCAAAAATGACCCTACGTCCAAAATTGACCCTTGGTGCAAAAGTATCTTCGTGCAGTTTTGTGCCCTCGTGCAATTTTGTCTTCGTGTATTTTTGACCTGTTCCCCACTATTTCAACCTGTACAAGCAAATATTAAAACCAACAAAAGTAACTAATTTAAAAACTTCAAATTAATAGAGCTATAAGATTTTATATGCCTAAGTAATAATTACGTCACAATACAACAATTGAATTTTAAACAGTAAAAGCAGTAATTAACCTAGTGTTTTAGTTACAAGAGTTGTTTTTTCTTGTTGTTCACGAATCTTATAAGCATGCTAATTGTAAGTATATTTTTTGTTTATGTTTTAAAATTATATTATTATTAAGTAGCTTACATTTTTCTAACCTTAACATAAACTAACCTGGCGATATACTGATTTTCCGAAGTTGACAACTAGTTTTCGATACTTATACTATGTTTAAATAAGTATCCATATAGCATCTGAAAAATTTAACTGTTAACATAATGTTAATATTACAATCATTAATTTAAACAAATTTAAATTTAAACAAACAGATTAAAACAAATAAGCTTAAGATTTGAAAAGTAAGTTTTTTTTTCTGTTTTAGTTAAAAGTATTTGGCTTACGCTGAGTTATATTTTGAGCGAACGTTCAAATTTTATAATTACATCAAAAGAGCCTTAAGTTCTAAGGTATGAATATAAATTGAATTTTAAAGTATTATTTTACCTTTCTTAAAAAAGTAAGAAACTCAAAAATCGTATGTTGTACATAGAATATATCAGTATTATATAAAACATGAACCAAAGATAAGTTGGTGTAGTAAACAATTTGAATTATACATTCTTGGAAGTCACTAAAAACAACATCACTATAAACCACAATGTTTTATATACGTACAAAATATAGTCTACATGAGTGGCCGGTTAGCTCAGTTGGTTAGAGCGTCGTGCTAACAACGCGTTTCGATCCCCGTACTGGCCATGTGTTTTTTATCAACATGAATTAATTATTATGATTAATTGTTATTTTTAATCGTCATTAAACTATTTATTTAGTAAACAATTTTAGCTGCTTTAATTTTTTTTGCTTGAATTTTTCTTAATCATAAATTATTAATTTAATTTTTGTGTTATTCACTCTAGCTATAAAATATTACAATTTTTATAATTTCACTATATATCATATGAATTGAACGTTACAAAAAAATATCTAAAAATCAAATTTTTTAAAAAAATGTGAAGTTCTAAATTAATAAGCAACTTCTTTTTGACTATAAAAGTTTTATTGGAGTAAAATTAAAATTTTACTATTAAAATTAATTAAAATCTTGCAAAAGTGTCTTCGTGCATATTTGACCCGTTCACATACTTGTTAGCTATATACAAAGCTTCAAGAAATAAGTTGGTTATGTTTATAAATATATTAGGAAAATAAAATTATAAAGAATATGACACTACCAATGAAACTTATCAATATAAAAGTATATAAAAAATTATAAAAAATTCATATACTAAACTTCATGACTAAAATTTAATACCGTTATCTATGCATAATAATGTATCTATAAAATATATTTTAATTAGTAGACCAGTATGTGTGAATAAAAATGAATTTTATTTTTAGGAAACTATCTAACAACTACTTACATAAATTAAAAAAATATATTACTTTAACGTAACTTTAAAAGCATTATTTATAAATAAATTGATAACAATTGTTAACCGGTAATACACAATAAAAGAAATCAATGAGAGTTTGAATTAAAATTTATCAAATATCTAGCTGTAACAAGAGTTTACTCAAGCGCCCGGCTAGCTCAGTCGGTAGAGCGTTGGACTCTAAATCCAACGGTCGTGGTTTCGAGCCCCACGTTGGGCGTGGTTTCTTTTTGTTTTTTGGTGAATGAACTATCTTTTGATAATAACATTGTTTTATTACAGCTGATTTTGTGTTATTATTTATTGTTTTTAATATCAAACAGAATCTAAAACAACATATTGTTTATGCAGGGTCAACAGAACAATATCTATGAATGTATATTAAAAAGAAAATAATTACAATTTATGACCTGTTTTTTAACGATATTTTCTAGTAAATATAACTACTAGTTAACTTTAAATGGTAGTACATAACTAAGTAGGTGAGCTTGACTTTTGATTTTTGACTTGACTACTAAACCATGAAAAAAATATAGTTATGTAAAAATTAAAAACAAGAGTATTAGTACATTCCAACAAATAACTAGCTACTATGTTTGAATGCAAACATTTTAATTGTCTAAATTGACACGTCTAAAAACATTATTAATTTTTAGTTTTGTTTTTTTAACAAACGGCTTCTAAAATGTTTGACAAAGTTAGATATCAAAGTGACAACTTGGTTTTAACAAAATTTAAGTAAATTTTGATATTTTTACAAAATTTCTCAACTTTTTTCTACTAAGCTTAAGTAATTGCAACTGTAAATTTGTTTCAGTTTTCAACCAAATAATGTCTGTTATTATTTAAATAAACGAAAATAAAATGGTAAATTAGTTTTATAAATAAATAAGCTAGTTTTAAATTGTGATATGCAAATTTTGGTTAGTGTTACTATCAAAATTTTCTAGTTTGTACATGAATTGTTTTACTGTAATAAAGATAAAATAACATTTTTAAAATAAATATTCTATTTAAAAATGGTTATAATTTAAAAATGAACAAAAAGTAAATATTTAGCCGCTAATAAAATAGTTAAAAAAAAGTAAATACTAAAATGCACTAATATTCAAGTCGCATAAAATCAAAGCTAAATGAACACTTGATTGTTTATATCATCACAACAGTTGCTACTTTTGATAAGCAAATGCAGATACGCTGCATTTGATAACCACTTGGTTTATATACTATAAATTTTGAAGTTGCAACAAGCTTTGTTCAGTGGTAGAATTATCGCCTGCCACGCGGGAGGCCCGGGTTCGATTCCCGGACAACGCATTTTTGCTTATTTGATTGAATATTGTCTTAATTTAGTTTGTTTTATTTTTTCTTATCACATCCGAGAGACTGAATTATTTAAAAAAGATTTTATTTTAATTTCTTTTCAAAAAAAAAAAGGAAAACTTTATAATTTACTTTTTTAATTTTTTTAAGGAGTTTCCCCTAAAAAGTAAAAACTTAAAATTTATTATTTTGTTTTTTTATTAAAGATAACGAGTCGTTTTATACAACAATAATAACCAGCTTAACAGTTTTGTTTATTTTTCATTACTTACTGCTTAATTTTTCAAACTATAAACCAGAGAACAAATTATAATTGTATGCTTTTTAAGCTCGTACTTTAAACACAGCCAAAAAAGTGCAAATTTATCTAAATTATTGTCCTTCATACTAAAACTAAATCTAAATTACTAGTTATTTAATATATAAACCAGAGTCTCTGTAGTCTATTAAGTTTTTAAATGACTTTTGATTTGGTTTAGAAATTATGGAAAGTCATGATTTTAGTTTTTCTTCCTGGTCTTATTATATCACCTCTAATTGTAAACTATGCCATAAATACTTTTCTATGATAACTTTATATAAACTAAAATGTGATCCAAGTTTAAGTGTTTTTGAATGTAAATAAATCACAGTTTCACTGTTTTTTATTTTCTTTTAACAACTAAAACTTAGTCCGGCTTTTTTGAAATAATTTTTATTAATGTTTCAACTGTGTTGTACATGATTAAGAAAATCATGTTTTGTTTAATGCATTTGAATAACTTGCTTGGTGTGTTTATTAATTTTGTACTAATTCGTATTAGTTTTTATATATTTTAACTAAACATGTTTAAAACTAAACTTCTTAACACTTATTTAAAGGAACAAGTTTTTCTTAAGAATAAGTTACACTTTCTACACAAACTTTTTACTTAATCAAAAAGTTCGAACTTAAGCGGCAGAATTTTTACATTTAAAATTAAGTATCAAGGTTATTTGTTATTTTTAGCATTGCCTTTTTGTTTTTGTAATCATAAAACAATGATAGATCAAGCAGCTTTTGTTGGTTACTATTAATATATAAATGGTGCAAGTTTCAATACTAACGACAGAACTAACTTAAAAGTATAACAATTATTTCAATAAAGTCTTCTAGATATTTGTTTTTTGAAAATAAAAGATGACAACAATTAAATGAATTATTTTTATAATACTGCCTTTAAATAATTCATTAATAATTTTTAACAGTAATGTAAGTTTTATCACTAAAAATTTATTTCGTTAAAGAAAAAACTAATATAAAATAAGGAGTTTGCCTGTTTTGAAAAAAAAAAAAAATTAAACTACTAATTATTATTGTATTTAAATATTTGATGTTTTGTATATTTATCTAGAAATTTAGTTGTTAACAAACTATATAAATTATAACATGTTTTTTTAGTAAAATACTTCTTTATAAAATGATATTTCAAGAAATAGTTAAACTTGTTGATTTTGAAAATAAAAAATGTCAAATAAAACATTATTTATATTAATCACGAAAAACATAAAGTTTGATGAAACTAAAATAGTCCTTCGAGCCGGAGTCGAACCAGCGACCTATGGATTTCTAACAGCTGGCTACAGTCCACCGCTCTACCAACTGAGCTATCGATGGCACTGGAATAATTCACAAATTTGTGTTTATAAACGTTAGTGTTTGAAGAACTTGTGCACTTAACAATTGATTTTGTTTATTAAGTACATCAACACGGCATATTTTAACATAAGTATGCTTTTAAAGTTGAAAATTTTTTGATTGCTTTTATCAACTCACTAGTATGGCCTTATGCGCTTCTACTGTTAAGTTAATATATGCGTACCAATTGAAGTCTTTAAAGCTTAAAAATTTCTAAATACCAATTTACAAACAATATTTTGGAAGTAGACTTTTATAATAGTTTTTAATGCGTACCAACTGAGCTACCGAAGGTTGTTATAGTAACCATGATTGTTTTTTCTATATACTTAAATAATAAATGCATACCTTTACAATTTTTTTAAAAGAAGCTTGTAAACACCGAGAATAATATAAAAATAAATTAGCTTGTTTACATGTGGTTTAAATTGTAATTGTAAGTTTAATTTGTAACCTATCATAGTTCTTAAATCTAAGTTTTTGCACAATTTTATTTGTAAACAGATAAATATGTTTTATATGCTTTTATAACTAAACAAAAATTAAATAAAAATTTTAAAATTGTAAAATAAATATTTTATAGATACATTCTAAACTTATGTAAAACAAGTATTACTTTTAATTTAGATTAAAAATATCAAATTTAATAAAAGCTACCATAAAATGTAGGAAATAGTGTTTACAATAAAATTGAAATTATTTACACTTTTGAATTTTTTTTATAAAAAATGAACTAATAAATGTTTATAAGTTAATAAATAAATGTTGCAGTGTTAAAATTTACATAAATTACAATTAACAAGTCATATTTTTAAACGGTTTAAAAAAAAATTAAATTTAAATAAAACAGTAACTGATTTTATAAACAAAAAGTAAAGTAAGACTTATTTTCGAAATAAACAAATACAAATAAAACTATATAAATGTATTAAAGTATTAGTAAATAAATTTACACTAAACCTTCAAAGTATAATACGACTTTTTGGAATTAATTTCAAAGAAAAATAAGGAGATGGGTTTGAATCCACGCGTGCAGATCACAAACTGTTATGACGTAATTATAGAGTAGTTTTTTTTTAAAGAATTCCACACAAAGAAAACTAGAAATTTTAAAATACAATTTAAATTATAAACATACCCTAAAGAGTTAGTATGTCACAAACTGCATATGTCACAACAGTTTTGTGACGTAATAATGGAAACGTTAATTAATGCATTATAAACGCTACGAATCGCTTGTAATCACATGGGGGTCTGGCTCAGATTGTAGAGCGCTCGCTTAGCATGCGAGAGGTACCAGAACTATGCCCGGCTCCTACACATTTAAATAATGGTTACAATGTATACTTTTATCTTATTTGATTTTTTTTAACAATTTAGCTAAAATAAATGAGAGCACAACACTCTTTATTATTTTACTTGTTTATTTTTTTTGTTTAATATTTAAAAAATACTAATCATTAGTAATAAAACAAGACCTTACTTTTAATACACAGCTTATTGCAGATCTTATTAGAAAAAAATCAGCTCATTGTTTTAATTATACATAATTTTTAAGAACTTATATTTGTCTGAACAAGTTTAATAAAGTTTTTAATAACTTATGATTACTTAATTCATTTTTAATTTTGCAAAGTCAAACATGATTTAGTTAATAAAAAATGATTTAGTAAAATTAAATATGATTTAAGATATTCAAAGTGTAATAAAAACCGAAAGGTTTTTTCGTACACTAGGTCCTTTGATTAAATATTTTTGAGTGCTTTTTTTGCCGTTCTATAAACTATATAGTAAAATCAAACATGACTTAATTTAGTCCAGCATGATTTAGTAAAACTAAACGGATTTAATTGAGTCATACATGATTCAGTAAATTTATACATGACTTAGTTTAAAAACATTCTGATTTAGTTGATTAAAACATATTTTAGTTAGGTCAAACATGATTTAGTAAATCAAACAAGATTAAGTAAAGTATAAGTCATACAAAGGTTAGTGAAATCAAACATGATTTCGTAAAATAAAACTTGATTTAGTAAAATTTAACCTGATTTAGTTAAGTCAAATTTGATTTGATAAATTCAAACATGATTTAATAAAATTTAACCTGATTTAGTAAAGTCAAAAACTTTAGTAAAGTGAAAAATTATTTTTTGGAGTCTGACACGATTAAGTAAAGTCATACATTATTTAGTTTAAAACATTTGTTAGATTCTGATTTAGATAATTGAAATATTTTCTAGTATAGTTAAACACAGTTTAGTAAAGTCGAACAAAACTTGTTCCTTTTCTACTTATGTTTTTATAATAAACAAATTGTCTGAAAATAATTTAGTTTATGTAAAGCAAATACTTTTCATGGGCGAATTGAAATAGCGAAAATGTTGATGTAATTCAGTATTTGAATTTGTATGATGTATATAAACGTTACAAAATGTTATTTTCAACAAGCCTCGATAGCCCAGTCGGGAGAGCGTCAGACTGAAGATCCGAAGGTCCTTGGTTCAATCCCGGGTAGCTGCAAGCCCTTTACCTACTTAAAATGTACTAATATTTTGTTCATGTTAAAATCACTTTACTTTATATAGTGATTTATTTAACATAGTTGTTTTGTTTATTAGCGTATATATTTTTTCAACGTTATGTAGTTGTGCTTTTTTATGATTTATGTTACAATGGTTGTGCTTTATGCATTACAATCCCCAAGGTCTGAGTTAGGAGATTACTTTTACTAATTAAATATAAATTAAATGCTAAATATAAGGAGTTGTAAACTTTTTAATACTATATATCTTATTTAAGTTAGAGTCCAGAACTCCTTAGTAACAACTATCTTAAAAACTAAGTATGTATAAGTATCAGAGTGATTAGTTATTATGTACTGCTAAATATATATAATACAAGTAAAAACTGTGCTAACAAAGTTTATTCTAAGAAAAGCAATCAAATAAACTCACTAAAGAAGCAACTGAACAACATAAGAGTAACAAGAAAACAATAATACTCTCTGGCGCTAATGTGTGTGGCAAGAATATAGGCAAAAAATAACAAAAATTATTTTTTGTAGCATAAGTTACTTAAGTAAATTTTAGTTATTTGTAAATTACATTTGTTTATTTTATCAAGTTAAGTTTTACTAAGTTTGAAATATGTTCACCATTAACTGTAAGTTTTAAGAGACTGAAATAAAATTTAAAAGTTGTTGAGTTAGAATTTAAAATGTTTAAGCGACTTTAAAAGTAGAAAAAGCTTAAATATTATAAAACTTTTTCTAAATGTAGTTTGAACAGATAAAAAAAAGCTTTATGATAATCTTTTCGGTTTATGAACAGAAAGGTTGTAATTATTTTATTAAAAGTAAGAGGGACTTAACATTTATTTTTTTGAAAAGTATAAAGTAAAGTGTATAAGTATCTATACAAATAAACTGCAATGCGCTTTAGTAAGACTTTAAAACATATATGTATACATATATTGTTAGGAATGATTTTTTTAATTTTTTTAAACGAAAATTTTGTCAAAACTTTTTATAAGTTTATGTTTCAATAATTTACAAAACTAAACTAAGTTAAGTTAACAACATATAATAAGTAACTTACTGTTTATAAAAAAGAACATTTTGATTGTTATGAGTACTTAAAAATTTTTAAAACTTAACATACAAATAGTTTGAAATATAAAGATATAGCACAAAAGGTTCAAGTAATAAAGCTCACAGAAGTTTAAGTTACATAAACGTGCTTTAATTGACACGTCATAACGCTTACGTATACATATAAAAATGCAAAATATTTATCTTCACCGTAGTCCTACATGGTCTAGTGCAGTGCTTCTGAACCTTTTTCTAGTGGCGGAACCCTTTTTCAAAGTTCAACTTTTCCGCGGAACCCCTAATTTTAATTTTACATAAAATGTTTTACTAAATAAATGTTCTTTTTAAAATTTCGAAAGGCTTCGAGGAACCCCTGAGAGGCGTCGCGGAACCCTAGGGTTCCGCGGAACCCCTTTTCAGAAGCACTGGTCTAGTGGTTAGGATTCCTGGCTTTCACCCAGGCGGCCCGGGTTCGATTCCCGGTGTAGGAACTTTTTATTTGAATAGAAAATTAGAAGTTAGTTTTTAAGCTGTGTAACAAATTTCGTTTATAAACTACACAAATCTATGAACACCTTTATGTAACTTTTTGTACTTAAAATACATGAAATTAAATAAATTAAGAAATTAATAAGTTGGATTAAACGTTAGCTTTAATCACATTTTAAATAAAATAGGTTCTTTAAAAAAATCTATTTAAGTTTTACATATATACATCATAAAATAAACTTAATTAAACTAATTAGTAAGTAAGCATTCTTGAAAAAAATATATAGTGCTAAAGAAGTGTTATGTTCGATACTTTAGATGTTTAAGTTCTTATAAAGTTAAATTATAATTCAATAACCCTAAAACGTATACAAAAGATTGATTGTTTTTATTTAGTATTGTAAACTACATTAACGTTACTACCTTTTAAAATGTTATTCATTCATTGTTGTAAAATAAAAAAAATTCGAAAAATTATTTTAAATATAGTGTTTAAATAACTGAAACTAAATAAAAGTTAACTTTTTTTTGTTAAATATTGATTTTTTAGTGAAAGGAAAAAGTTTTAAAGTGTTTTAGTAAGAGTTTGTCGTAAAGGTTCAAAAACTATTGCAAAAGGATTATTCAGCTACAAAAAAATAAGTCGAATTCAATCAGTTGTTAACAGTTTTGCTTTAGGCAACGCTGACAAACTGTTTATAATTTGTTCTGTATTAATATGGATGTGAGGGGATATAGCTCAGTGGTAGAGCAATCGACTGCAGATCGATAGGCCCTTGGTTCAAATCCGAGTGTCCCCTCCTCTTCAAATAAAACAAAACAGTATTTTTGATTTCGAATAATTAAGCTTGATGACTAATAGTTTTGCTTCATTCTTAATATTTTTTATGATGTTGAATAATTTTGCTTGATGCTTAATAGTTTTGGTTGATAATTAACAATTTATGCTTTACGCAAGAAAACTTTGCTTGATGTTGAACAGTTAGGCGGTGTGTCTATACGACTATAAATTAGCAATATATTAATCAACAGCCGTACAACATTTGCACTAGGCTTACAGAATAGCCTCTAGCACCACCTTTACTGTAATATTAAGATCTTTTAAAGTGTTTGTATTTTAACATATTAAATAACTTTTTTCGAACTTAATAACGATTAACTATTCATTTCTTCTAGTATTTAAACTTTTATGTTATGCTTTTAATACTCCGAGTATGTTATAGTATGTACTCCGAAGTTATCTAAAACTTTTAAAGATAATTAAGTTATTACAAAAATAAAATAAAAGACCTTTCTGATTGCTTAACTAGTCAAAAAAAAAAAACGTAAACAAGGTTTTGATTTATTTTCAAAAAATAAGTGTTAAAAAATAAAACTGAAACCAATTGCTTTAGTGTATGCAACTTTAGTAATATTGTAATAGTAGTGCTACAATGGTTAACTCAAAGGTTACAAAAAGTGTTGTAATATCAGTAATATATATTAACTTACAAGAATAATTTTAAAAGTATTTTCTACTGTTGCAACTTTAGGTTCAATAACTACGTCAGAAAGTTTGAATAGTTACGTCACAACGCAGTGCCGAAGTGACCCTCTGTGCCGAAGTGACGCTCCGTGTCATTTTGTCGCTGTGCCAAAGTGACCCTCCGTGTCATTTTGTCGCTGTGCCAAAGTGACGCACCGTGTCATTTTGTCGCCGTGCCAAAGTGACCCTCCGTGTCGAAGTGACGCACCGTGACAAAGCAGAAGTGTTACTGTTACAATTATTAATTTCTTTATACTACCATTGTATTAGGTTATCTGACTTAACACTGTTTTTGTTTAAAAAAAAAAATCTGCGTGAAAAATATGTTATATAGCGATAAAACTGCTCTTTTATGGCTAATACATAACTGACAAAACACTTACAAAAATATAAAAATATTATACAACCTTAAATTGTATTATACTACCAAAAGGCCTAAAATTTCATCTAATGTTTTTATTCTTAAATATAGAAAAATAACAAAACATTTAAAAAAAAAGTTCAATATGGCGTATGAGTAAAAAATCTTTATAACTGATTTAAAAATCTAATATTAATTCAGTTGTTTTGGAAATTTTTTGGAAACCAATTTACTAGCTTAACTATTTTATTTCTAAGTTAGTTTTCTTTTCACATAGTTTTTCTTAAACTGATTTTATACACTGATTACAAAATTGGGTTATAGATCTGTTGATTAATATTTCATGCAGTTTTTTAAGTTGTATATAAAACTTACTTTAAGTATAAGTAAAAGGTAAAGTAATTGCATCTAGAAATTTTTTCAAAACAAAATATAACTTATAATTTATATTGGTTTCCTTCTTAGAGAGATTTTTTTTTTAATTTAGATGTTAGCTGTTTTTAAACTTGTAAAGTTTTAAAGTTAATCTAAATAAATTAAAAAAATTCAGTTCAATTAAAGGTCAGTTATAGTAGAGAACTTTTATTTTCTCATTTCAGAACATACTATTAACCATTTTATATTGTGTTACACTGAGTTGCACAGTAGTATGACTTTATACTTACTTTAAAAGTAGTTTTTTGTACTTTGATTACTTTGTTAAACAGTTGGTATAGAAAAGCATTTTTTGAATCACTTATTTTTTACATTGCATGCAAAGATTTTAGCATGTTTAAATTGGAGTAAAGGCTTATTCTAAAACTTGCACACTAATGCACAGAGTTAGGGTTTTATACTAAGATAATATTTAGCTATCAAAAAAATATAATCATAGACAATCTTTTGTGTTAGTAAAACCTGTTGAAAAACTCAAACTTATGAATTGTTATATCTGTCACCAAAATCAGTTAACTGATGCAGAAACTGAACAAATTTAATTTTTTTGTACTACCGTTGTAATATTAGAAATATATTTGGAATTTAAGAATGCTTACAAAAATTTATTTTTGACGTTACTGCTTAAATGCCTATCAAAGCCTAAGTGAAATGCTTTTAAATTTATGCTTTAAGAAACTCTATCGTATTATATTAAATAATTGTGTGGGTTTGAAAAGTACAATGTTATTTTTCTGTGATAAAGATAGTAATTAAAACTAACTTATTTAAAGTTTATACTTTCAAAAACTTTTTTTTTTCTTGAATTAAATTCAAACTCAGTAATTAGTAAATTGCTGTAGTTTTTAAAATTATATTTCTTGTTGAGTTTATATTATATAAAATATTTTTTTAAGCACCACTTATTTAAAACTCCTCTAAATACTTCTGAAGTTTCTCATGGATATGACTTATGAGCAGACTTATTCTGTTTATATTTGTCAAGATTAAAGTTGACTGTTTTGATAACCTTAATTTTTTTTTTCCTCAAGTAACCTGTTTTTACTTTTCAGTTTAATTTAAGGTTTAAATTTATCTATCCAGCAAATAGGGTAGCTAATATAAAATATTTGCAGCTTTAAGTATTTATAACTTATTATGTTTGCTAGATATATAAATACAACTAATATTTATAAATGTTTATATATTTTTTTATTCTTAATGCTGTTTAAATGCACTTCCAAAACTCTAAAAAAACATTACGTTTATGCTTAATAGACATAACATTTCAATCAACTTCCGCATATTTTCAAATTTTAAGTAAACTTGAGATTTTATTTCAATTAATTCAAAAAAAGTAAATGTAAAGCTTAATAACTTGAAAAAATAAGCATACCAATTGTTCATAAAACATTGTTATTTAAACTTCATGCAACTATAAAAACTTTATTTGTTCGAAGTAATAGAGAAACAAGTAATTAAAACAACAAAACAAAACAAAAAATGTTAAGGAATTAATGTGTTTTTCTCAGAGACGTAGTCGCGCAGTGTTGATCACGACGTAACAATCGAAACTTCCAGCTATATAAACTAAAAATTTGCAAGTACATATGTGTGGCCGGTTAGCTCAGTTGGTTAGAGCGTCGTTCTAATAACGCGAATGTCGCGGGTTCGATCCCCGTACTGGCCACATCTCATCCTCGTTAGTATAGTGGTGAGTATTCCCGCCTGTCACGCGGGCGACCGGGGTTCGATTCCCCGACGGGGAGCTTTTTTATTTTGCTAAAACTTTAGTTGATATCAGGGGCGTCGCGTGGGGTGTTGCACTGCCGCAACTGCACCACCTTGAAATTTTGTAAGAAAAAAAAAAAGTATCTATAACGTTTTCGTTATTTTTTTGAACGAAATCTCTTTTAAAACTTCAGTTTTGAAAACGACCATTTTGCCCACTTCACTGCCGCAAACTCTTAGCTGACTGCCGCAAATGAACTCAAAAAAGCAAAATTTCTTCAAGAATTACCGCAAAGTCAATATCTTGTGGTAAGTAAGCTAAGTTGAAAATTCCCTAAAACAGGACTGCTTAAGTATCATCTACAAGCTATTGTAAACATAAAATAAAAACAAAGCTAAGCTACTGCAAAGGATTAAACTTGAGTTTATGTACCCACATGATTTTTTAAATTTAACAGATCACTTCTATTAAAAGATTTGTCATAAATTGCATATTTTGAAAAAAAGATAAAAACCCTAAATCACCTAAGTCTTAAAAATTTGATTTTTTATTTTAATCTGCATACATAAACTTAACTATAACTGATTATTGTTATCATAAAGTTAATAAAATAAATAATAAAATTTAAGTTCTGAAAAAAAGAATTAAGAAGTTTATTATAAACTTCTAGTTCACTCTTACAGAAAAATATTTTAGGTTTATATTAAATAAAAAATAGTATTATTTAAACTATCACATATTTAAATAAAGTAAATTGCCTTAACTTAGAAACTTTGATTACTTAGAGTAGTTTAACATTTTAGGAAAATTTAGTCTACCTCTACTTTATATGACTTTTGGTTTAATTTTTTCATAAACAAAGCAAAAAATTTAGATAAAATTGTTGAAACATGGTTGCCTTGCCTCATAATCAGGATAACTTAGAAATGTTAAAAACTCAAGATGACCCAAGATAAATTAAAACAGACCAAATTAGAAAAATATTCAGGCTGACTAAAGCAGTTTTAATTTTTACTCTGAAAATAACAAGCTAATTTAAAATTAAAAAATTAGTGTTTTACTCCTATGACCACATGAAAACTAACTAACCAAATTTTTACTTCTATAATGGTTACATATTTATAAGTTATCTTTTAAAATTCACGAAAAGTTCAACAGCCTCACAACTAAACTTAAAAAAGTTGAGCTCCTGACAAAAATACTGTCATCAAAATGAAAAACAAATTAAAATTATGTAAAGAAAAGATACCCTTAAAAAACTATTGAATTTTAAAACTCCAACAAAAAACATTAAAATTAGAAAAAAAGTTTATAAAAATTTTAATGTTTGTAAAAAAAATGTGCAAATTAGTGAGGGGTAAGGGGGGAGGGTGTATAGGCACTTTTTTACATGTTGTTCTTATTTTAACTTTTTCAGAAAGCTAATAGTTACTCTTTAATAAACTTGAAATTTCCAATTAAACTTTTAGTTACAACCAGTCAAAGCCAGAGAGTACAATGATTTATTATACAAGGAGCAAACCAAAACAGCAAAAAATACAATTTTACTGAAAACCTATATTCTCCAACATTTTTAAAACAATTTTCAATTAAACTTTTTCATCCTAATTTTTATAAAATTTTATACTTTTGTTGAAGAGAAGTTTTAAATTTTTAAGTATCAATATATATTTATATATATACAAAAAAAAACTTTAGTTATAACTTTTTTTTTGGTGTTTTAAATATCTAATTTAGCAATTTTTTTTGTTTTATAAAAGAAACATCTAAAGATTTTGAGGCCAACTTATAAAAAAAGATATGATTTTAGTGATTTGATTTATTTGTTGTTTGAGTTTATATTATAAAAATAAGGATTCATTTGTACCTCTGACTGTGAATTACCATATCTCAAAAATTTTTATGAATTTTTAATATTGATAAAAGATGACTTGTAGTTAAATTAAAACTGTATAAAGTAATTTCAGTAAAATAATTCTGTAGTAGATGTTAAGGGCATAAAGGGGAGGAGGGGGGGGGGTTAAAACATTTTTTTAAACACTGTTTTAGTTTGTGCCTCCCATTATGAACCTTTTGTTGCCTTTGACTTTGACCGGCTATATCTTAAAACATGTACTGAATTTTTAAAATCTGTAAAAAGCATCTTGTAGCTTAGTAAAAACTACATAAAATAAGATCAAATTGTGAAAAAAGTGTTTTATACCCCCTATGCCCTTAAAAGCAAAGCTTATCTTCAGGTGTAGCAAAAGTTCTGTTGTTTTCAAACTTGACAGTAAAAATATATTTTTATTAAAATAATTGATTTTTTTTTAAATTCTGCACCACCTAAAAAATACCACGCGACGCCACTGGTTGATATTAATGATGACGTAACTGTCATAGTTATTGTGTAAGTAAATAAATTAACACTAATATAAGCTAAATAGACGTTTATAAAACGAACAAATTTAATAAAAACTGTTTTGAACTTCAACCAATGTGATTTTTCTTATTAACTATTCTAGAATAAAACTGTTATAGTTTACTCAGCAGTGGTTAAAAAGTTTGTTTATAACTTGACAAAGGTTTATAACTTGATAATTGTTGTAACAAATAAACCCATTTGTTTTTATAAATACGTAAATAAACTTAACTTTTATAAACTCAGAAAGCTAAATATTATTACTATAAAATAAATCAAGTTTATTTTCTTATTAAATTAATAGTTACGTGTTAAAAGCATATAGTAAACTTTGTTATTTTTTAAAACTGTAGCAAAGATATACATGTATAAAAATAAGATGTATGAAATAACTTAACTATAAGTAATTTTATTATTTACAGGTTTAGAAAATATAAATATCATTCCTATGTAATTAAATTTATCTCAATTAGTCTATGTTTGCTTTGCATATATATTAAATGCTTCAATTATTACGTCACGAATAGTCAATTTGAAAATATAAACCGTGCCGTGCCAATATCCACAAGCGTCTCCGTAGCGCAATGGATAGTGCGCTGGACTTCTAATCCAGAGGTTCCGGGTTCGAGTCCCGGCGGAGAGGTGTTAAGGTAGCATGGCCGAGCGGTCTAAGGCGCTGGATTAAGGCTCCAGTCTCTTCGGAGGCGTGGGTTCGAATCCCACTGCTGCCATCTCTTTTATTAACTTTTATCCAATGTTTTACAGTAAATTTGGTTTAATCGTCATGATGTTATATGCTTAGACATAAATAAACTTTAAAGAAATGTATATCTAATATTTTTGTTGTTTAATACTTAGTTAAACAGAAATTTATGATTATTTAAAACATAACTACGGACGATAAGCTGATTTTAGCTTGTTAAAGAAAGACCTTACCTAGTAAAATTAGAAAACAGATTAAAAAACGAATCGGGGAACACATTCTTATATAGAAATAAAATTTTCTTAAACATAAAACGAGCATAACATATTTACTATTTTGTTCATTAATCAAAAACTAAATATATTACTAATTACACTGACCTTAACCTCTTGCAAGAGTGATGCAATGTGCGAAAATGACGCTTTGTGCAAAATGACTCTCGTGCAAAAGCGACACTATATCTTATATATATATATAATAAAACAAACTTTTATATACTGCTTCGTTTAACTACCAGGTTTCGGTGAGCATGAGTTGACCTTTTCGAATAACAACAAGACAGTAAATAATATTTAGACAATAGCTGTAAATTTGATCCGAACATATTGATGCGTAAAAAGATAAACAAAAGAATTTTGATACTAAGTGTTCAAATTTAATGAAAAATGCACAGTTGGGTAAATTTAATATAAGTATTAATTACTGAAAATGAAAGTTTTTTAATTCAAGATAATAAAAAAATTTAAATTAGAAAAGTTTAAGGGAAGAGAAAAAAAAAATTATTACTGAAGGTGGATACAACTTAACACTTATAGCTGTAGTATTACTTGTCGAATGTAATTAAATTTGTTCAAATTATGACCTGTTGTAGTTTTATATACTGAAAACGCGTTACAGCACTGAAAAAAGTGAAGTTATTATCTCACGCGCTCATTATAAATTTATATACGCTAATATGATTAATTATGATGTGTATCGAGTACTTTTAAGACTCTTGATCTTTCAAATTCGTTTACAACAAAGTTAACAGTACAAAGTTGAAATAATTAGGTCTTGTAGTTTGTAACGATGATTTGATGTCATAATGGTCTTATCAACAGCTCAAAGTCCAAAACTTGAAAATACATTTTCGACATAAAACTCATAAAAGTTACTTCAATATATGAACGTTTTTTATACTTAAGTAGTCTATTGGTTTACAAAAACTTCTACTTTTTAAATTGTAATTTAAGTTATGCCTTATTGTTGAAGATAACTATATTTCAATATGTGCTTACCTTTAATTGTTCAATACTGCATAATTACGACGAATTAATTTCTGCAGTTTTAAAAGGATTTCTTTTACAAATTAAACTTAATACAAACTACTGTAATTTTTTTATATTTTCAAGTTGAACATTATTGTTCAAAAAAAAACATTCTCAAGTCTTCTTAACAAGTAGTGATAAACATAAAACGTCTTAAAAATAAAAGAAAAATTTCTGTTTTTAGGTTTTGTAGATTTACATGCTATTTATCCCTGCAAGGTGAGCTTTAAAGTGTTACTAATTCGCTTTATTTGCTTTATCAGACAATAAATTTTGTCTTTTAGTTACATGCTGTAAACTAAAACTGTTCATGTAAAAATTTGCTTTATTATTTATTACAAAATGTTTGCGTTTTAAAATTTAACTATTAAGACAAACTCTCAAAGTATTTATGTGTTTACAAACTAAAATAAATTGACCACGATGGGACTCGAACCCACAATCTTCCGGTTCGTAGCCGGACGCCTTATCCATTGGGCCACGCGGCCGGTCGATGATGCTCTCATAATAGCGTATATAAATTTATAATGAGCGCGTGAGATAATAACTTCACTTTTTTCAGTGCTGTAACGCGTTTTCAGTATATAAAACTACAACAGGTCATAATTAGAACAAATTCAATTACATTCGACAAGTAATACTACAGCTATAAGTGTTAAGTTGTATCCATCTTCAGTAATAAAGTTTTTTTTTTCCTTTCCCTTAAACTCTTTCTATTTAAATTTTTTTATTACATTAAGTTAAAAAAACTTTCATTTTCAGTAATTAATACTTATATTAAACTTACCCAACTATGCATTTTTCATTAAATTTGAACACTTAGTATCAAAATTCTTTTGTTTATGTTTTTACGCATCAATATGTTCGGTTCAAATTTACAGCTTTTGTCTAAATATTATTTACTGTCTTGTTGTTATTTGAAAAGGTCAACTCATGCTCACCGAAACCTGGTAGTTAAACGAAGCAGTATATAAACCAGGGTTTCCCAAAGTGGGCGATATCGCCCCCCTGGGGGCGATTTTAGTAAGTCGGGGGGCGATAATTAGTAAGGGGGCGAAAGGGTGGGCGATAACTTGTAAGGAGGCGAAAAGGGGGCGATTTTAAAATTTTGGGCAGTTATAAAATTTTTACTTTTTATCTTGCTGTTTTACTAGTTTTAGCTTGCTATTAAATATTTGACCATGAGGTAAAACTTAAACAAAAAAGTTTATTTTGTTTATGTAAAATATAGAAAAAAAACCAATTGCTTATGATTCCTACTTTCAAGTAAATTACATATTTTCATTCATATATTTTTTTACTTAAAAATTACATAAATCATAGACGATCGGAATCCATCTCGACATTTTATAACCTGACATATATGTTATTTGTGATCATAAATGGTTTATAAAAATCTATGGTGTCTATTAATAAGTATCACCTCATGATATTTCCAATTGTTTTTTGAAAATTTACTAAGTTTGACTAAATAGATTTATGCAAATTTTATATTTTATTCGCGACCGGTTTCGATGGCAAGAGATTGCGACCTTTTCAAGCAAAAATAAAATATGAAACTGCATATAACAATGTTAGTTAATTATACTGTTTTTTAAAAACTTTTTCATGCGTGAAGAATATAAACAAAAACAAAAATGTTGCATATTCGAAAATTCAAGCATATCAGAGTATATTTAGGTAAAATTGGTACAAGTTAGAAAAAAAAAAAAAAAAGGATTGAAATAATATTAATATAATGAGTCAAAAAAAAAAAACTGAATCCAGAGCTTAGACTAAGAAATAAAACTATACAGGGTTGCCAATTTACCTAGAAACCTGGAAAAACCTGGAGTTTGACAATTTAGGCAAAAAAAAAACCTGGAAAATTCTGGAATGTTTAACAATTTTGAATTATTACAAAGTAAAATTTCGATTTGTCACAATAAAGCTATCATATAGATAAAAATATGAATCCCTTTGAGGCAGATCTTTTTGAAGTAAACGACTTACAGGAAACGTTCTCAGACTTACAAACTGACCTTGAACTTAAAGTAAACTTTTCCAAAGAACGATCTGAAAGCTTTTAGACTCAACAAAAACTAAGACAAAAGCTTCCAATAATTTAAAAGAAATTTATATTGTTCTTTATAGCTTTTCCTTCTAGCTATGGTATTAACAAAACTTTCAGTTCAGTTATTAACATTTTGAGCAAAAGATCTAATCTAGATATTTGTAAAGGAGGAGACTTAAAGCTTTATTTTACTAATACATTTTGTCATTTTGTTTGAGTCATTTTGCACAAAGCGTCATTTTCGCACATTGCATCACTCTTGCAAGAGGTTAAGGTCAGTGTAATTAGTAATATATTTAGTTTTTGATTAATGAACAAAATATTAAATTTGTTATGCTCGTTTTATGTTTAAGAAAATTTTATTTCTATATAAGAATGTGTTCCCCGATTCGTTTTTTAATCTGTTTTCTAATTTTACTAGGTAAGGTCTTTCTTTAACAAGCTAAAATCAGCTTATCGTCCGTAGTTATGTTTTAAATAATCATAATTTTCGGTTTAACTAAGTATTAAACAACGAAAATATTAGATATACATTTCTTTAAAGTTTATTTATGTCTAAGCATATAACATCATGACGATTAAACAAAATTTACTGTAAAACATTTGATAAAAGTTAATAAAAAAGATTGCAGCAGTGGGATTCGAACCCACGCCTCCGAAGAGACTGGAGCCTTAATCCAGCGCCTTAGACCACTCGGCCATGCTACCTTAAAACCTCTCCGCCGGGACTCGAACCCGGAACCTCTAGATTAGAAGTCCAGCGCGCTATCCATTGCGCTACGGAGACACTTGTGGATATTGGCACGGCACGGTTTATAATTTCAAATTGACTATTCGTGACGTAATAATTGAAGCATTTAATATATATGCAAAGCAAACATAGACTAATTGAGATAAATTTAATTACATAGGAATGATATTTATATTTTCTAAAGCTGTAAATAATAAAATTACTTATAGTTAAGTTATTTCATACATCTTATTTTTATACATGTATATCTTTGCTACAGTTTTAAAAAATAACAAAGTTTACTATATGCTTTTAACACGTAACTATTAATTTAATAAGAAAATAAACTTGATTTATTTTATAGAAATAATATTTAGCTTTCTTAGTTTATAAAAGTTAAGTTTATTTACGTACTTATAAAAACAAATGGGTTTATTTGTTACAACAATTTAAACTAATTATCATAAAAACCTTTGTCAAGTTATAAACAAACTTTTTAACCACTGCTGAGTAAACTATAACAGTTTTATTCTAGAATAGTTAATAAGAAAAATTACATTGGTTGAAGTTCAAAACAGTTTTTATTAAATTTGTTCGTTTTATAAACGTCTATTTAGCTTATATTAGTGTTAATTTATTTACTTACACAATAACTATGACAGTTACGTCATCATTAATATCAACTAAAGTTTTAGCAAAATAAAAAAGCTCCCCGTCGGGGAATCGAACCCCGGTCGCCTGCGTGACAGGCGGGAATACTCACCACTATACTAACGAGGATGAGATGTGGCCAGTACGGGGATCGAACCCGCGACATTCGCGTTATTAGAACGACGCTCTAACCAACTGAGCTAACCGGCCACACATATGTACTTGCAAATTTTTAGATTATAAAGCTTGAAGTTTCGATTGTTACGTCGTGATCAACACTGCGCGACTACGTCTCTGAGAAAAACACATTAATTCCTTAACATTTTTTGTTTTGTTTTGTTGTTTTAATTACTTGTTTCTCTATTACTTCGAACAAATAAAGTTTTTATAGTTGCATGAAGTTTAAATAACAATGTTTTATGAACAATTGGTATGCTTATTTTTTCAAGTTATTAAGCTTTACATTTACTTTTTTTGAATTAATAGAAATAAAATCTCAAGTTTACTTAAAATTTGCAAATATGCGGAAGTTGATTGAAATGTTATGTCTATTAAGCATAAACGTAATGTTTTTTTAGAGTTTTTGAAGTGCATTTAAACAGCATTAAGAATAAAAAAATATATAAACATTTATAAATATTAGTTGTATTTATATATCTAGCAAACATAATAAGTTATAAATACTTAAAGCTGCAAATATTTTATATTAGCTACCCTATTTGCTGGATAGATAAATTTAAACCTTAAATTAAACTGAAAAGTAAAAACAGGTTACTTGAGGAAAAAAAAAATTAAGGTTATCAAAACAGTCAACTTTAATCTTTACAAATATAAACAGAATAAGTCTGCTCATAAGTCATATCCATGAGAAACTTCAGAAGTATTTAGAGGAGTTTTAAATAAGTGGTGCTTAAAAAATATTTTATATAATATAAACTCAACAAGAAATATAATTTTAAAATTTACAGCAATTTACTAATTACTGAGTTTGAATTTAATTCAAGAAAAAAAAAAAAGTTTTTGAAAGTATAAACTTTAAATAAGTTAGTTTTAATTACTATCTTTATCACAGAAAAATAACATTGTACTTTTCAAACCCACACAATTATTTAATATAATACGATAGAGTTTCTTAAAGCATAAATTTAAAAGCATTTCACTTAGGCTTTGATAGGCATTTAAGCAGTAACGTCAAAAATAAATTTTTGTAAGCATTCTTAAATTCCAAACATATTTCTAATATTACAACGGTAGTACAAAAAAATTAAATTTGTTCATTTTCTGCATCAGTTAACTGATTTTAGTGACAGATATAACAATTCATAAGTCTGAGTTTTTCAACAGGTTTTACTAACACAAAAAATTGTCTACGATTATATTTTTTTGATAGCTAAATATTATCTTAATATAAAACCCTAACTCTGTGCATTAGTGTGCAAGTTTTAGAATAAGCATTTACTCCAATTTAAACATGCTAAAATCTTTGCATGCAATGTAAAAAATAAGTGATTCAAAAAATGCTTTTCTATACCAACTGTTTAACAAAGTAATCAAAGTACAAAAAACTACTTTTAAAGTAAGTATAAAGTCACACTACTGTGCAATTCAGTGTAACACAATATAAAATGGTTAATAGTATGTTCTGAAATGAGAAAATAAAAGTTCTCTACTATAACTGACCTTTAATTGAACTGAATTTTTTTAATTTATTTAGATTAACTTTAAAACTTTACAAGTTTAAAAACAGCTAATATCTAAATTAAAAAAATCTCTCTAAGAAGGAAACCAATATAAATTATAAGTTATGTTTTGTTTTGAAAAAATTTCTAGATGCAATTACTTTACCTTTTACTTATACTTAAAGTAAGTTTTATATACAACTTAAAAAACTGCATGAAATATTAATCAACAGATCTATAACCCAATTTTGTAATCAGTGTGTAAAATCAGTTTAAGAAAAACTATGTGAAAAGAAAACTAACTTAGAAATAAAATAGTTAAGCTAGTAAATTGGTTTCCAAAAAATTTCCAAAACAACTGAATTAATATTATATTTTTAAATCAGTTATAAAGATTTTTTACTCATACACCATATTGAACTTTTTTTTAAATGTTTTGTTATTTTTCTATATTTAAGAATAAAAACATTAGATGAACTTTTAGGCCTTTTGGTAGTATAATACAATTTAAGGTTGTATAATATTTTAATATTTTTGTAAGTGTTTTGTCAGTTATGTACTAGCCATAAAAGAGCAGTTTTATCGCTATATAACAAATTTCACGCAGATTTTTTTTTTTTAAACAAAAACAGTTTTAAGTCAGATAACCTAATACAATGGTAGTATAAAGAAATAAATAATTGTAACATTAACACTTCTGCTTTGTCACGGTGCGTCACTTCGACACGGAGGGTCACTTTGGCACGGCGACAAAATGACACGGTGCGTCACTTTGGCACAGCGACAAAACGACACGGTGCGTACTCTAGCACGGTGCGTCACTTTGGCACGGAGGGTCACTTTGGCACAGCAACAAAATGACACGGTGCGTCACTTAGGCACGGTGCGTCACTTTGCATAGCGACAAAATGACACAATACGTCACTTCGACATAGCGACAAAATGACTCCGTGCGTTACTATAGCATGGATTAACAAACTTATAAGCAAAACTAAACTTCTTCAGTAATATAACTTTTAAATGTAAAATTTTGATAAAAATTAGTTAAAAAAAAATTTATTATATTTTTTCCAAACTATAGTAGCTTGATACATTTGAAACTATATATGATACATTACTTTAAATTTAAGTCATAGTATAAAAACAAAAACATTCTTAAGTTTTAATTTTTACGTTTCACGACTTTTCACATTTACGTAATGAATAAAATTTATTATTTTTTTTAAACGTTTAACTAATTATTATTAGGAATTGTTATGAAAAATAACTTACATTTAATTTAATACAGAGTTATTTCGTAGTAAGAATAAGTCATGCGTGTTTCAATCCATTTTTTTAAAATACAGATGCGTTTGTAGTAACTAGCCATTTATATTAAATATGTATATATATTTATATTCAACAAAAGTTAATAAGTTAGGATGTATACTTAAAACTCTGTATTGAAAATTTATAATAAACTTGTCTAAAAGCAAATAATTAAAATAAACGGTCCTGGAGCCTAAATTTATGAAAAAATTTAAAAACAGTATTATGAACATTTGAGAAAAAATTAAGAGTCTGATGCAACCATTCATGCGCATTTATATATTTATCACTTTAAAAAATAATCACTAGAGGTTATACATACAACATTGCTACTGCAGCCTTCTTATTAAAGCTGCAGCCATTCTATTAAAGTTAATAATATAAGTCTTTTTTATTTTTACAAAACTTTTTAGTCTAAAATATAAAAAGTTAAACTTAGAGTATGACAGATAAAATAGTATTTTATTGCATATTAGGAATTAAATAGCATTTATATTTAATACAAAATCAGTAAGTAAATTTCATAATAATACAGTAAAAGCAGATTTTAATTTGCTAGTCAACCTTTTCTGCTACTTTATATTCTTGAGTTTTATTACAAAGTTTTAAAAAACTCGGTTTTGTCTTAACTCGGTTATGAAAATAATATTTAATTTTCTATTTATAATCTTGCGAATAAAAAACGGAGTTTTTTGTAAAAATAAATACATTTTCTAGGATTTCTAAAAAAAAATTTCTAAAATCTTAAAACAATATTGTTTATTAATTAGGAGTTAATTTCTTTCTGATGAAAAAAAAATTTTTTTGATATAAAATAGACAACATTTTGAAAGTATGGGGCAATTGGAAGTAATTGGTGAAAGCGATGCTCTATTTACCTAATTATCATGGGCAACCCGTGGTCTCCAATATCTGTATTGAGACATTAGAGACCACGAGTTGCCTGAGCTTTAGGAATATTCTAATAGGAATCAGACGCCTAATCCGTTAAAATACGGAGCGAGAAAATAATTTAAATAATTACTAATCAACTTTTTAACGAGTTTAAAATCTTGACAATGTCAATTGCAATAATGTTTTATTTTGCGAAGTTTTACTTATATAAAAGTGAGAAACATTGTATTTTGTTTAAGCAAGTCTACAATTGTATTACAAGTGTGTATTAGTGGTTTATTGAGTTTTATTTAAAGAGATGCTTGATGTAGGGAATGTTTTGCTAAAAAACTAATTTATTTGCGGTTATTTGTACTTATACTTTTATCTATGCATTTTTGGTGCTTAGGTGCACAATTTTATTTGCGAAAGAGCATTATGTTTATACTTGTAAGTGCACAATATATGTTGCAACTAACATAAGTCGCATAGAGGCACAAAATTTCGATATTTTAAGTCAAGTGCATAATAATTTTTTGAAGATGTTGCTACTAACGTAGGTCGTCAGGGAATGCAGTATTTTAGTTCAAAATTGCAACCTATTAAGTCGCCAAAAGAGCGCAAGTATTAATTTTTTTAAGCATAAAAACGTAAAATAAAAACCGCATTAGAATTTAGAATTACAACAGCAGAAAAGTTGTTTTCGCTAACGTCTGAGTTTTAGTTTATAAAACAAACTTTCCTCTGTATTTACATCTACTAGTTTATTGAATTGATGTGCTGAATTATTGATCCAAAATGTAGATTGTATTTTTTAAATCAGAATATTGCTGAAGTTTAAAAAACATGTTTATATGAGTTTGTATCTTTCTAGTCGTAAAATGGCAAGTCATTTTCTAATTTTTATTACTCGTTTCAAGTTCTAGTACTAAACTGTATTTAAGTTTTTCCATTCGAAAGAAATCAAAAATAAATTCCCTTTAATTTTGGCAGTCGTATTTTGTTAAAAAAGTTGCTGCTTTTGCATTTTTGTGAACGTTGTTTGATACAAACAACTATTTTTCGTTTATTAAGCACATCTAACACCTTGCTACTGCTTAAAAATGAGTATGTTGTTTATAAGTACGACGATGGACAATAGAAGGTATAAACATTACGTGTTTCACTTTATTTTATGAAGTCACAATCAAAAAATCCTACGGTCTTTGTTTTTAAAGTTAATCAATGTGATTGTTGCTATTTCTACAAAACCGGTTAGAAGACAGAAAACCGAAAAATTTTCTAGAAAAATAAGATCGTTGTCCATACCAATGAAGATTGAAGTTTCACAACAAATCGTTCTCTCCCTTATTAACCACCGTGTTATTTTGTCGCTGTGCTAAAGTGGCCCTCCGAAGATGTTTTTTTTTCTTTACAAAAACTAAACTTTTTAAACTAACCTGTAAGTATAATTAAAAAAGTAATCCCAAATCCTTAAATCAATAGTTTTACATGCCTTATTTTATAAATTCGTGTATAATTGTAGTTAAAGCTATATTTTTTATTCCCTTTAATTAAGTGTAAAACAAACTTAAACAAGTCGTGTTTTATCTAAAAGTTTGATAGTATTTGTAGCTATAGATTCACAAAAAATATAATATTAACGTGCGATCCTATGGTGTAATGGTTAGTTATCAGAATTCTGAATTCTGTGATCCGAGTTCAAGTCTCGGTAGAACATAATTTCGCAATGAAACTTTATTTTGTTTTGGTACTTAAAATAATGTTTTTTTTTTCACTATATTATTGATTTCCGTGTGAAATATTTTTATTTGAACTTACTTAATGATTTCTTTGAATTAAACATTTAAATAAAACTGGAAAGTATTTTCTGCTAAAAGTGTTATTTTTCTTTTTTGAACAGCAGAAATAGTTTCACACTTGAACAGATAAATAACCTATTGTACAATTTTTAAATAATTTATAATAAGTAAATTCTACCAGAACTAAACATAACTTATATAAATTAAAATATAAAGATAATTAGTAATAGTACTATTAATAAAAAGTAATAGCAGTAGTATTACTACAATTCCTAATTCAAAGATTACTAACAATTTTGTATTACCATTAATTTGTTACAGCCTAAATACTAAAAAAAAAATTTGAAATGTATTTTCTATTTTGCAACATTAGTTTCAATAACTACGTCACAGAGTTTGAATTACTACGTCACAATTTATAACGATTTTAATTATAAACACTATAATTTCCATGTCAACGTGAGCCTGGCTAGCTCTGTCGGTAGAGCTTGGACTTTTAATCCAACGGTCTGGGGTTCAAGTCCCCTGTCAGGCTCCTTTATGAACTATTTTTTAGAAAATGATTTGATTTTATCATCTCAATTTAAAAAAAATAGTTATGTTTGCCTATGCATTGTTTATTTTTTAAATTAATCATTTTTCATCTACTTACGAAGAATATATTTTGTTGAATATAATTACGAGTAAATTAGTATTGATATAAATTTATTAGTAGTTATTGTTGGATATAAGAACTAAATAACAAAACTATAACATAACTAAATAACATTTAAATAGCAAATTTTTGAAAAGTTTAGTCTTTTGTAACTATAAACTATATATACTTAAAAAAACTTATTTACTTAGTTTCTTAATATGATTTGTTTTGTGTTGACAACTACTAAACTATATAAACTAGAAAAGTATAATTCCAACGGGAGCTGCGATGGCCGAGTGGTTAAGGCGTTGGACTCGAAATCTAATGGACATTGCCCGCGCAGATTTAAATCCTGCTCGCAGCGAATTATTTTGTTCTGGAATTGCTGTAGTTTATAATTTATATAAATACAGAAGTCACCTTTTTAATTAATAGAAGATGTAGAGATTTTTTTCATTTTTCATTTTAGTATTTTAAAGTGGGATGACTTTTCACTTAACTTATGTACAAACTTCAGTCTAAAAAAAATTCAGAAATCTTTTAAATAAAGTTTTAAAAGTCACGACGACCTACAAAAAATTATTTCTACAAAATTTGACTTTTTCTCTTAAATATCTTCTTTGTAAAAACTACTTAGTGTTTATTAAAAAAATCGGCTTTAAAATTATTTAATGTGTTAAAGGTATACAAAAACTGCGTAACCAAAGTGTTGTTTATTCAAGATTAAGAAATACTTAATTTTTTCTTGTTTTCGTGGTTATTATCATTTACCTCAGGGTTTCCCAAACTTATTTACTAAATCGCCCCCTTTTCAGAAATTTGAAAAAAAACGCCCCCACGATTTTACAAAGTAGTTTTTCTCTTGAGCACAAAATTTTAAGCCAAAAAAGTTGTGTTTGAAATCTAATTCAGTCCGGTACTTCTTATGCACGCACTTTTGGGCTATGTTTAAAGTAGTTTACACGACTTTAGAAAATCGTCTACAGTTATTTTCTTATAAGCCCAGTAAAGTATATAAAAATACTTAATTATTAAAAATCCTTTAGTAACTTGTAATCAACCCTTTTCAAATATGAATTGTTTCAAAACTAATAAAACTTTTAGGTTAGTAGTGGACAACTTTTGTAGTCAGCAATTCATATTTACTAAAAAGTCTTTTCTAGTTTCAACTCGTTAAAAAATAAGATTGCGGGCTGCATAATTTAAAAAAATAACTTATAAGAAAATAAAAAAACTGGAGGGAAATTGTAATAAAATGTTTAGTATTATTGTGATCTAAGAAATACTATTGTGAACTGATACCCAAGTTGAAAGCGTATTTCAAAATATTAAGTATCAAAAAACTAATTTTATTTATTTTTCAGAAAGTAGTTTTCAAGTTAATTAGCGGGTCGAAATTTGACTGAATCCGAACCGTACGTTACCCATCTAAAATCTTTACTTAAACCTGGCATTGTAATAATCTCTCATATAACGAATTTTGGACATTTAGTAGTTAATACTAAGTAACTTATTTAAGCCGCACAAAATACTTAATTTTTTTTTATAAATAGGCATATTCTAAAATTACTATACCAGAGATTAAAAAACTATAAAAGAATGAACAGTTTATTTTACACATAATGAAATAAATATTAAAACATAATTTCTGATCTAGTTTGAGGAAGTTTGACCGACTGATTGATTATCTCACATGAAAAGTAGTTTCATCAACAGCTTCAGTTAATGCAGTAAAATTATAAATTTCAATGCGAAGATATATTATAAGTAAGTTAGCTATAAAGTTAAAATTTTAATTTTAAACATTTTAAAATATATGTTGCGTAGTAGAATACCATGAAATAGTATTTGACTTGGAATAACCTTAAGGAAACTAAACCTTAATTCTAACAAATTTTTTTATCTTAATTTAAACTCAAAAAAAATCAAATGTTTTACAGCTAATTCTGTGAACAGATAGTAATCAATTTTAAAAAAAACTGTTAATTAGGTTAAAATTTTATTTTGTAACTGTAGCAGTCTTTTTGATGGCTTATTTAATTGTGTTTATTTTTTTTTCTAGCTATTAGCCTATAATAACTTATCAGAGAAAAATAGTAAAAACTAAAAGCTAGTGTTGAAATATTAAAATAAACAACACATTCTAATTGCTAAGATACTTTCAATTAAGATAAAATAAAAAACAGTTGTATTAATAGTTTGAAAATCCTCAATATATAAATTTCTTAACAATAATAAATCAAGTTAGAAAATAAAAATGAGTTTAAAAATCTTTTTGATGAAAAATTTTAAGTCATCTCAAATAAAGACCTTAAATCTATACTCTTTTAAAACCAAAAAAATCTTTTTTGACATAAAAATTTTAATGGTTATCAAGATTTTTTTATTTATTGAATAAACAGATTAAACAAGATTAAATAAATATTTTTTAAACAAATATTTTAATCACTATGCTTTAAAAACTTTTAGTATAATGTAAAACGACAAATATAAACTACAAAATTAACCAGGTCAAAAAAAAACTATTAACATTTTTAAAACATAAACCATCTAATAGTTTCAGTAGACTTCCGCTTAAGTTCGCACTTTGAAAAAAATCAAAAAGTTTAAACTCAAAAATGCATTATCATTTATTTTTACAAAATGACAAATTTCAATATGTTATATGCAATAATGTTATGAATAAACATGAAGTCCACTAAAACATAAAACAAACATTCCTTTAAAAAATAGATCTATATGAGCTATAAAATATTTTTTTTTGTTTTATTGATACTTAGTTAGTAATAGACTTTTTTTATTTTAAACTTAAGAAAATATAAATTTGCACTTTTTTTAGGTAAAAAGTGCGAACTCAAGAGAAAGTCTACCGTAATTAATATTTATAAGGCATTATGCAAACCTGTTATAGAATAAATAACTTAAAAGAATTTTTAATATAAAATGACTACTTAAATACAATACAAACCAGGTTAAACAAGAAGTATTTTAAAAGATCAAATAAATAAAAATCTTTCATAAAATAAGGTCTGCTACTGAATTCAAATATAATGCGAAGGATGAAGTAATGAATTCTTGCAAGTTTTTCTAATCTGATTCTAAATCAGTAAAGTAAAGCTTTAAGTCACCTCCTTTACAAATATCTAGATTAGATCTTTTGCTCAAAATGTTAATAACTGAACTGAAAGTTTTTTTAATACCATAGCTAGAAGGAAAAGCTATAAAGAAAAATCTAAATTTCTCTTAAATTATTGGAAGCTTTTGTCTTAGTTTTTGTTGAGTCTAAAAGCTTTAGATCGTTCTTTGGAAAAATTTACTTTAAGTTCAAGGTCAGTTTGTAAGTCTGAGAACGTTTCCTGTAAGTCGTTTACTTCAAAAAGATCTGCCTCAAAGGGATTCATATTTTTATCTATTTGATAGCTTTATTGTGACAAATCGAAATTTTACTTTTTAATAATTCAAAATTGTTAAACATTCCAGATTTTTCCAGGTTTTTTTGCCTAAATTGTCAAACTCCAGGTTTTTCCAGGTTTCTAGGTAAATTGGCAACCCTGTATAGTTTTATTTCTTAGTCTAACTTAGTAAATTTTCAAAAAACAATTGGAAATATCATGAGGTGATACTTAATAATAGACACCATAGATTTTTATAAACCATTTATGATCACAAATAACATATATGTCAGGTTATAAAATGTCGAGATGGATTCCGATCGTCTATGATTTATGTAATTTTTAAGTAAAAAAATATATGAATGAAAATATGTAATTTACTTGAAAGTAGGAATCATAAGCAATTGTTTTTTTTTCTATATTTTACATAAACAAAATAACTTTTTTGTTTAAGTTTTACCTCAGGGTCAAATATTTGTAAGCTAGCTAAAACTAGTAAAAAACCAAGATAAAAAGTAAAAATTTTTTAATTGCCCAAAATTTTAAAATTGCCCCCTTTTCGCCCCCTTACTAGTTATCGCCCACCCTTTCGCCCCCTTACTAATTATCGCCCCCCGACTTACTAAAATCGCCCCCAGGGGGGCGATATCGCCCACTTTGGGAAACCCTGATTTACCTTCTTTATATTTTTTTCAAGTGCCAAAGTGCACAATTTTAAACAAAAAATGCAGTTTATCTAAGACGCCAACACACGAAAAAGTCGTCAACCGTGCGCAATAAATGCACATTGCAATTGTTTTTTTATAAAAGTATAGGGAGGAACTTTTTAAACCACGAAAACATTTAGCAGCAAAAAATGAGCCCGATGAATAGGATTCTTGTTGACTTTTATTCTCAACATCTACAAAAAGCTTCTAACTAATGTTTCGCATTTTGCTCAAAGTAAGCTACAAATGTTTATATCGTGGATATACTGAATCTGTAGCCATTGTTATATTTACCTTTGTGTAACAAAATGAAAATCTATCTTATGAAAAAGATTATTTTAAACAACTGCAGACAGCAAAAAACTTTCTTATAAGTTATGAGCAAGTAATTCTTTAAATTTATGTTGCGAATAAGTTGCTATGTGTAATGATACCGCAAACTTTCGATTTAAAAAACTAAGTTTAGTCGAAAAGAAAGTGATATTTCTTAAAATTTTTAGCAAATACTCTATACTAGAGGTTAAGAATAAATGAATAGTCTAAGGAAGCAGCTAATGTACTAGCAAATCATTTAAGGACTTTTTATTGCTTCGAAAAAAAAGCATTTTAATCAGGAAAGTAGAAAAATATTTGTTGAAAAACTGTTCAATTTGTTTTCACATTAAAATAACTCGTAATTGTTAAAGTTTTTAAAACTAGCTACTAAACGTCAGTGTGTTATTGTGAAGATTGAAATAAAAAGTTTATTTTGTTAAAAAAAAGCTACTTAAGTAGTCTTTAAACAAATGTATGTTTTAGCAAATAAACATTTACAGCTGATTTTTCACTGAAACTTAATGTACTTGTGTAAAGGTAGTTAAGTTTTGCACATTTCTTATGACGTTATTTTCATTCACTTAAAAGTAACACTTAATTTCGTTTTGGCTATTTTAAGATGATTTTAAAATATTATCTTAGAAATTAAAATAATTTTTATCGATGCAGATATTTGATAAATATTTTAAAAATGTTTATAGGAGTAACTCTCATAGTTAATTTTAACAATTGTTTTAAAAACAAAATTGTTATTTATTTACGAAATGTGATTGTTATTTCCTTAAAGCTTTTTCAAGCCATTTGTTTTTAAATTGTGTAGCGAAAAGGAGTAATTGATTATTTTAAACATATTTCAAAACATCTCCTTCCTCTATTTGTTTACGAATTTAAATTATTTCTTTCATTTGGGGTTTATTTAAAAACTTAATAGTTTTGTGATAATATTATTACAATTTAATTGTTTCCGAAACATTACACTTATTAAAAGTTACTTTACGAAAGCAAAGTTTCTTTTTTAATGTTATTAGTAAAACACTTGTTTTAATTATTGAAAACTTTTAAAAGTTAAAGCATTTAAAATGTCTTTTAATCTTTAGTGACTAAATATAACATTTATTTTAAAAATATAAAACTAAATACATCTTAAAATATCAATGGACAACTACAACGAACAATCTAGTTCATGTCAGCCTATTATGACGTCACAGCCGTAAGTTTGATGAAGATCATCAAGTTCGATGTAATTAGATGAATTGATTCATCACTAACTTCAACTTTTACTAAAGGTCATCGTCTGACTTAGCGGATGTTCGGACTCATTCAGTCGGCGACAACTACCTTCCTATTTGTACCAAACACAAAAGTTGTATGGACATTAGACGTTAGTTTTTCGACAAGATGATAGGAAAAGAAGTGTACTTCAGTAGACTGACTTTATAAAAATTTGAACTAACACAAACATATTAAGTGTTTTAGTTGTTGTAAAAAGTTTTAATATATAATTCACTTATAACTTTGCATGTGCACTTATGTTATGTATATATTAGTATTTTTTCAAGTCTTTTGATACTTTCTATAAAGATTTTATTGTTTTAAATAGCAATATAAAAATAACTTAACCAGTGAAATAATTTTTTTAGTTTTTTTAAGAGGGGGAAAGAACCTAATATGAACTAAATTTCATAAATTATGTTTTAATTTTAAAATCTAAGAAACATATTTTAACTTTAAAAAAAAACAGGTTAAGGGAGTGTAGCAGTAATGCATGCTTCACTGCTTTCTTAATTGTATAAGAGAAGAGATTGCAAAAAAAAAGATTAATTTCTCGGTATACTAACATTTCCAACACGCGTTCAATTCCCACCCACACGACTCCAACCCGATCAAATCCCGCCCGAATCAAATCACACTCGAATCAATTCCAACCCGATCAATTCCCACCAGAATCAAATCCCACCCGATCAATTCCCACCCGATCAATTTCCACCCAGATCAATTACCACCCAAATCAAATCCCACCCAATCATTTCCCACCGGAATCAAATCCCACCCGACCATTTCCCACCCGATCAAATCCAACCCGAATCAATTCCAACCCGATCAAATCCCACCCGAATCAAATCCAACCCGATTAATTCCCACCCGATCAAATCTAACCCAAAAAATTTTCTTTTTTTTTAATGTTGAATTTCAGTTGTATTAAAAATGTAAAACTTTGTAAAAAAAATATTTGATTATTAATGCCATGATTAAGTATCCATTTTTATAAGAGGCATTTAAGCCCACAACTTCAACTTATTAGTATCTGTATAAGTTTTTGTTCGTTCAGAAATTCTTTTGTTTACAAAGTTTATTGATAATTTGTCTGGTTATTATTATATATTCAATTTTTCATCTCTCCATTTTCAATAATGTTGATATTTTAGTTATTTTAAAAATGTAGAACTCAACGTTAAAAAAAAGTTCTAAGTTCTTTAGTGGGATTGATTTAGTTGAATCAATTTATATATAAGGCATTTAAGCCAATAACTTAAATATTGTAGTATCTGTGTCAGCTTTAGATTTTGTTCGTAATTAAACTCTTTTATTTCTGAAATTGGTTAATAAAATTTGTAATTATAAATCTTTGGTTAATTATCATACTACATTCTTAATGAAGATAAATTTACAAAAGATAGGCCAATTTTCCTTGCCGGCCGTAATTACTTAAAAAAATCTAGTCATAAACGAACAAAAGTAGTTTAGGTCTAGAGTTTAATATAATAAGCATTAAAATAATTTTAAAATTTCAAAGTTCTTATTGAAAAAAACTATGTTGTACAGTACTATATTATTTTGTTGTTTTAAGTAGTTACAAAAACTAAAATATAATTAAGTGTCAATGTCAATTGTTTCAACTCGTACAAAAAAAAACTAATTGGACTTAAATTAGTTAGCATGATAGAAAATGGTACCGATACTAAAAACTTAATTATTATTCAAACCTGATCTAGATTAAACTTTAGTAACAATGATAGCATTTTACAAGTAACAGACCAACTTTTTGTTGCTCGCAAGTCGTAATTATTTAATTATCGTAGTTATCAACAAACAAAAATGACATTAAACTAAAAACATGATAAAATAAGCAACAATAAAAATTTTAGCTTAAATAAAAAAATCGTTTTTACCTTACTATTTTCATATTTCAAACGATTTTAAAAAATACAAAAAATAAAATTTTAATGTGAGTTCCAAACGTATTAAAATTTTTAATTCGTACAAGAATAAATATAATCGGGTTTAATAATATAGTGGGAATTGACCGGGTAGGAATTATGTGGATGGGAGTTGATTCGGGTGGGAATTGATTCGTTTGGGAAATGATCGGGTGGGAATTGATTTGGGTAGGAATTGATCCGGTGGGATTTGATTTGGGTGGGATTTGATTGGGTGGGATTTGATTCGAGTGGGATTTGATTCGGGTGGGAATTGTGCGGGTGGGAAATGATCGTGTGGGATTTGTTTCGGGTGGGATTAGATTTGGGTTGGATTTGATCGGATGGGATTTGATTCGGGTGAGAAATGATCGGGTGGGAAATGATCGGGTTGGATTTGATTCGGGTGGGATTTGATTCAAGTTGGATTTGATCGGGTGGGATTTGATTCAGGTGGGAGTTGTGCGGGTGGGAAATGATCGGAAGGGATTTGATTTGGGTTGAAATTGATCGGGTGGGAATTATGCGCGGGTTGGAACTGAACGGTTCCCAATTTCTCAATGCTTAAATATGATAACTTTGAATAAACGTTGCTTTTGGTAGAATGGTGAGCCAAAGCCACCTGTTAACTCTTATTTAAGCTGAGTATTATTTAATCGACTATTATGTTATGTATTCTTTGTAGTGTGTGTTTAATTTGTTTATATTGTAATGTGTAATAAATTGTAAAACTTATTGAACAGTACTTAGGTAAATATCACAAAGAGGTCCTATTTAGAATGTATTAGCAAGGTTGGCTTTTTATGGTAATACTTAGTTTATATAATGAGCCTTCAGGTCCTCTATCACTATCAGTTGTTGTAGTCTAAATGTTCTAAAATTTTAGAGAATAGAAAATAGTTTTTGTATTTTTCCAAAGTTTTATTGGTAAATGGTGAATCAACCGGAAGTTGTTATGGAGTGACTAGAAAGCACTGATGCTAACCGTTACACCATCGACGCTTGTGAAAGTAATTTACAACTCGAGCATATAAAATTAATTTCATGGATTATATCGGTATGTATTTTATTAACAATGATTTAATATCAACAAATACTTAAAGAAAGAAACGTAATAAACACTTTTCAAACTTTGCAACTATAAAACGTAATTTCTTCAAGTTTTTCTTAATATACGTGTGTTTTGTGGTTATTTAAAACAATTAAAATCAGTAACATTTTATATACTTACAGTACTACGTTTTTACAAAAGCAACAGAATAAAGTTTATCAAAATTTTATAGAAATAATTGATATTCATTTGAAAAATTGTTCTTTAAGTTTTGGTTTACCACTGGCTGTCAATAAATTTTATTCAAAAAACTTTAAACATAAACCTTAGTCGAGTATAATACTTTATTGATCATAAAAGTATTTCATTACAACTAGCATTTATTAGTCAGGTATTAATGTTTTATACTATATTTCGCTCAATTTTGTTGTAATAATTTATCTTATTTGTTTTCATTACGTGAGAACAAACTTTTTTTTTTCTTAATTTTATGTTTTGTTTTGTTAAAAGGATTTAAAAATGTTTTTTCATGTTTTTTTTAAATAATTTTTCAGTTGATAAAGTGTTTAAACTTTGAAATATTTAATTAAGCTTTCAGTGCTGATAAACTTGGCTTATACTGAGTTCAAACAAATCAAAAATTTTAAAATATGTTTCAAGACTAAGTTCTGATAAACTATGCTTCAAACAATTATTTTTAATAGGAACATCACAGACATACTGCGAGTAAGAACGCGTTAATATTTTTTAATTCAATCACCTTTAAAGTTAGTTTTTATTTATAATTGCAAGTTGTCGTATTGTTGCATGAGTAATGATGAGAAGATGAATATAGCGAATGCTGACGGGAGAACTTCTTTAAATAAAGGGAACGAGTTAATACGTTCATGTTTTGATTTAAATGATTTATTTCTAACCTTAAGAAAATTTGATAAATACATCACTATTTTCTATTTAGTGTAGCATTAAAGTTTGCACGAGCGTACAAAATTGCACGAGGGCACAAAATTGCACGAAAATACTTTTGCACGAAGAAACTTTTGCACGAGAGGATAAAATTGCACGTAATAAACTTGCAAAAAGACACTTTTGAACGAAGGGTCACTTTTGCAAGAAGAAATTTTTGCACGGGTTGAATTTTTTTTTTTGTATTAAAATGACTTTTTTTAATTTTTTATTATTTTATTTTACTTAATTTTTTTTGTTTTATTAGTTTTTTATTTTTATAACAACTTTTATTAGTTGTTTTTTTATTTTAATATTTGCTATTACAACACATTAATGTATAAGTACTTATATACTTACAAATATATAATTTATAATATATTATATTTATAATTTATAATATAATATATATTTTAAATTATATACTTATATATATAAAATAAGTATTACTTTATGCATAAAATTTTTTTTTGGTATTATGTTAATTTATCTTATAGTTTTCTTTTGCTTTATTTTACTCTCGTGCAAAAATGACCCTACGTCCAAAACTGACCCTTGGTGCAAAAGTATCTTCGTGCAGTTTTGTGCCCTCGTGCAATTTTGTCTTCGTGTAATTTTGACCTGTTCCCCACTATTTCAACTTGTACAAGCAAATATTAAAACCAACAAAAGTAACTAATTTCAAAATTTCTAATTAATAGAGCTATAAGATTTTATATGCCTAAGTTATAATTACGTCACAATACAATAATTGAATTTTAAACACTAAAAGCAGTAATTAACCTAGTGTTTTAGTTACAAGAGTTGTTTTTTCTTGTTGTTCACGAATCTTATAAGCATGCTAATTGTAAGTATATTTTTTGTTTATGTTTTAAAATTATATTATTATTAAGTAGCTTACATTTTTCTAACCTTAACATAAACTAACCTGGCGATATATTAATTTTCCAAAGTTGATAGCTTTAAGCTATAAGTTTTATTTTGTTTTTGTTTTCTTACACATAAACGCAAGTTTTAAATAAAGTTTAGCCTAATGTCTTCTTACTTGTTTATATTGAAAAAAAATTACAGTTTTTATCGAGTGATGATCTCGTTTGATTTAGTTCAAACAGGTGAAACATTACTAAATTTAAATTTTGAGTTGAAGTTATTTTTCAAAAAAAAATATAAGGAAACAATTTATTCGGTTGAATTTTACAATTAGGTTATTTCCAAGCCAACGAATTACCTCTAATGATAAGAACGAATGCAGTTGTGATAAGAAGTCCACGCCGGGACACGAACCCGTAATCTTCTGAATAGGAGTCAGACGCCTTATCCATTAGGCCACGCAGTCGGTTATGTGGTATCCAACTATCGCGTTCATATAAGTAAAACTTTGTAGCCTGTCGGCCCAATGTAGGTTAAATAACAAATAACTAGAGCAAGATGTAATAAAACTATTTATCAACAAATGTAGAAAACCGTAGATTCAATTAGCAAAATATATTTTATTTATACTCTATTTATTTTTGAAACTTATCTATTGTTTAAACTACATTTAGTTTAATTATGTATTACTACGCTTAGTTTTTTGTAAAATCAATCAAGTTATTCCATGCATTATAAACTAAATATACTATAAAAATTATCTATGATTAAAAAAGTTTTTTTTTTTAAACTTTCATACGTATTCAACCCTCTAAATATGGTGTTTTAATTTTAAAAATGTTAATTAAAATCATTACTATAACTTAAGGTAACAGTCAAAAGAAAACGAGCTTAAACTTTTTTAGTTTACTTTTAGAAACGTCTTTATAGTAAGTTAATAGCATAAAACACGTTATGATGCGTAAAATAGGATAAAAACTTAAAAACTTTCTCAAGTAAACATAAAAACTACAAGCTTCTAAAACTATGAACTTATAAAGTAAATTGTAAACACTTAAGGTAAATAAATAATATTTATAAGGCTTTTAAGCCAAATCTTTTTTTAGTTCAAAACTTACAGTTATAAAAAGAAAAATAATAATACTACACGTAAAAAATACTGGATGTGGGGTTCGAACCCACGCGGACAATCGTCCATTGGAACTTAAGTCCAACGCCTTAACCACTCGGCCAACCCAGTAGTCGAAGATAAACTGAGTATTTAAATTATATACTACATTATACGTAGCTTTTTTGAATTATAACAAGTAGATTTAAATTGATGAAACTAGCAATTTTTTTGGTAAACTGTACTAGCTTTATAATGAATTCTTAATAAGTAAATATTAATCACTGACTAATTTGTTTACTTTTTCAAAACTTTAATTAAAACATGAATGCTTAGTTTTTCAATATTCGAAAAACTAAATTATTTTCTTTGCAATTAAAAATAAAACAAAAGTCACATCAACTTAAAAAAAAATATTTGGAGAGCCAATAAAAAGTTTTTCTTACAATTAAATAAAACCATTTGAACGTATGTACAATGTTAAAAATAAATTTTAATTTATATGTGATCATAGCAATTTGTATAACAAAATAAAGTTGCAAGTAAGTTTTAGTTTATATGTGATTGGTGATAAAATAACACAAAACTAGTTTACTGTTCAAAGTATACTTTACATTAAAAATAGAGTTTACGTTTAATAGTGATTTTAAACGATTGACGTCCAATGTTGAAATTAACGTTTGATTACTATACGCTAAAATTGGAAACTTAGCAATACTCTTTAACTTAAAAAGTAACCTTTTTACATTTTAAGTGTCTTATGTAACCAACTTAAACTTAAAAAACTTAAAATATTTATCTTACTTATAATCATGTTTATAGAAGTGTTCTCAAGTTTAAGTAAATAACTTATCAATCTTTAATTTACTTATACTTATAAGTAGCACATTTTAAAAAATTAGTTAGAACTTTAAGATATATTGAAGATAGCCCAAACTAGACACCTTTTTGTTTTTATTAAAGTAAATTTTTAGTACAAATTATTACTAATAGTTTGATAACATCTTTTCCCTATTAACCCTTTTTTCATGTTTCTAAAAATATTTATTTAAAAAAATAATAATTTGCGTCTAAAATAGTTTACACTCTTTAAAAAATTCAGTAATTAATTAACTAAATAAATCTAATACCTACTTGTTATGTAAAAATCTAAAATAAATTTTTAACATGATGAACTCTCAAATACTTTAGTAAAATACCTTATTAGTAATTAATTAGTATTTTACATGGTTGCCACTTTAACAGCAAAATGTCTAAATTGTACCAGCCAAGTTAATTAAAAGCTGAAAAAGCATAAAACTTAGTGTTAATCATGCTTAAATACCTAATTGATTAATCATCATAATAAAAAAGTACACAAGATGTAAGAAGACAAGAAAGAAAAATACAATTAGTAAACTACATTAAGGTTGTAAAAATATTCTGAGAATTCAAAGTGTTTAAAATAAAAGTTTCACACACACCTGAGTCTTAAAAAAATGTCTTAAACAGGTTTAACCTAGTCTGTACTCTCAAAACTTTTAAACTAGCCTGCTTGTTTGGCAACCCTGTTTAAAAGAAAGTTCACAAAATAATGAAATAAAGAAGTTTACTAACAGTAAATTAAATATAAATCAAAAAAGAGTATTTTAAGTCAGTTTCAATGGACAATTACGGTTTATTAAACACTTTTAACAAAAGTATAAAAGCTTATTAAGCCTTTAATGAAGAAGAACATATAACTTTTTATTAAGAATTATAGCAATTCTTTATCTGTAATAAAAATATTGCATTTGAAAAGAGTAAATGTGAAATATAAGACGAGCTATAAGCATTGAAAAACGTTATTTAGGAGTTATTGTAAGAAACGAAAAAAACAAAAACAAATCGCTTAAGTCAGTTCCAACAAAGCACATGATTATCTTCAGTACCTACTGACTGATTGAAGAAAAAGTTAAGGCAAGTTATAAAGTAACAAAACTAATTACTAAAAAGAAGATACCGTTTATAATTTAATTTTCTTAAAGATTTTATGTTGACGGTAGTATAAGATTTTTGTTAATTTCTTTACTGACAACAAAAGTCGTGTTTAAGAAATGCCTGAAGATTATAAAGTAGCATAAATCAATCTAGGACTTTAATCAATCTGTTAAGATGAGAGCACTGATAAAACATATACTGTTATCTAAGAGTTTTTATTTGAATTGTTTTTACTAATTTTGAAATTTTAGAAGAATTTCTAGGTTTAGTTCCAATGCAAAGCACAGCAATAGGTAAATAGATTTTAAAAGCAAAGATGCAATGTACCAACATAAAATTAGTGAAAGTACAATTTTTTTCTTCTGTTTTTAGTATAAAATTAAACTAAAGGTAAAAAAAAATCTTTTAAACATAATACCAATTTTAAAAAGATGCTCTTAAGCTACTTTAAATGTGGTTTTCAATAAAAATATTTATATGGTAAACTGTAGTTTCAAATCAAAATTTCATTACTTTACATGTAGAAATTGTTTTTCAAATCCAGGTTTTTCAAAAATTCTCAATTTAAAACTTTTTTCAGATTATTCAAGTATAAATTTTCAGATTCCAAGCTTTACCGGGACTCAAGTTTTTTGGCAACACTAATTATTCACACTTATATACAGTAGTATAAACAGTATTTTGAATTTTATCAGCTGCAAGATTTAAAATTTAACATATTTTATAATTCAAACCAACACTGTGTTTTGACCAAAACATACATCATAAATTTAATTTGCCACTCTTTAAAGAAAAAAGATAGCCTTAGTAACAAAAAACTAGCCTGATATTTTCGTATACAAAAAGCAATTCAAGTAAATAACTAAAAAAAGACTAAATTGGCCTGATATTTAAAGTCTTCAAATGGTCATAGTCTGAGTTTGTAGCAATGTTTAGTTATTTATAAAATTGAATTTGAACTTATTTGATTCACAATGTACAAACTTAATAAATTTACCATCTTGAATCTAGCTTGTACAAAATTGGTAGTTTCAAAAATCAGCAATTGTTTATATTAGTATGCAATGCATAACAATTAATTTAATTTACCTAAAAACATTGTTTGAAAAATAAAAATGTGTACGTAACAAAAACTATTTTAATTTATGTCATATACATTTTTTAATGTTTCTGAACAAACTTAGAAATTACATGTAGATACAATAATGGTAAAAAATTATGCATAAACTAAACTTAATCTAACTTAAGCAGTAAATAAAAAGTGGTTTAAAATGTGAGCATCTTTGTACACTTGTGTGCATTGGAATTAAATTTAAGTGAAAAAAACTACTTAAAAATCGAAACTTGTGAAAACCAAAATCAAATAAACCTTATTTCTTATTATTATGTTATACTAAATGTATTTGTGTACACTTAAATATAATATGTAGTAATAATACATCTATAAAAGAAACTTAGGTATAAAGTACATTTAAAATGAATACCTAAACTGTAAATAAATGCTATTTTATTTAATTACTGTGCATTACTTTTGTGCAAAATGAAAAACATTTGCATATGGTTTATTTACTAAGTAGCTATTATATAACTGACTTACTAAATCTAAGCACTCTTTACACTCTTTTTTCAAATAATTACTTGCTGTTGTAAGAAGAAAGCTATTATGAAAATGACAAAATACCCTGTTAGAAAGCTAATCTGTTTTTTTCACATTTTTAAGCTAATACAGTAAAGTCTTTTTAATATTTAAAAATTTTATACATGAACTTAAAAAAAATACAACCAAACCAATTTACCAGTAAAAATTTATCTTAAAACATATTGTTTCTCAGCGGGCCACATTAACATGCTCGCGGTACACAAAAATTTCTTTCGCGGGCCGCATTCCATTCAAAAAAAAAACGTGCTCGCGGGCCGCAGATTTACCCTTCAAAAGCCGCAATTGGCCCGCGGGCCGCAGTTTGCCGACCCCTGATTGTCAGCTGACCTACATGTAGATTATTGCTTATTAACATATGAAACAGTTATAAACAGTTTAATTTTGAGTAATTTAAAAAGCCTAATAATACCCTAACTTACAGATTATAATTGCTTCATACTAGTTAATTTACAGAATGCTCTAAAGATACAAACAAAATTTGCACTCTATGTATACGACAATGTTAAATACCACGACTGTAAATGGTCTCACTTTTACTATGAGTGTAGGTGTTTGTTGCCGTGACAAAGTGGAATTAATTGGGACTGTAAAGCTGACTGCTTGGAAAACAAAACTGCTGAAATCACGACTTTAAAATTCACTTTGCAAGATGGCATAAGCAAGGACGTCACAACTTCAAATGTGCGAAATGGAGATGAAGGTTCAGCTAGCGGTGATGACGTCATTTTGAGTGATGACAAATGTGACGATTGTGACGATGACGTAACAAGTAACCTTTATGACGTAATTACAACCGATGGTGTAACAACATCTGTTTTTAAAGATGGTGAAGTAATTGAACCTACGAGTCGTCTAAAAATTTCTGACACTGATTGTGATGACGTTACTATTAGTACTGACACTTTTGATGAAGTAACAACTACTCTATCAAATCGTCCAAAGTTATTGTTTTTTGATGACATAACCACTTCTGAAACTGCTCTTTTCGATGACCTAATAACTACTATATCTTGTAGTGAGTATAAGTACTACTTGTGATGTAATAACTGCAACATAAAGAGATGTAGGTAATGATGACATTACAGATACTAAATATGACTTAAAACTTCTGATACTGCTACTTTTGATGACATAAAAACTAAATCAAAGTTCAGTTGCAAGTAAGTTTAAACAAAATGCTACTGAATTTCCTAAGATAGTCTCACCTCAAAGAGCAACAGACATTACAAGAAACGTTATGAAAACAAAAGCAAACAGTACTGAAAATAGTTTAAAACTACAACAACAAATAGCAATACAATCAGTTTGAAAATAACAACAAGAAATAGTAATGCAAATATTTTGAGAACGACAAAAGCATTTAAAAATGCAAACACTTTAAAAACTACAAAACAAAAAAGTACTATAAAAATTTTGAAAAGCGCAACAACAAACAGTTATACAAACAATTTGAATACTACAACAATAAATAGAAATACAGACAGTTTAAAAGTTTCAATAGCAAGTAGTAATTCAAACAGTTTGAAAAGTAAAAATTAATACAGCATAGCTAAATTTTTGAAAAGTATAAGTTGTAAGACAGACAAAATAGATGCTTTAGATTTAAAAACTTCGAGTACTACTTATCCAGTTACTAATAAAGAACATGAAGCTACTGCTAAACCTAACTCTTTAAAGATAAAAGCAAAACTTTCAGAAGCCATATCAACAACAGTAAAAACTTTAATTCAAGTTGAAAAGCTTAAAATTTTATCAAAATAATATGTTTGATCAACAATAGAAGTTGAAACCATTAAATTAAGTATATTTAATGAGTTCATTATGAATTTTTTAAATGTAAAACTATTTTACTGATAATAAAACATAAAGTTTGACGAGCTAATTAGTTTCGATGAGTTAAGTTATTATTAAAAATTTTAACTGTGTAATAAAATTAAAATAAATTAATGTTTTATAAATTGCAAGAATTAAAATATTAATCTTTGGATAAAAAAATTTATTTAAAGCACTTATGTATAAAAGTTGATATTGTGAATGTTTTTACGTAGGCTAATAATTCAGTATTGACTATGTTAATAAATTGAAAATAATAAATATAAACGTTACAAAATATTTTGTCCACAAGCCTCGATAGCTCAGTCGGGAGAGCGTCAGACTGAAGATCTGAAGGTCCCTGGTTCAATCCCGGGTCGAGGCATGCCTTTTACCTACTTTAAATGTACTTATCTTTTGTTCATGTTAAAATCACTTTACTTTATATAGTGATTTATTTAACATAGTTGTTTTGTTTTTTAACGTATATATTTTTCAATTACTTTTACTAATTAAATATAAATTAAATGCTAAATATAAGGAGTTGTAAACTTTTTAATACTATATATCTTATTTAAGTTAGAGTCCAGAACACCTTAGTAACAACTATCTTAAAAACTAAGTATGTATAAGTATCAGAGTGATTAGTTACTATGTACTGCTAAATATATATAATACAAGTAAAAACTGTGCTAACAAAGTTTATTCTAAGAAAAGCAATCAAATAAACTCACTAAAGAAGCAACTGAACAACATAAGAGTAACAAGAAAACAATAATACTGTCTGGCGCTAATGTGTGTGGCAAGAATATAGGCAAAAAATAACAAAAATAATTTTTTATAGCATAAGTTACTTAAGTAAGTTTTAGTTATTTGTAAATTACATTTGTTTATTTTATCAAGTTAAGTTTTACTAAGTTTGAAATATGTTCACCATTAACTGTAAGTTTTAAGAGACTGAAATAAAATTTAAAAGTTGTTGAGTTAGAATTTAAAATGTTTAAGCGACTTTAAAAGTAGAAAAAGCTTAAATATTATAAAACTTTTTCTAAATGTAGTTTGAACAGATAAAAAAAAAGCTTTATGATAATCTTTTCGAATAATCACTCAGTTTATAAACAGAAAGGTTGTAATTATTTTATTAAAAGTAAGAGGGACTTAACATTTATTTTCTTGAAAAGTATAAAGTAAAGTGTATAAGTATTTATACAAATAAACTGCAATGCGCTTTAGTAAGACTTTAAAACATATATGTATACATATATTGTTAGGAATGATTTTTTTAATTTTTTTAAACGAAAAATTTTGTCAAAACTTTTTATAAGTTTATGTTTCAATAATTTACAAAACTAAACTAAGTTAAGTTAACAACATATAATAAATAACTTACTGTTTATAAAAAAGAACATTTTGATTGTTATGAGTACTTAAAAATTTTTAAAACTTAACATACAAATAGTTTGAAATATAAAGATATAGCACAAAAGTTTCAAGTAATAAAGCTCACAGAAGTTTAAGTTACATAAACGTGCTTTAATTGACATGTCATAACGCTTACGTATACATATATAAATGCAAAGTATTTCTCTTCACCGTAGTCCTACATGGTCTAGTGGTTAGGATTCCTGGCTTTCACCCAGGCGGCCCGGGTTCGATTCCCGGTGTAGGAACTTTTTATTTGAATAGAAAATTAGAAGTTAGTTTTTAAGTTGTGTAACAAATTTCGTTTATAAACTACACAAATCTATGAACACCTTTATGTAACTTTTTGTACTTAAAATACATGAAATTAAATAAATCACAGATGTTCTTGTGCTAAAACTTTATTTCAACTAACGGCGTTTCACTGCTCTCAAATAAATTTAAGAACAGATCTACGGAGTCTCAATAAGCTCTAAGAAATATTTCTTAGAGCTTATTGAGACTCCGTAGATCTGTTCTTAAATTTATTTGAGAGCAGTGAAACGCCGTTAGTTGAAATAAAGTTTTAGCACAAGAACATCTGTGATATACATTCCGATAAGCTTAGCTTATCAGGATCTCCAGGATTTAACGCCTTATAACGTTACGTCTTATGAAATTAAATAAATTAAGAAATTAATAAGTTGGATTAAACGTTAGCTTTAATCACATTTTAAATAAAAAAGGTTCTTTAAAAAAAATCTATTTAAGTTTTACATATATACATCATAAAATAAACTTAATTAAACTAATTAGTAAGTAAGCATTCTTGAAAAAAATATATAGTGCTAAAGAAGTGTTATGTTCGATACTTTAGATGTTTAAGTTGTTATAAAGTTAAATTATAATTCAATAAACCTAAAACGTATACAAAAGAGTGATTGTTTTTATTTAGTATTGTAAACTACATTAACGTTACTACCTTTTAAAATGTTATTCATTCATAGTTGTAAAATAAAAAAATTCGAAAAATTATTTCAATTATAGTGTTTAAATAACTGAAACTAAATAAAAGTTAACTTTTTTTTGTTAAATATTGATTTTTTAGTGAAAGGAAAAAGTTTTAAAGTGTTTTAGTAAGAGTTTGTCGTAAAGGTTTAAAAACTATTGCAAAAGGATTATTCAGCTACAAAAAAATAAGTCGAATTCAATCAGTTGTTAACAGTTTTGCTTTAGGCAACGCTGACAAACTGTTTATAATTTGTTCTGTATTTATATGGATGCGAGGGGATATAGCTCAGTGGAAGAGCAATCGACTGAAGATCGATAGACCCTTGGTTCAAATCCGAGTGTCCCCTCCTCCTCAAATAAAACAAAATAGATTTTTTGATGTCGAATAATTAAGCTTGATGACTAATAGTTTTGCTTCATTCTTAATATTTTTTATGATGTTGAATAATTTTGCTTGATGCTTAACAGTTTTGGTTGATAATTAACAATTTATGCTTTACGCAAGAAAACTTTGCTTGATGTTGAACAGTTAGGCGGTGTGTCTATACGACTATAAATTAGTAATATATTAATCAACAGCCGTACAACATTTGCACTAGGCTTACAGAATAGCCTCTAGACTGTAATATTAAGATCTTTTAAAGTGTTTGTATTTTAACATATTAAATATTTTTTTTCGATTAACTATTCATTTCTTCTAGTATTTAAACTTTTATGTTATGCTTTTAATACTCCGAGTATGTTATAGTATGTACTCCGAAGTTATCTAAAACTTTTAAAGATAATTAAGTTATTACAAAAATAAAACAAAAGACCTTTCTGATTGCTTAACTAGTCAAAAAAAAAATACGTAAACAAGGTTTTGATTTATTTTCAAAAAATAAGTGTTAAAAAATAAAACTGAAACCAATTGCTTTAGTGTATGCAACTTTAGTAATATTGTAATAGTAGTGCTACAATGGTTAACTCAAAGGTTACAAAAAGTGTTGTAATATCAGTAATTTATATTAACTTACAAGAATAATTTAAAAAGTATTTTCTACTGTTGCAACTTTAGGTTCAATAACTACGTCAGAAAGTTTGAATAGTTACGTCACAATGTATGACGGTTTTATTTATAAATTCTACAATTTCAATATTGACATGAGCCTGGCTAGCTCAGTCGGTAAAGCTTAGGACATTTTATCCAACGGTCAAGGGTTCAAATTTCTGTCATACTAGTTGATAAATATTTTTTTAGAAAATAAATTAAGTTTACAATTGCAATTTTTATAAGCTATTTATGTTTTCCTATGCATTGTTTGTTATAGAAATTGATCATTTTCTTCTACTTACTAAATAAATATATCTTTCTTTGTTGAGTTTATTCACAAACTAGTTAAAAGAATGATAAAGTCTGTAATATAAAACATAACTAAAACTAGGTAAATACTTCTACATCTCCCCCCAGATTTTATCTACTAAGGAGATAAAACGATAAATTTACCTAGTGAAACAAAAAAATTTTTAAAACAATTTGTTACAACTTAAAAACATTTTTCAGGTCTAAAATTCAACGAAATCAAACTCAGAAAGACAAAAATCATTTCAAAATTTGCGATTAACTTAGTTCACTAGTAAATAATTTGTTAAAACAAACTACAACTTAAACAAACAAACTTTAACAAAAAATTTGAAGCTTAATCTTTACTTTTCTTAACTCAGTTGCTGAATACAAGCATTCAAAAACTTAATTGCTTCACCGATTTGAACTTTTCAGCTTTTAAGAACGAAACCACACGTCATTCATCTAACCATCTTGAAACTTCACTTAATTTGCTGATAAACATGTTTATCATATTTTCGACTTTAAACAAAGTAGAAGGTGCATTACTGATAGCATTAAACACTGACGAGATACTGCTACACTTAATTTCCAAATACTCGATACCAATTAACAGCTCGAATTTTTGAAAGTCAATCTCTACGTCCTCATCCAAGATCACTTTGAATAGATGGCTGTTAGACTAGTCTGCTGCAAAGTCAACTACAAACTTTAGGTAGTCACCATTGGACTGAAACTCATTTATTAGACCATAAAACATTAATTTACAGTGAACATTCCAACTTTACAATAAATGAATATTAGCATCATCGGTGTCACGAAACTCTTGAAAAGCATCGTAAAGTCTTACAAGGAAACGCTGCAAATGATCCGATAATTTCACACACTCATCCCGGACACATTGTTGTTCGCAGTAAACTTTGGCGGTCTGTTTGCTTTTCTGTAGAAAATATAAGTCAAGAAATTATAGATTAAAGCAAATCCGAGAAATTCCAGTTCAACATCAATTTTGAAGAAAACCATTAGTACAGAGGGAAATTACACAATGCTTATTCAAAAAGAATCTTTTTTCTATAAAAACACAGAATATTAAAACTTTTATTGAAATCTTTTTCTCAACCTAACAGAAAAGACAAACTTTTACAGTGGTATGTTTGCTTTTCGCAGATAAGGGATATTACTTAGAGATTTGCAAACAGGAGGGGTAAATCTTCTTAGAAACTTACGATTTTGAACAGTTAAGCGACCTGATCCATCAACCTTGACAACACACTGATGGCAGTCCTTCACTTCCACCACCACTCCACTATTCCCCTACTTGCTAGGAAAGTTACCTGTTTGATTTAGTATCACGACATGATCACCGCAATTCAGGGGTGGCAACGGTTTTGTGTTCTCACTTATATTTTCAATAGACTTAACAAAACAAATACTGAGAGATTCTTCCTTTTTATTCCAAACGTCACGCCACATTTTTGATATCTGCGGGTTTTTGTAAGTCATAACACTTTTTCTGACGTGAGGTAATGATTTCTTTAAATTTCGTCGCGATCCAGTGTGTTAAAGTACGTTTTTCTGTCCCTGTACCTCCTTTTTCTTCTTTGTGACGTAACTATTCAAACTTTCTGACGTAGTTATTGAACCTAAAGTTGCAACAGTAGAAAATACTTTTTAAATTATTCTTGTAAGTTAATATAAATTACTGATATTACAACACTTTTTGTAACCTTTGAGTTAACCATTGTAGCACTACTATTACAATATTACTAAAGTTGCATACACTAAAGCAATTGGTTTCAGTTTTATTTTTTAACACTTATTTTTTGAAAATAAATCAAAACCTTGTTTACGTTTTTTTTTTTTGACTAGTTAAGCAATCAGAAAGGTCTTTTGTTTTATTTTTGTAATAACTTAATTATCTTTAAAAGTTTTAGATAACTTCGGAGCAGAGATGCCATAATTTAAGTACTATGAGCTCGTCATGCTCGAAGAAGCCAGTAACTAGAGTAAAATGAGTTATGAGAAAGTAGTTACATAAAGCTTCAAAAAAACTTGATACAATAGAAGTTTTCGCTACTTGTAAACTGCAAGTTTTGGAATACAAAAAAGTTTATAAACAAATACTGACTTGTTAAGTAGAGGTATATTAACTTATTTACTTAGATTTATTTTACAAATATAACTTTAAAATAAAGTAAAATATATATTTTTTATTGTATGTTACTTTTTTTAATCTTGATTAAATGATTTGTGAAACATGAATGCAAACTGTTTTTTAAATACGCTATTTTTGATAAATTTATGGACTACAACACATATTGACATGTAAAAATTTCTATTTAAAGCAAACAGTTTTATTGCATAACTTAATATCAAAAATTTAAATTTATCTAGCAGTCTAATTAAATTAATTTTAACCAGTTGGTAAGCTTAGTTAAAAAGTATAAATTAAAAAAACTTACGGTAAAATGCAATTAAAACTTTTATTTTGAACTTCAAGATATAAAATTACGTTCAATAGTTTGATAAACTATACTTTAAAAATATTGAAGCTTTAGGACACAGAAATAAGAAAAAATTTTTTTGTATAAACTGCAAAATTTATAAACGTTTCAACTTTTAGAAACTTAAGTTTTTAGAATAACCAACAAGGAATATTAAAGTTGATCAAAAAAAAATTACTTAAAAATAGCATTATTTTAATTTTTTGCCAACTTTTGTAAAGTTTTTTTGTTAATCATATAAATGAAAAACATTTACATTACAGCTTTTAAAATTTCGTGCTTTCAATCATACTTATAAATAAAAATCAATCTATAAAACAGTTTTTTAAGGTAAATAATTTAAAAGGTTTCATAAAACAAATTAGTTAAATAAATCAAAAACGATTAAGCTGTAATTTTATTATTAAACTTAATCGAAGTAAGAAAAAAATATTAAAATTGAAATTGGTGAAAAAATTTGTTGTATATAAACTATTCAAGAGCAAAATTAAAATATAGCTTGATTTTGAAACGCAAACAAAATTTAACACAAAACTGGATAGTTATGTAAAAAATAAACTGTTTATTCCTATTTCTCCTAGTTTAAAACAGTTGTTTGTTCTGTTAAAAACAGTGGCGACTCGTGTCTTTTTGTTAGGAATTAGCATGGTCAAGTAAAAAATATCCTAGTTTAATACATTAAGATGAAACTCATAATGGTTTTATAAAGAAAAAGCAAGTTAAGAAATAAACAATTTTTATTTTTTAAGCAAAACTTTCTTGAACATACTAAATTGAATACATCTTAATTAAAACATAAACAAATAAATACATTGAAAAATATTTTTCATGACTTTATATATGAATTTTTATTAATACGCTAAATTTATTTAAAAGTATTTCAATACACGTAAAAATGAAAAAAAATTCAAATGAAGCAAATAAATTATTAGGCTACTAAACATTGTTATAATCATACAGCTTATAAAATAAAAAAGTATCATAGATTGAGAAAACAATCTTAGGAATAAATATAACTTAAATTCAAGAACAAAATAAGTATGATTGTGCAAAGTTAACACTAAAATACTTTTTACAAACAAATTGAAACAAACATATGTTTCTAAAACCCATAAATCTTTAATTTAGTACAAAACATTTTTGTTTATATAGTATGTATAAATTATTTTTTGTTAAATACTTTTTTTCGGAGATAAAAAAAATCAAATTACATGTTATAAATAGTTTACTACCATCCAGTTTCAAAATAAATTAAAAAACTAAGCTTTTAAAAGCATTTTATTAACTATAAGCTTGTTAGAAATTGGTTTATATTACTTAATTATGAAAATCAATCAAAGTTGAACATTTAAAAATCAATGAATGTTTAAACAAACAAAATTTAAGTAGCTATAGTTTGGTAAAAATAATGAGAAAAATAAACATCAGTAATAACTTTTTGTAGATATAAAGTTGACTTAAAATGTAAAGAAACTTTTAAAGCAGTTAAAAAAAGCTGCTTTAAACAGTAACTTTTATTTTAAGACACTTAATTTATTTTCAGAAGTTAAAAGTAGCATTCAAAATTGAAAAAAATAACACAAGAAGGAATTTTTGATTGAGACTTTCACCCCTTCAACATAAAACTTTTTTAAAGTTAACTACTAAAGAAGAATTTTTTTTGTATGTTTGATCTTTTTATAAACATGACCATAAAAGAAAAAACACCAAAAACCTACTTCTTTGTTTAAAAATAAAATAAATTTAAACGATCTAATAAAACAAAAAATAAAGCTTTTCTTAATACATTTAAACTTAAATAGCTTTTATATTTACTAAAGTTTTTGATGAAACTATAACTCTTAAAACCAGATAAAAAAGATCAACATTTTCTTAATGGTTTAAACAAAACAATTTATCTTAAAATTTTTTTTATTTAAATGACAAAGTTGTTACAAAAACAATTATGTGATAAAAATATAAATACTTACTAAACTATGTTAGCATAAAAAAGATTTTATAAAGTTATATTTTCGAAAACTCACCTCAAAAAACATTAAGAAAAAATTACTATAGTACTTCAAATATACTCTGGCTTTGAAGAATGTTATTTTATTATTAACATTATAAATAAAATTGCATTGACTTTAGAATATATAATAACTTGGATGCAACAACTATTTTTTATAAGCAACAAGACATGTATAAAACCATGACATTTTTCGTCTAAATCTTAAGCATTTAAAATATTTTTTAATTAAGAAACTGCAAACCTCTTGCTTTACACCTTTGTGTGATGGTAAAATCTAGTGCGATTAAACTGGTTTTAACTTGAACTTTTCAACAGTTGTGTAAGTAAGTTTTTCAGAAAACTTGACTGTGTTTGCTTGAAAAATGAAGATGGTGAGTTTCTTTTAGTTGGTCATTTATATTTCCATTCCCATAAGAATAATATTGTGTTCTCCAACTTCAACCATCTATCTGTCAAAATTTAGTTATAGAACAGTTAAAAAAAATTTGTAGTTCAACTTTAATTTTCTTAATGGTTTAAACAAAACAATTTATCTTAAAATTTTTTTTATTTAAATGACAAAGTTGTTACAAAAACAATTATGTGATAAAAATATAAATACTTACTAAACTATGTTAGCATAAAAAAGATTTTATAAAGTTATATTTTCGAAAACTCACCTCAAAAAACATTAAGAAAAAATTACTATAGTACTTCAAATATACTCTGGCTTTGAAGAATGTTATTTTATTATTAACATTATAAATAAAATTGCATTGACTTTAGAATATATAATAACTTGGATGCAACAACTATTTTTTATAAGCAACAAGACATGTATAAAACCATGACATTTTTCGTCTAAATCTTAAGCATTTAAAATATTTTTTAATTAAGAAACTGCAAACCTCTTGCTTTACACCTTTGTGTGATGGTAAAATCTAGTGCGATTAAACTGGTTTTAACTTGAACTTTTCAACAGTTGTGTAAGTAAGTTTTTCAGAAAACTTGACTGTGTTTGCTTGAAAAATGAAGATGGTGAGTTTCTTTTAGTTGGTCATTTATATTTCCATTCCCATAAGAATAATATTGTGTTCTCCAACTTCAACCATCTATCTGTCAAAATTTAGTTATAGAACAGTTAAAAAAAATTTGTAGTTCAACTTTAAAAGTTTATTTTATTAATTTCTTAATATCAATTCATTCTTCAATTAACCCATCCAGTAATCATGGAGCACTACAAAAGTTCTTAAAAAATTAAAATAAAAACATAGTTTTATTGATTAGAAAACTATACTTAAGTAAAAAAAAAACTAGAGCTAATTAAAAAAAAATTATAGTACTACCAATCTCTACTGTTTTAAGTAGTTTTTTTAAGTTATCATATTGAAATAAAAATTTATATGTAAAACCTTAAAAATTTATGATCAATATTGATTTATAAAAACAAATTATACAGTAATTTTTCTTTATTGTACCAACATATGTTTCTGTGTGTTAGCGAATCAACACACTTCAACTGGTTTTTTAATGGAAAGAATGGTTACCAAACTTTGAAAAAATGTATAGTACAGTAAAAGTTATGCAAAATCTTTAAAATCTTATTAATTTGGTTAGTAAATACTTTTATGACAAATAAACTGAACTAAAATACTTTCAAAAAGTTACAAATTTAATATTTTTTTTACTTAAATAACTACTACTTTAACTCTATTTTTTTAAATAGGAAATATAAAACAAATTGTTTATAAATAATTTGACTTGAAAAACTTGAGTTAAAAAGTATTTAACTACAAAAGAAGTATGTCACAAAAACTTACAAATCGCAACTACATTTTGCATTTTAATGTTGTAAATTTTTAAAACGTTTTTTAAAACCCTGAGCTATTGCAGCTTTTGCAGCTTTTGCCCTGAGCTATTGCAGGTTTTGTTTTCAACCTTTTCTAAATGTAGAAAAGTTGAATAAGCTTCTTGGGTAGTGTTGCTTATGTAGCAAATACTAACATCTGTTATCAATCAACAGTGTAAAACTTAAAACATAAAATATTTAATCTTTTTTTTATCTCACTAAAAAAAGAAGAATTTTTTAAATAATTAAATTAGTTTAGTAAAATTTATATTTTGCACTTAAAAAAAAATGCTGAAACTGTTTTATTTTTGACATTCAAAATTTTAATAACTACTGAAAACTGATACTTTGCTAAGAAACTCAGCTTAAATAACAAAAACAACTAATTCTAATAAACAAAGTAATGTTAGGTTACACTAGAGACTTTTTAAGTTTATCAAAGAAATTTTAATACATAAAAACTTTTTTTTTGTGAAACATACAAATAAAATGATTTAACAAAACTCTAGGTAAACTTTGACAAAAAATAGTCTGTCTATATTTTTCAAGTTCATTTTGTTATCTAATTTTTATTGTAGTACATAATGGAAAATTATGTATTATACATGGTAAATCATTGTGATTAATAATGTAATTGGAGTAAAATTAGCATCAGTTAATAGTAAACAAATTTGCAAATACTTAAAAACAATACTTGATAAGTGTGTACATTTAAAAAAATCAAAATAACTTAACATATGATAAAACATATACAAAAAAATCTAAATTTTAGTTATTATTATAATTATGATAGTATAGAAATACTTGGGCATTTTATACACATTGAATATTAGACAATTTATACTTATAATTTTTTATTTATCCAAAAAACTTCTTCCTAAAATATCTGTGCTTCCGTCTAAGTAGAAAGAGCACTGCTGTAAAATCATGTTACTTATAATAAACTTTCTAAATATAGGAGCAAGTACATTGACTGTTATAGAGGTACATTTTCTACGTCAAAGTGTACAACTGTTTGAAGTGTTACCAGTTGCTTTAAAAACATCAAGCAAGTGAATAGAAGCATTCATGCAATTGTGCAATGCTTGGTACAAGGCAAGTCTTACTTCTATTTTGTGTTTCTGTATTTTTTCATCTGTATTGAAACCATCATCTTTTTCAAAAGATTGTGGTAATAATTGACGCAACAGGTGCTTATTGATTTTTGCGTGCATTTGTTTGGGAGAAACAGAATTTTACACTTTTTACAGTGAACCATGTTCCCACCATGCCATGGCTGAATCCAGTATAAAAGATGCCATTTTTATATGTTAAACACAAAATTAAGAATGTTTTTAAACAGTTTTTGTTTATTACCTTTACAAAAATAGACCTTGCAACTGATTATTAAGGGAATAAGGGGTCCACTTTCATTTTTAAGCAATCTTCTTCAAATTTTCACAAAAAGTCAATTATTAAATTCTAAAAAGATTGAATGCAGGAGTATTTTAATTTTGAAAAAAAAAACAAAATCTTTTACTTGAATTTAAATCACCAGTTTTTTTTATTTACTAAAAACATGTATGATAGTTTTTTGTAAAATTAATTAATTTAAAAAAAAATTCTAGAAAATTTGATGTAAATTGCTGAAAATATTCTTAAGAAAAGAAGAAAAAGATTGATCAAACTTTTGAGAAAATTGGTTATGAATAGGTTTATACTTGAATTTAGTAACAAAACTGTTTATATTTCATTAACTAGTTGAATTTTTTAGTTCATGAAGCTTTTCTTTTAGGATATATTTCAAGCTTAACAATATGGGCCTGAGTTAATTGATAAAACAGTACTCTCTTATTGAATTAATAAATTTTTGATCAACTATGTCTAAACATTTAGTGGTTATTGGCCAAGCAAATCAGTTTTTTACAATATTTAATTATAAAGAACCAATAAACATGTATGAACAACATTTAAATTTAGAAAATAGCTGTGTCATAAATTACTTTTAAGTTGTGGATCTGTTTCCCATTCTTAACGATATTTCCTCTTGTATTTCTTATTAAGTTCAGTGTTCTACATTTTCTTCTACAAAATCTTCTTCAACAAAAATTTCTACAGTTAATGGCTGAAAAAGAAATATATCAAAATTAAAAGTAATACATTTCATTACTGGTAAACTTGGTTTTGAAAAGAATGTTTATAAAACTTATTTAAAACTACAAGAACGTAACTAAAAATAATTATATCCATAAAATACTTTTGTCAAACCTAAAAAAACATTTATTTTTAACCAATAATAAGTTTTTACTTATTCTAAACTTAAATAAATAGTCTTCATTTTAAACTAATTAGCTTAAAAAAGTAGTGTTCTTTAGAGTTTTGGAGCCTGTTTAATGTATTACACTATTTTTTTATCTAACCATCTAACTGTTTATTTATTTAAGCTAAAATAAAAAAGAAAATAAAGTCAGATTTACTAAAAAAAGATTTGTAGGAAACTTTTTGTCATATTAATAATACGATTTCATTTTTAGTATTGAAACCTTTGTAGAAAAGTAAAAACAAATGTACTATTGATCTTTTCTATTTATCAGTCTTTTTTTTACCTTAATGTCTTTTTTTAGTATTTTTAGAATTCTAGTTTTAAGAAAATGTTAAACTTTATAAATAAAGTTTCTTAAAACTTGAGGTAGATAATTTTAAGAAAACATTTAAATATGAGAATCTGTAAAGAAATAAAAGTTTGTTTCATGTACTTATATATGCTCTTATAATATATCAACAGCTAGTTAAATATTTGTTGGTTTATGAAAACTTTCTTACCATTTTTTCTTTAGCTTTTATATAAAATTTTATGTTAAGGTGACAAGAAAAGGAGTTCAATACTCTTTTAAAACAAAAGTTAACATAAGCTCTTGAATGAAGACTCAAATTAAACAATATAAAATGTTTTTCATTGAATACTTGAATTGTAATTAAGTATAACTTTAAGGTTTAATTTAGTAAAAAGTTTCTGCTACAAACTCATTATGAAGAAGTTTATCATTTCCAATTTTCAAATATTTCAATCAAATGTAATTAAGATCAAACAAATGTAATAAAAATTATTTCTCCACTTACTTTTCAAGAAAATAAATTCAAACTTTTAGGAAAAGTTTCTTCCATTATATCAAAAAATAAATAGTAAAAACTACAAAACGTTAAAAAAGTAAATACTTTATAACCAACAAGTAAAAAACAGTTATACGTTTTTTTGTAAGTAAATTTACTCAACTTTTTTAAGCCTAGAACAGGGCTGTTTATTGATAAGTCAATGTTAGACTGAGAATGTTTAAGAATGATTGCTTATAAACTTTGTGAGGATTAATGATATTAATGAAATAGTGTCCTTTATTTTTCTTTTTAATTTGTGCCACTGATTTTAATAAGAACTGAATGAACTGTCTGACTTTGTTTCCTTAAATGTTAAAACCTAGTTTAAGCACAAAGTAAATGTAAAAACTAACTTCTAGCCAAACTGAAAACTTAAAATTCAAACTATGTTTTAAAAAACTGTTTTACCCCTCTTGGGCATTTACTATTGTAAAAAATAGGTTCTTATTACCTTAAAAAGTTACTTTTTATGAAACTTACTAAAAATTTAACTATTTTTTTGTAAAATTAATCTGCTTTATAGTTATGATTACTTGTCTCAAATATAAAATGTAAGTTAAGTTTAAAATGCCTAAACTTAAATCATAATTTTAGTAAAGGTGTTTATTTAGAACAATGTTTTTTTATTTTTATAAACTTTAGGCAACATAACTACTAACATTTTGATATGAAGCTGTTTTATTTGATTATAAGTTGTTTATTGAATAAATTTTTTTATACAAGTTTATTGAAATTTGTAATGTTTCTAATAATTAAGCAGTTATATTTATTAAAATGAGATTTTGTTATTTAAACAATATAAACTATAAAAAAACTCTTACACACAACTTTAGTCAGATGAAATCAATTTTTAAGCAACTTAAGAAAAAACATTTATATACAAAAGTTTAAGGTATGTTTTTAATTATTATAATCAAACTAAAAAAACAAGATGGTAATTTAAACTCATGTTTTAGTAAAATTTTATAGTTTAAACAAGATATGTCGATATAAGCTAAAACAACTAATCATTGAATAACTTACATGTTTTTTTTTTACTTTGGCTGTACTCATTTCTGAAGAAACCTTTTTATAGAAATTTAACTATTTCAATATCTGAAGTCATGTGTATTTTGAAGACAGATTTTAAATTCCTTCGGTAAATCTCCTTTTCATTGATCTTATTTTTGGCCTTGAACTTAAGGTCGGATCCCATCTATGCTTCGGAGTACATACTATAACATACTCGGAGTATTAAAAGCATAACATAAAAGTTTAAATACTAGAAGAAATGAATAGTTAATCGAAAAAAAATATTTAATATGTTAAAATACAAACACTTTAAAAGATCTTAATATTACAGTCTAGAGGCTATTCTGTAAGCCTAGTGCAAATGTTGTACGGCTGTTGATTAATATATTACTAATTTATAGTCGTATAGACACACCGCCTAACTGTTCAACATCAAGCAAAGTTTTCTTGCGTAAAGCATAAATTGTTAATTATCAACCAAAACTGTTAAGCATCAAGCAAAATTATTCAACATCATAAAAAATATTAAGAATGAAGCAAAACTATTAGTCATCAAGCTTAATTATTCGACATCAAAAAATCTATTTTGTTTTATTTGAGGAGGAGGGGACACTCGGATTTGAACCAAGGGTCTATCGATCTTCAGTCGATTGCTCTTCCACTGAGCTATATCCCCTCGCATCCATATAAATACAGAACAAATTATAAACAGTTTGTCAGCGTTGCCTAAAGCAAAACTGTTAACAACTGATTGAATTCGACTTATTTTTTTGTAGCTGAATAATCCTTTTGCAATAGTTTTTAAACCTTTACGACAAACTCTTACTAAAACACTTTAAAACTTTTTCCTTTCACTAAAAAATCAATATTTAACAAAAAAAAGTTAACTTTTATTTAGTTTCAGTTATTTAAACACTATAATTGAAATAATTTTTCGAATTTTTTTATTTTACAACTATGAATGAATAACATTTTAAAAGGTAGTAACGTTAATGTAGTTTACAATACTAAATAAAAACAATCACTCTTTTGTATACGTTTTAGGTTTATTGAATTATAATTTAACTTTATAACAACTTAAACATCTAAAGTATCGAACATAACACTTCTTTAGCACTATATATTTTTTTCAAGAATGCTTACTTACTAATTAGTTTAATTAAGTTTATTTTATGATGTATATATGTAAAACTTAAATAGATTTTTTTTAAAGAACCTATTTTATTTAAAATGTGATTAAAGCTAACGTTTAATCCAACTTATTAATTTCTTAATTTATTTAATTTCATGTATTTTAAGTACAAAAAGTTACATAAAGGTGTTCATAGATTTGTGTAGTTTATAAACGAAATTTGTTACACAACTTAAAAACTAACTTCTAATTTTCTATTCAAATAAAAAGTTCCTACACCGGGAATCGAACCCGGGCCGCCTGGGTGAAAGCCAGGAATCCTAACCACTAGACCATGTAGGACTACGGTGAAGAGAAATACTTTGCATTTATATATGTATACGTAAGCGTTATGACATGTCAATTAAAGCACGTTTATGTAACTTAAACTTCTGTGAGCTTTATTACTTGAAACTTTTGTGCTATATCTTTATATTTCAAACTATTTGTATGTTAAGTTTTAAAAATTTTTAAGTACTCATAACAATCAAAATGTTCTTTTTTATAAACAGTAAGTTATTTATTATATGTTGTTAACTTAACTTAGTTTAGTTTTGTAAATTATTGAAACATAAACTTATAAAAAGTTTTGACAAAATTTTTCGTTTAAAAAAATTAAAAAAATCATTCCTAACAATATATGTATACATATATGTTTTAAAGTCTTACTAAAGCGCATTGCAGTTTATTTGTATAAATACTTATACACTTTACTTTAAAATAAATGTTAAGTCCCTCTTACTTTTAATAAAATAATTACAACCTTTCTGTTTATAAACTGAGTGATTATTCGAAAAGATTATCATAAAGCTTTTTTTTTATCTGTTCAAACTACATTTAGAAAAAGTTTTATAATATTTAAGCTTTTTCTACTTTTAAAGTCGCTTAAACATTTTAAATTCTAACTCAACAACTTTTAAATTTTATTTCAGTCTCTTAAAACTTACAGTTAATGGTGAACATATTTCAAACTTAGTAAAACTTAACTTGATAAAATAAACAAATGTAATTTACAAATAACTAAAACTTACTTAAGTAACTTATGCTATAAAAAATTATTTTTGTTATTTTTTGCCTATATTCTTGCCACACACATTAGCGCCAGACAGTATTATTGTTTTCTTGTTACTCTTATGTTGTTCAGTTGCTTCTTTAGTGAGTTTATTTGATTGCTTTTCTTAGAATAAACTTTGTTAGCACAGTTTTTACTTGTATTATATATATTTAGCAGTACATAGTAACTAATCACTCTGATACTTATACATACTTAGTTTTTAAGATAGTTGTTACTAAGGTGTTCTGGACTCTAACTTAAATAAGATATATAGTATTAAAAAGTTTACAACTCCTTATATTTAGCATTTAATTTATATTTAATTAGTAAAAGTACTTGAAAAAATATATACGTTAAGAAACAAAACAACTATGTTAAATAAATCACTATATAAAGTAAAGTGATTTTAACATGAACAAAAGATAAGTACATTTAAAGTAGGTAAAAGGCATGCCTCGACCCGGGATTGAACCAGGGACCTTCAGATCTTCAGTCTGACGCTCTCCCGACTGAGCTATCGAGGCTTGTGGACAAAATATTTTGTAACGTTTATATACATCATACAAATTCAAATACTGAATTACATCAACATTTTCGCTATTTCAATTCACCCATGAAAAGTATTTGCTTTACATAAACTAAATTATTTTCAGACAACTTGTTTATTATAAAAACATAAGTAGAAAAGGAACAAATTTTGTTCGACTTTACTAAACTGTGTTTAACTATACTAGAAAATATTTCAATTATCTAAATCAGAATCTAACAAATGTTTTAAACTAAATAATGTATGACTTTACTTAATCGTGTCAGACTTTAAAAAATAATTTTTCACTTTACTAAAGTTTTTGACTTTACTAAATCAAGTTTTATTTTACGAAATCATGTTTGATTTCACTAAACTTTGTATGACTTATACTTTACTTAATCTTGTTTGATTTACTAAATCATGTTTGACCTAACTAAAATATGTTTTAATCAACTAAATCAGAATTTTTTTTAAACTAAGTCATGTATAAATTTACTGAATCATGTATGACTCAATTAAATCCGTTTAGTTTTACTAAATCATGCTGGACTAAATTAAGTCATGTTTGATTTTACTATATAGTTTATGGAACGGCAAAAAAAGCACTCAAAAATATTTAATCAAAGGACCTAGTGTACGAAAAAACCTTTCGGTTTTTATTACACTTTGAATATCTTAAATCATATTTAATTTTACTAAATAATTTTTTATTAACTAAATCATGTTTGACTTTGCAAAATTAAAAATGAATTAAGTCATCATAAGTTATTAAAAACTTTATTAAACTTGTTCAGACAAATATAAGTTCTTAAAAATTATGTATAATTAAAACAATGAGCTGATTTTTTTCTAATAAGATCTGCAATAAGCTGTGTATTAAAAGTAAGGTCTTGTTTTATTACTAATGATTAGTATTTTTTACATATTAAACAAAAAAAATAAACAAGTAAAATAATAAAGGGTGTTGTGCTCTCATTTATTTTAGCTAAATTGTTAAAAAAAAATCAAATAAGATAAAAGTATATATTGTAATTATTATTTAAATGTGTAGGAGCCGGGCATAGTTCTGGTACCTCTCGCATGCTAAGCGAGCGCTCTACAATCTGAGCCAGACCCCCATGTGATTACAAGCGATTCGTAGCGTTTATAATGCATTAATTAACGTTTCCATTATTACGTCACAAAACTGTTGTGACATATGCAGTTTGTGACATACTAACTCTTTAGGTTATGTTTATAATTTAAATTGTATTTTAAAATTTCTAGTTTTCATTGTGTGGAATTCTTAAAAAAAAAACTACTCTATAATTACGTCATAACAGTTTGTGATCTGCACGCGTGGGTTCAAAGCCATCTCCGTATTTTTCTTTGAAATTAATTCCAAAAAGTCGTATTATACTTTGAAGGTTTAGTGTAAATTTATTTACTAATACTTTAATACATTTATATAGTTTTGTTTGTATTTGTTTATTACGAAAATAAGTCTTAATTACTTTTCGTTTATAAAATCAGTTACTGTTTTATTTAAATTTAAATTTTTTTTAAACCGTTTAAAAATATGACTTGTTAATTGTAATTTATGTAAATTTTAACACTGCAACATTTATTTATTAACTTATAAACATTTATTAGTTCATTTTTTATAAAAAAATTTCAAAAGTGTAAACAATTTCAATTTTATTGTAAACACTATTTCCTACATTTTATGGTAGCTTTTATTAAATTTGATATTTTTAATCTAAATTAAAAGTAATACTTGTTTTACATAAGTTTAGAATGTATCTATAAAATATTTATTTTACAATTTTAAAATTTTTATTTAATTTTTGTTTAGTTATAAAAGCATATAAAACATATTTATCTGTTTACAAATAAAATTGTGCAAAAACTTAGATTTAAGAACTATGATAGGTTACAATTACAATTTAAACCACATGTAAACAAGCTAATTTAATTTAATATTATTCTCGGTGTTTACAAGCTTCTTTAAAAAAAATTGTAAAGGTATGCATTTATTATTTAAGTATGTAGAAAAAACAATCATGGTTACTATAACAACCTTCGGTAGCTCAGTTGGTACGCATTAAAAACTATTATAAAAGTCTACTTCCAAAATATTGTTTGTAAATTGGTATTTAGAAATTTTTAAGCTTTAAAGACTTCAATTGGTACGCATATATTAACTTAACAGTAGAAGCGCATAAGGCCATACTAGTGAGTTGATAAAAGCAATCAAAAAATTTTCAACTTTAAAAGCATACTTATGTTAAAATATGCCGTGTTGATGTACTAAATCAACAAAATCAATTGTTAAGTGCACAAGTGCTTCAAACACTAACGTTTATAAAAACAAATTTGTGCATTACTCCAGCGCCTTCGATAGCTCAGTTGGTAGAGCGGTGGACTGTAGCCAGTTGTTAGAAATCCATAGGTCGCTGGTTCGACTCCGGCTCGAAGGACTTTATGTTTTTCGTGATTAATATAAATAATGTTTTATTTGACATTTTTATTTTTAAAATCAACAAATTTAACTATTTCTTGAAATATCATTTTATAAAGAAGTATTTTACTAAAAAAACATGTTATAATTTAAATAGTTTGTTAACAACTAAATTTCTAGATAAATATACAAAACATCAAATATTTAAACACAATAATAAATAGTAGTTTATTTTTATTTTTTTTTAAACACGCAAACTCCTTATTTTATATTAGTTTTTTCTTTAACGAAATAATTTTTTAGTGATAAAACTTACATTACTGTTAAAAATTATTAATGAAGTATTTAAAGGCAGTATTTTAAAAATAATTCATTTAATTGTTGTCATCTTTTATTTTCAAAAAACAAATATCTAGAAGACTTTATTGAAATAATTGTTATACTTTTAAGTTAGTTCTGTCGTTAATATTGAAATTTGCACCATTTATATATTAATGGTAACCAACAAAAGCCGATTGATCTATCATTGTTTTATGATTACAAAAACAAAAAAGCAATGCTAAGAATAACAAATAACCTTGATACTTAATTTTAAATGTAAAAATTCTGCCGCTTAAGTTCGAACTTTTTGATTAAGTAAAAAGTTTGTGTAGAAAGTGTAACTTATTCTTAAGAAAAACTTGTTCCTTTAAATAAGTGTTAAGAAGTTTAGTTTTAAACATTTTTAGTTAAAATATATAAAAACTAATACGAATTAGTACAAAGTTAATAAACACACCAAGCAAGTTATTCAAATGCATTAAACAAAACATGATTTTCGTAATCATGTACAACACAGTTGAAACATTAATTAAAATAATTTCAAAAAAGCCGGACTAAATTTTAGTTGTTAAAAGAAAATAAAAAACAGTGAAACTGTGATTTATTTTGATTCAAAAACACTTAAACTTGGATCACATTTTAGTTTATATAAAGTTATCATAGAAAAGCATTTATGGCATAGTTTACAATTAGAGGTGATATAATAAGACCAGGAAAAAAACTAAAATCATGACTTTCAATAATTTCTATGCCAAATCGAAAGTCATTTAAAAACTTAATAGACTACAGAGACTCTGGTTTATATATTAAATAACTAGTAATTTAGATTTAGCTTTAGTATGAAGGACAATAATTTAGATAAATTTGCACTTTTTTGGCTGTGTTTAAAGTACGAGCTCAAAAAGCATACAATTATAATTTGTTCTCTGGTTTATAGTTTGAAAAATTAAGCAGTAAGTAATGAAAAATAAACAAAACTGTTAAGCTGGTTATGATTGTTGTATAAAACAACTCGTTATCTTTAATAAAAAACCAAAATAATAAATTTTAAGTTTTTAGGGGAAACTCGTTAAAAAATTAAAAAAAGTAAATTGTAAAATTTTCCTTTTTTATGTTGAAAAGAAATTAAAAAAAAATCTTTTTTAAATAATTCAGCCTCTCGGATGTGATAAGAAAAAATAAAACAAACTAAATTAAGACAATATTCAATCAAATAAGCAAAAGTGCATTGTCCGGGAATCGAACCCGGGCCTCCCGCGTGGCAGGCGAGAATTCTACCACTGAACAAAGCTTGTTGCAACTTCAAAATTTATAGTATATAAACCAAATGGTTATCAAATGCAGCGTATCTGCATTTGCTTATCAAAAGTAGCAACTGTTGTGATGATATAAACAATCAAGTGTTCATTTAGCTTTGATTTTATGCGACTTGAATATTAGTGCATTTTAGTATTTACATTTTTTTTAACTATTTTATTAGCGGCTAAATATTTAGTTTTTGTTCATTTTTAAATTATAACCATTTTTAAATAGAATATTTATTTTAAAAATGTTATTTTATCTTTATTACAGTAAAACAATTCATGTACAAACTAGAAAATTTTGATAGTAACACTAACCAAAATTTGTATATCACAATTTAAAACTAGCTTATTTATTTATAAACAAATTTACCATTTTGTTTTTGTTTATTTAAATAATAACAGACATTAGTTAGTTGAAAATTGAAACAAATTTACAGTTGCAACTACTTAAGCTTAGTAGAAAAAAGTTGAGAAATTTTGTAAAAATATTTAAATTTACTTAAATTTTGTTAAAACCAAGTTGTCACTTTGATATTTAACTTTGTCAAACATTTTAGAAGCCGGTTGTTAAAAAAACAAAACTAAAAATTAATAATGTTTTTAGACGTGTCAATTTAGACAATTAAAATGTTTGCATTCAAACATACCATAAGCAGTAAGTAAAATTTGTGAATGAAACATTAATAGGTATATCCTTTTTTTACGTTTGTGTAAGCACGATGATGACCAATAAAACCAGGGAATTATTTCTTTCTTATTAATTGTATTCTATTTGTAGTGTACGACTCGATAACAGAAACGTTTTTTCGTGCACCAGGTCCTAGGACCAAACACTTTTGGTATTTTATTTTTTGTCGTTCAGTAAACTATTCTACAAATTGCTCAAGACTATACTTGGATAAAATTATTTAGCCTAGTTTAATCTTCTGATCCCATTAAAAATCGTAAGGTTATGGTAGTTGAAATTGTATAATAAAAAATAATTGATAGAATCCTTTCATAAGTACGATTAATCTTTAATTAACATTTAATTCATACAAAGCTATTTTATTAGATAATAAATTAAATAGTGCCTATGAGAATGAGACTTTTATTTATACTTTACTAAATTAAGAAAATTTAAGCCATAGCTTTAAAATTAACATAACTTAATGAGATTAGTAATTTTTGTAGCTAATGAAAATTTGGTATTTATATTTGAAAAAAAAATTCAACAAGTATTTGTTTATGATTCATCTGAAATGTAGTATATAATAATTATTCTTGCTAGCGTAAGCTATTAAGGTATTCTTTTTCACCTAAAGAAAGCTGTAGGAAAATAATTAATTTTTGATTGGATTATTAACACCATTCATCGTTAGTTCTATATTATAAACAATTTTTTTTAAAACCATAGTAGCTAAAACTTAAATATGACGTCAAGAAATTCACTAATTAGTTTTAAACAACAGCTAACGAACAACGTAAATTAAAATTCAACAACCGACAAGCAAAATTTCTCTATAAGTTTGCAGTTTACTAAACCACGTGATTATTTTCAACGAGCGTCAAAGCTATCGAGCAAAAAACACGTTTTAAATTTACAGCGAAATATTATAGCACATTCTGTCGAGCTAAGGGCAAAAAAATTAACGCTTGAACGAACATATGCTAGCATTCGAGTGCGCTACAGATTTACTTGCCTTGACATTTGGGTTTATATACAGTAATTTTTCTACTTGAGACAAGCGTCGATGGTGTAATGGTTAGCATTGGTGCCTTCCAAGCACTAGTTCCGGGTTCGACTTCCGGTCAACGGACTTTTGTATTTTTGGTACAGTAGTGAAATATTTTGCATGTAAGAATGGAATGATGTAAATGTTTTAAGTAGAAATGAATAATTTCAAACTAATTTTAGCAAGCTTTATGAAACTTTAATAAAAATAGTAGAATGACTACTGATGTGAATATACAATTTTTGACTGTACTTTATTTTGAAATTATAAAGTTTGAATCAAGCAGTAAGCAAGTAATTCAGTAATTATTTTCATGACTAGATACAAGAGTCTTGATCAGATATTCAAAAAAAAAATTCGATTAGCTAGTTATTTGTTGGAATGTACTAATACTCTTGTTTTTAATTTTTACATAACTGTATTTTTTTCATGGTTTAGTAGTCAAGTCAAAAATCAAAAATCAAGCTCACCTACTTAATTATGTACTACCATTTAAAGTTAACTAGTAGTTATATTTACTAGAAAATATCGTTAAAAAACAGGTCATAAATTGTACCTATTTTCTTTTTAATATACATACATAAATATTGTTCTGTTGACCCTGCTTAAACAATATGTTGTTTCAGATTCTGTTTGATATTTAAAAAAATAAATAAAAAACACAAAATCAGCTGTAATAAAACAATGTTATTATCAAAAGATAGTTCATTCACCAAAAAACAAAATGAAACCACGCCCAACGTGGGGCTCGAACCCACGACCGTTGGATTAAGAGCCTAACGCTCTACCGACTGAGCTAGCCGGGCGCTTGCAGTAAAGTCTTGTTACAGCTACATATTTGATAGATTTTAATTCAAACTCTCATTGATTTCTTTTATTGTGTATTACCAGTTAACAATTGTTATCAATTTGTTTATAAATAATGCCTTTAAAAATACGTTAAAGTAATATTTTTTTTAATTTATGTAAGTAGTTGTTAGATAGTTTCCTAAAAATAAAATTCATTTTTATTCACATATACTGGTCTACTAATTAAAATATATTTTATAGATACATTATTATGCATAAATAACGGTATTAAATTTTAGTCATGAAGCTTAGTATATGAATTGTTTTTCTTTTTTATATACTTTTATGTTGATAGGTTTTATTGTCATATTCTTTATAATTTTATTTTCCTAATATGTTTATAAACATAACCAACTTATTTCTTGAAGCTTTGTATATAGCTAACAAGTATGTGAACGGGTAAAATATGCACGAAGACACTTTTGCAAGATTTTAATTAATTTTAATACTAAGATTTTAATTTTACTCCAATAAAACTTTTATAGTCAAAAAGAAGTTGCTTGTTTATTTAGAACTTCACATTTTTTTAACATTTTTTATTTTTAGAATTTTTTTTGTAACGTTCAATTCATATGATATATAGTGAAATTATAAAAACTGTAATATTTTATAGCTAGAGTGAATAACAAAAAAATTAAATTAATAATTTATGATTAAGAAAAATTCAAGCAAAAAAAATTAAAGCAGCTAAAATTGTTTACTAAATAAATAGTTTAATGACAATTAAAAATAACAAAAAATCATAATAATTAATTCATGTTGATAAAAAACACATGGCCAGTACGGGGATCGAAACGCGTTATTAGCACGACGCTCTAACCAACTGAGCTAACCGGCCACTCATGTAGACTATATTTTGTACGTATATAAAACATTGTGGTTTATAGTGATGTTGTTTTTAGTGACTTCCAAGAATGTATAATTCAAATTGTTTACTACACCAACTTATCTTTGGTTCATGTTTTATATAGTACTGATATGTTCTATGTACAACATACGATTTTTTAGTTTCTTACTTTTTTAAGAAAAGTAAAATAATACTTTAAAATTCAATTTATATTTATACCTTAGAACTTAAGGCTCTTTTGATGTAATTATAAAATTTGAACGTTCGCTCAAAATATAACTCAGCGTAAGCCAATTATTTTTAACTAAAACAGAAAAAAAAAACTTTCTTTTCAAATCTAAAGCTTATTTGTTTTAATCTGTTTGTTTAAATTTAAATTTGTTTAAATTAATGAATGTAATATTAACATTATGTTAACAGTTAAATTTTTCAGATGCTACATGGTTACTTATTAAAACATAGTATACGTATCGAAAACTAGTTGTGATTAAAATTAAGAAACTTAATAGTTAACCTTATTTAATTATTTTTTAAAAGTACTTAGCTTTACTTAAATAAGCAACAACAAATACTGCAATTTTTTTATTATCTCTAAATTATGTTTTAAAGTAGTTTCTGTGTAGTCTAGCAACAATAATAGCCTAATTTAAACTAGTAAATAAGTTACTTGTTTGAATAATTTTTTTTTGTTGTCAGTTACAAAAACAAAAATATTTACAAATTTTTTCATACTTCCACATTTTTTTGTTCTGTTATAAATTGTTCAGTTAAAATTTTACTAAAGCTTATTACACACATTTTTTAGTCTAGTAGTAGCACAAAAGTTTAATGATTTTCGAGTAATCTTATAAAAAGAAATTAATACTAAAACAATTTACGTTTCATAAAATGGTATATTATTTAAATGCATGATGAAACTAGTATACTAAACTGATAAATAAATGCTATTTTAAGTATAAAATAATTTCTTTTTAATATAAATAACAAATGTTTTTCAGACTTCAAGTAAAGCTTTAAAGCTGTAACACTTTAAACACATGAAAGTTAAGTTAAGTATGTAAGTTGTTAATACTTAATCATGTAAACTTGTTTACTAAAATCACCTGTAGGTTAAAGAAGTCAACGTGTAGTATTTTTGAAAGTTTTGTTGTTTTATAATGTTGATAAATAATAAAACACTTTTAATTAGGTTATGCTTATATTTGATATATGTATTATTTTCTTACCTAAGTTACAAAACTAAAGTGGTATATAATATTATAGTGTTTATAGTTATTTTAAATAAATTATCTATTTTAAAGCTTTTTAGTAAGCTTTTAAAAAATGCTTAAATTAATATTTTCAGATAAGTGCAAAATCACATTCATTTTTCATACTTCTTTAGTATATTAAAGACTGTGAAGCGATTATTTTACTTGTAAAAAATATAATTAAAATAGTTTAAGGTCTCTTGAAGTGCAGTGTTCTAACTTATAGTTAGTAACAGGGGCGTAGCGTGGGGAGGGACACTGGCGCATGCGTGCCACCCAAAAAGAGAAAAGAAGTAAAAAAAGAATGTAATATCTTTATCCTTCATTGTTTTTTATTTCTGCTCAATTTGCCTTTTTCAACTATGTTTATCCAGTATTCGAAAAGTTAAACGAAATTTTGAATACCCATTAGTGACAAGTTAGAGAAATTACCCAATATACTGATTCGGTGCGCAAACGAAAATGCGCACCGATGTTGATGAAAAACTCCATAAGGAAAAATTCTATAACCTCATTAATTTCATAAGATTTTAGACTCAAAAAGTACGCAACTAGTTAGTGCAGTGTAGTATAACGTTATGGCAGCTTATTTTTCTACAAAAAATTTACAAAAATACGACACGCTTAAAGGAAAATTAAACAATTTTACCAGTTTTTTTTTTATGCTACAATAAAGTTTAAGACTACTGCTAGTTTTCTGATCTTTATTTTTGTAAACATACAAGAAAAAGCGTGTCGGCCTATGAGAAATAAACTTTGTTTGTGATAATTATTTTAAACAAGTACAATCAGATGAATTAAATTTAAAAAACATATCTTTAACTATTTTACAAAGTTGTAATAAACTGTAATAACAGTTATAAAGTTGATCTATTTTAACTTCTGTGTACTTTTATTTAAATTATGTGCAATGAGGTGTTCTTATCACTGTTTTATTGTATATTAAAGAGATTGATATGTTTTTCGTAAATAAAACAGATACTTTCGTTTTATTGAATATAATCATTTTTAAAGATATAAAGTTTACTGTTAGTAGTAAAAACAATTTTTATTTAATAAGTTTACATTTGTGCAAGTATAAGTAATTGTAATGAAATTTATACTTTTTTTTAATTGTTTAATTTTGTAATGTATAAGTAATTTTTACAACAGTTACTTCGAACTTATTTTACTTATTGAATTTTTTTTCAACTTTTTTACTTATAAAAAGATCTATTTATAGCTTATTACAAAAGTTTTAATTTAGGTTTTTTTTTGAGAAAACAATTGCGAACTCCCTGACCAAAATACTTCGCTACGCCACTGGTTGGCAAGATTATAAATGCAATACAGTCTCATTTACCAAGTGGCCCGTTAATCTGTAGTTGTAATTTTTCAGAGTGAGGGAAGTCCTGGATTCAAATCCCAGGCTGGTTATACTTTTTGATAGTATAAATTGTATTGGTTAGTAGTGTAAACTTCTACTTATTTTTACTACTGCGTATTACTTCTTACTTTAGTAAGAACATTAAATAGTTATCAGCTTAAGTCTTATTTTACTTATCTATATTTTTAAAACTAATTTTATAACACGTTATTAATAAAAGTCTTATAACAGAAATTTCTCAACTAAATTTAAATAACAGTGCAACTAAAGTCTTTTATCATCTGTGAATGTTGTAAATCAATTCAATTTCTCAAAACAGTTTTCGAAAATAAAAACAATATTAAACAATAATGATAAGCTCTTAGTTATTTATATTTCAAGTATTATTTGATTAGAGTGAAACCCTTTTGTAAAACCATAACAATTTGAACAGTTTTATTTCAAGTTTTATACAAACTACGAAATGCAAGAATGTAGAAGCAAAAAATAACTATAAATTTTTAGGTTAAAACTGTAATTAAACCTTACTAAACTAGTACAGCTAAAATTGTTTAGTAAGAAAGAAAATGGAAACTTAAAGTTGAATATACATCGTTGATTACATAAAAATAAACTTAACTTCACGTTAACATTAAACTTCAGTAACTATTTTTTTTTTAATTTATATGTAGTAAATATTAAGATATTTGAAGTTCTAAAGTGATTACAGCGTTTACAAAATGTATAAAGTAAAATGTTTTTAAGCAAAAAATTTTTTTTGTTAGTTTAGAATATGTACAAATTAAGCAACAGTTATAAATATAAAACAAGCTCATGTAGTAATATTTAAAACTAAAAGTTGCTTTGTAACTTATGTAATGAAAGGTTTTTATTTTTTCATTGTTTTATTAATTATTTAAACTTTAGTTTAAGCAAGGCACTAAATATAAATTAATGGTACGCTACTAAATTAACGTAGTAAAAATATAAGTAAATAAAAGACAACGCTTTATGGTTTAATCAAGCAAGTTATAGGTTTTTGTATTACAATACAAGAAAGTAGCAAAAATTTTAAGTTTTTATGGTCTAATTTAAACAACAAACTAGTAAAAATTTGACAGTGTCGTACTAATTTGATAAATAAAGCTTAACAAATGTCTTAAAACAAAAATTCTAAACAGTATTACGACTCAGTGTTTTTATATAAAAGTCATAATATCATTTATTTCTTAATTTAGTTAATTATAAGTTATTAATGACATATAAAAATGATATAATCTATCTTTAATAACAATAAATTGCTTTTAAAATTATCTGTACATTTTTTCGTGTTGAAATTTTTAAATACCGAATATCTTTTGTAACAGTTTTTTATTAGACTTTCATGAGTCGTAACTTATTTATAAAACCAATTTTATTTAAATAAAAATATGTATAGTGAGAGAACCAAGATAAATATAAAATTAAATACCTAAAGCTACATGAAACACTTAGTGATTACGTAAAATGCTTTAGAATTGCTGTTATGACAAGTTTATTAAACTTAAATATTTATTAAAACAACTCAAATACACTTGCTAACGAAATAATTTCGCAGAAAAACAACAATTTGCTCACTACTTTTTTTATTCAACTGACGCACGTTTCTCCGTGTTAATGAAGTTAAAAAGTTTTTACGGATTTATCTAAAGCTTCCAAGTAACAGTTTTCAAAGTTACTTGGAAAACTTTGATAAACCCGCAGAACTGTCTTAATTTTTTTTAAACAGAGAAACGTCCGTCAGTTTAATAACGAAAAGTAGTGTAAAATTAAGTACAACACAAAGTTTATAAATAAAAACTTATGTAAATCTACTAAATTGTTTTCTTAAGTAAAGTTGTACTTTTCAAATTAATATTCTCGTTTATAAACATTGACTTCTACGAACCTAACAATAAAAGTTTTTTTCACAATTTTTAGACTACTTATTTTTAAACATAAGGTATCTTTGATATTAGTAGATTTTTTTCTTTTTCTCTGCAAATAGTTTATCTGAAGCTATAAACAAAAAATAAGTATGTGTAATAAAAAAAAACTTGCTTGTTCGATATTAATATTTGTTTTGTCATCGATGTAAAGAAATGCAATGTTTTATTTTAACTATGTTTTTCAACTATAAAAGTTGACGTACCTTTTGTATCAAAAATATTAGCTGTTCACTTATTAAATAAAACTAGAAGATCTAAAATTAGATAAAATTAAATTCACAATAATCAATAAATAAATCACTTAAAAAGTTCAAAACAAATAAAACCAGAACTAAAAAGAAAGAAAATTTTACTAAACTTCCAGCTAACAAACAAAAATATACTTATTAATTACATGCAATATAAGCGAAACACTTAATAAAAAAGTTTGACAAATGTGAAACCTTTTTGTACAATGAAAGTAAAAATGTTTCAGCCCGGGCTCGAACCGGGGACCTTTCGCGTGTGAGGCGAACGTGATGACCACTACACTACTAAAACACTTGGCAGTAAGCGTAATATTGCGTTCGTAAACTTGTTGTACCTTGAATTGACTCTCTTTGAAAGCTTCAAACGACGAAAAAATCGGCGAAAGTCTGCAGTGCAGAAGCCTGGACTATCGTGTGCCGAAAGAGACAAGCTCAAGTTTAACAAAAGAGTTGATCATCAGACTTCAGTCATTCCATCTGATCATCAGTTTTTGTTGATTGATACGAGCGTACCAGATGTCTTGCCTAGTGGACAATGTATTGAACGTTGTACAGCAAAAAATAATGCTGAAGTTAATGATTAATGCCATCAAATGGTTGCTTCATGTGAAAGCATGATAAACCGTTTGTAGATAGAAGGCTATAGGTTTTTCGGTTGTGACTGACTGATGAGTCCTAATAAGGACGAATCCGTTTTCAGTTTACCGAAAGCATATGGTCTGATGATCTTTGAAAGCTTATGAACATATTCAATAGTACAAAGTAAAAAATGCTGTACAATACAATTGTGTTGTTTAAGTTAAAAATTTGACTTTAAATATACTTAGCAAATTATTAGCCTAAATGAAACTTATATTGATATATAGAAGTAATTGCTACAAGATTGGTTTTAATATAAATTAAATTAGCTGAAGGTCTACCCTTAGAAATAGTTAAAACTAGATTTATATGTTTTAACATTTGAATCTCACTTAGCTATAAATATACATTTTTTCGTTTTTAACAATATTGTTTCAAAAAATATAGAAGTTTTACTATTATGCTGACAACTAGGAAATGAAAAAAATGTTTAAATAATTTGAAAGGTTTTTAAATTTTCAATCATGTAGTATTTTTAAGAGTGCAAACTTTGTTAGAATAAACGTTCTCTGTTTAATTAATTTAGAATTTTGGTATTAGTGTAAAATATATACTTATGAGCTTTGACAAAATATTTCAACTTTTTATTAGCTAGCAGAACATAAATGTACAACTATGTGACAAAACAGAAGTATTTAATTAATTGAAAGTTGTTGTAAACATCAAGTAGTACTCAAACTAGTATTAATTTTAATCAAAAGAAGACTTAGTTTATAAAACTTAAAACTTTATTTATATTACAATCAGTAAAACTTTTTAGTTTAACTTTTAGGACAAGCTTACAAGCTTAAAGTGACTATTGAGTTTTAGTTATTTATTTATTGTCATACTTTGTTTAGTTGTAGTATAGTGATATGTTAATTTATTACTTATCCACGACTTAAATCAGTTTATAAATTTAAATAACAAATTTTCATTAGCTAGAAAATTTTATAATATATTTAGCAGTTTATTTCTACAGTTAGTTTTATCATTTATAAACACCTCAATTTATTTTCTCAGTCATCATTTAATCAAAACATACTTAGATTTAAAAATATTAATTTTAATAAAATCATAAACTTAATATTCTTTGGTCACACGTATGGATACATACAAATAAAAACAAAAGCAATTACAAAATAAAATGCACGACTTGAAATGAACATTTTTTACAAATAAACATCAAGTTTATAGCCATAAGCGTTAAACCACGTGAGAGTTTACCGCTTAAACTAGCAGATAAACTGTGTATAATTCTGCTAGCGAGCGAAAACGCGTTGAAAATTTGCAACGCATTATTATAGATCATTTTGTCGAGCTAACGGCAAAAAAATTAACGCTTGAACGCACATATGCTAGCATTTGACTGCAGTACAGAGCTAGCTGCATTTTCATTTGAGATTGTATACAGTAATTTCTCCATTTCAATACAAGCATCGATGGTGTAACGGTCAGCTTTGGTGCCTTCCAAGCACTAGTTTCGGTTTCGACTTCCGGTGGACATGTATTCAACATAATATAATCTTAATTAGATAAAACAGGAAGTAAGGATCAACGAAAAAAAAAAGTGTTTTAAGTAGTGTTCGATAGTTTAGTTGTTAAACTCATTAAAAAATAAGCTATAAATCAATAAACCTAAAACATACACAAAAGAGTGATTGTTTTTATTTAAGTATTATAAACTGAATTAAAATTACTATATTTAAAAAGTGTATTTATTCAGTTTTGTAAAATCAAAAACTTCAAGATAATCTACAGAACTCTATTTGAATTCTAATTGAATTTAAATCTACCTGTTATAATTCAAAAAAGCTACGTATAGTGTAGTATATAATTTAAATACTCAGTTTATCCTCGACTACTGGGTTGGCCGAGTGGTTAAGGCGTTGGACTTAAGTTCCAATGGACGATTGTCCGCGTGGGTTCGAACCCCACATCCAGTATTTATTACGTGTAGTATTATTATTTTTCTTTTTATAACTGTAAGTTTTGAACTAAAAAAAGATTTGGCTTAAAAGCCTTATAAATTTTATTTATTTAACTTAAGTGTTTACAATTTACTTTATAAGTTCATAGTTTTAGAAGCTTGTAGTTTTTATGTTTAGTTGAGAAAGTTTTTAAGTTTTTATCCTATTTTACGCATCATAACGTGTTTTATGCTATTAACTTACTATAAAGACGTTTCTAAAAGTAAACTAAAAAAGTTTAAGCTCGTTTTCTTTTGACTGTTACCTTAAGTTATAGTAGTGATTTTAATTAACATTTTAAAAACTAAAACACCATATTTAGAGGGTTGAATACGTATGAAAGTTTAAAAAAAAAAACTTTATTAATCATAGATAATTTTTATAGTATATTTAGTTTATAATGCATGGAATAACTTGAGTGATTTTACAAAAAACTAAGCGTAGTAATACATAATTAAACTAAATGTAGTTTAAACAATAGATAAGTTTCAAAAATAAATAGAGTATAAATAAAATATATTTTGCTAATTGAATCTACGGTTTTCTACATTTGTTGATAAATAGTTTTATTACATCTTGCTCTAATTATTTGTTATTTAACCTACATTGGGCCGACAGGCTACAAAGTTTTACTTATATGAACGCGATAGTTGGATACCACGTAACCGACTGCGTGGCCTAATGGATAAGGCGTCTGAGTCCTAATCAGAAGATTACGGGTTCGTGTGTCGGCGTGGACTTCTTATTACAACTGCATTAGAGGTAATTGGTTGGCTTGGAAATAATCTATTTGTAAAATTCGACCGAATAAATTGTTTCCTAATATTTCTTTTTGATAAATATCTTCAACTCAAAATTTAAATTTAGTAATGTTTCACCTGTTTGAACTAAATCAAACGAGATCATCACTTGAAAAAAAAACTGTTATTTTTTTTCAATATAAACATGTAAGAAGACATTAGGCTATACTTTATTCAAAACTTGCGTTTATGTGTAAGAAAACAAAAACAAAATAAAACTTATAGCTTAAAGTTATAAATTTCGGAAAATCAGTATATCGCCAGGTTAGTTTATGTCAAGGTTAGAAAAATGTAAGCTACTTAATAATAATATAATTTTAAAACATAAATAAAAAATATACTTACAATTAGCATGCTTATAAGATTCGTGAACAACAAGAAAAAACAACTCTTGTAACTAAAACACTAGGTTAATTACTGCTTTTAGTGTTTAAAATTCAATTATTGTATTGTGACGTAATTATAACTTAGGCATATAAAATCTTAAAGCTCTATTTATTAGAAATTTTGAAATTAGTTACTTTTGTTGGTTTTAATATTTGCTTGTACAAGTTGAAATAGTGGGGAACAGGTCAAAATTACACGAAGACAAAATTGCACGAGGGCACAAAACTGCACGAAGATAATTTCGCACCAAGGGTCAGTTTTGGACGTAGGGTCATTTTTGCACGAGAGTTAAATAAAGCAAAAGAAAACTATAAGATAAATTAACATAATACCAAAATAAATATTAATGCATAAAGTAATACTTATTTTATATGTATAAGTATATAATTTAAAATATATATTATATTATAAATTATAAATATAATACATTATAAATAATATATTTTTAAGTATATAAGTACTTATACATCAATGTATAAGTAATAACAAAAATTAAAATAAAAAAACAACTAATAAAAGTTGTTAAAAAAATAAAAAAATAATAAAACAAAATAAATTAATCAAAATAAAATAATAATAAAAATAAATAAAAAAATCGTTTTAATACAAAAAAAAAATTCAACCTGTGCAAAAATTTCTTCTTGCAAAAGTGACCCTTCGTTCAAAAGTGTCTTTTTGCAAGTTTATTACGTGCAATTTTATCCTCTCGTGCAAAAGTGTCTTCGTGCAAAAATATCTTCGTGCAATTTTGTGCCCTCGTGCAATTTTGTACGCTCGTGCAAACTTTAACGCTACACTAAATAGAAAATAGTGATGTATTTATCAAATTTTCTTAAGGTTAGAAATAAAGCATTTTAAAATGAAAACATGAACGTATTAACTCGTTTCCTTTATTTAAAGAAGTTCTCCCGTCAGCATTCGCTATATTCATCTTCTCATCATTACTCATGCAACAATACGACAACTTGCAATTATAAATAAAAACTAACTTTAAAGGTGATTGAATTAAAAAATTTTAACGCGTTCTTACTCGCAGTATGTCTGTGATGTTGGTATACTATCAAAATCCACCCGCGTTCAAAATCCACCCGATCAAAATCCACCCGCATTCAAAATCCACCCGATCAAAATCCATCCGGTTCAAAATCCACCCGATCAAAATCCACCCGGGTCAAAATCCACCCGATCAAAATCCACCCGAGTCAAAATCTTCCCGATCAAAATCAACCCGATCAAAATCCACCCGATCAAAATCAACCCGGTTCAAAATCCATCCGATCAAAATCCACCCGATCAAAATCAACCCGACTCTAAATCCACCCGTTTCAAAATCCACCCGATCAAAATCCACCCGGTTCAAAATCCACCCGATCAAAATCAACCCAACTCTAAATCCACCCGTTTCAAAATCAACCCGATCAAAATCCACCCGATTTAAAATCCACCCGATCAAAATCAACCCGAGTCAAAATCCACCCGATCAAAATCCACCCGAGTCAAAATCCACCCGATCAAAATTCATCCGAGTTAAAATCAACCCGAGTCAAAATCCTACCGACACAAAATCAACCAAAGTCAAAATCCAACCGAATCGAAACAAGCACCTTGTTTATTTATTTCTTTTTAAATCAAGTATCATTTAAACAAATCTCACCACTCTAAAGTACCAATCTTAAACAAGTTTTATTTAAAAAACACTTATAAAATCTTGTATTTTTGTCCCTTATAAATTGACTTAAGAATATAAAAACTGTACTACAGATTGAACTTATTTTGTGAGGTTTTTTGAGTTGTTATTTGGTATTTTTGCTTATTATAAGGAATTTTTGACAAAAATATTTTTGTTTTTTTGATTACTGAATATAATTTTGAATAGCTACAGCCGGCAAGCAGCTTTTAAAGGTACTGTTGTTTTTGATATAAGTATAACTATAAGAGCTAATAAAAGTTTAACAACGTCAGGATAAACAAATTAAAGTTTTACTATACAAATATGACTATGTTAAAACTTTTAGAAAACTAAAGGATGTGCCAGAAAAAATAATCTTGTATTATCTCAATCACAATTACACGACAATCAATTATAATTTACTGTTTCTAGGTATAAAATTTAATAATTTAGAACTTTTAAGTAATTTTTAAACAAATACGTCACACGATATAATTTTTATAAAAACTGAGTATTACAAGTGAAAGCTACCATTTATACTACAAATTAATCCATTTAATTTAGGGGTCAGCAAACTGCGGCCCTCGAAGTGTAAATATGTGGCCCTCGAGCATGTAAATTTGGTCAACTAAACAAAACAAAATTTAAATTGAAATTTTCAAAAAAGAAAAAGAAATTATAATAGTTTGTTTTTAAGTTTCTGAATATCATTTAAAAATCATTTATTATGCTTAAGTCTTAGATGTGAAAAAAGACAGATAGTAAATCTAGAAGTTTTTCTTTAAAGTTTAGACTTTACTTTTCCTTTTAAACAACAAAAGCTTACGTACTTGGATAAATTACTTATATAATATTGCAAAGTTTTTTTAATTGGCAATTTTACATGTTTTTAACTTTTAAAAACACGGTGACTGGGTTGAAGTAACTGTTGTACTTTTTTTGTTTCAAAAAGTTGCAACCCGAAAAACTTTAGATAGATTATTAAGGTATTTAAAGGTTTTAAAAGAAAAACTTACACTGTTTAAAATGAAAGTATTAATATTTGTTTATATTTTAACTAGTTTAACAAAATCACTAAAATTTTAAATACGTGATATGCTGTGCATTAAATAAAAAAAGATTTTTTTTAACTACTAAAAAGAAAATACAAATAAAATAATAGAAATTAATTATAAAAAGTGTACATAATGATCTACACCTGTTTTTAATGATCTACACCTTGTAAATAATAATAGAAATAATAATATGACACAAGTTTAAAAAAAAAAAGTTTTCGACTTTAGAAAAAAATATACATTTTAAATATGCCAGGCCTGATCCCTTTAAGTAGATAAACGTGACTAAAACAGATTAAAAACAAAAATTGAATAAAACAACGGCTCGCGGAAAAACTTGAAACATGAAATTTGGCCCGAGATAAACAATTGTCTGCCGACTCTGATTAAATCCAACTGCATCTTCGTTACTTTTAATTACAAAAAAGTAAAAGGCAAACGTTTAAAATTCATTTAGTTTGTGTTTTTTTTAATATAATTTTTTTATGTGAAAGGTCTTAACAAGATATTTATCTATAAAAGTTCTCTTTGTTAAGAAAAGGTCACTAATTTACTTTAGATAGTTACCTTTACTGTATTGCCATTTAAAGATTTTTCAATATTAACTTTAAATTAAATATTTATTAATTTTCGGTTTTATTTGTTAGACAAAATTTTCACGCTTTTAAAGTTAATTTGTCTACTAAAAAATTTGTTATAACAATAGTTGTCTTTACCGTTTAAATTCGTTATAACCAATATAAAATTTTGTTTAATTTTAATATTGTTTCATTTTTAATTAAATTACTTAAAATTTCTCAAGTTTTAACAAATGGATTTTTTTTATATGAAGATTATATTTAAAAAAAAAAAAGGTAAATAATAACATTTCCGTTTCTATGAATTAAAAAATATCAATTAACAATATAATATTGAACAGTAAATAATAATTTATCTTACTTAATTACAATTTCTATGCAACTTTATATTTATAAAAAAACACAAAACGTTTACAACTAATTAATTAAAAACATGCAGTTATAGCTTTTAACTTAAATTGTCGGAAATTAATTCAAGAAAATTTATCGCATGTAAATTAAAAGTTTTAGATTAGAAAATTTAAAATTTAAAATTTAAACGTTAACCAAAAGAGATTAAATTTTATAAAACCACTCAATTAATCACTTTCAAAACTGGCCTTAACCTATTAATAAAATTAATAATACGATTGTTTAAGTTGATACAGTCTGGTACAAAAATTCATAAAAATAACTTATACTTGAATTTAAACTCTCTTGTCTGAAATACATACTTTTTTTAATGAACTTATGTAAAAATAGAACATTTTAATAATAAATTAAAAATGTTATAAGTTTTTTTTTCGTAATATTTGTTATAAATATAGTGTCATTTCTAAAAAACTCAACTTATTTGTTTACTACTACAATTCTAAAGTATATAATTTCCCTAGCTCAAGTCTAACTACTAACTTTTTTAGTTGCAATTTACAAGCTATTTGAGCAAACTCAATGAATTGTAGAGTCGATATTTGTTTTATGTAAAGGACTTTAGAATTCATAGAAAAATGTTTAGCTTTTTAATTTGTACTATTAGTTAAAAAATAGCAAATTAAGTTGTTATCTAATTAAAAATAACTTATAACTTTAGTTACTTTAGACGAAACAATTTTTAGTTTTTTCAAAAATAGATGGTTTATAAAAAAAACATTTAATAAAATAAAATTCAATTAACTTAAACACTTTGAAAAAACGATAATAGCAGCTAAAATTATTGTATAAATTAAAAAAAATAACTAAAAAATATTTATAACAAAAATTAGATAGAAAACAATAAAATTGTTTTAAAACAGTTATTGATTTCTTACATATTCCTCATTTATATTTTTAGTAAATTAGTTTTCGTATTTTTATATTAAAATTTATGTTCTGTTTTTAAAAATTACTAATAAAAGAAACGTCAATAAATTGTTTACTAAACGACAAATAAAAGCGCTCAAAATATTTGGTCCTAAGTCCTCTTGCACGAACATACCTTAAAGTTATCGAGTCGCACACCAAAAATATCTTTTAACGTCTTTTCCACGTCGAAAACAATAATGTTTAAAATATAATTAATAGGTGATAGTTTTTCCAAATTTAACAAAGGATTTTTATTTTATTATCACGTAGCAATTTTATATTAATCTTTATCTATATTTTATTTTTTATAAACACTGTTAGTTGAAATTTTTTATATAATAAAATATTGTAAGTAATACTATTTTGAAATTTAAGTAAAGCACAAAACACAAAACTTTTTACATCAAAAAAAAAAGCTCAAAAATTTTAGATTAATATTTTAATTTTCTTTTTGTAACATTTAATTAACATTTTCGATAAATTTACATTATTTGGTATTTGATTTTTGTAATTTTCTTTAGCTTAATAAATGTTATTAAAGATTCTTCTAATTTATAAACTTCTATAGTTTTGATATTTTAATTTACTATGAGTTATCCTTAGTAAATATTTTTATTTAATTATGATTGACTTTGGGAAATTAAATTAGAAGGAAGTTTAAATGGATTGAAACTGAGCGTAATTCTTTTTTTATTTTTTTTTAACTTCTTTTTTTAAAAGTAACACCAACACTACTAACATTAATAAATTATAAACATTTTAAATACTTGTAAAGCTACTATGAATTTTTTTTTAATGCTGTTTAAATATATTGTTTAACTTATTTTTTTAATTATTTTATTAAATAAATTAAAATTTCTTTCTTTATAAATACTTACTCTTTTTTATACCATAGTTGTTTAAACATATAACTTTATTCAATATTACAAAATTCTATTAGAAATTAATTCTTATTTCGAAAAAAAATGAACTCGGGTTGATTTTGATCGGGTGGATTTTGAACCGGGTGGATTTTGAACCGGGTGGAATTTGATCGGGTGGATTTTGACTCGGGTTGATTTTGATCGGGTTGATTTTAATCGGGTGGATTTTGAACCGGGTTGATTTTGATCGGGTGGATTTTGAACCGGGTTGATTTTGAACGGGTGGATTTTGACTCGGGTGGATTTTGACTCGGGTTGATTTTGATCGGGTTGATTTTAATCGGGTGGATTTTGAACCGGGTTGATTTTGATCGGGTGGATTTTGAACCGGGTTGATTTTGAACGGGTGGATTTTGACTCGGGTGGATTTTGACTCGGATGGATTTTGATCGGGTGGATTTTGACCCGGGTGGATTTTGATCGGGTGGATTTTGATCGCGGGTGGATTTTGATCGGGTGGATTTTGATCGGGTGGATTTTGATCGCGGGTGGATTTTGATTGCGGGTGGATTTTGAACGTGTCCTGTGATGTTCCTATTAAAAATAATTGTTTGAAGCATAGTTTATCAGAACTTAGTCTTGAAACATATTTTTGAATTTTTGATTTGTTTGAACTCAGTATAAGCCAAGTTTATCAGCACTGAAAGCTTAATTAAATATTTCAAAGTTTAAACACTTTATCAACTGTGAAATTATTTAAAAAAAAAACATGAAAAAACATTTTTAAATCCTTTTAACAAAACAGAACATAAAATTAAGAAAAAAAAGTTTGTTCTCACGTAATGAAAACAAATAAGATAAATTATTACAACGAAATTGAGCGAAATATAGTAAAAAAAATTAATACCTGACTAATAAATGCTAGTTGTAATGAAATACTTTGAATTTTGTACTTTATTTATGATCATTAAAGTATTATACTCGACTAAGGTTTATGTTTAAAGTTTTTTGAATAAAATTTATTGACAGCCAGTGGTAAACCAAAACTTAAAGAACAATTTTTCAAATGAATATCAATTATTTCTATAAAATTTTAATAAATTTTATTCTGTTGTTTTTGTAAAAACGTAGTACTGTAGTCAGTAAGTATATAAAATGTTACTGATTTTAATTGTTTTAAATAACCACAAAACACACGTATATTAAGAAAAAGTTGAAGAAATTACGTTCTATAGTTGCAAAGTTTGAAAAGTGTTTATTACGTTTCTTTCTTTAAGTATTTGTTGATATTAAATCATTGTTAATAAAATACATACCGATATAATCCATGAAATTAATTTCATGTGCTCGAGTTGTAACTTACTTTCACAAGCGTCGATGGTGTAACGGTTATCATCAGTGCTTTCTAGTCACTACATAACAACTTCCGGTTGATTCACCATTTACCAATAAAACTTTGGAAAAATACAAAAACTATTTTCTATTTTCTAAAATCTTAGAACATTTAAACTACAACAGCTGTATAGTGATAGAGGACCTGAAGGCTCATCATATAAACTAAGTATTACCATAAAAAGCTAACCTTGCTAATACATTCTAAATAGGACCTCTATGTGATATTTACCTAAGTACTGTTCAATAAGTTTTACAATTTATTACACATTACAATATAAACAAAGTAAACACACACTATAAAGAATACATAACATAACGGTCGATTAAATAATACTCAGCTTAAATAAGAGTTAACAGGTGGCTTTGGCTGGCTCACCATTCTACCAAAAGCAACGTTTATTCAAAGTTATCATATTTAAGCATTGAGAAATTATTCTTTTTTTTTGCAATCTCTTCTCTTATACAATTAAGAAAGCAGTGAAGCATGCATTACTGCTACACTCCCTTAACCTGTTTTTTTTTTAAGTTAAAATTTGTTTCTTAGATTTTAAAATTAAAACATAATTTATGAAATTTAGTTCATATTAGGTTCTTTCCCCCTCCTAAAAAAACTAAAAAAATCATTTCACCAGTTAAGTTATTTTTATATTGCTATTTAAAACAATAAAAACTTTATAGAAAGTATCAAAAGACTTGAAAAAATACTTATATACATAACATAAGTGCACATGCAAAGTTATAAGTGAATTATATTTTAAAACTTTTTACAACAACTAAAAAACTTAATATGTTTGTGTTAGTTCAAAATTTTATAAAGTCAGTCTACTGAAGTCCACTTCTTTTCCCATCATCTTGTCGAAAAACTAACGTCTAATGTCCATACAACTTTTGTGTTTGTTACAAATAGGAAGGTAGTTGTCGCCGACTGAATGAGTCCGAACATCCGCTAAGTCAGACGATGACCTTTAGTAAAAGTTTAAGTTGGTGATGAATCGATTCATCTAATTACATCGAACTTGATGATCTTCAACAAACTTACGGCTGTGACGTCATAATAGGCTGACATGAATTAGATTGTTCGTTGTAGTTGTCCATCGATATTTTAAGATGTATTTAATTTTATATTTTTAAAATAAATGTTATATTTAGTCACTCAAGATTAAAAGACATTTTAAATGCTTTAACTTTTAAAAGTTTTCAATAATCAAAACAAGTGTTTTACTAATAATATTAAGAAAGAAACTTTGTTTTCGTAAAGTAACTTTTAATAAGTGTAATGTTTTGGAAACAATTAAATTGTAATAATATTATCACAAAACTATTAAGTTTTTAAATAAACCCCAAATGAAAGAAATAATTTAAATTCGTAAACAAATAGAGGAAGGAGATGTTTTGAAATATGTTTAAAATAATCAATTACTCCTTTTCGCTACACAATTTAAAAACAAATGGCTTGAAAAAGCTTTAAGGAAATAACAATCAGATTTCGTAAATAAATAACAATTTTGTTTTTAAAACAATTGTTCAAATTAATTATGAGAGTTACTCCTATAAACATTTTTAAAGTATTTATCAAATATCTGCATCGATAAAAATTATTTTAATTTCTAAGATAATATTTTAAAATCATCTTAAGATAGCCAAAACGAAATTAAGTGTTACTTTTAAGTGAATGAAAATAACGTCATAAGAAATGTGCAAAACTTAACTCCCTTTTCACAAGTACATTAAGTTTCAGTGAAAAATCAGCTGTAAATGTTTATTTGCTAAAACATACATTTGTTTAAAGACTACTTAAGAAGCTTTTTTTTAACAAAATAAACTTTTTATTTCAATCTTCACAATAGCACACTGACGTTTAGTAGCTAGTTTTAAAAACTTTAACAATTACGAGTTATTTTAATGTGAAAACAAATTTAACAGTTTTTCAACAAATATTTTTCTACTTTCCTGATTAAATGCTTTTTTTTTCGAAGCAATAAAAAGTGCTTAAATGATTTGCTAGTACATTAGCTGCTTCCTTAGACTATTCATTTATTCTTAACCTCTAGTATAGAGTATTTGCTAAAAATTTTAAGAAATATCACTTTCTTTTCGACTAAACTTAGTTTTTTAAATCGAAAGTTTGCAGTATCATTACAAATAGCAACTTATTCGCAACATAAATTTAAAGAATTACTTGCTCATAACTTATAAGAAAGCTTTTGCTGTCTGCAGTTATTTAAAATAATCTTTTTCATAAGATAGACTTTCATTTTGTTACACAAAGGTAAATATAACAATGGCTACAGATTCAGTATATCCACAATATAAACATTTGTAGCTTACTTTGAGCAAAATGCGAAACATTAGTTAGAAGCTTTTTGTAGATGTTGAGAATAAAAGTCAACAAGAATCCTATTCATCGGGCTCATTTTTTGCTGCTAAATGTTTTCGTGGTTTAAAAAGTTCCTCCCTATACTTTTATAAAAAAACAATTGCAATGTGCATTTATTGCGCTCGGTTGACGACTTTTTCGTGTGTTGGGGTCTTAGATAAACTGCATTTTTTGTTTAAAATTGTGCACTTTGGCACTTGAAAAAAATATAAAGAAGGTAAATGATAATAACCACGAAAAAAAGAAAAAATTTAGTATTACTTAATCTTGAATAAACAACACTTTGGTTACGCAGTTTTTGTATACCTTTAACACAATAAATAATTTTAAAGGCGATTTTTTTAATAAACACTAAGTAGTTTTTACAAAGAAGATATTTAAGAGAAAAAGTCAAATTTTGTAGAAATAATTTTTTGGAGGTCGTCGTGACTTTTAAAACTCTATTTAAAAAATTTCTGAAATTTTTTTAGACTCAAGTTTGTATATAAGTTAAGTGAAAAGTCATCCCACATTAAAATACTAAAATGATTAATGAAAAAAGTCTGTACATCTTCTATTAATTAAAAAGGTGACTTCTGTATTTCTATAAATTATATACTACAGCAATTCAAGAACAAAATAATTCGCTGCGAGCAGAATTTAAATCTGAGCGGGCAATGCCCATTAGATTTCGAGTCCAACGCCTTAACCACTCGGCCATCGCAGCTCCCGTTGGAAATATACTTTTCTTGTTTATATAGTTAAGTAGTTGCCAATACAAAACAAATCATATTAAGAAACTAAGTAAATAAGCTTTTTTAAGTATATATAGTTTATAGTTACAAAAGACTAAACTTTTCAAAAATTTGTTATTTAAATGTTATTTAGTTATGTTTTAGTTTTGTTATTTAGTTCTTATATCCAACGATAACTACCAATAAATTTATATCAATACTAATTTACTCGTAATTATATTCAACAAAATATATTCTTCGTAACTAGATGAAAAATGATTAATTTAAAAAATAAACAATGCATAGGCAAACATAACTATTTTTTTTTTGAATTGAGATGATAAAATTAATTAATTTTCTAAAATATAGTTCATAAAGTAGCCTGACAGGGTACTTGAACCCCTGACCGTTGGATTAAAAGTCCAACGCTCTACCGACTGAGCTAGCCAGGCTCACGTCGACACTGAAATTATAGCGTTTATAATTAAAATCGTTATACATTGTGACGTAGTGATTCAAACTTTGTGACGTAGTTATTGAAACTAATGTTGCAAAATGGAAAATACTTTTCAAATTTTTTATTTAGTATTTAGGCTGTTACAAATTAATGGTAATACAAAATTGTTAGTAATCTTTGAATTAGGAATTGTAGTAATACTAGCACTATTACTATCTATTAATAGTACTATTACTAATTATCTTTATATTTTAATTTATATAAGTTAAGTTTAGTTCTGGTAGAAAATTGTACAACAGGTTATTTATCTGTTCAAGTGTGAAACTATTTCTGCTGTTCAAAAAAGAAAAATAACACTTTTAGCAGAAAATACTTTCCAGTTTTATTTAAATGTTTGTTTCAAAGAAATCATTAAATAAGTTTAAATAAAAATATTTCACACGGAAATCAATAATATAGTGAAAAAAAAACATTATTTTAAGTACCATAACAAAATAAAATTTCATTGCAAAATCATGTTCTACCGGGACATGAACTCGGATCACAGAAGTCAGAGTTCTGATAACTAACCATTACACCATAGGATCATACGTTAATATTATATTTTTTGTGAATTTATAGCTACAAACACTATCAAACTTTTAGATAAGACACGTCTTGTTTAAGTTTGTTTTACACTTAATTAAATGGAATAAAAAGTATAGCTTTAACTACATTTATACATGTAATTTATAAAATAAGGCATGTAAAACAATTGATTTAACGATTTGGGATTACTTTTTTAATTATACTTACACGTTAGTTTTAAAAGTTTAGTTTTTGTAAAGAAAAAAAAAAACATAATTGTAAAATATATATAATATGAAGCTTTATTAATTTTTGAAATTTTTAGAATAAAATAAAAAAACAAGTATAGATAAGTTTATATTAAAAAAATTAGTTCTGTTTTTTCTATTTAGTTTGAACCGTTTAAAATAAAAAAAATTACAAACTAGTAATAAAAAAAAATCAATTTAAATATGAAAATGATAATTTTTTTGTTAACATAAAAACTAAACTAAATTTTACTAGTTAGTTTTGGTTACTTATAAACTTGTTTAAGGCTAGTATAGTTAGGGAGCGGGTCAAAATGACACAGCGACAAAATGACACGGTGCGTCACCTTGGCACGGTGCGTCACTTTGGTACGGCGACAAAATGACACGGTGCGTCACTTTGGCACAGCGACAAAATGACACAGTGCGTCACCTTGGCACGGTGCGTCACTTTGGCACGGAGGGTCACTTTGGCACGGCGACAAAACGACACGGTGCGTCACTTTGGCACAGCGACAAAATGACACGGTGCGTCACTTTGACACGGAGGGCCACTTTAGCACAGCGACAAAATAACACGGTGGTTAATAAGGGAGAGAACGATTTGTTGTGAAACTTCATTGGTATGGCCAACGATCTTATTTTTCTAGGAAATTTTTCGGTTTCCTGTCTTCTAACCGGTTTTGTAGAAATAGCAACAATTACATTGATTAACTTTAAAAACAAAGACCGTAGGATTTTTTGATTGTGACTTCATAAAATAAAGTGAAACACGTAATGTTAATACCTTCTATTGTCCATCGTCGTACTTATAAACAACATACTCATTTTTAAGCAGTAGCAAGGTGTTAGATGTGCTTAATAAACAAAAAATAGTTGTTTGTATCAAACAACGTTCACAACGATGCAAAAACAGCAACTTTTTTAACAAAATACGACTGCCAAAATTAAAGGATATTTATTTTTGATTTCTTTCGAATGGAAAAACTTAAATACAGTTTAGTACTAGAACTTGAAACGAGTAATAAAAATTAGAAAATGACTTGCTATTTTACGACTAGAAAGATAAAAACTCATATAAACATGTTTTTTAAACTTCAGCAATATTCTGATTTAAAAAACACAATCTACATTTTAGATCAATAATTCAGCACATCAATTCAATAAACTAGTAGATGTAAATACAGAGGAAAGTTTGTTTTATAAACTAAAACTCAGACGTTAGCGAAAACAACTTTTCTGCTGTTGTAATTCTGAATTCTAATGCGGTTTTTATTTTACATTTTTATACTTAAAAAAAATAATACTTGCGCTCTTTTGGCGACTTAATAGGTTGCAATTTTGAACTAAAATACTGCATTCCCTGACGACCTACGTTAGAAGCAACATCTTCAAAAAATCATTATACACTTGACTTAAAAGATCGAAATTTTGCGCCTCTATGCGACTTATGTTAGTTGCAACATATATTGTGCACTTACAAGTATAAACATAATGCTCTTTCGCAAATAAAATTGTGCACCTAAGCACTAAAATTGCATAGATAAAAGTATAAGTACAAATAACCGCAAATAAATTAGTTTTTTAGCAAAACATTCCCTACATCAAGCATCTCTTTAAATAAAACTCAATAAACCACTAATACACACTTGTAATACAATTGTAGACTTGCTTTAACAAAATACAATGTTTCTCACTTTTATATAAGTAAAACTTCGCAAAATAAAACATTATTGCAATTGACATTGTCAAGATTTTAAACTCGTTAAAAAGTTGATTAGTAATTATTTAAATTATTTTCTCGCTCCGTTTTTTAACGGATTAGGCGTCTGATTCCTATTAGAATATTCCTAAAGCTCAGGCAACTCGTGGTCTCTAATGTCTCAATACAGATATTGGAGACTACGGGTTGCCCATGATAATTAGGTAAATAGAGCGTCGCTTTCACCAATTACTTCCAATTGCCCAATACTTTCAAAATGTTGTCTATTTTATATCAAAATATTTATTTTTTCATCAGAAAGAAATTAACTCCTAATTAATAAACAATATTATTTTAAGATTTTAGAAACATCTTTTTAGAAATCCTAGAAAATGTATTTATTTTTACAAAAAACTCCGTTTTTATTCGCAAGATTAAAAATAGAAAATTAAATATTATTTTCATAACAGAATTAAGACAAAACCAAGTTTTTTAAAACTTTGTAATAAAACTCAAGAATATAAAGTAACAGAAAAGGTTAACTAGCAAATTAAAATCTGCTTTTACTGTATTATTATGAAATTTACTTACTGATTTTGTACTAAATATAAATGCTAAAGCTTAAATTTGTAAATTGTATTTTAAAATTAAAAAAAGTTAGTTTTGAAATTTATTAAACTAAGTTAAATGTACGCTTATTGTGTTAAAGTTTAATTTATAAAAATTTCTATATAAAAAACATTTCAGCTGTTTAAGTTTTTATCTTATGCAGCTGGTTTACATTTCAGTATGTAGTAACCTTAACTGCTTAAAAAAAATATTATAGTTGTTATGAAAATTAGGTAAATAAAAAGGCAACAAATTAGCTAAGTTTTAAAACACTGTTTAAATAGACCAATTCAAAAGGTAAATACAAAAAAATACTTTTGCATGTTCAGTTTACTAATAGTTACGTTTGCGTTTATAATATTTTTATTCAACAATTTCTACAAGCGTCGATGGTGTAACGGTTAGCATTGGTGCCTTCCAAGCACTAGTTCCGGGTTCGACTCCAGGTCGACGCACTTTTGCCTTTGTTTTTAATGGACTATTTCAAATGATAAATACTTTATCTTTTTTAATTAGTGAATACAACTTCGAAAAATTTCAAACATAAAACTTTAGTATTATTATTTTACTCCATTTTATAAAGATCTTGTTTTAGGCCTAAAACTTTTTCAATATAGTTTCTTATGGTTTAGATTTAGATAGTTTTAACTTATTAATCAAAAAATTTCTAACATTGAAAAGATGTTTTAAAATATACAAACTAGAAATAAGCTTTAGTGTTTAATGTTTAAAGTTGTAACTTAGTTACTAAAGTTATAGATAGTTGCAATTTATTTTAGTAATCAAGTAAATTAACTGACAAAACGCTAATGTTGTTTTCAAAACTTAGAAAAAAGTTAATTTAGTTTACTGAAATTACAAGTTTAAATGTGTATTAGGCTAATACAGTAAGATTAAGCTAAAAGTTTAAACTCAATTATGGTATAAAAGTTGTAATTATTTTTTTTTAAGCACATAATTATAAGTTATTTAGTCCTTAATAGTACTTTGCAATCAGTACTTATTATAACATATACATGAAAACATTTATTTGTATGAATTAAAACTAACAAAAAGTTTACAACACTTGAATTAATTCAGTTGATTAGCAAAGTTAAAAGCTTATTTATCATTTAGTAACAACATTAATTTTTATGATGTTTACTGCTGTTTAAAATTAGAAAAACCTCTCAGTTTCATTAAAAAAAGTTAAAGTTTTATTTAAGATTAAATTTTTTTTGTATAACATAAGCTGAAATATATTTTGGCTGTTTTCAAAGAGTAAAAAACAAGAATAAAAATAAAATAATATATAGATGTATGATATTAGATAGTTAAAAATCAACTTCAGTTTAGGAAACTGATAAATATATAAAACTAAAATAGCTTTTGGTCATATCATATTGCAATTTAAGTTATTTTAAATTTTACCATAAAAATAATAAATATAAAGGTTGAAAATAACATAAGTTTAAATTAAAGTTTAAATAGCAAGGCAAATGAGTAAATTTTAAGTAAGTTTAATTGCATCAACAAAAGTATATAAGTAAGCATTAAGCTTAGAGCAAATCTTCAAGTATACATACGCTATATGCAGCAGTTACAAACAGCAGAGTGGCGCAGCGGAAGCGTGCTGGGCCCATAACCCAGAGGTCGATGGATCGAAACCATCCTCTGCTACCTTCTCGCTGTAATCGTAAAGTGGTTGGTACTTCACGTTGTGGCCGTGACAACCCAGGTTCGAATCCTGGTTACAGCGTTTTTTGTTACTGCAATATAAAATTTTATTATTATTAGTTTATACGAATATATATGTAATAAATTTGGTCAACATAAGAAAAAATTATAATAATAATATTTATTTACATAGTTATGAGACTTATTCAAAAGATTTCAATTTATTATAGTTTTATAAGTAATAAAAAGCTCTTGTCTTAAAAAATAGTTTTAGATTAAAACTCTGCTTCACTTTAACTCCTTATATAAAATTTGCTTTAACATATTTTGTTATAGAAAAAATTTTTGTATCTTTAAAACGCTTGTTCATAAATAACATACATAAGTTAGCTTAAAATAATAACAAAGAGCATAAAGGTTTACCACATACATTATTTAGTAGTTTTGATTACTAATATATGCACTAAAGTTTAAATGTAATCAACAGTAATATGTTATATATTTTCGAATTGTATAAAGGTAGATCATGTTTAAGTTTAAATAGTTTTCTAGTTGAAGAGAGTGATTTTTTAAAGTAGATTAGTAGTATATGTTTTACTCTAGCTAAATAAAATAAAACGTTACTATGCAAACAAACGTTATTTGAAAAGCAAGTTTAAATGTTTCAGAAAAATTAAGTAATACACATAGTTTAAGACAATTCAAAACACAAATACAGTATTTCAGTTATTGAGCATAATAGAATAATAATGAAATAAAAACTTTTACACATTAAATATGTATTAGACAGTGAAAGTGGTTAGAACTTAAAAAACTTTATCTTGATGTATTTGAGAAAAGTTTAATTATATTAAACAAAAGTTCTTTAGAAGCCATTTAAATAAAAATAATCTTTGCTAAAATGTTTTAATTAAAGCTTACTTTTTTCAGTTCAAAGTATCGTATAAAACAATTCACTTAAAACACTCTGCATGCAAAAAACATAGGATTATAAACGTGAAAAGTTGTTTGTAGACGTCCTCCCAGGTGGTCTAGTGGTTAGGATTCGTGGCTCTCACCCACGCGGCCCGGGTTCGTTTACCGGTCTGGGAACATTTTTTAATATGTTGAAATAGCCTAAGTTTAAAATTAATTTCTTTAATATTTTCTACCTTATAATGAAAACTGTGAACTTAATTATAAAAGTTGCGGATGCTTTCGTTAACATATTTCATTAAGAACTTTAATATAGCGGTTCATTAATTACTACGTGACTAATTGGACTTATGTGAACGCAAAAAATACATACTTAAACTGTTTTGAGCAGTATAGAATTTTAAAAAAGAAGACAGTAATACTTAAACAAATTAGACAATTTAAAATAGTGACTTATGTTTTACTATTTTAAGCACAAAGTTTAAGAAAATTAAAAAAATCTAAACTAGGAATTATGACATGCAGATTGTACTAAAAAGAAGCTTTATTAATACTAAAATATGGTACAAATTACATCAACAAAAGAACGGAATTAATGAACTCATGCAGACACAGAAACAAATTTTTAATAATAAACTGGAAAGCAGACAAAACTTAAACCAAAGTATAATTATAGTACAAAATAGGTTATTTTTCTTGATTTTTTTATTGATTTTTGTTGACAATTGGCTTAAATTAAAAAAAATGTTTTTTTAGATAGTTCTTAATTCAACTAAGATAAAATTTTAGACTTTTTTTAGATAGTTCTTAAATCCGTTTAAATTTTTACTGTTATGTTAACATAACACAAATTAGATTTTGAAATCTTCAGAGACTTTGAGTTTTATTAATATTTTGTTGACAATTGACTTAAAATCACAATTTTAGACAACTCTTAATTTCATTTAGATAAATTTCAAGGTATAAATATTAAATAAATAAAAAAATTAAAAAAACTCTGAACTAAGTTTTTTTCTTTGACTCATTATATTAATATTAATTCAATTCGTTTAAAGAAAAACTAGTACTAATTTTACCTAAATATACTCTGACATACTTGAATTTTCAAATATGCAACATTTTAGATTTTGTTATGTTTATATTCTTCACGCATGAATAAGTTTTTAAATAACAGTATAAATAACTAACATTGTTATATGCATTTTATTTTTTATTTTTTTTGCTTGAAAAGGTCGCAATCTTTTGCCACCGAAACCGGTCGCGATTAAAATATACAATTTGCATAAATCTATTTGAAAGACATTACTATAAACACAAGTGAACAAGCTCATGTTTTATAGTAATTGACATATTGATATTAAAATTTCAAAGTAATTGGTACTTAAATAAAACATTTATGATAGTCTAAAACAGTGGTCGTCAAGGTGTACACTAAATTTATTTTGGGGTGCACGAAACTTTTAGGGTACACAAAACTAATTTAGGGATACACAAAATTTTTAGACTACAAAAAAAAATCCAGGTTTTATTATAATATTTATTTAGTTTAAGCGTCATAAAAGTATTAAATAAAACATTTTAAGAGTACTGTACTGGTATTTATTAAATAATTGCAGAGATGTGTTCAATTAATAAGTATGTAAGATATAACCATATAAATAAAATATCATTGTGCAAACAAGGTAAACCAAATAGAAAGGTTCATTAAAAACAGGATTAAATGATAAATTAGCGTTTTAGTTGTTAAAAGGTTTGCATGTAAATATAAGCTGAGTTAACACTTTAAAGAAAAAATGCATTGGTAAAAGTTTTTACGTAGTGACACCACTAGTAGCATTTATTAAAATCATGTCTTGGGGTTCACCGATTTTATTTTTTGCATTTTGGTGTACACAGACTTTGATTAGCTTGACTTTAAAACTGTACGGTTAAAAATAATAAAAAGTAGTTCTATTTGCAGCCACCATAGCTCAATGGCAGAGTGCTGGTCTTATCCTCTCTGGCGGAATGTTTAGTGCTTTGTATTTAACTATTATCATTTACTCATAATGTTTTTCAAACTTGCATTTTGTTTGTAAAGTTTTTTGTTTCTTCATTGATTTTATTTTTAAGTATTTATGGTTATACTTTTAAATTTTTTCTTAATGTTGTTCATGCAAGTGTAAAATATTTTCCAGATGGTCTTAATTATTGGTTTATTGAACAAAAACGAAAAATTGCTCAAATTTTTTTGGTTCAAGGACCTGGATACGCAAAAAAACCTCTCGGTAATCGAGTCGCATACCCAACTTAATCAAAGTTATAATAATCTACAAATTTAAAAACTTTAGTGTCAAAATTTAAATTCTAAAACGAATTTCTCTATCTAAAATAAGAATATTAAACTTCACAAAATTAAATATTTTTCAAAAAAAATATATATCAAAAAAAACAATTTATATACACACATGTATCTAACATTATAGACATATTAAATTTATTTTGAACTTTACGTCAAAAGGTAGATTTTATATCCGAAATGATTTTAATTTTAAAATTCATCAATAGTTCAAGCAAATATTTTAAGCTTTTATATGATTAAAAAATGAGAAAAAAAAATTAATAAATTTGAAATTTTTCTCTTTTTTAAAAGTATGCTTAAAAATTTAGACTCTATTATCAACTTATTTCAATTTATTATAAAACAAGCAAAAATCAATTAAAGCTATAACGTTAAAAAAATTAATAAATAGCAGTGTATATATAAAATAATACTGCAGTATTCAAAATGTTTAAGCTCGTGTTTTATAGTAATTGACATATTGATATTAAAATTTCAAAGTAGTTTTTATTTAGATTAAACATTTAAGATAGTCTTAAGTAAGATAAGTAGTAGATAAGTAGTAAGATAAAACAATTTTCAAATCTAATTTCATATCAAGTAGAGTTATGTAATTTTACTGTAGTTATAAAAAATAAATACTTATTTTATATATTAAAATTTTTTTTTTTCAAAATTACTAATTTTAACAAAATGGTTAGTTTACTGAATTATTCAAAATATGCTCGAAAACTTCATATTAAAGCATTCAGATTTGTTTTAAATTCAGCAACTGAGTACATAATTGTAATTAAATAACGCACATGTTAAGCGAGAAAACTTTAATTTATATACAGTATAAGTGTAGATCAAACAAGTCTTCGTGGCGCAATCGGTTAGCGCGTTCGACTGTTAATCGAAAGGTTGGTGGTTCGAGCCCACCCGAGGACGACTCCTGTTATTAACTTTTAATAAAGTGTGTTTTCCTTTACTTTTGATAATAAGACTTTTTGTTTTATTAATACTTAGCATTAAAGCTGTTTTTTTTAATTTTCTTAGACTTTGTGCTTAAAATAGTAAAACATAAGTCACTATTTTAAATTGTCTAATTTGTTTAAGTATTACTGTCTTCTTTTTTAAAATTCTATACTGCTCAAAACAGTTTAAGTATATATTTTTTGCGTTCACATAAGTCCAATTAGTCACGTAGTAATTAATGAACCGCTATATTAAAGTTCTTAATGAAATATGTTAACGAAAGCATCCGCAACTTTTATAATTAAGTTCACAGTTTTCATTATAAGGTAGAAAATATTAAAGAAATTAATTTTAAACTTAGGCTATTTCAACATATTAAAAAATGTTCCCAGACCGGTAAACGAACCCGGGCCGCGTGGGTGAGAGCCACGAATCCTAACCACTAGACCACCTGGGAGGACGTCTACAAACAACTTTTCACGTTTATAATCCTATGTTTTTTGCATGCAGAGTGTTTTAAGTGAATTGTTTTATACGATACTTTGAACTGAAAAAAGTAAGCTTTAATTAAAACATTTTAGCAAAGATTATTTTTATTTAAATGGCTTCTAAAGAACTTTTGTTTAATATAATTAAACTTTTCTCAAATACATCAAGATAAAGTTTTTGAAGTTCTAACCACTTTCACTGTCTAATACATATTTAATGTGTAAAAGTTTTTATTTCATTATTACTCTATTATGCTCAATAATTGAAATACTGTGTTTGTGTTTTGAATTGTCTTAAACTATGTGTATTACTCAATTTTTCTGAAACATTTAAACTTGCTTTTCAAATAATGTTTGTTTGCATAGTAACGTTTTATTTTATTTAGCTAGAGTAAAACATATATTACTAATCTACTTTAAAAAATCACTCTCTTCAACTAGAAAACTATTTAAACTAAAACATGATCTACCTTTATACAATTCGAAAAAATATAACATGTTACTGTTGATTACATTTAAAATTTAGTGCATATATTAGTAATCAAAACTACTAAATCATGTATGTGGTAAACCTTTATGCTCTTTGTTATTATTTTAAGCTAACTTATGTATGTTATTTATGAACAAGCGTTTTAAAGATACAAAAATATTTTCTATAACAAAATATGTTAAAGCAAATATAATATAAGGACTTAAAGTGAAGCAGAGTTTTAATCTAAAACTATTTTTTAAGACAAGAGCTTTTTATTACTTATAAAACTATAATAAATTGAAATCTTTTGAGTAAGTCTCATAACTATGTAAATAAATATTATTATTATAATTTTTTCTTATGTTGACCAAATTTATTATATATATATATTCGCATAAACTAATAATAATAAAATTTTATATTGCAGTAACAAAAAATGCTGTATCCAGGATTCGAACCTGGGTTGTCAAGGCCACAGCGTGAAGTACTAACCACTATACGATTACAGCGAGAAGGTAGCAGAGGATGGTTTCGATCCATCGACCTCTGGGTTATGGGCCCAGCACGCTTCCGCTGCGCCACTCTGCTGTTTGTAGCTGCTGCATATAGCGTATCTATACTTGAAGATTTGCTCTAAGCTTAATGCTTACTTATATACTTTTGTTGATGCAATTAAACTTACTTAAAATTTAATCATTTGCCTTGCTATTTAAACTTTAATTTAAACTTATGTTGTAAAACTGTTTGAGCTTAAATTTTTTGTTTGTTATAAAGCTTTTTAAGCTTTATATTTATTATTTTTATGGTAAAATTCAAAATAACTTAAATTGCAACATGTTATGACCAAAAGCTATTTTAGTTTTATATATTTATCAGTTTCCTAAACTGAAGTTGATTTTTAACTATCTAATATCATACATCTATATATTATTTTATTTTTATTCTTGTTTTTTACTCTTTGAAAACAGCCGAAATATATTTAAGCTTACGTTATACAAAAAAAAAATTAATCTTAAATAAAACTTTAACTTTTTCTAATGAAACTGAGAGGTTTTTCTAATTTTAAACAGCAGTAAACATCATAAAAATTAATGTTCTTACTAAATGATAAATAAGCTTTTAACTTTGCTAATCAACTGAACTAATTCAAGTGTTGTAAACTTTTTGTTAGTTTTAATTCATACAAATAAATGTTTTCATGTATATGTTATAATAAGTACTGATTGCAAAGTACTATTAAGGGTTAAAAAACTTATAATTATGTGCTTAAAAAAAGGATAATTACAACTTTTATATTATAATTGAGTTTAAACTTTTAGCTTTATCTTACTGTATTAGCCTAATACACATTTAAACTTGTAATTTCAGTAAACTAAATTAACTTTTTTCTAAGTTTTGAAAACAACATTAGCATTTTGTCAGTTAATTTACTTGATTACTAAATAAATTGCAACTATCTATAACTTTAGTAACTAAGTTACAACTTTAAACATTAACCACTAAAGCTTATTTCTAGTTTGTATAATTTAAAATATCTTTTCAATGTTAGAAATTTTTTGATTAATAAGTTAAAACTATCTAAATCTAAACCATAAGAAACTGTATTGAAAAAGTTTTAGGCCTAAAACAAGATCTTTATAAAATGGAGTAAAATAATAATACTAAAGTTTTATGTTTGAAATTTTTCGAAGTTGTATTCACTAATTAAAAAAAGATAAAGTAGTTATCATTTGAAATAGTTTATTAAAAACAAAAGCAAAAGTGCGTCGATCGGGAGTCGAACCCGGAACTAGTGCTTGGAAGGCACCAATGCTAACCGTTACACCATCGACGCTTGTAAAAATCATTGAATAAAAAGGTTATAAACGCAAGCGTAACTATTAGTAAACTGAACATGCAAAAGTATTGTTTTGTATTTACCTTTTGAATTGGTCTATTTAAACAGTGTTTTAAAACTTAGCTAATTTGTTGCCTTTTTATTTACCTAATTTTCATAACAACTATAATATTTTTTTTAAGCAGTTAAGGTTACTACATACTGAAATGTAAACCAGCTACATAAGATAAAAACTTAAACAGCTGAAATGTTTTTTATATAGAAATTTTTATAAATTAAACTTTAACACAATAAGCGTACTTTTAACTTAGTTTAATAAATTTCAAAACTAACTTTTTTTAATTTTAAAATACAATTTACAAATTTAAGCTTTAGCATTTATATTTAATACAAAATCAGTAAGTAAATTTCAAAATAATACAGTAAAAGCAGATTTTAATTTGCTAGTTAACCTTTTCTTTTACTTTATATTCTTGAGTTTTATTACAAAGTTTTAAAAAACTTGGTTTTGTCTTAACTCTGTTATGAAAAAAATATTTAATTTTCTATTTTTAATCTTGCGAATAAAAACGGAGTTTTTTGTAAAAATAAATACATTTTCTAGGATTTCTAAAAAAAATTTTCTAAAATCTTAAAACAATATTGTTTATTAATTAAGAGTTAATTTCTTTCTGATGAAAAAATAAATATTTTGATATAAAATAGACAACATTTTGAAAGTATGGGGCAATTGGAAGTAATTGGTGAAAGCGACGCTCTATTTACCTAATTATCATGGGCAACCCGTGGTCTCCAATATCTGTATTGAGACATTAGAGACCACGAGTTGCCTGAGCTTTAGGAATAATCTAATAGGAATCAGACGCCTAATCCGTTAAAAAACGGAGCGAGAAAATAATTTAAATAATTACTAATCAACTTTTTAACGAGTTTAAAATCTTGACAATGTCAATTGCAATAATGTTTTATTTTGCGAAGTTTTACTTAAATAAAAGTGAGAAACATTGTATTTTGTTAAAGCAAGTCTACAATTGTATTACAAGTGTGTATTAGTGGTTTATTGAGTTTTATTTAAAGAGATGCTTGATGTAGGGAATGTTTTGCTAAAAAACTAATTTATTTGCGGTTATTTGTACTTATACTTTTATCTATGCATTTTTAGTGCTTAGGTGCACAATTTTATTTGCGAAAGAGCATTATGTTTATACTTGTAAGTGCACAATATATGTTGCAACTAATATAAGTCGCATAGAGGCGCAAAATTTCGATCTTTTAAGTCAAGTGCATAATGATTTTTTGAAGATGTTGCTTCTAACGTAGGTCGTCAGGGAATGCAGTATTTTAGTTCAAAATTGCAACCTATTAAGTCGCCAAAAGAGCGCAAGTATTATTTTTTTTAAGCATAAAAATGTAACATAAAAACCGCATTAGAATTTTGAATTACAACAGCAGAAAAGTTGTTTTCGCTAACGTCTGAGTTTTAGTTGATAAAACAAACTTTCCTCTGTATTTACATCTACTAGTTTATTGAATTGATGTGCTGAATTATTGATCTAAAATGTAGATTGTACTTTTTAAAACAGAATATTGCTGAAGTTTAAAAAACATGTTTATATGAGTTTTTATCTTTCTAGTCGTAAAATGGCAAGTCATTTTCTAATTTTTATTACTCGTTTCAAGTTCTAGTACTAAACTGTATTTAAGTTTTTCCATTCGAAAGAAATCAAAAATAAATTCCCTTTAATTTTGGCAGTCGTATTTTGTTAAAAAAGTTGCTGTTTTTGCATCTTTGTGAACGTTGTTTGATACAAACAACTATTTTTTGTTTATTAAGCACATCTAACACCTTGCTACTGCTTAAAAATGAGTATGTTGTTTATAAGTACGACGATGGACAATAGAAGGTATAAACATTACGTTTTTCACTTTATTTTATGAAGTCACAATCAAAAAATTCAGACGGTCTTTGTTTTTAAAGTTAACCAATGTGATTGTTGCTATTTCTACAAAACCGGTTAGAAGACAGGAAACCGAAAAATTTCCTAGAAAAATAAGATCGTTGGCCATAACAATGAAGTTTCACAACAAATCGTTCTCTCCCTTATTAACCACCGTGTTATTTTGTCGCTGTGCTAAAGTGGCCCTCCGTGTCAAAGTGACGCACCGTGTCATTTTGTCGCTGTGCCAAAGTGACCCTCCGTGCCAAAGTGACCCTCTGTGCCAAAGTGACGCACCGTGCCAAGGTGACGCACTGTGTCATTTTGTCGCTGTGCCAAAGTGACGCACCGTGTCATTTTGTCGCTGTGCCAAAGTGACCCTCCGTGCCAAAGTGACGCACCGTGTCGTTTTGTCGCCGTGCCAAAGTGACCCTCCGTGCCAAAGTGACGCACCGTGCCAAGGTGACGCACCGTGTCATTTTGTCGCTGTGTCATTCTGACCCGCTCCCTAACTATATTAGCCTTAAACAAGTTTATAAGTAACCAAAACTAACTAGTAAAGTTTAGTTTAGTTTTTATGTTAACAAAAAAATTATCATTTTCATAATTAAGTTGATTTTTTTATTACTAGTTTGTAATTTTTTTTATTTTAAACGGTTCAAACTAAATAGAAAAATCTGAATTAATTTTTTTAATATAAACTTATCTATACTTGTTTTTTTATTTTATTCTAAAAATTTCAAAAAGTAATAAAGCTTCATATTATATATATTTTACAATTGTGTTTTTTTTTTTCTTTTCAAAAACTAAACTTTTTAAACTAACGTGTAAGTATAATTAAAAGAGTAATCCCAAATCGTTAAATCAATTGTTTTACATGCCTTATTTTATAAATTACATGTATAATTGTAGTTAAAGCTATACTTTTTATTCCCTTTAATTAAGTGTAAAACAAACTTAAACAAGTCGTGTCTTATCTAAAAGTTTGATAGTGTTTGTAGCATTAAATTCACAAAAAATATAATATTAACGTGCGATCCTATGGTGTAATGGTTAGTTATCAGAACTCTGAATTCTGTGATCCGAGTTCAAGTCTCGGTAGAACATAATTTCGCAATGAAACTTTATTTTGTTTTGGTACTTAAAATAATGTTTTTTTTTCACTTTATTATTGATTTCCGTGTGAAATATTTTTATTTAAACTTATTTAATGATTTCTTTGAATTAAACATTTAAATAAAACTGGAAAGTATTTTCTGCTAAAAGTGTTATTTTTCTTTTTTGAACAGCAGAAATAGTTTCACACTTGAACAGATAAATAACCTATTGTACAATTTTCTACCAGAACTAAACTTAACTTATATAAATTAAAACATAAAGATAATTAGTAATAGTACTATTAATAAAAAGTAAAAGTAGTAGTATTACTACAATTCCTAATTCAAAGATTACTAACAATTTTGTATTACCATTAATTTGTAACAGCCTAAATACTGAATAAAAAATTTGAATTTTTTTTTCCATTTTGCAACATTAGTTTCAATAACTACGTCACAAAGTTTGAATTACTACGTCACAATGCATAACGATTTTAATTATAAACGCTATAATTTCAGTGTCGATGTGAGCCTGGCTAGCTCAGTCGGTAGAGCGTTGGACTTTTAATCCAACGGTCAGGGGTTCAAGTCCCCTGTCAGGCTCCTTTATGAACTATTTTTAGAAAATTATTTAATTTTATCATATCAATTTAAAAAAAAATTGTTATGTTTGCCTATGCATTGTTTATTTTATAATTAATCATTTTTCATCTACTTACGAAGAATATATTTTGTTGAATATAATTACGAGTAAATTAGTATTGATATAAATTTATTGGTAGTTATTGTTGGATATAAGAACTAAATAACAAAACTAAAACATAACTAAATAACATTTAAATAACAAATTTTTGAAAAGTTTAGTCTTTTGTAACTATAAACTATATATACTTAAAAAAGCTTATTTACTTAGTTTCTTAATATGATTTGTTTTGTATTGGCAACTACTTAACTATATAAACAAGAAAAGTATATTTCCAACGGGAGCTGCGATGGCCGAGTGGCTAAGGCGTTGGACTCGAAATCTACTGGGCATTGCCCGCTCAGATTTAAATCCTGCTCGCAGCGAATTATTTTGTTCTTGAATTGCTGTAGTATATAATTTATACAAATACAGAAGTCACCTTTTTAATTAATAGAAGATGTACAGATTTTTTTCATTAATCATTTTAGTATTTTAAAGTGGGATGACTTTTCACTTAACTTATATACAAACTTGAGTCTAAAAAGATTTCAGAAATTTTTTAAATAAAGTTTTAAAAGTCACGACGACCTCCAAAAAATTACTTTTACAAAATTTGACTTTTTCTCTTAAATATCTTCTTTGTAAAAACTACTTAGTGTTTATTAAAAAAATTGGCTTTAAAATTATTTAATGTGTTAAAGGTATACAAAAACTGCGTAACCAAAGTGTTGTTTATTCAAGATTAAGAAACACTTATTTTTTTCTTGTTTTCGTGGTTATTATCATTTACCTTCTTTATATTTTTTTCAAGTGCCAAAGTGCACAATTTTAAACAAAAAATGCAGTTTATCTAAGGCGCTAACACACGAAAAAGTCGTCAACCGAGCGCAATAAGTGCACATTGCAATTGTTTTTTTTATAAAAGTATAGGGAGGAACTTTTTAAACTACGAAAACATTTAGCAGCAAAAAATGAGCCCGATGAATAGGATTCTTGTTGACTTTTATTCTCAACATCTACAAAAAGCTTCTAACTAATGTTTAGCATTTTGCTCAAAGTAAGCTACAAATGTTTATATCGTGGATATACTGAATCTGTAGCCACTGTTATAATTACCTTTGTGTAAGAAAATGAAAATCTATCTTATGAAAAAGATTATTTTAAACAACTGCAGACAGCAAAAAACTTTCTTATAAGTTATGAGCAAGTAATTCTTTGAATTTATGTTGCGAATAAGTTGCTATGTGTAATGATACCGCAAAATTTCGATTTAAAAAACTAAGTTTAGTCAAAAAGAAAGTGATATTTCTTAAAATTTTTAGCAAATACTCTATACTAGAGGTTAAGAATAAATGAATAGTCTAAGGAAGCAGCTAATGTACTAGCAAATCATTTAAGGACTTTTTATTGCTTCGAAAAAAAAGCATTTTAATAAGGAAAGTAGAAAAATATTTGTTGAAAAACTGTTCAATTTGTTTTCACATTAAAATAACTCGTAATTGTTAAAGTTTTTAAAACTAGCTACTAAACGTCAGTGTGTTATTGTGAAGATTGAAATAAAAAGTTTATTTTGTTAAAAAAAAGCTTCTTAAGTAGTCTTTAAACAAATGTATGTTTTAGCAAATAAGCATTTACAGCTGATTTTTCACTGAAACTCATAGTTAATTTTAACAATTGTTTTAAAAACAAAATTGTTATTTATTTACGAAATGTGATTGTTATTTCCTTAAAGCTTTTTCAAGCCATTTGTTTTTAAATTGTGTAGCGAAAAGGAGTAATTGATTATTTTAAACATATTTCAAAACATCTCCTTCCCCTATTTGTTCACGAATTTAAATTATTTCTTTCATTTGGGGTTTATTTAAAAACTTAATAGTTTTGTGATAATATTATTACAATTTAATTGTTTCCGAAACATTACGCTTATTAAAAGTTACTTTACGAAAACAAAGTTTCTTTCTTAATATTATTAGTAAAACACTTGTTTTAATTATTGAAAACTTTTAAAAGTTAAAGCATTTAAAATGTCTTTTAATCTTGAGTGACTAAATATAACATTTATTTTGAAAATATAAAACTAAATACATCTTAAAATATCAATGGACAACTACAACGAACAATCTAGTTCATGTCAGCCTATTATGACGTCACAGCCGTAAGTTTGATGAAGATCATCAAGTTCGATGTAATTAGATGAATCGATTCGTCACCAACTTAAACTTTTACTAAAGGTCATCGTCTGACTTAGCGGATGTTCGGACTCATTCAGTCGGCGACAACTACCTTCCTATTTGTACCAAACACAAAAGTTGTATGGACATTAGACGTTAGTTTTTCGACAAGATGATGGGAAAAGAAGTGGACTTCAGTAGACTGACTTTATAAAAATTTGAACTAACACAAACATATTAAGTGTTTTAGTTGTTGTAAAAAGTTTTAATATATAATTCACTTATAACTTTGCATGTGCACTTATGTTATGTATATAAGTATTTTTTTCAAGTCTTTTGATACTTTCTATAAAGTTTTTATTGTTTTAAATAGCAATATAAAAATAACTTAACCAGTGAAATGATTTTTTTAGTTTTTTTAAGAGGGGGAAAGAACCTAATATGAAATAAATTTCATAAATTATGTTTTAATTTTAAAATCTAAGAAACAAATTTCAACTTAAAAAAAAACAGGTTAAGGGAGTGTAGCAGTAATGCATGCTTCACTGCTTTCTTAATTGTATAAGAGAAGAGATTGCAAAAAAAGATTAATTTCTCGGTATACTAACATTTCCAACCCGCGCTTAATTCCTACCCACACGACTCCAACCCGATCAAATCCCGCCCGAATCAAATCCCACCCGAATCAATTCCAACCCGATCAAATCCCGCCCGAATCAAATCACACTCGAATCAATTCCAAACCGATCAATTCCCACCCGAATCAAATCCCACCCGATCAATTCCCACCCGATCAATTTCCACCCGGATCAATTACCACCCAAATCAAATCCCACCCAATCATTTCCCACCCGAATCAAATCCCACCCGATCATTTCCCACCCGATCAAATCCAACCCGAATCAATTCCAACCCGATCAAATCCCACCCGAATCAAATCCAACCCGATTAATTCCCACCCGATCAAATCTAACCCAAAAATTTTTCGTTTTTTTTAATGTTGAATTTCAGTTGTATTAAAAATGTAAAACTTTGTAAAAAAAATATTTGATTATTAATGCCTTGATCAAGTATCGATTTTTATAAGAGGCATTTAAGCCCACAACTTCAACTTATTAGTATCTGTATAAGTTTTTGTTCGTTCAGAAATTCTTTTGTTTACAAAGTTTATTGATAATTTGTCTGGTTATTGTTATATATTCAATTTTTCATCACTCCATTTTCAATAATGTTGATATTTTAGTTATTTTAAAAATGTAGAACTCGACGTTAAAAAAAAGTTCTAAGTTCTTTAGTGGGATTGATTTAGTTGAATCAATTTATATATAAGGCATTTAAGCCAATAACTTAAATATTGTAGTATCTGTGTCAGCTTTCGCTTTTGTTCGTAATTAAACTCTTTTATTTCTGAAATTGGTTAATAAAATTTGTAATTATAAATCTTTGGTTAATTATCATACTACATTCTTAATGAAGATAAATTTACAAAAGATAGGCCAATTTTCTTTGCCGGCCTTAATTACTTAAAAAAATCTAGTCATAAACGAACAAAAGTAGTTTAGGTCTAGAGTTTAATACAATAAGCATTAAAATAATTTTAAAATTTCAAAGTTCTTATTAAAAAAAAACTATGTTGTACAGTACTATATTATTTTGTTGTTTTAAGTAGTTACAAAAACTAAAATATAATTAAGTGTCAATGTCAATTGTTTCAACTCGTACAAAAAAAACTAATTGGACATAAATTAGTTAGCATGATAGAAAATGGTACCGATACTAAAAACTTAATTATTATTCAAACCTGATCTAGATTAAACTTTAGTAACAATGATAGCATTTTACAAGTAACAGACCAACTTTTTGTTGCTCGCAAGTCGTAATTATTTAATTATCGTAGTTATCAACAAAAAAAAATGACATTAAACTAAAAACATGATAAAATAAGCAACAGTAAAAATTTTAGCTTAAATAAAAAAATCGTTTTTACCTTACTAATTTCATATTTCAAACGATTTTTAAAAATACAATAAATAAAATTTTAATGTGAGTTCCAAACGTATTAAAATTTTTAATTTGTACAAGAATAAATATAATCGGGTTTGATAATATAGTGGGAATTGACCGGGTAGGAATTATGTGGATGGGAATTGATTCGGGTGGGAATTGATTCGTTTGGGAAATGATCGGGTGGGAATTGATTTGGGTAGGAATTGATCGGGTGGGATTTGATTTGGGTGGGATTTGATTGGGTGGGATTTGATTCGAGTGGAATTTGATTCGGGTGGGAATTGTGCGGGTGGGAAATGATCGGGTGGGATTTTTTTCGGGTGGGATTAGATTTGGGTTGGATTTGATCGGGTGGGATTTGGTTCGGGTGGGAAATGATCCGGTGGGAAATGATCGGGTTGGATTTGATTCGGGTGGGATTTGATTTAAGTTGGATTTGATCGGGTGGGATTTGATTCAGGTGGGAGTTGTGCGGGTGGGAAATGATTGGGTTGGATTTGATTTGGGTTGGAATTGATCGGGTGGCAATTATGTGCGGGTTGGAACTGAACGGTTCCCAATTTCTCAATGCTTAAATATGATAACTTTGAATAAACGTTGCTTTTGGTAGAATGGTGAGCCAAAGCCACCTGTTAACTCTTATTTAAGCTGAGTATTATTTAATCGACTATTATGTTATGTATTCTTTGTAGTGTGTGTTTAATATGTTTATATTGTAATGTGTAATAAATTGTAAAACTTATTGAACAGTACTTAGGTAAATATCACAAAGAGGTCCTATTTAGAATGTATTAGCAAGGTTGGCTTTTTATGGTAATACTTAGTTTATATAATGAGCCTTCAGGTCCTCTATCACTATACAGTTGTTGTAGTCTAAATGTTCTAAGATTTTAGAGAATAGAAAATAGTTTTTGTATTTTTCCAAAGTTTTATTGGTAAATGGTGAATCAACCGGAAGTTGTTATGGAGTGACTAGAAAGCACTGATGCTAACCGTTACACCATCGACGCTTGTGAAGGTAATTTACAACTCGAGCATATAAAATTAATTTCATGGATTATATCGGTATGTATTTTATTAACAATGATTTAATATCAACAAATACTTAAAGAAAGAAACGTAATAAACACTTTTCAAACTTTGCAACTATAAAACGTAATTTCTTCAAGTTTTTCTTAATATACGTGTGTTTTGTGGTTATTTAAAACAATTAAAATCAGTAACATTTTATATACTTACAGTACTACGTTTTTACAAAAACAACAGAATAAAGTTTATTAAAATTTTATAGAAATAATTGATATTCATTTGAAAAATTGTTCTTTAAGTTTTAGTTTACCACTGGCTGTCAATAAATTTTATTCAAAAAACTTTAAACATAAACCTTAGTCGAGTATAATACTTTATTGATCATAAATAAAGTACAAAATTCGAAGTATTTCATTACAACTAGCATTTATTAGTCAGGTATTAATGTTTTATACTATATTTCGCTCAATTTTGTTGTAATAATTTATCTTATTTGTTTTCATTACGTGAGAACAAACTTTTTTTTTCTTAATTTTATGTTTTGTTTTGTTAAAAGGATTCAAAAATGTTTTTTCATGTTTTTTTTTTAATAATTTTTCAGTTGATAAAGTGTTTAAACTTTGAAATATTTAATTAAGCTTTCAGTGCTGATAAACTTGGCTTATACTGAGTTCAAACAAATCAAAAATTTAAAAATATGTTTCAAGACTAAGTTCTGATAAACTATGCTTCAAACAATTATTTTTAATAGGAACATCACAGACATACTGCGAGTAAGAACGCGTTAATATTTTTTAATTCAATCACCTTTAAAGTTAGTTTTTATTTATAATTGCAAGTTGTCGTATTGTTGCATGAGTAATGATGAGAAGATGAATATAGCGAATGCTGACGGGAGGACTTCTTTAAATAAAAGGAACGAGTTAATACGTTCATGTTTTCATTTTAAAATGCTTTATTTCTAACCTTAAGAAAATTTGATAAATACATCACTATTTTCTATTTAGTGTAGCGTTAAAGTTTGCACGAGCGTACAAAATTGCACAAGGGCACAAAATTGCACGAAGATACTTTTGCACGAAGAAACTTTTGCACGAGAGGATAAAATTGCACGTAATAAACTTGCAAAAAGACACTTTTGAACGAAGGGTCACTTTTGCAAGAAGAAATTTTTGCACGGGTTGAATTTTTTTTTGTATTAAAATGACTTTTTTAAATTTTTTATTATTTTATTTTACTTCATTTATTTTGTTTTATTAATTTTTTATTTTTATAACAACTTTTATTAGTTGTTTTTTTATTTTAATTTTTGCTATTACTTACACATTTATGTATAAGTACTTATATACTTACAAATATATAATTTATAATATATTATATTTATAATTTATGATATAATATATATTTTAAATTATATACTTATATATATAAAATAAGTATTACTTTATGCATAAATTTTTTTTTTTGGTATTATGTTAATTTATCTTATAGTTTTCTTTTGCTTTATTTAACTCTCGTGCAAAAATGACCCTACGTCCAAAACTGACCCTTGGTGCAAAAGTATCTTCGTGCAGTTTTTTGCCCTCGTGCAATTTTGTCTTCGTGTAATTTTGACCTGTTCCCCACTATTTCAACTTGTACAAGCAAATATTAAAACCAACAAAAGTAACTAATTTCAAAATTTCTAATTAATAGAGCTATAAGATTTTATGAACCTAAGTTATAATTACGTCACAATATAATAATTGAATTTTAAACACTAAAAGCAGTAATTAACCTAGTGTTTTAGTTACAAGAGTTGTTTTTTCTTGTTGTTCACGAATCTTATAAGCATGCTAATTGTAAGTATATTTTTTGTTTATGTTTTAAAATTATATTATTATTAAGTAGCTTACATTTTTCTAACCTTAACATAAACTAACCTGGCGATATAATAATTTTCCGAAGTCGATAGCTTTAAGCTATAAGTTTTATTTTGTTTTTGTTTTCTTACACATAAACGCAAGTTTTAAATAAAGTTTAGCCTAATGTCTTCTTACTTGTTTATATTGAAAAAAAAATTACAGTTTTTTTCGAGTGATGATCTCGTTTGATTTAGTTCAAACAGGTGAAACATTACTAAATTTAAATTTTGAGTTGAAGTTATTTTTCAAAAAAAAATGTAAGGAAACAATTTATTCGGTTGAATTTTACAAATAGATTATTTCCAAGCCAACGAATTACCTCTAATGCAGTTGTGATAAGAAGTCCACGCCGGGACACGAACCCGTAATCTTCTGAATAGGAGTCAGACGCCTTATCCATTAGGCCACGCAGTCGGTTACGTGGTATCCAACTATCGCGTTCATATAAGTAAAACTTTGTAGCCTGTCGGCCCAATGTAGGTTAAATAACAAATAATTAGAGCAAGATGTAATAAAACTATTTATCAACAAATGTAGAAAACCGTAGATTCAATTAGCAAAAAATATTTTATTTATACTCTATTTATTTTTGAAACTTATCTATTGTTTAAACTACATTTAGTTTAATTATGTATTACTACGCTTAGTTTTTTGTAAAATCACTCAAGTTATTCCATGCATTATAAACTAAATATACTATAAAAATTATCTATGATTAAAAAAGTTTTTTTTTTAAACTTTAATACGTATTCAACCCTCTAAATATGGTGTTTTAATTTTTAAAATGTTAATTAAAATCATTACTATAACTTAAGGTAACAGTCAAAAGAAAACGAGCTTAAACTTTTTTAGTTTACTTTTAGAAACGTCTTTATAGTAAGTTAATAGCATAAAACACGTTATGATGCGTAAAATAGGATAAAAACTTAAAAACTTTCTCAACTAAACATAAAAACTACAAGCTTCTAAAACTATGAACTTATAAAGTAAATTTTAAACACTTAAGTTAAATAAATAATATTTATAAGGCTTTTAAGCCAAATCTTTTTTTAGTTCAAAACTTACAGTTATAAAAAGAAAAATAATAATACTACACGTAATAAATACTGGATGTGGGGTTCGAACCCACGCGGACAATCGTCCATTGGAACTTAAGTCCAACGCCTTAACCACTCGGCCAACCCAGTAGTCGGAGATAAACTGAGTATTTAAATTATATACTACATTATACGTAGCTTTTTTGAATTATAACAAGTAGATTTAAATTGATGAAACTAGCAATTTTTTTGGTAAACTGTACTAGCACTATAATGAATTTTTAATAAGTAAATATTAATCACTGACTAATTTGTTTACTTTTTCAAAACTTTAATTAAAACATGAATGCTTAGTTTTTCAATATTCGAAAAACTAAATTATTTTCTTTGCAATTAAAATAAAACAAAAGTCACATCAACTTAAAAAAAAATATTTGGAGAGCCAATAAAAAGTTTTTCTTACAATTAAATAAAACCATTTGAACGTATGTACAATGTTAAAAATATTTTAATTTATATGTGATCGTAGCAATTTGTATAACAAAATAAAGTTGCAAGTAAGTTTTAGTTTATATGTGATTGGTGATAAAATAACACAAAACTAGTTTACTGTTCAAAGTATACTTAACATTCAAAATAGAGTTTACGTTTAAAAGTGATTTTAAACGCATGACGTCCAAAGTTAAAATTAACGTTTGATTACTATACGCTAAAATTGGAAACTTAGCAATACTCTTTAACTTAAAAAGTAACCTTTTTACATTTTAAGTGTCTTATGTAACCAACTTAAACTTAAAAAACTTAAAATATTTATCTTACTTATAATCATGTTTATAGAAGTGTTCTCAAGTTTAAGTAAATAACTTATCAATCTTTAATTTACTTATACTTATAAGTAGCACATTTTAAAAAATTAGTTAGAACTTTAAGATATATTGAAGATAACCCAAACTAGACACCTTTTTGTTTTTATTAAAGTAAATTTTTAGTACAAATTATTACTAATAGTTTGATACGTCTTTTGCTGTCCAATAATTTATTTTCTAGTAAGTAGATTAAATTATTTTTTTATTTTCAGCAGGAGTAAAAAAAAAATTGCAACCTAAATACAAAAACGTACGATTGTGTAAGTTATAATTAGCATTATATTATATGTACAAACGTCGACAAACTGTATAAAAAAACTATACTTTTTTCATTTTATTTACTTAAATATTTGTTAGCTTAACTTTAGAACTCAATTATAAACAAAAACAATTAAAGTTAATTGATAGAAACATAACATCCAAAGAGTAAATTTTTTTAATTATTGAATACTTGGTTAAAATTGATTTATGACAAGAAACGATTCAAAAAATATTTAAATTTTAAAGTTTTAGAATTTATTAAAAAAAATAAAGCTACTCAGTTTTATCGTAAAACAGATTTTCAAACTGTTTTGCTGCAAAAAACGTATTGAAATTACAAACTATGCAACAATCGACAAAAAATTGATAGTATATAGTTAAATTTAAAAAAATGTATAGATTTAAAATCTTTATAATTAATAATTTATTATTTTAAAGAAAAACAATTACAATATTTCACCGCAAAGCGGATTTTCAAACTGTAGATCTTACTCAAAAATATTTTTTTTTATCTCAATTAGAATTCAAATAGAGTTCTGTAGATTATCTTGAAGTTTTTGATTTTACAAAACTGAATAAATACACTTTTTAAATATAGTAATTTTAATTCAGTTTATAATACTTAAATAAAAACAATCACTCTTTTGTGTATGTTTTAGGTTTATTGATTTATAACTTATTTTTTAATGAGTTTAACAATTAAACTATCGAACACTACTTAAAACACTTTTTTTTTCGTTGATCCTTACTTACTGTTTTATCTAATTAAGATTATATTATGTTGAATACATGTCCACCGGAAATCGAAACCGTAACTAGTGCTTGGAAGGCACCAAAGCTAACCGTTACACCATTGATGCTTGTATTGAAATGGAGAAATTACTGTATATAATCTCAAATGAAAATGCAGCTAGCTCTGTACTGCAGTCAAATGCTAGCATATGTGCGTTCAAGCGTTAATTTTTTGCCGTTAGCTCGAAAAAATGATCTATAATAATGCGTTGCAAATTTTCAACGCGTTTTCGCTCGCTAGCAGAATTATACACAGTTTATCTGCTAGTTTAAGCGGTAAACTCTCACGTGGTTTAACGCTTATGGCTATAAACTTGATGTTTATTTGTAAAAAATGTTTATTTCAAGTCGTGCATTTTATTTTGCAATTGCTTTTGTTTTTATTTGTATGTATCCATACGTGTGACCAAAGAATATTAAGTTTATGATTTTATTAAAATTAATATTTTTAAATCTAAGTATGTTTTGATTAAATGATGACTGAGAAAATAAATTGAGGTGTTTATAAATGATAAAACTAACTGTAGAAATAAACTGCTAAATATATTATAAAATTTTCTAGCTAATGAAAATTTGTTATTTAAATTTATAAACTGATTTAAGTCGTGGATAAGTAATAAGTTAACATATCACTATACTACAACTAAACAAAGTATGACAATAAATAAATAACTAAAACTCAATAGTCACTTTAAGCTTGTAAGCTTGTCCTAAAAGTTAAAATAAAAAGTTTTACTGATTGTAATATAAATAAAGTTTCAAGTTTTATAAACTAAGTCTTCTTTTGATTAAAATTAATACTAGTTTGAGTACTATTTGATGTTTACAACAACTTTCAATTAATTAAATATTTCGGTTTTGTCACATAGTTGTACATTTATGTTTTGCTAGCTAGTAAAAAGTTGAAATATTTTGTCAAAGCTCATTAGTATATATTTTACACTAATACCAAAGTTCTAAATTAATTAAACAGAGAACGTTTATTCTAACAAAGTTTGCACTCTTAAAAATACTACATGATTGAAAATTTAAAAACCTTTCAAATTATTTAAACATTTTTTTCATTTCCTAGTTGTCAGCATAATAGTAAAACTTCTATATTTTTTGAAACAATATTGTTAAAAACGAAAAAATGTATATTTATAGCTAAGTGAGATTCAAATGTTAAAACATATAAATCTAGTTTTAACTATTTCTAAGGGTAGACCTTCAGCTAATTTAATTTAAATTAAAACCAATCTTGTAGCAATTACTTCTATATATCAATATAAGTTTCATTTAAGCTAATAATTTGCTAAGTATATTTAAAGTCAAATTTTTAACTTAAACAACACAATTGTATTGTACAGCATTTTTTACTTTGTACTATTGAATATGTTCATAAGCTTTCAAAGATCATCAGACCATATGCTTTCGGTAAACTGAAAACGGATTCGTCCTTATTAGGACTCATCAGTCAGTCACAACCGAAAAACCTATAGCCTTCTATCTACAAACGATTTATCATGCTTTCACATGAAGCAACCATTTGATGGCATTGATCAGTAACTTCATAATTGTCTTTTGCTGTACAACGTTCAATACATTGTCCACTAGGCAAGACATATGGATCATTCGTATCAATCAACAAAAACTGATGATCAGATGGAATGACTGAAGTCTGATGATCAACTCTTTTGTTAAACTTGAGCTTGTCTCACGGCACACGATAGTCCAGGCTTCTGCACTGCAGACTTTCGCCGATTTTTTCGTCGTTTGAAGCTTTCAAAGAGAGTCAATTCAAGGTACAACAAGTTTATATACGCAATTTTACGCTTAATGGCAAGTATTTCAGTAGTGTAGTGGTCATCACGTTCGCCTCACAGGCGAAAGGTCCCCGGTTCGAGCCCGGGCTGAAACATTTTTACTTTCATTGTACAAAAAGGTTACACTTTTGTCAAACTTTTTTATTAAGTGTTTCGCTTATATTGCATGTAATTAATAAGTATATTTTTGTTTGTAAGCTGGAAGTTTAGTAAAATTTTCTATCTTTTTAGTTCTGGTTTTATTTGTTTTGAACTTTTTAAGTGATTTATTTATTGATTATTGTGAATTTAATTTCATCTAATTTTAGATCTTCTAGTTTTATTTAATAAGTGAACAGCTAATATTTTTGATACAAAAGGTACGTCAACTTTTATAGTTGAAAAACATAGTTAAAATAAAACATTGCATTTCTTTACATCGATGACAAAACAAATATTAATATCGAACAAGCAAGTTTTTTTTTATTACACATACTTATTTTTTGTTTATAGCTTCAGATAAACTATTTGCAGAGAAAAAGAAAAAAATCTACTAATATCAAAGATACCTTATGTTTAAAAATAAGTAGTCTAAAAATTGTGAAAAAATCTTTTATTATTAGGTTCGTAGAAGTCAATGTTTATAAACGAGAATATTAATTTGAAAAGTACAACTTTACTTAAGAAAACAATTTAGTAGATTTACATAAGTTTTTATTTATAAACTTTGTGTTGTACTTAATTTTACACTAATTTTCGTTATTAAACTGACGGACGTTTCTCTGTTTAAAAAAAATTAAGACAGTTCTGCGGGTTTATCAAAGTTTTCCAAGTAACTTTGAAAACTGTTACTTGGAAGCTTTAGATAAATCCGTAAAAACTTTTTAACTTCATTAACACGAAAATCGTGCGTCAGTTGAATAAAAAAAGTAGTGAGCAAATTGTTGTTTTTCTGCGAAATTATTTCGTTAGCAAGTGTATTTGAGTTGTTTTAATAAATATTTAAGTTTAATAAACTTGTCATAACAGCAATTCTAAAGCATTTTACGTAATCACTAAGTGTTTCATGTAGCTTTAGGTATTTAATTTTATATTCATCTTGGTTCTCTCACTATACATATTTTTATTTAAATAAAATTGGTTTTATAAATAAGTTACGACTCATGAAAGTCTAATAAAAAACTGTTACAAAAGATATTCGGTATTTAAAAATTTCAACATGAAAAAATGTACAGATAATTTTAAAAGCAATCTATTGTTATTAAAGATAGATTATATCATTTTTATATGTCATTTATAAATTATAATTAACTAATTCAAGAAATAAATGATATTATGACTTTTATATAAAAACACTGAGTCGTAATACTGTTTGGAATTTTTGTTTTTAAAACATTTATTAAGCTTTATTTATCTAATTAGTACGACACTGTCAAATTTTTACTAGTTTGTTGTTTAAATTAGACCATAAAAACTTAAAATTTTTGCTACTTTCTTGTATTGTAATACAAAAACCTATAACTTGCTTGATTAAACCATAAAGCGTTGTCTTTTATTTACTTATATTTTTACTACGTTAATTTAGTAGCGTACCATTAAATTATATTTAGTGACTTGCTTAAACTAAAGTTTAAATAATTGTTAAAACAATGAAAAAATAAAAACCTTTCATTACATAAGTTACAAAGCAACTTTTAGTTTTAAATATTACTACATGAGCTTGTTTTATATTTATAACTGTTGCTTAATTTGTACATATTCTAAACTAACAAAAAAATTTTTTTGCTGAAAAACATTTTACTTTATACATTTTGTAAACGTTTTAATCACTTTAGAATTTCAAATATCTGAATATTTACTAAATATAAATTTAAAAAAAAAAGTTACTGAAGTTTAACGTTAACGTGAAGTTAAGTTTATTTTCATGTAATCAACGATTTATATTCAACTTTAAGTTTCCATTTTCTTTACTACTAAACAATTTTAGCTGTACTAGTTTAGTAAGGTTTAATTACAGTTTTAACCTAGAAATTTATAGTTATTTTTTGCTTCTACATTCTTGCATTTCGTAATTTGTATAAAACTTAAAACAAAACTGTTCAAATTGTTATGGTTTTACAAAAGGGTTTCCTTCTAATCAAATAATACTTGAAATATAAGTAACTAAGAGCTTATCATTATTATTTAATATTGTTTTTATTTTCGAAAACTGTTTTGAGAAATTGAATTGATTTACAACATTCACAGATGATAAAAGACTTTAGTTGCACTGTTATTTAAATTTAGTTGAGAAATTTCTGTTATAAGACTTTTATTAATAACGTGATATAAAATTAGTTTTAAAAATATAGATAAGTAAAATAAGACTTAAGCTGATAACTATTTAATGTTCTTACTAAAGTAAGAAGTAATACGCAGTAGTAAAAATAAGTAGAAGTTTACACTACTAACCAATACAATTTATACTATCAAAAAGTATAACCAGCCTGGGATTTGAATCCAGGACTTCCCTCACTCTGAAAAATTACAACTACAGATTAACGGGCCACTTGGTAAATGAGACTGTATTGAATTCATAATCTTGCCAACCAGTGGCGTAGCGAAATATTTTGGTCAGGGGGTTCGCAATTGTTTTCTCAAAAAAAAAACCTAAATTAAAACTTTTGTAATAAGCTATAAATAGATCTTTTTATAAGTAAAAAAGTTGAAAAAAAAGTCAATAAGTAAAATAAGTTCGAAGTAACTGTTATAAAAATTACTTATACATTACAAAATTAAACAATTAAAAAAAAGTATAAATTTCATTACAATTACTTATACTTGCACAAATGTAAACTTATTAAACAAAAATTGTTTTTATTACTAACAGTAAACTTTATATCTTTAAAAATGATTATATTCAATAAAACGAAAGTATCTGTTTTATTTACGAAAAACATATCAATCTCTTTAATATACAATAAAACAGTGATAAGAACACCTCATTGCACATAATTTAAATAAAAGTACACAGAATTTAAAATAGATCAACTTTATAACTGTTATTACAGTTTATTACAACTTTGTAAAATAGTTAAAGATATGTTTTTTAAATTTAATTCATCTGATTGTACTTGTTTAAAATAATTATCACAAACAAAGTTTATTTCTCATAGGCCGACACGCTTTTTCTTGTATGTTTACAAAAATAAAGATCAGAAAACTAGCAGTAGTCTTAAAAATTTATTGTAGCATAAAAAAAAAACTTGTAAAATTGTTTAATTTTCCTTTAAGCGTGTCGTATTTTTGTAAACTTTTTGTAGAAAAATCTGCCATAAGGTTATACTACAGCGGTGCACTAACTAGTTGCGTACTTTTTGAGTCTAAAATCTTATTAAGTTAATGAGGTTATAGAATTTTTCCTTATGGAGTTTTTCATCAACATCGGTGCGCATTTTCGTTTGCGCACCGAATCAGTATATTGGGTAATTTCTCTAACTTGTCACTAATGGGTATTCAAAATTTCGTTTAACTTTTCGAATACTGGATAAACATAGTTGAAAAAGGCAAATTAAGCAGAAATAAAAAACAATGAAGGATAAAGATATTACATTTTTTTTTACTTCTTTTCGTTTTTTGGGTGGCACGCATGCGCCAGTGTCCCTCCCCACGCTACGCCCCTGTTACCAACTATAAGTTAGAAAACTGCACTTATTTATATTTTAATTAAGATACCTTAAACTATTTTAATTATATTTTTTACAAGTAAAATAATCGCTTCACAGTCTTTAAAATACTTAAGAAGTATGAAAAATAAATGTAATTTTGCACTTATCTGAAAATATTAATTTAAGCATTTTTTAAAAGCTTACTAAAAAGCTTTAAAATAGATAATTTATTTAAAATAACTATAAACACTATTACATTTTATACCACTTTAGTTTTGTAACTTAGGTAAGAAAATAATACATATATCAAATATAAGCATAACCTAATTAAAAAGGTTTTATTATTTATCAACATTTAAAAAACAACAACATTTTCAAAAATACTACACGTTGACTTCTTTAACCTACAGGTGATTTTAGTAAACAAGTTTACATGATTGTGTATTAACAACTTACATACTTAACTTAACTTTCATGTGTTTAAAGTAGTGATGTACCGGACTCACTATCCGGGTCCGGGTCCGGCCGGATATTGCCATTTTTGTCTGATATCCGGATCCGGCCGGACTCTAATTTGAAAAAAAAGTCCGGATCCGGTTCCGGCCGGATTCTAATTTGAAAAAAAAGTCCGGGTCCGGTTCCGGCCGGATTCTAATTTGAAAAAAAAGTCCGGATCCGGGTCCGGCCGGATCCTAACAGAGATCCGGCCGGACCCGGATCTAGTTAGTAAAAAAGAGCATACTGAAAAGTATTTTTTCAAAAACAAACCCTGTGAAAATTAATAATAAACATTTTCGTCAGTTAAAATTAAACACCTACCGTGATTGGCTCATTTTGTACACGTGACTAATTTACATTTGTTTACATTTAAACTATAAATACACATTTCATGAAATGCAACTCTTTACATATGTTGTAAAATTGAAAACTTTGGAATGAATACTTGCATTATTTATTGTTTAAAGTCGAGCTCAGAGAATATTTAGAGTTAATACGGTTGAATGTACGAGCCAATGAGAATCATATGACGAAATGTTTCAAACTAAATACTGATGCAACAAAACATCAGAACATGACAGGCAGTTTATATGTAAGCAGTTAGTTAGTTTGGTGTGTAGCTTGAAGCAACAAAATATCTTGAACGTTTTTGTGAATGCTTATTGTAAGTAGTGGTGTTTTGTCTTAAAAGTGAATATTTCAACAGGTGTTTAATTGTTTAAATATTTAAGCCAGGTTTATAGTTTAATAGTTTATTAAAAATTTTACAGTTTCTTGTTTACTAAAGGTTTTATTAAATTTTTAGTTTTTTGTTTTAAGTCTTTTGATATAGATTTAAATAGCTTCCAGTTTTTAAAGTGTTACCAAAGTAATTAATAATTTTGTATATGCTAGTATTTCTTGTTGTGTTTTATATAAAAGATTCATCACTCAAAACTGTCGTGTCTGATTATAGAAAGTAGTCTCAGTTAGAATTTAGTATTTGTTAGATATTAATTAAATAAGGTAGGATTTAATTATGATGGGTAGTACTAATAAGTTAAGTGTACCACAATCAGTCCACAACTTTGCTACCAAATTGTCAACCTTTGCTAGCTGTTCTATTAATTATTAGATTAAAGTAATTTATCAGTTTTTAAAAACCTCATTCTGACTCAGGCTTGTTAATACTCACTCTAGCTAGTTTTATTGACTTAAACAGTGGCAACCCTGCTAGTTTGAAAATTTTTGGGAATTTTAGAAAATATTTGACTGCCTCAGGCGAGTTTAGTTTTTTTATAAAAACTCAGCTAGTTTTCTTTTAGATTTTGAATGAGTTTGAGCTGATCCAGTTTTCAATATTTTGTAATTTTCTAGTGTATTTTGTTCAAGAACTTTATTTCAGATTTTTAATTGTAAATAACATCTAAATTTGTAAACCTTGTAGCTAGCTGTTCTACTTATTATTAAATTAAAGTTCTATTTTTCAGTTTTTAAAAACCTCATTCTGACTCAGGCTAGTTTATTCTAGTGATGTACCGGACTCACTATCCGGGTCCGGCCGGATATTGCCATTTTTGTCTGATATCCGGATCCGGCCGGATTCTAATTTGAAAAAAAAGTCCGTATCCGGTTCCGGCCGGACTCTAATTTGAAAAAAAAGTCCGGGTCCGGTTCCGGCCGGATTCTAATTTGAAAAAAAAGTCCGGATCCGGTTCCGGCCGGATTCTAGTTTGAAAAAAAAGTCCGGATCCGGGTCCGGCCGGACCCGAAATTGTGGGTCCGGTACATCACTAGTTTAAAGTGTTACAGCTTGAAAGCTTTACTTGAAGTCTGAAAAACATTTGTTATTTATATTAAATAAAAATTATTTTAAACTTAGAATAGCATTTATTTATCAATTTAGTATACTAGTTTCATCATGCATTTAAATAATATACCATTTTATGAAACGTAAATAGTTTTAGTATTAATTTATTTTTATAAGATTACTCGAAAATCATTAAACTTTTGTGCTACTACTAGACTAAAAAATGTGTGTAATAAGCTTTAATAAAATTTTAACTGAACAATTTATAACAGAACAAAAATATGTGGAGGTATAAAAAAATTTGTAAATATTTTTGTTTTTGTAACTGACAACAAGGCAAAGTAATTCAAACAAGTTATTTATTTACTAGTTTAAATTAGACTGTTATGGTTGCTAGACTACACAGAAACTACTTTAAAACATAATTTAGAGATAATAAAAAAATTGCAGTATGTGTTGTTGCTTATTTAAGTAAAGCTAAGTACTTTTATAAAATAATTAATTAAGGTTAACTATTAAGTTCCTTAATTTTAATCACAACTAGTTTTCGATACTTATACTATGTTTGAATAAGTAACCATATAGCATCTGAAAAATTTAACTGTTAACATAATGTTAATATTACAATCATTAATTTAAACAAATTTAAATTTAAACAAACAGACTAAAACAAATAAGCTTAAGATTTGAAAAGAAAGTTTTTTTTTCTGTTTTAGTTAAAAATATTTGGCTTACGTTGAGTTATATTTTGAGCGAACGTTCAAATTTTATAATTACATCAAAAGAGCCTTAAGTTCTAAGGTATAAATATAAATTGAATTTTAAAGTATTATTTTACTTTTCTTAAAAAAGTAAGAAACTCAAAAATCGTATGTTGTACATAGAATATATCAGTATTATATAAAACATGAACCAAACCGTAAAATTGTTAACCGGTAATACACAATAAAAGAAATCAATGAGAGCTTGAATTAAAATTTATCAAATATGTAGCTGTAACAAGACTTTACTGCAAATGCCCGGCTAGCTCAGTCGGTAGAGCGTTGGATTCTTAATCCAACAGGCGTGGTTTCTTTTTGTTTTTTGGTGAATGAACTATCTTTTGATAATAACATTGTTTTATTACAGCTGATTTTGTGTTTTTTTATTTTTTTTTTTAATATCAAACAGAATCTAAAACAACATATTGTTTAAGCAGGGTCAACAGAACAATATTTATGAATGTATATTAAAAAGAAAAAAGGTACAATTTATGACCTGTTTTTTAACGATATTTTCTAGTAAATATAACTACTAGTTAACTTTAAATGGTAGTACATAATTAAGTAGGTGAGCTTGACTTTTGATTTTTGACTTGACTACTAAACCATGAAAAAAATACAGTTATGTAAAAATTAAAAACAAGAGTATTAGTACATTCCAACAAATAACTAGCTACTCGAATTTTTTTTTCAATATCTTGTATCTAGTCATGAAAATAATTACTGAATTACTTGCTTACTACTTGATTCAAACTTTATAATTTCAAAATAAAGTACAGTCAAAAGTTGTATATTTACATCAGTAGTCATTCTACAATTTTTATTAAAGTTTCATAAAGCTTGCTAAAATTAGTTTGAAATTATTCATTTCTACTTAAAACATTTACATCATTCCATTCTTACATGCAAAATATTTCACTACTGTACCAAAAATACAAAAGTGCGTCGAACCCGGAACTAGTGCTTGGAAGGCACCAATGCTAACCGTTACACCATCGACGCTTGTCTCAAGTCGAAAAAATACTGTATATAAACCCAAATGTCAAGGCAAGTAAATCTGTAGCGCACTCGAATGCTAGCATATGTTCGTTCAAGCGTTAATTTTTTTGCCCTTAGCTCGACAGAATGTGCTATAATATTTCGCTGCAAATTTTAAACGTGTTTTTGCTCGATAGCTTTGACGCTCGTTGAAAATAATCACGTGGTTTAGTAAACTGCAAACTTATAGAGACATTTTGCTTGTCGGTCGTTGAATTTTAATTTACGTTGTTCGTTAGCTGTTGTTTAAAATTAATTAGTGAATTTCTTGACGTCATATTTAAGTTTTAGCTACTATGGTTTTTAAAAAAATTGTTTATAATATAGAACTAACGATGAATGGTGTTAATAGTCTAATCAAAAATTAAGTATTTTCCTACAGCTTTCTTTAGGTGAAAAAGAATACCTTAATAGCTTACGCTATCAAGAATAATTATTATATACTACATTTCAGATGAATCATAAACAAATACTTGTTGAATTTTTTTTTAAATATAAATACCAAATTCTCATTAGCTACAAAAATTACTAATTTCATTAAGTTATGTTAATTTTAAAGCTATGGCTTAAATTTTCTTAATTTAGTAAAGTATAAATAAAATTCTCATTCTCATAGCCACTATTTAATTTATAATCTAATAAACTAGCTTTGTATGAATTAAATGTTAATTAAAGATTAATCGTTATTATGAAAGGATTCTATCAACTATTTTTTATTATACAATTTCAACTACCATAACCTTACGATTTTTAATGGGATCAGAAGATTAAACTAGGCTAAATATTTTTATCCAAGTATAGTCTTGAGCAATTTGTAGAATAGTTTACTGAACGACAAAAATAAAATACCAAAAGTGTTTGGTCCTAGGACCTGGTGCACGAAAAAACGTTTCTGTTATCGAGTCGTACACTACAAATAGAATACAATTAAGGACCTTTCCAAACAAATGCATTTAATAAGAAAGAAATAGTTCCCTGGTTTTATTGGTCATCATCGTGCTTACACAAACGTAAAAAAAGGATATACCTATTAATGTTTCATTCACAAATTTTACTTACTGCGTATGGCATGTTTGAATGCAAACATTTTAATTGTCTTAATTGACACGTCTAAAAACATTATTAATTTTTAGTTTTGTTTTTTTAACAACCGGCTTCTAAAATGTTTGACAAAGTTAGATATCAAAGTGACAACTTGGTTTTAACAAAATTTAAGTAAATTTTGATATTTTTACAAAATTTCTCAACTTTTTTCTACTAAGCTTAAGTAGTTGCAACTGTAAATTTGTTTCAGTTTTCAACCAAATAATGTCTGTTATTATTTAAATAAACGAAAATAAAATGGTAAATTAGTTTTATAAATAAATAAGCTAGTTTTAAATTGTGATATACAAATTTTGGTTAGTGTTACTATCAAAATTTTCTAGTTTGTACATGAATTGTTTTACTGTAATAAAGATAAAACAACATTTTTAATATAAATGTTCTATTTAAAAATGGTTATAATTTAAAATTGAACAAAAACTAAATATTTAGCCGCTAATAAAATAGTTTAAAAAAAGTAAATACTAAAATGCACTAATATTCAAGTCGCATAAAATCAAAGCTAAATGAACACTTGAATGTTTATATCATCACAACAGTTGCTACTTTTGATAAGCAAATGCAGATACGCTGCATTTGATAACCACTTGGTTTATATACTATAAATTTTGATGTTGAAACAAGCATTGTTGGTTCAGTGGTAGAATTCTCGCCTGCCACGCGGGAGGCCCGGGTTCGACCCCGGACAATACACTTTTGCTTATTTGATTGAATATTGTCTTAATTTAGTTTGTTTTATTTTTTCTTATCACATCCGAGAGACTGAATTATTTAAAAAAGATTTTTTTTTAATTTCTATTCAACAAAAAAAAGGAAAATTTTACAATTTAGTTTTTTAAATTTTTTAACGAGTTTCCCCTAAAAACTTAAAATTTATTATTTTGGTTTTTTATTAAAGATAACGAATTATTTTATACAACAATAATAACCAGCTTAACAGTTTTGTTTATTTTTCATTACTTACTGCTTAATTTTTCAAACTATAAACCAGGGAACAAATTATAATTGTATGCTTTTTGAGCTTGTACTTTAAACACAGCCAAAAAAGTGCGAATTTATCTAAATTATTGTCCTTCATACTAAAGCTTAATCTAAATTACTAGTTATTTAATATATAAACAAGAGTCTCTGTAGTCTATTAAGTTTTTAAATGACTTTTTATTTGGTTTAGAAATTATTGAAAGTCATTATTTTAGTTTTTCTTCCTGGTCTTATTATATCACCTCTAATTGTAAACTATGCCATAAATGCTTTTCTATGATAACTTCATATAAACTAAAATGTGATCCAAGTTTAAGTGTTTTGTAATCTAAATAAATCACAGTTTCACTGTTTTTTATTTTCTTTTAACAACTAAAACTTAGTCCGGCTTTTTTGAAATAATTTTTATTAAAGTTTCAACTGTGTTGTACATGATTAAGAAAATCATGTTTTGTTTAATGCATTTGAATAACTTGCTTGGTGTGTTTATTAACTTTGTACTAATTCGTATTAGTTTTTATATATTTTAACTAAAAATGTTTAAAACTAAACTTCTTAACACTTATTTAAAGGAACAAGTTTTTCTTAAGAATAAGTTACACTTTCTACACAAACTTTTTACTTAATCAAAAAGTTCGAACTTAAGCGGCAGAATTTTTACATTTAAAATTAAGTATCAAGGTTATTTGTTATTCTTAGCATTGCCTTTTTGTTTTTGTAATCATAAAACAATGATAGATCAATCGGCTTTTGTTGGTTACCATTAATATATAAATGGTGCAAGTTTCAATATTAACGACAGAACTAACTTAAAAGTATAACAATTATTTCAATAAAGTCTTCTAGATATTTTTTTTTTGATTATAAAAGATGACAACAATTAAATGAATTATTTTTATAATACTGCCTTTAAATACTTCATTAATAATTTTTAACAGTAATGTAAGTTTTATCACTAAAAATTTATTTCGTTAAAGAAAAAACTAATATAAAATAAGGAGTTTGCCTGTTTTGACAAAAAAAAATTAAACTACTAATTATTATTGTGTTTAAATATTTGATGTTTTGTATATTTATCTAGAAATTTAGTTGTTAACAAGCTATTTAAATTATAACATGTTTTTTTAGTAAAATACTTCTTTATAAAATGATATTTCAAGAAATAGTTAAATTTGTTGATTTTAAAAATAAAAAATGTCAAATAAAACATTATTTATATTAATCACGAAAAACATAAAGTTTGATGAAACTAAAATAGTCCTTCGTGCCGGAGTCGAACCAGCGACCTATGGATTTCTAACAACTAGCTACAGTCCACCGCCCTACCAACTGAGCTATCGATGGCGCTGGAAAAATGCACAAATTTGTGTTTATAAACGTTAGTGTTTGAAGCACTTGTGCACTTAACAATTGATTTTGTTTATTAAGTACATCAACACGGCATATTTTAACATAAGTATGCTTTTAAAGTTGAAAATTTTTTGATTGCTTTTATCAACTCACTAGTATGGCCTTATGCGCTTCTACTGTTAAGTTAATATATGCGTACCAATTGAAGTCTTTAAAGCTTAAAAATTTCTAAATACCAATTTACAAACAATATTTTGGAAGTAGACTTTTATAATAGTTTTTAATGCGTACCAACTGAGCTACCGAAGGTTGTTATAGTAACCATGATTGTTTTTTCTATACACTTAAATAATAAATGCATACATTTACAATTTTTTTTAAAGAAGCTTGTAAACACCGAGAATGATATAAAACTAAATTAGCTTGTTTACATGTGGTTTAAATTGTAATTGTAACCTATCATAGTTCTTAAATCTAAGTTTTTGCACACTTTTATTTGTAAACAGATAAATATGTTTTATATGCTTTTATAACTAAACAAAAATTAAATTAAAATTTTAAAATTGTAAAATAAATATTTTATGAATACATTCTAAACTTATGTAAAACAAGTATTACTTTTAATTTAGATTAAAAATATCAAATTTAATAAAAGCTACCATAAAATGTAGGAAATAGTGTTTACAATAAAATTGAAATTGTTTACACTTTTGGAATTTTTTTATAAAAAATGAACTAATAAATGTTTATAAGTTAATAAATAAATGTTGCAGTGTTAAAATTTACATAAATTACAATTAACAATTCATATTTTTAAACGGTTTAAAAAAAAGTTAAATTTAAATAAAACAGTAACTGATTTTATAAACAAAAAGTAAAGTAAGACTTATTTTCGTAATAAACAAATACAAATAAAACTATATAAATGTATTAAAGTATTAGTAAATAAATTTACACTAAACCTTCAAAGTATAATACGACTTTTTGGAATTAATTTCAAAGAAAAATATGGAGATGGGTTTGAACCCACGCGTGCAGATCACAAACTGTTATGACGTAATTATAGAGTAGTTTTTTTTAAAGAATTCCACACAATGAAAACTAATATTTTAAAATACAGTTTAAATTATAAACATTCCCTAAAGAGTTAGTATGTCACAAACTGCATATGTCACAACAGTTTTGTGACGTAATAATGGAAACGTTAATTAATGCATTATAAACGCTACGAATCGCTTGTAATCACATGGGGGTCTGGCTCAGATTGTAGAGCGCTCGCTTAGCATGCGAGAGGTACCAGAAGTCCAGAAATATGCCCGGCTCCTACACATTTAAATAGTAATTACAATATATACTTTTATCTTATTTGATTTTTTTTTTAAAATTTAGCTAAAATAAATGAGAGCACAACACTCTTTATTATTTTACTTGTTTATTTTTTTTGTTTAATATGTAAAAAATACTAATCATTAGTAATAAAACAAGACCTTACTTTAATACACAGCTTATTGCAGATCTTATTAGAAAAAAATCAGCTCATTGTTTTAATTATACATAATTTTTAAGAACTTATATTTGTCTGAACAAGTTTAATAAAGTTTTTAATAACTTATAATTACTTAATTCATTTTTAATTTTGCAAAGTCAAACATGATTTAGTTAATAAAACATGATTTAGTAAAATTAAATATGATTTAAGATATTCAAAGTGTAATAAAAACCGAAAGGTTTTTTCGTACACTAGGTCCTTTGATTAAATATTTTTGAGTGCTTTTTTTGCCGTTCCATAAACTATATAGTAAAATCAAACATGACTTAATTTAGTCCAGCATGATTTAGTAAAACTAAACGGATTTAATTGAGTCACACATTATTCAGTAAATTTATACATGACTTAGTTTAAAAAAATTCTGATTTAGTTGATTAAAACATATTTTAGTTAGGTCAAACATGATTTAGTAAATCAAACAAGATTAAGTAAAGTATAAGTCATACAAAGGTTAGTGAAATCAAACATGATTTCGTAAAATAAAACTTGATTTAGTAAAATTTAACCTGATTTAGTTAAGTCAAATTTGATTTGATAAATTCAAACATGATTTAATAAAATTTAACCTGATTTAGTAAAGTCAAAAACTTTAGTAAAGTGAAAAATTATTTTTTAAAGTCTGACACGATTAAGTAAAGTCATACATTATTTAGTTTAAAACATTTGTTAGATTCTGATTTAGATAATAGAAATATTTTCTAGTATAGTTAAACACAGTTTAGTAAAGTCGAACAAAATTTGTTCCTTTTCTACTTATGTTTTTATAATAAACAAATTGTCTGAAAATAATTTAGTTTATGTAAAGCAAATACTTTTCATGGGTGAATTAAAATAGCGAAAATGTTGATGTAATTCAGTATTTGAATTTGTATGATGAATATAGACGTTACAAAATGTTATTTTCCACAAGCCTCGATAGCTCAGTCGGGAGAGCGTCAGACTGAAGAGATCTGAAGGTCCCTGGTTCAATCCCGGGTCGAGGCATGCCTTTTACCTACTTAAAATGTACTTATCTTTTGTTCATGTTAAAATCACTTTACTTTATATAGTGATTTATTTAACATAGTTGTTTTGTTTCTTAACGTATATATTTTTTCAACGTTATGTAGTTGTGCTTTTTTATGATTTATGTTACAATGGTTGTGCTTTATGCATTACAATCCCCAAGGTCTGAGTTAGGAGATTACTTTTACTAATTAAATATAAATTAAATGCTAAGTATAAGGAGTTGTAAACTTTTTAATACTATATATCTTATTTAAGTTAGAGTCCAGAACACCTTAGTAACAACTATCTTAAAAACTAAGTATGTATAAGTATCAGAGTGATTAGTTATTATGTACTGCTAAATATATATAATACAAGTAAAAACTGTGCTAACAAAGTTTATTCTAAGAAAAGCAATCAAATAAACTCACTAAAGAAGCAACTGAACAACATAAGAGTAACAAAAAAACAATAATACACTCTGGCGCTAATGTGTGTGGCAAGAATATAGGCAAAAAATAACAAAAATAATTTTTTGTAGCATAAGTTACTTAAGTAAGTTTTAGTTATTTGTAAATTACATTTGTTTATTTTATCAAGTTAAGTTTTACTAAGTTTGAAATATGTTCACCATTAACTGTAAGTTTTAAGAGACTAAAATAAAATTTAAAAGTTGTTGAGTTAGAATTTAAAATGTTTAAGCGACTTTAAAAGTAGAAAAAGCTTAAATATTATAAAACTTTTTCTAAATGTAGTTTGAACAGATAAAAAAAAGCTTTATGATAATCTTTTCGAATAATCACTCAGTTTATAAACAGAAAGGTTGTAATTATTTTATTAAAAGTAAGAGGGACTTAACATTTATTTTCTTGAAAAGTATAAAGTAAAGTGTATAAGTATTTATACAAATAAACTGCAATGCGCTTTAGTAAGACTTTAAAACATATATGTATACATATATTGTTAGGAATGATTTTTTTAAACGAAAAATTTTGTCAAAACTTTTTTTTAAGTTTATGTTTCAATAATTTACAAAACTAAACTAAGTTAAGTTAGCAACATATAATAAATAACTTACTGTTTATAAAAAAGAACATTTTGATTGTTATGAGTACTTAAAAATATTTAAAAAATTTTAAAACTTAACATACAAATAGTTTGAAATATAAAGATATAGCACAAAAGTTTCAAGTAATAAAGCTCACAGAAGTTTAAGTTACATAAACGTGCTTTAATTGACACGTCATAACGCTTACGTATACATATATAAATGCAAAATATTTCTTTGAACCATAGTCCTACATGGTCTAGTGGTTAGGATTCCTGGCTTTCACCCAGGCGGCCCGGGTTCGATTCCCGGTGTAGGAACTTTTTATTTGAATAGAAAATTAGAAGTTAGTTTTTAAGCTGTGTAACAAATTTCGTTTATAAACTACACAAATCTATGAACACCTTTATGTAACTTTTTGTACTTAAAATACATGAAATTAAATAAATTAAGAAATTAATAAGTTGGATTAAACGTTAGCTTTAATCACATTTTAAATAAAAAAGGTTCTTTAAAAAAAATCTATTCAAGTTTTACATATATACATCATAAAATAAACTTAATTAAACTAATTAGTAAGTAAGCATTCTTGAAAAAAATATATAGTGCTAAAGAAGTGTTATGTTCGATACTTTAGATGTTTAAGTTCTTATAAAGTTAAATTATAATTCAATAAACCTAAAACGTATACAAAAGAGTGATTGTTTTTATTTAGTATTGTAAACTACATTAACGTTACTACCTTTTAAAATGTTATTCATTCATTGTTGTAAAATAAAAAAATTCGAAAAATTATTTCAAATATAGTGTTTAAATAACAGAAACTAAATAAAAGTTAACTTTTTTTTGTTAAATATTGAGTTTTTAGTGAAAGGAAAAAGTTTTAAAGTGTTTTAGTAAGAGTTTGTCGTAAAGGTTTAAAAACTATTGCAAAAGGATTATTCAGCTACAAAAAAATAAGTCGAATTCAATCAGTTGTTAACAGTTTTGCTTTAGGCAACGCTGACAAACTGTTTATATTTTGTTCTGTATTTATATGGATGTGAGGGGATATAGCTCAGTGGTAGAGCAATCGACTGCAGATCGATAGGCCCTTGGTTCAAATCCGAGTGTCCCCTCTTCTTCAAATAAAAAGAAATAGTATTTTTGATGTCGAATAATTAAGCTTGATGACTAATAGTTTTGGTTGATAATTAATATTTTTTATGATGTTGAATAATTTTGCTTGATGCTTAACAGTTTTGGTTGATAATTAACAATTTATGCTTTACGCAAGAAAACTTTGCTTGATGTTGAACAGTTAGGCGGGTGTGTCTATACGACCATAAATTAGTAATATATTAATCAACAGCCGTACAACATTTGTACTAGGCTTACAGAATAGCCTCTAGACTGTAATAGTAAGATATTTTAAAGTGTTTGTATTTTAACATATCAAATAATTTTTTTCGATTAACTATTCATTTCTTCTAGTATTTAAACTTTTATTTAATGCTTTTAATACTCCGAGTATGTTATAGTATGTACTCCGAAGTTATCTAAAACTTTTAAAGATAATTAAGTTATTACAAAAATAAAATAAAAGACCTTTCTGATTGCTTAACTAGTCAAAAAAAAAAAACGTAAACAAGGTTTTGATTTATTTTCAAAAAATAAGTGTTAAAAAATAAAACTGAAACCAATTGCTTTAGTGTATGCAACTTTAGTAATATTGTAATAGTAGTGCTACAATGGTTAACTCAAAGGTTACAAAAAGTGTTGTAATATCAGTAATTTATATTAGCTTACAAGAATAATTTAAAAAGTATTTTTTACTGTTGCAACTTTAGGTTCAATAACTACGTCAGAAAGTTTGAATAGTTACGTCACAAAGAAGAAAAAGGAGGTACAGGGACACAAAAACGTACTTTTACACACTGGATCGCGACGAAATTTAAAGAAATCATTACCTCACGTCAGAAAAAGTGTTATGACTTACAAAAACCCGCAGATATCAAAAATGTGGCGTGACGTTTGGAATAAAAAGGAAGAATCTCTCAGTATTTGTTTTGTTAAGTCTATTGAAAATATAAGTGAGAACACAAAACCGTTACCACTACTGAATTGCGGTGATCATGTCGTGATACTAAATCAAACAGGTAACTTTCCTAGCAAGTGGGGGAATAGTGGAGTGGTGGTGGAAGTGAAGGACTGCCATCAGTGTGTTGTCAAGGTTGATGGATCAGGTCGCTTAACTGTTCAAAATTGTAAGTTTCTAAGAAGATTTACCCCTCCTGTTTGCAAATCTCTAATAATATCCCTTATCTGCGAAAAGCAAACATACCACTGTAAAAGTTTGTCTTTTCTGTAAGGTTGCGAAAAAGATGTCAAGAAAAGTTTTAACGTTCTATGTTTTATAGAAGGAAGATTCTTTTTGTGAAGCATTGTGTAATTTCCTTCTGTACTAATGGTTTTCTTCAAAATGATGTTGAACTGCAATGGCTCGGATTTGCTTTGATCTATATTTTCTTGACTTATATTTTCTACAGAAAAGCAAACAGACAGCCAAAGTTTATTGCGAACAACAATGTGTCCGGGATGAGTGTGTGAAATTATCGGATCATTTGCAGCGTTTCCTTGTAAGACTTTACGATGCTTTTCAAGAGTTTCGTGACACCGATGATGCTAATACTCATTTATTGTAAAGTTGGAATGTTCACTGTAAATTAATGTTTTATGGTCTAATGAATGAGTTTCAGTCCAATGGTGACTACCTAAAGTTTGTAGTTGACTTTGCAGCAGACTAGTCTAACAGCCATCTATTCAAAGTGATCTTAGATGAGGACGTAGAGATTGACATTCAAAAATTCGAACTGTTGATTGGTATCGAGTATTTGGAAATTAAGTGTAGCAGTATCTCGTCAGTGTTTAATGCTATCAGTAATGCACCTTCTACTTTGTTTAAAGTCGAAAATATGATAAACATGTTTATCAGCAAATTAAGTGAAGTTTCAAGATGGTTAGATGAATGACGTGTGGTTCTTAAAAGCTTAAAAGCTGAAAAGTTCAAATCGGTGAAGCAATTAAGTTTCTGAATGCTTGTATTCAGCAACTGAGTTAAGAAAAGTAAAGATTAAGCTTCAAATTTTTTGTTAAAGTTTGTTTGTTTAAGTTGTAGTTTGTTTTAACAAATCATTTACTAGTGAACTAATTTAATTGTAAATTTTTAAATGATTTTTGTCTTTCTGAGTTTGATTTCGTTGAATTTTAGACCTGAAAAATGTTTTTAAGTTGTAACAAATTAAAAAAATTTTTTTTTTGTTTCACTAGGTAAATTTATCGTTTTATCTCCTTAGTAGATAAAATCTGGGGGGAGATGTAGAAGTATTTACCTAGTTTTAGTTATGTTTTATATTACAGACTTTAACATTCTTTTAACTAGTTTGTGAATAAACTCAACAAAGAAAGATATATTTATTTAGTAAGTAGAAGAAAATGATCAATTTCTATAACAAACAATGCATAGGCAAACATAAATAGTTTATAAAAATTGCAATTGTAAACTTAATTTATTTTCTAAAAAAAAATATTTATCAACTAGTCTGACAGAAATTTGAACCCTTGACCGTTGGATAAAACGTCCTAAGCTTTACCGACTGAGCTAGCCAGACTCATGTCAATAATGAAATTGTAGCGTTTATAAATAAAACCGTCATACATTGTGACGTAACTATTCAAACTTTCTGACGTAGTTATTGAACCTAAAGTTGCAACAGTAGAAAATACTTTTTAAATTATTCTTGTAAGCTAATATAAATTACTGATATTACAACACTTTTTGTAACCTTTTAGTTAACCATTGTAGCACTACTATTACAATATTACTAAAGTTGCATACACTAAAGCAATTGGTTTCAGTTTTATTTTTTAACACTTATTTTTTGAAAATAAATCAAAACCTTGTTTACGTATTTTTTTTTTGACTAGTTAAGCAATCAGAAAGGTCTTTTATTTTATTTTTGTAATAACTTAATTATCTTTAAAAGTTTTAGATAACTTCGGAGTACATACTATAACATACTCGGAGTATTGAAAGCATAACATAAAAGTTTAAATACTAGAAGAAATGAATAGTTAATCAAAAAAAATTATTTGATATGTTAAAATACAAACACTTTAAAAGATCTTACTATTACAGTCTAGAGGCTATTCTGTAAGCCTAGTGCAAATGTTGTACGGCTGTTGATTAATATATTACTAATTTATAGTCGTATAGACACACCCGCCTAACTGTTCAACATCAAGCAAAGTTTTCTTGCGTAAAGCATAAATTGTTAACTATCAACCAAAACTATTAAGCATCAAGCAAAATTATTCAACATCATAAAAAATATTAAGAATGAAGCAAAACTATTAGTCATCAAGCTTAATTATTCGACATCAAAATACTATTTTATTTTATTTGAAGAGGAGGGGACACTCGGATTTGAACCAAGGGCCTATCGATCTGCAGTCGATTGCTCTACCACTGAGCTATATCCCCTCACATCCATATGAATACAGAACAAAATATAAACAGTTTGTCAGCGTTGCCTAAAGCAAAACTGTTAACAACTGATTGAATTCGACTTATTTTTTTGTAGCTGAATAATCCTTTTGCAATAGTTTTTAAACCTTTACGACAAACTCTTACTAAAACACTTTAAAACTTTTTCCTTTCACTAAAAACTCAATATTTAACAAAAAAAAGTTAACTTTTATTTAGTTTCTGTTATTTAAACACTATATTTGAAATAATTTTTCGAATTTTTTTATTTTACAACAATGAATGAATAACATTTTAAAAGGTAGTAACGTTAATGTAGTTTACAATACTAAATAAAAACAATCACTCTTTTGTATACGTTTTAGGTTTATTGAATTATAATTTAACTTTATAAGAACTTAAACATCTAAAGTATCGAACATAACACTTCTTTAGCACTATATATTTTTTTCAAGAATGCTTACTTACTAATTAGTTTAATTAAGTTTATTTTATGATGTATATATGTAAAACTTGAATAGATTTTTTTTAAAGAACCTTTTTTATTTAAAATGTGATTAAAGCTAACGTTTAATCCAACTTATTAATTTCTTAATTTATTTAATTTCATGTATTTTAAGTACAAAAAGTTACATAAAGGTGTTCATAGATTTGTGTAGTTTATAAACGAAATTTGTTACACAGCTTAAAAACTAACTTCTAATTTTCTATTCAAATAAAAAGTTCCTACACCGGGAATCGAACCCGGGCCGCCTGGGTGAAAGCCAGGAATCCTAACCACTAGACCATGTAGGACTATGGTTCAAAGAAATATTTTGCATTTATATATGTATACGTAAGCGTTATGACGTGTCAATTAAAGCACGTTTATGTAACTTAAACTTCTGTGAGCTTTATTACTTGAAACTTTTGTGCTATATCTTTATATTTCAAACTATTTGTATGTTAAGTTTTAAAATTTTTTAAATATTTTTAAGTACTCATAACAATCAAAATGTTCTTTTTTATAAACAGTAAGTTATTTATTATATGTTGCTAACTTAACTTAGTTTAGTTTTGTAAATTATTGAAACATAAACTTAAAAAAAAGTTTTGACAAAATTTTTCGTTTAAAAAAATCATTCCTAACAATATATGTATACATATATGTTTTAAAGTCTTACTAAAGCGCATTGCAGTTTATTTGTATAAATACTTATACACTTTACTTTATACTTTTCAAGAAAATAAATGTTAAGTCCCTCTTACTTTTAATAAAATAATTACAACCTTTCTGTTTATAAACTGAGTGATTATTCGAAAAGATTATCATAAAGCTTTTTTTTATCTGTTCAAACTACATTTAGAAAAAGTTTTATAATATTTAAGCTTTTTCTACTTTTAAAGTCGCTTAAACATTTTAAATTCTAACTCAACAACTTTTAAATTTTATTTTAGTCTCTTAAAACTTACAGTTAATGGTGAACATATTTCAAACTTAGTAAAACTTAACTTGATAAAATAAACAAATGTAATTTACAAATAACTAAAACTTACTTAAGTAACTTATGCTACAAAAAATTATTTTTGTTATTTTTTGCCTATATTCTTGCCACACACATTAGCGCCAGAGTGTATTATTGTTTTTTTGTTACTCTTATGTTGTTCAGTTGCTTCTTTAGTGAGTTTATTTGATTGCTTTTCTTAGAATAAACTTTGTTAGCACAGTTTTTACTTGTATTATATATATTTAGCAGTACATAATAACTAATCACTCTGATACTTATACATACTTAGTTTTTAAGATAGTTGTTACTAAGGTGTTCTGGACTCTAACTTAAATAAGATATATAGTATTAAAAAGTTTACAACTCCTTATACTTAGCATTTAATTTATATTTAATTAGTAAAAGTAATCTCCTAACTCAGACCTTGGGGATTGTAATGCATAAAGCACAACCATTGTAACATAAATCATAAAAAAGCACAACTACATAACGTTGAAAAAATATATACGTTAAGAAACAAAACAACTATGTTAAATAAATCACTATATAAAGTAAAGTGATTTTAACATGAACAAAAGATAAGTACATTTTAAGTAGGTAAAAGGCATGCCTCGACCCGGGATTGAACCAGGGACCTTCAGATCTCTTCAGTCTGACGCTCTCCCGACTGAGCTATCGAGGCTTGTGGAAAATAACATTTTGTAACGTCTATATTCATCATACAAATTCAAATACTGAATTACATCAACATTTTCGCTATTTTAATTCACCCATGAAAAGTATTTGCTTTACATAAACTAAATTATTTTCAGACAATTTGTTTATTATAAAAACATAAGTAGAAAAGGAACAAATTTTGTTCGACTTTACTAAACTGTGTTTAACTATACTAGAAAATATTTCTATTATCTAAATCAGAATCTAACAAATGTTTTAAACTAAATAATGTATGACTTTACTTAATCGTGTCAGACTTTAAAAAATAATTTTTCACTTTACTAAAGTTTTTGACTTTACTAAATCAGGTTAAATTTTATTAAATCATGTTTGAATTTATCAAATCAAATTTGACTTAACTAAATCAGGTTAAATTTTACTAAATCAAGTTTTATTTTACGAAATCATGTTTGATTTCACTAACCTTTGTATGACTTATACTTTACTTAATCTTGTTTGATTTACTAAATCATGTTTGACCTAACTAAAATATGTTTTAATCAACTAAATCAGAATTTTTTTAAACTAAGTCATGTATAAATTTACTGAATAATGTGTGACTCAATTAAATCCGTTTAGTTTTACTAAATCATGCTGGACTAAATTAAGTCATGTTTGATTTTACTATATAGTTTATGGAACGGCAAAAAAAGCACTCAAAAATATTTAATCAAAGGACCTAGTGTACGAAAAAACCTTTCGGTTTTTATTACACTTTGAATATCTTAAATCATATTTAATTTTACTAAATCATGTTTTATTAACTAAATCATGTTTGACTTTGCAAAATTAAAAATGAAATAAGTAATCATAAGTTATTAAAAACTTTATTAAACTTGTTCAGACAAATATAAGTTCTTAAAAATTATGTATAATTAAAACAATGAGCTGATTTTTTTCTAATAAGATCTGCAATAAGCTGTGTATTAAAGTAAGGTCTTGTTTTATTACTAATGATTAGTATTTTTTACATATTAAACAAAAAAAATAAACAAGTAAAATAATAAAGAGTGTTGTGCTCTCATTTATTTTAGCTAAATTGTTAAAAAAAAATCAAATAAGATAAAAGTATATATTGTAACCATTACTTAAATGTGTAGGAGCCGGGCATAGTTCTGGTACCTCTCGCATGCTAAGCGAGCGCTCTACAATCTGAGCCAGACCCCCATGTGATTACAAGCGATTCGTAGCGTTTATAATGCATTAATTAACGTTTCCATTATTACGTCACAAAACTGTTGTGACATATGCAGTTTGTGACACACTAACTCTTTAGGGTATGTTTATAATTTAAACTGTATTTTAAAATTTCTAGTTTTCAATGTGTGAAATTCTTTAAAAAAATCTACTCTATAATTACGTCATAACAGTTTGTGATCTGCACGTGTGGGTTCAAACCCATCTCCATATTTTTCTTTGAAATTAATTCCAAAAAGTCGTATTATACTTTGAAGGTTTAGTGTAAATTTATTTACTAATACTTTAATACATTTATATAGTTTTATTTGTATTTGTTTATTACGAAAATAAGTCTTACTTTAATTTTTGTTTATAAAATAAGTTACTGTTTTATTTAAATTTAACTTTTTTTTAAACCGTTTAAAAATATGACTTGTTAATTGTAATTTATGCAAATTTTAACACTGCAACATTTATTTATTAACTTATAAACATTTATTAGTTCATTTTTTATGAAAAAATTTCAAAAGTGTAAACAATTTCAATTTTATTGTAAACACTATTTCCTACATTTTATGGTAGCTTTTATTAAATTTGATATTTTTAATCTAAATTAAAAGTAATACTTGTTTTACATAAGTTTAGAATGTATCTATAAAATATTTATTTTACAATTTTAAAATTTTAATTTAATTTTTATTTAGTTATAAAAGCATATAAAACATATTTATCTGTTTACAAATAAAAGTGTGCAAAAACTTAGATTTAAGAACTATGATAGGTTACAATTACAATTTAAACCACATGTAAACAAGCTAATTTAGTTTATATCATTCTCGGTGTTTACAAGCTTCTTTAAAAAAAATTGTAAAGGTATGCATTTATTATTTAAGTATATAGAAAAAACAATCATGGTTACTATAACAACCTTCGGTAGCTCAGTTGGTACGCATTAAAAACTATTATAAAAGTCTACTTCCAAAATATTGTTCGTAAATTGTTATTTAGAAATTTTTAAGCTTTAAAGACTTCAATTGGTACGCATATATTAACTTAACAGTAGAAGCGCATAAAGCCATACTAGTGAGTTGATAAAAGCAATCAAAAAATGTTCAACTTTAGAAGCATACTTATGTTAAAATATGCCGTGTTGATGTACTTAATAAACAAAATTAATTGTTAAGTGCACAAGTGCTTCAAACACTAACGTTTATAAACACAAATTTGTGCTTTTTTCTAGCGCCTTCGATAGCTCAGTTGGTAGAGCGGTGGACTGTAGTAAGTCGTTAGAAATCCATAGGTCGCTGGTTCGACTCCGGCTCGAAGGACTATTTTAGTTTCATCAAACTTTATGTTTTTCGTGATTAATATAAATAATGTTTTATTTAACATTTTTTTATTTTTAAAATCAACAAGTTTAACTATTTCTTGAAATATCATTTTATAAAGAAGTATTTTACTAAAAAAACATGTTATGATTTAAATTTTAACTGAATTTCTAGATAATTATATAAAACATCAAATATTTAAATACAATAATAATTAGTAGTTCAATTTTTTTTTTTCAAAACAGGCAAACTCCTTATTTTATACCAGTTTTTTCTTTAACGAAATAAATTTTAAGTGATAAAACTTACATTACTGTTAAAAATTATTAATGAAGTATTTGAAGGCAGTATTATAAAAATAATTCATTTAATTGTTGTCATCTTTTATTTTCAAAAAACAAATATCTAGAAGACTTTATTGAAATAATTGTTATACTTTTAAGTTAGTTCTGTCGTTAATATTGAAACTTGCACCATTTATATATTAATGGTAACCAACAAAAGCCGATTGATCTATCATTGTTTTATGATTACAAAAACAAAAAGGCAATGCTAAGAATAACAAATAACCTTGATACTTAATTTTAAATGTAAAAATTCTGCCGCTTAAGTTCGAACTTTTTGATTAAGTAAAAAGTTTGTGTAGAAAGTGTAACTTATTCTTAAGAAAAACTTGTTCCTTTAAATAAGTGTTAAGAAGTTTAGTTTTAAACATTTTTAGTTAAAATATATAAAAACTAATACGAATTAGTACAAAGTTAATAAACACACCAAGCAAGTTATTCAAATGCATTAAACAAAACATGATTTTCTTAATCATGTACAACACAGTTGAAACTTTAATAAAAATTATTTCAAAAAAGCCGGACTAAGTTTTAGTTGTTAAAAGAAAATAAAAAACAGTGAAACTGTGATTTATTTAGATTCAAAAACACTTAAACTTGGATCACATTTTAGTTTATATGAAGTTATCATAGAAAAGTATTTATGGCATAGTTTACAATTAGAGGTGATATAATAAGACCAGGAAGAAAAACTAAAATCATGACTTTTAATAATTTCTAAACCAAATCAAAAGTCATTTAAAAACTTAATAGACTACAGAGACTCTGGTTTATATATTAAATAACTAGTAATTTAGATTTAGCTTTAGTGTGAAGGACAATAATTTAGATAAATTTGCACTTTTTTGGCTGTGTTTAAAATACGAGCTCAAAAAGCCTACAATTATATTTTGTTCTCTGGTTTATAGTTTGAAAAATTAAGCAGGAAGTAATGAAAAATAAACAAAACTGTTATATTGGTTATTATTGTTGTATAAAACAACTCGTTATCTTTAATAAAAAACCAAAATAATAAATTTTAAGTTTTTAGGGGAAACTCGTTAAAAAATTTAAAAAAATAAATTATAAAATTTTCCTTTTTTTTGTTGAAAAGAAATTAAAAAAAAATCTTTTTTAAATAATTCAGTTTCTCGGATGTGATAAGAAAAAATAAAACAAACTAAATTAAGACAATATTCAATCAAATAAGCAAAAGTGCATTGTCCGGGGTCGAACCCGGGCCTCCCGCGTGGCAGGCGAGAATTCTACCACTGAACCAACAATGCTTGTTTCAACATCAAAATTTATAGTATATAAACCAAGTGGTTATCAAATGCAGCGTATCTGCATTTGCTTATCAAAAGTAGCAACTGTTGTGATGATATAAACAATCAAGTGTTCATTTAGCTTTGATCTTATGCGACTTGAATATTAGTGCATTTTAGTATTTACTTTTTTTTAACTATTTTATTAGCGGCTAAATATTTAGTTTTTGTTCATTTTTAAATTATAACCATTTTTAAATAGAATATTTATTTTAAAAATGTTGTTTTATCTTTATTACAGTAAAACAATTCATGTACAAACTAGAAAATTTTGATAGTAACACTAACCAAAATTTGTATATCACAATTTAAAACTAGCTTATTTATTTATAAAACTAATTTACCATTTTATTTTCGTTTATTTAAATAATAACAGACATTATTTGGTTGAAAACTGAAACAAATTTACAGTTGCAACTACTTAAGCTTAGTAGAAAAAAGTTGAGAAATTTTGTAAAAATATCAAAATTTACTTAAATTTTGTTAAAACCAAGTTGTCACTTTGATATCTAACTTTGTCAAACATTTTAGAAGCCGGTTGTTAAAAATACAAAACTAAAAATTAATAATGTTTTTAGACGTGTCAATTAAGACAATTAAAATGTTTGCATTCAAACATGCCATACGCAGTAAGTAAAATTTGTGAATGAAACATTAATAGGTATATCCTTTTTCTACGTTTGTGTAAGCACGATGATGACCAATAAAACCAGGGAACTATTTCTTTCTTATTAAATGTATTTGTTTGGAAAGCTCCTTAATTGTATTCTATTTGTAGTGTACGACTCGATAACAGAAACGTTTTTTCGTGCACCAGGTCCTAGGACCAAACACTTTTGGTATTTTATTTTTGTCGTTCAGTAAACTATTCTACAAATTGCTCAAGACTATACTTGGATAAAAATATTTAGCCTAGTTTAATCTTCTGATCCCATTAAAAATCGTAAGGTTATGGTAGTTGAAATTGTATAATAAAAAATAGTTGATAGAATCCTTTCATAATAACGATTAATCTTTAATTAACATTTAATTCATACAAAGCTATTTTATTAGATTATAAATTAAATAGTGCCTATGAGAATGAGACTTTTATTTATACTTTACTAAATTAAGAAAATTTAAGCCATAGCTTTAAAATTAACATAACTTAATGAAATTAGTAATTTTTGTAGCTAATGAGAATTTGGTATTTATATTTAAAAAAAAATTCAACAAGTATTTGTTTATGATTCATCTGAAATGTAGTATATAATAATTGTTCTTGATAGCGTAAGCTATTAAGGTATTCTTTTTCACCTAAAGAAAGCTGTAGGAAAATACTTAATTTTTGATTAGACTATTAACACCATTCATCGTTAGTTCTATATTATAAACAATTTTTTTAAGAACCATAGTAGCTAAAACTTAAATATGACGTCAAGAAATTCACTAATTAGTTTTAAACAACAGCTAACGAACAACGTAAATCAAAATTCAACGACCGACAAGCAAAATTTCTCTATAAGTTTGCAGTTTACTAAACCACGTGATTACATATTTTCAACGAGCGTCAAAGCTATCGAGCAAAAACACGTTTAAAATTTGCAGCGAAATATTATAGCATATTTTGTCGAGCTAAGGGCAAAAAAATTAACGCTTGAACGAACATATGCTAGCATTCGAGTGCGCTACAGATTTACTTGCCTTGACATTTGGGTTTATATACAGTATTTTTTCGACTTGAGACAAGCGTCGATGGTGTAACGGTTAGCATTGGTGCCTTCCAAGCACTAGTTCCGGGTTCGACGCACTTTTGTATTTTTGGTACAGTAGTGAAATATTTTGCATGTAAGAATGGAATGATGTAAATGTTTTAAGTAGAAATGAATAATTTCAAACTAATTTTAGCAAGCTTTATGAAACTTTAATAAAAATTGTAGAATGACTACTGATGTAAATATAAAATTTTTGACTGTACTTTATTTTGAAATTATAAAGTTTGAATCAAGTAGTAAGCAAGTAATTCAGTAATTATTTTCATGACTAGATACAAGATATTGAAAAAAAAATTCGAGTAGCTAGTTATTTGTTGGAATGTACTAATACTCTTGTTTTTAATTTTTACATAACTGTATTTTTTTCATGGTTTAGTAGTCAAGTCAAAAATCAAAAGTCAAGCTCACCTACTTAATTATGTACTACCATTTAAAGTTAACTAGTAGTTATATTTACTAGAAAATATCGTTAAAAAACAGGTCATAAATTGTACCTATTTTCTTTTTAATATACATTCATAAATATTGTTCTGTTGACCCTGCTTAAACAATATGTTGTTTTAGATTCTGTTTGATATTAAAAAAAAAAAATAAAAAACACAAAATCAGCTGTAATAAAACAATGTTATTATCAAAAGATAGTTCATTCACCAAAAAACAAAAAGAAACCACGCCCAACGTGGGGCTCGAACCCACGACCGTTGGATTAAGAGTCCAACGCTCTACCGACTGAGCTAGCCGGGCGCTTGCAATATAGTCTTGTTACAGCTACTTATTTGATAAATTTTAATTCAAACTCTCATTGATTTCTTTTATTGTGTATTACCGGTTAACAATTGTTATCAATTTATTTATAAATAATGCTTTTAAAGTTACGTTAAAGTAATATATTTTTTTAATTTATGTAAGTAGTTTTTAGATAGTTTCCTAAAAATAAAATTCATTTTTATTCACACATACTGGTCTACTAATTAAAATATATTTTATAGATACATTATTATGCATAAATAACGGTATTAAATTTTAGTCATGAAGTTTAGTATATGAATTGTTTTTCTTTTTTATATACTTTTATATTGATAAGTTTTATTGGTAGTGTCATATTCTTCATAATTTTTTTTTCCTAATATATTTATTAACATAACCAATTTATTTCTTAAAGCTTTGTATATAGCTAACAAGTATGTGAACGGGTCAAATATGCACGAAGACACTTTTGCAAGATTTTAATTAATTTTAATATTAAGATTTTAATTTTACTCCAATAAATCTTTTATAGTCATTAAGAAGTTGCTTGTTTATTTAGAACTTCACATATTTTTTTAACAATTTTTATTTTTATAATTTTTTTTTAACGTTCAATTCATATGATATATAGTGAAATTATAAAAACTGTAATATTTTATAGCTAGAGTGAATAACACAAAAATTAAATTAATAATTTATCATTAAGAAAAATTAAAGCAGCTAAAATTGTTTACTAAATAAATAGTTTAATGACGATTAAAAATAACATTTAATCATAATAATTAATTCATTTTGATTAAAAAGTATATGGCCAGTACGGGGATCGAAACGCGTTATTAGCACGACGCTCTAACCAACTGAGTTAACCGGCCACTCATGTAGACTATATTTTGTACGTATATAAAACATTGTGGTTTATAGTGATGTTGTTTTTAGTGACTTCCAAGAATGTATAATTCAAATTGTTTACTACACCAACTTATCTTTGGTTCATGTTTTATATAGTACTGATATGTTCTATGTACAACATACGATTTTTTAGTTTCTTACTTTTTTAAGAAAAGTAAAATAATACTTTAAAATTCAATTTATATTTATACCTTAGAACTTAAGGCTCTTTTGATGTAATTATAAAATTTGAACGTTCGCTCAAAATATAACTCAGCGTAAGCCAAATATTTTTAACTAAAACAGAAAAAAAAAAACTTTCTTTTCAAATCTTAAGCTTATTTGTTTTAACCTGTTTGTTTAAATTTAATTTTGTTTAAATTAATGATTGTAATATTAACATTATGTTAACAGTTAAATTTTTCAGATGCTATATGGTTACTTATTCAAACATAGTATAAGTATCGAAAACTAGTTGTCAACTTCGGAAAATCAGTATATCGCCAGGTTAGTTTATGTTAAGGTTAGTAAAATGTAAGCTACTTAATAATAATATAATTTTAAAACATAAACAAAAAATATACTTACAATTAGCATGCTTATAAGATTCGTGAACAACAAGAAAAAAATTTCTTGTAACTAAAACACTAGGTTAATTACTGCTTTTACTGTTTAAAATTCAATTGTTGTATCGTGACGTAATTATTACTTAGGCATATAAAATCTTATAGTTCTATTAATTTGAAGTTTTTAAATTAGTTACTTTTGTTGGTTTAAAAATTTGCTTGTATAAGTTAAAATAGTGGGGAAAGGGTCAAAATTATACGAAGACAAAATTGCACGATGGCACAAAACTGCACGAAGATACTTTTGCAAGAACACACTTTTGCACCAAGGGTCAATTTTGGACGTAGGGTCATTTTTGCACGAGAGTAAAATAAAACAAAAGAAAACTATAAGATAAATTGATATAATAACAAAAAGGATAGAAAAATAATTTAAATTCAAAAAAAAAAAAAATTAACCCCTGCAAAAATTTCTTCGTGCAAAAGTGACCCTTCGTTCAAAAGTGTCTTAGTGCAAGTTTATTACGTGCAATTTTATCCTCACGTGCAAAAGTGTCTTCGTGCAATTTTCTACGCTCGTTTAAACTTGAAAGCTACACTACATAGAAAATAGTGATGTATTTATCAAATTTTCTTAAGTTTAAAAATAAAGCATTTTAAAATGAAAACATGAACGTATTAACTCTTTTTTTTTATTTAATCAAGTTCCCCCATAAGCGTTCGCTACTTCCATCTTCTCATCAGTACAAGTCATCAGATTTTCTGCGGATTCCTTATTTCTCCGATGTGATGTAAAATTTTCCAGTTAATGATGTAATCAGTATTTTTGTTTTTAAACTTTCAAATATATTTCGACAGTTCACCGCTTTCCTTGTGGACTTGAAAATTTCTAATATGGCTATACCACCTTGTTTTAAAAGGCCCCCAGTGCTTCCTAGTTATTGCTGTATTCCTTTTTTTTTTTGTGGTAACCGTAGCTTTATAAATTAAGTTTTTAGAGAGGCATTTGTTTTTGAGTGGGCATAAGTTTTTGTTTCTGCAATTGCAAAGTGATTTTTCTGTGCTAGTGCTTTCAGTTTTTTCTATATTATTTGATGCCTTTTTAAAACGTTCTTGAATTAACATTTTTATATTACTCATGCAACAATACGAAAACTTTCAATTAGAATTAAAAACTAACTTTAAAGTTAATTGAATTAAAAAATATTAACCCGTGCCTTCTAGCAGTATGTCTGTTATGTTTGTATTTAAATAAATGTTTGAAGCTTAGTTTAGCAGAACTTAGTTTTGAAACAATTTTTTTTAATTTTTGATTTTTTTGAACTCAGTATAAGCCAAGTTTATGAGCACTAAAAGCTTAATTAAATTTTTTAAAGTTTAAACACTTTATCAACTGAATACTTACAAAAAAAGTACTACTATTAAAAGGTAATAGTAGTAGTACTACTAAAATCCTTAATCTAAAGATTACTAACAATGTTGTATTACCAGTAATTTATAACAGCCTAAATACTAAAAGAAAAATTTGAAAAGTTTTTTCTATTTTGCAACATTAGTTGCAATAATTACGTAACAAAATTTGATTTATTACGTCACGATGTAAAACAGTTTTATTTATAAACACAACAATTTCATTACCGACGTGAGCCTGGTTAGCTCAGTCGGTAGAGCGTTGGACTTTTAATCCAACGGTCAGGGGTTCAAGTCCCCTGTCAAGCTCCATTTTGACTAAGTTTTTAGGAAATGATCCAATTTTATCATCATGTTTGCCTAAGCATTGTTTTTTTTTAAATAATTCATTTTTCTTCTACTTACGAAGTATATATTTTATTGAACCTATTTACGAGTGAGTTTATATTGATATAATTTTATTGGTACTTATTGTTGGATATAAGAATTAAATAACAAAACTAAAACATAACTAAATAACATTTAAATAACAAATTTTTTTAAAGTTTAGTATTTTGTAACTATAAACTATATATACTTAAAAAATTTTATATACTTAGTTTCTCAATATGATTTGTTTTGTATTGAAAACTACTTAACTATATAAGCTAAAAAAGTATGTCTTAATGACGAGCTGCGATGGCCGAGTGGTTAAGGCGTTGGACTCGAAATCCCATGGGCATTGCCCGCGCAGATTTAAATCCTGCTCGCAGCGTACTATTTTGTACTGGAACTGCTGTAGTATATAATTTATATAAATATAAAAGTGGATTTTTTAATTGATAAAAGGTGTATAGATTTTTTTCGTTTTACTTTTAGTATTTTAAAGTGGGATGACTTTTCACTTAGCTTAAATACAAACTTGCGTCTAAAATCATTTCAAAATTTTTTAGATATAGTTTTTAAATTCACGACGACCTACATAAATTTTTTTCTACAAAATTTGACTTTTTCTTTTAAATAGTTTCTTTATAAAAACTGCCGGTTTAAACAAATAAACTACTTGATGTTTATCAAAACAATCGGCTTTATAGTTATTTAATGTTTTAAAGCAGGGTTTCCCAAACTCATTTACTAAATCGCCCCCTTTTCAGTAATTTGAAAAAAAATCGCCCCCCACGATTATACAAAGTAGTTTTTCTTTTTAGTACAAACTTTTGAGATAAAAAAAATTGTGTTCGAAATGTAATTTAGTCTATTACTTCTTATGCACGCACTTTTGTGTTCAAAGTAGTTTACAGGGCTTTAGAAAATAATTCACAGTTATTTTCTTAGAAGCCCAGTAAAGTGCATAAAATACTTTAATATTAAAAAGCCTTGTGTAATCTGTAATCAATCCTGTTTAAATATGAACTGTTTTGAAACTAATGAAACTTTTAGGTCAGTGGTGAACAACTTTTGCAGTGAGCAACATAATTTACTAACAAATTCTTTCTAGTTTCAACTCGTTAAAAAATGTAATTGCGGGCTGCACGATTTAAAAAAATAACAAATAAGAAAATAAAAAACTCGAGTAAAATTGTAATAAAATTATTTAGTATTATTGTGATCTAGGAAATACTATTGTGAACTGAAAACGAAATGAAAGTGTATTTCAAAATAGTAAGTATCAAAAAACTAAATTTAATTTATTTTGCACAAGTAGTTTTCAATTTACTTAGCGGGTCGAAATTCGACTGGATCTGCGACTGGATCTGAGCAGTACGTTACCTATCTGAAATCTTAAATGAAGCCTGACATTATAATAATATCTCATATAACGAATTTTGGACATTTAGAATTTAATACTAAGTAACTTATTTAAGCCGCACAAAATACTTAAATTACTTTATAAATAGGCATATTCTAAAATAACTATACCAGAGATTTAAAACCATAAAAAAATGAACAGTTTATTTTACACATAATAAAATAAAAATTGAAAAATAATTTCTGATCTAGTTTGAGGAACTTTGACCGACTGGTTGATTATCTCACATGAAAAGTGGTTTCATCAAGTTAATGCAGTAAATTTATAATTTCAATGCTATGATATATTGTTAGCAAGTTAGTTGTAAAGTTAAAACTTTAATTTTAAATTTTTTAAATTATTTTTCTCGTAGTAGAATACCATGAAATAGTATTTGACTGGGAATAATCTTTAGGGAACTAAACCTTTATTCTAACATTTTTTTTTCTTTATTTAAATTCAAAAAAAAATCCAATGTTTGACAGTTAATTCTGTGAACAGAAAGTAATCAATTAAAAAAAACTTTTAACTAGGTTAAAATTTAGTTTTGTAATTGTAGCAGTCTTTTTGATGGCTTATTTTATTCTGTTTAAAAAGTTTTTTTTTTCAGGCTATTAGATAGTTTAACAGAGGAAAATAGTGAAAAACTAAAAGCTAGTGTTGAAATATTTAAATAAACTAAGTATATTCTAATTGCTAATATATATTGAATTAAGATAAAACAAAAAATATTTGTATTAACAGTTTAAAACTCCTTATATGATAAAAAAAAATTTAACAATAGTAAATCAAGTTAGAAAATAAAATTGAGTTTAAGAAACTTTTAAATGAAAACGTAGAAGTCATTTCAAATAGAGGCCTCAAATTTATACTCTTTTAAAACCAAAAAATTATTTTTAGAAATAAAAACTTTAATGGTTATCAAAACTTTACAATCAGATAATAGTTATATAGCGATATAAGTTATATACAGATTAAACAAGTAATAACAAAAACCTGTCAAATAAAGGTCTTTCAAACAAATATTTTAATCACTATGCTATAAAAACTTTTAGTGTAATGTAAAACGACGAATATGAACTACGAAATTAACCAGGTCAAAATAAAACTATTAACAACTTTAAAACATAAACCATTTAATAGATATAGTAGACTTCCGCTTGAGTTCGGACTTAAAAAAAAAATCAAAAAGTGCAAACTCAAAAAATTATTACCACATTTTTTTTACAAAATGACAAATTTCAATGTGTTATATGCAATAATGTTATGAAAAAACATGAAATCCACTAAAACATAAAACAAACTTTAATTAAAAAAAAAAGATCTATATAAGCTATTAAATATTATATATAATTTGTTTTATTAATATTTAGTTAGTAATAGGATTTACTTTAGTTAAATTTAAGAAAATATAAATTTGCAATTTTTTTTGGGTAAAAAGTTCGAACTCAAGAGGAAGTTTACCGTAATTAATATTTATTAGGCATTATGCAAACCTGTTTTAGAATAAATAGCTTAATACAGTTGTTATTATAAAAAGACTACTTAAATACAATACAAACCAGGTTAAATAAGAAATATTTTAAAAGATCAAATAAAATTAAAAAACTTTCATAAAATAAAGTCTGCTACTAAAGTCTAAAATAATGTGAAGGATGAGGTTCATGACTGCTTGCAAGTTTTTCTAATCTGATTCTTAATCAGTAAAATAGAGCCTTAAGTCACCTCCTTTATAAATATCTAGATAAGATCTTTTGCTCAAGAAGTTGATAACTGAACTGAAAGCTTTCTCAACAATATAGCTAGAAGGAAAAGCTATAAACAACAATCTAAATTCCTTTCAAATGATTGGATACTTTTGCCTTAGTTTTTGTTGAGTCCAAAAGCTTTCATATCGTTCTTTGGAAGAATTTACTTTAAGTTCAAGGTCAGTTTGTAAGTCTGAGAAGGTTTCCTGTTAGTCGTTTACTTCAAAAGTATCTGCCTCGAAGGAATCCATATTTTTATCTATATGATAGCTTTTTTGTGTCAAATCTAAATTTTACTACTTAATATGTTAAAATTGAAATAAATTTAAGAACAGATCTACGGAGTCTATAAAATGTTAACACACATTAGAAAAAAAGCAGAAAAAAGCATGTATAATTATGTATAGTGTTTATCTAGGTAGTAACTATAAATGGACTTTATGGTTTAAAAACAAAGTTTGGGATAAAAGCATAAAATTATAAAATTATCTACAAAAAAAACAAATTTAATAAAAGTAGGCACTAACCTCAAAAAGCTCTAAGAATAGGCAGGTTTTAAAAATAAAAATTAAATTGAGTTGTGCAGAAATGTTACGTCATAATAATTTTAACAAATTGTTCAATAATTTATACAGCTTGAAAACATGAAGTATTAAACTTGCAAGTATATGTAAGTTTTGTGAAATAAATTAGTACATAAGTAGACAGAGTTATTTAAAGTAGAATCGTCGGTTATGGGGACAGATATTCGATAAATCTTGCCGCTTATTCAGAAGTAGGTCTTTATCTTCTGCTGCAATTACTGCTCTTTCTGTATTGCAAGTTGGGCAAATTCTACTTACTCCGTTGGATGCATGTTTTATCTTTGAAACAATACTCCACTCCATGTTTGGCCTTTTACCGTACCTGTGAAAAAAAAACTCCAGACATAATCCGATAAACGCGTGCTTTGTTTTTTATTTATATTTTTAAAAGTATGTTTATGATTAGCATATCTATCCTTGAAACTACCTGCTGTACTTCCGATATAAATTTTATCTGGGCCCTTACTTTCAACTTTAACTTTATAAATAACAATAAAAATATAAATTTTATTTATATTTTTAAAAATATAAATAAAAAACAAAGCACGCGTTTATCGGATTATGTCTGGAGTTTTTTTCACAGGTACGGTAAAAGGCCAAACATGGAGTGGAGTATTGTTTCAAAGATAAAACATGCATCCAACGGAGTAAGTAGAATTTGCCCAACTTGCAATACAGAATGAGCAGTAATTGCAGCAGAAGATAAAGACCTACTTCTGAATAAGCGGCAAGATTTATCGAATATCTGTCCCCATAACCGACGATTCTACTTTAAATAACTCTGTCTACTTATGTACTAATTTATTTCACAAAACTTACATATACTTGCAAGTTTAATACTTCATGTTTTCAAGCTGTATAAATTATTGAACAATTTGTTAAAATTATTATGACGTAACATTTCTGCACAACTCAATTTAATTTTCATTTTTAAAACCTGCCTATTCTTAGAGCTTTTTGAGGTTAGTGCCTACTTTTATTAAATTTGTTTTTTTTGTAGATAATTTTATAATTTTATGCTTTTATCCCAAACTTTGTTTTTAAACCATAAAGTCCATTTATAGTTACTACCTAGATAAACACTATACATAATTATACATGCTTTTTTCTGCTTTTTTTCTAATGTGTGTTAACATTTTATAGACTCCGTAGATCTGTTCTTAAATTTATTTGAGAGCAGTGAAACGCCGTTAGTTGAAATAAAGTTTTAGCACAAGAACATCTGTGATATACATTCCGATAAGCTTAGCTTATCAGGATCTCCAGGATTTAACGCCTTATAACGTTACATCTTATATGTTAAAATTGTTAAATATTCCAGATTTTTCCCAGGTTTGTTTTTGGCTAAATTTTCAAATTCCAAGTTTTTCCAGGTTTCTAGGTAAATTGGCAACCCTGTATTATAGCGATATCGCCCACTTTGGGAAACCCTGTTTTAAAGTTATACGAAAACTACGTAACCAAAGTGTTGTTTATTCAAAGGTTTAAAAGATTCTAACAGTATTCTAATAAAAACTAAATTTTAAGTTTTGGAATATTCTAATATCTTTAATTTTATATCTTATAAAAAAACTAAACAATTTAAAAAAACCAAAAAGCTCAAAAAAATTATAAATTTATACAGTTGTTGTGGTCTAAAAGTTCTAAAATTTTAGAGAATAAAAAAATTGTTTTTTTATTTTTCCAAAATTTTATTGATAAATAGTGAATCAACCGGAAGTTGTTATGGAGTGACTAGAAAGAATTGATGCTCACCGTTACACCATCGACGCTTGTGAAAGTAAGTTACAACTCGAGCATATAAAATTAATTTTATGCATTATATCGGTATGTATTTCACTTACAAAATTTTTAATATAAAGAAATACTTAAAGAAAAAAACGCAATAAACACTTTTTAAAGTTTGCGATAATAAAACGTAATTTCTTAAACTTTTTCGTGTGTGTTGTGGTTAATTAAAATAATTAATATCAGTGACATTTTAAATACTTACAGTACTACGTTTTTACAATATAATACGTAAATAAAATTTATTGAAATTTAATACAAATAATTGATATTCATTTGAAAAATTGTTATTTAAGCTTTGGTTTACCACTGGCAGTCAATAAATTTTATTCAAAAAACTTTAAACATAATCTTTAGTCGAGTATAATACTTTATTGATCATAAATAAAGTACAAAATTCAAAATAATTCATTACAGTTAGCATATATTAGACAGGTATTAATGTTTTATACTACATTTAGCTCAATTTTGTAATAATAATTTATCTTATTTGTTTTCATTAGTTGAAAACAAACGTTTTATTTCTTTCTTAGTTTTATGTTTTGTTTTTCTGAAAGGATTAAAAAAAATTTTTTTCATGTTTCTTTTTTTTTGTAAGTTTTCAGTTGATAAAGTGTTTAAACTTTGAAATATTTAATTAAGCTTTCAGTGCTCATGAATTTGGCTTATACTGAGTTCAAACAAATTAAAAATTTGAAAAAATGATTCAATACTAAATTCTGCAAAACTATGTTTCAAACAATAATGTTTTTTAGGAACATAACAGACATACTGCAAGTAAGCACGCGTTAATATTTTTTAGTTCAATTACTTTTCAAGTTAGTTTTAATCGGCTCTACATGTTGTCGTATTGTTGCATGAGTAATATAAAAATTTTAAATTTTTATATGAAAATTTTACATCACATTGGAGAAATAAGGAATCCGTAGAGAATCTGATGACTTGTACTGATGAGAAGATTGAAATAGCGAACGCTTATGGGGGAACTTGATTAAATAAAAAGAAAGAGTTAATACGTTTATGTTTTCATTTTAAAAAGCTTTATTTCTAACCTTAAGAAAATTTGATAAATACTTCACTATTTTATATTTAGTGTAGCTTTCAAGTTTGCACGAAAGTACAAAATTTCACGAGGGTACAAAATTGCACGAGGGTACAAAATTGCACGAAGATACTTTTGCACGAAGACACTTTTGCACAAGAGGATAAAATTTCACGTAATAAATTTGCACAAAGACACTTTTGAACGAAGGGTAACTTTTGCACGAAGAAATTTTTGCACTTAATACTTATTAAGCATTAATGCAAAGTAAGACTTGAATTACCATTTTAAATTATATATTAAAAATACAGTAATCGTTAACGCGCTGATCTTTGAATCCAGAGGTTCCGGGTTCGAATCCTGGCAGAGATTCATGTTTTAAGTAATAATAATTTTTATTAATTGTAACTTATACTTATATGTTCTACTTTAGATGAAAAACATCATTATATTTGTAAAAATGATTTTTTAAAATAATTAATTCAAATTAAGCATTATAAACATATAAATTATTTATCATTAGCTTTAAAATCTACTAGCTTTACAGTAGTAAACGGGTTATCAAACTACAAAGCAATATAATTGTATTTGATAATACGTTTAACGGTGTAGCTGCTAAAGTGTTAAAATAATTTTAAAAACTTAACAGCATCAAATAGTTTAAAATATATACATATAGCACTAAATCTTCAAGTAATAAATTTTAAATGACATAAACGTGCTTTAATAGTTACGTCATAACGCTTACTTATAAGTTTCTATATGCAAAGTAACGTTTGACAAAATAGTCCTACATGGTCTAATGGTTAGGATTCCTGGCTTTTACTCAGGCGGCCCGGATTCGATTTCCGGTGAAGCAACCTTTTGTTTGAAAAGAAAATTAGAAATTGTTTTTTAAACAGTATTGTATATTTCGTTTTTAAACTAAAAAAATATATGAACACATATATATAGTTGTTTGTACCTTAAATACATAAAATTAAATACTATAACAAATTAAAAATCCGGATTAAACGTTAAATTTAAACAAACTTCAATCTAAAAAATTCTATACAAGTTTATGCGAGCAGGAGCAACTCGTGCAGGAACAATTCGAGCATGGACAACTAGAGAAGGAATAAACTCGAGCAGGAGCAACTCGAGCAGGAATAACTCGAACAGGGGCAACTCGAGCAGGAACAAATCGAGCAGGGAAAACTCGAGCAGTAAAAACTCGAGCAGGGGCAACGTCGTTTTTAAGTTACTTGCATTTTTTTTTGTTTTTTATCACTAGTTAGACAAGTCCTAAAATCAAGTTAGTAAATTAAATAATAAAGTTAGTTAATTTATGATTGTGCAAATACATAAACTTACATGAACATAAATAAAAATAAAAGTAGCTACAGTTGTAAAGAACAGTTATGATATACAAAAGTATGCGATATATGGTTTTTTTTTTTATTTAACTACATTATTATTATTTAAACAAGCATATTCAACTTTTTTTTTGAAAAATTTGCTACTTTTACATATTATATTTGTAATTTTAATCTAAATGTTTCAAATTACGGGTTTTTTTAATTTGACAATTTCAATCTGCAGCACCACCTAACCAAAAGACCACGCGACGCCACTAGACATAGCATACTAAAGTAAATTTCATCAAATTAATTGCAATGTTAATTATAATTTAAATAATTTAACTAAAAAAAAATCAAAGAAGATTGTTAAACTTTTGTAACCAAGTGTTCTACAGTTTTGAAGTAATAAATATGAGTTTAACTTATGTGGTATTTAAAATAATTATGTCAACTATAGATAAAACAGGATTTAAAACTTTAATAACAAAGTTAGCTATAAACTGTGTTTTAACAATTACAAATAAACTGAAACTTATTTCAAATCGATAGTTTTTATAAACTTTAGCAAATTTAAAAGACCTGATACCAAGCTTAAATTTGTAAATTGTATTTTAAAATTAAAAAAAGTTAGGTTTTGAAATTTATTAAACTAAGTTAAAAGTACGCTTATTGTGTTAAAGTTTAATTTATAAAAATTTCTATACAAAAAACATTTCAGCAGTTTAAGTTTTTATCTTATGTAGCTGGTTTACATTTCAGTATGTAGTAACCTTAACTGCTTAAAAAAAACTCTTATAGTTGTTATGAAAATTAGGTAAATAAAAAGGCAACAAATTAGCTAGGTTTTAAAACACTGTTTAAATAGACCAATTCAAAAGATAAATACAAAACAATACTTTTGCATGTTCAGTTTACTAATAGTTACGCTTGCGTTTATAAACTTTTTATTCAACAAATTCTATAAGCGACGATGGTGTAACGGTTAGCATTGGTGCCTTCCAAGCACTAGTTCCGGGTTCGACTCCCGGTCGACGCACTTTTGCTTTTGTTTTTAATGGACTATTTCAAATGATAACTACTTTATCTTTTTTTAATTAGTGAATACAACTTCGAAAAATTTCAAACATAAAACTTTAGTATTATTATTTTACTCCATTTTATAAAGATCTTGTTTTAGGCCTAAAACTTTTTCAATATAGTTTCTTATGGTTTAGATTTAGATAGTTTTAACTTATTAATCAAAAAATTTCTAACATCGAAAAGATATTTCAAAATATACAAACTAGAAATAAGCTTTAGTGGTTAATGTTTAAAGTTGTAACTTAGTTACTAAAGTTATAGATAGTTGCAATTTATTTTAGTAATCAAGTAAATTAACTGACAAAACGCTAATGTTGTTTTCAAAACTTATCAGAAAAAAGTTAATTTATTTTACTGAAATTACAAGTTTAAATGTGTATTAGGCTAATACAGTAAGGTAAAGCTAAAAGTTTAAACTCAATTATGGTATAACAGTTGTAATTATCCTTTTTTTAAGCACATAGTTATAAGGTTTTTAACCCTTAATAGCACTTTGCAATCAGTACTTATTATAACATATACATGAAAACATTTATTTGTATGTATTAAAACTAACAAAAAGTTTACAACACTTGAATTAGTTCAGTTGCTTAGCAAAGTTAAAAGCTTATTTATCATTTAGTAACAACATTAATTTTTATGATGTTTACTGCTGTTTAAAATTAGAAAAACCTCTCAGTTTCATTAAAAAAAGTTAAAGTTTTATTTAAGATTAATTCTTTTTGTATAACGTAAGCTAAAATATATTTTGACTGCTTTCAAAGAGTAAAAAACAAAAATAAAATTAAATAATATATAGATGTATGATATTAGATAGTTAAAAATCAACAAGTTTTAGTTTAGGAAACTGATAAATATTGAAACTAAAATAGCTTTTGGTCATAACATGTTGCAATTTAAGTTATTTTGAATTTTACCATAAAAATTATAAATATAAAGCTTAAAAAGCTTTATAACAAACAAAAAATTTAAGCTCAAACAGTTTTACAACATAAGTTTAAATAGCAAGGCAAATAAGTAAATTTTAAGTAGGTTTAATTGCATCAACAAAAGTATATAAGTAAGCATTAAGCTTAGAGCAAATTTTCAAGTATATATACGCTATATGCAGCATTTACAAACAGCAGAGTGGCGCAGCGGAAGCGTGCTGGGCCCATAACCCAGAGGTCGATGGATCGAAACCATCCTCTGCTACCTTCTCGCTGTAATCGTATAGTGGTTAGTACTTCACGTTGTGGCCGTGACAACCCAGGTTCGAATCCTGGTTACAGCACTTGTTTATTACTGCAATATAAAATTTTATTATTATTAGTTTTCACGAATATATATATAATAAATTTGGTCAACATAAGAAAAATTTTTAATAATAATATTTATTTACATACTTATGAGACTTAGTCAAAAGATTTCAATTTATTATAGTTTTATAAGCAAAAAAAAGCTCTTATCTTAAAAAATAGTTTTAGATTAAAACTCTGCTTCACTTTAACTCCTTATATAATATTTGCTTTAACATATTTTGTTATAGAAAAATTTTTTGTTTCTTTAAAACGCTTGTTCATAAATAACATACATAAGTTAGCTTAAAATAATAACAAAGAGCATAAAGGTTTACCACATACATGATTTAGTAGTTTTGATTACTAATATATGCACTAAAGTTTAAATGTAATCAACAGTAATATGTTATATTTTTTCGAATTGTATAAAGGTAGATCATGTTTTAGTTTAAATAATTTTCTAGTTGAAGAGAGTGAATTCTAAAAGTAGATTAGTAGTATATGTTTTACTCTAGCTAAATAAAATAAAACGTTACTATGCAAACAAACATTATTTGAAAAGCAAGTTTAAATGTTTCAGAAAAATTAAGTAATACACAAAGTTTAAGACAATTCAAAACACAAATACAGTATTTCAATTATTGAGCATAATAGAGTAATAATGAAATAAAAACTTTTACACATTAAATATCTATTAGACAGTGAAAGTGGTTAGAACTTCAAAAACTTTATCTTGATGTATTTGAGAAAAGTTTAACTATATTAAACAAAATATCTTTAGAAGCCATTCATATAAAAATAATCTTTGCTAAAATGTTTTAATTAAAGCTTACTTTTTTCAGTTTAAAGTATCGTATAAAACAATTTACTTAAAACACTCTGCATGCAAAAAAAACATAGGTTTATAATGGTAAAAAGTTGTTTGTAGACGTCCTCCCAGGTGGTCTAGTGGTTAGGATTCGTGGCTTTCACCCACGCGGCCCGGGTTCGATTCCCGGTCTGGGAAAATTTTTTAATATGTTGAAATAGCCTAAGTTTAAAATTAATTTCTTTAATATTTTCTACCTTATAATGAAAACTTGTAAACTTAATTATAAAAGTTGCGGATGCTTTCGTTAACATATTTCATTAAGAACTTTAATATAGCGGTTCATTAATTACTACGTGACTAATTGGACTTATGTGAACGCAAAAAATATATACTTAAACTGTTCTGAGCAGTATAGAATTTCAAAAAAGAAGACAGTAATACTTAAACAAATTAGACAATTTAAAATAGTGACTTATGTTTTACTATTTTAAGCACAAAGTTTAAGAAAATTAAAAAAAAAAACAGCTTTAGTGCTAAGTATTAATAAAACAAAAAGTCTTATTATCAAAAGTAAAGGAAACACTCTTCATTAAAAGTTAATAACAAAAGTCGTCCTCGGGTGGGCTCGAACCACCAACCTTTCGATTAACAGTCGAACGCGCTAACCGATTGCGCCACGAAGACTTGTTTGATTTACACTTATACAGTTTACATATTAAAGTTTTCTCGCTTAACATGTGAGTTATTTAATTACAATTATGTACTCAGTTGCTGAATTTAAAACAAATCTGAATGCTTTAGTATGAAGGTTTTCGAGCATTTTTTTATTAACTCAGTAAACTAACCGTTTTTTTTTAAATTAGTAATTAAAAAAAAATTTCTTTTTCAATAAATAAAATAAGTATTTTTTTTTACAACTACAGTAAAATTACATAACTCTACTTGATATGAAATTTGATTTGAAAATTGTTTTTTAGACTATCTTAAATGTTTAATCTAAATAAAAACTACTTTGAAATTTTAATATCAATATGTCAATTGCTATAAAACACGAGCTTAAACATTTTTTGAATACTGCAGTAATATTTCATATATTTACTGTTATTTATTATTTTTTTTAACCGTATAGCTTTAATTTTGTGTACCCCTAAATTAGTTTTGTGTACCCTAAAAGTTTCGTGCACTCCAAAATAAATTTAGTGTACACCTTGACGACCACTGTCTTAGACTATCATAAATTTTTTATCTAAATACCAATTACTTTGAAACTTTAATATCAATATGTCAATTACTATAAAAGATGAGCTTGTTCAGTTGTGTATAGAGTAATGTCTTTCAAATATATTTATGCAAATTGATATTTTATTCGCGACCGGTTTCGGTGGCAAGAGATTGCGACCTTTTAAAGCAAAAAATAAAATATAAAACTGCATATAACAATGTTAGTTATTTATACTGTTATTTAAAAACTTATTCATGCGTGAATAATATAAACATAACAAAATCTAAAATGTTGCATATTCGAAAATTCAAGTATGTCAGAGTATATTTAGGTAAAATTAGTACTAGTTTTTTTTTAAACGAATTGAATTAATATTAATATAATGAGTCAAAAAAAAAAACTTAGTTCAAAGCTTTTTTTTTTTTAATAATTATACCTTGAAATTTATCTAAATGAAATTAAGAATTGTCTAAAATTGTGATTTTAAGTCAATAGTCAACAAAACATTAATAAAACTCAAAGTCACTGAAGATTTAAAAATCTAATTTGTATTAAGTTAACATAACAGTAAAAATTTAAACGGATTTAAGAACTATCTAAAAAAAGTCTAAAAGTTTATCTTAGTTGCATTAAGAACTATCTAAAAAAACTTTTTTTTTGATTTAAGCCAATTGTCAACAAAAAATCAATAAAAAAATCAAGAAAAATAACCTATTTTGTACTATAATTATACTTTGGTTTAAGTTTTGTCTGCTTTCCAGTTTATTATTAAAATTTTATTTCTGTGTCTGCATGAGTTCATTAATTCCGTTCTTTTGTTGATGCAACTTGTACCATATTTTAGTATTAATAAAGCTTCTTTTTAGCACAATCTGCATGTCATAATTCCTAGTTTAGATTTTTTTTTTCCTTTGTAATATTTTCCAACTTATTTTGTATTTCTTGTTTTCACTTTTTATTTGATGGGTTAATTTTGAGAGTTCAGTTGCTTGTTTATACTGGAGGTAGTTTTTGTCATTTGGATTGCTTTTTATTGTTTTGTGTAGATATACGTTTTTTTAGTTGATTAACACTTAGTCCAATGTATACTTTTCTTAAATTATCTGTTTCTATTGTTGCCTGGTAAGCTACATTTTCTGCCCTACATTCTCTCCTTCTAGGGGGCAAGTTTCTTTCTTTCTGCAGTTGCATGATTCATCTTTATTTACTTTATTGTTGTTTATTGCTTTTTTGTTGTGGTTTTTTATTATTGTTTCAATGTTTGACATGCAGCTGTAGCTTAATTTTATATTGTTTTTGTTTAAATATTTTTTTAATTTACTATCAAATGAAAATTTAAATTAATTATTGAAGCACTTTATCTGTGTTATAATGTGAATAATGAAAAATATAATTCAGATTATTTGTTAGTTGCGATCAAATAGGTCAAGAAAATTTCAATTAACAGCCTTATAAATAAATTGCTGAAACCTAAATTACTACGTAAATTGTTGCTACAAAACTTAAAAATTTGTCTGCAAGATGAGAAAAATAAATCATTTACATTGTCACGTAATAAAACTGTACGGTTTAAAAATACTAAAAAGTAGTTTTACTTGCAGCCGCCATAGCTCAGTGGCAGAGTGCTGGTCTTATAAACCAGCAGTCGACAGTTCAATCTTCTCTGGCGGAATGTTTAGTGCCTTGTATTTAACTATTATCATTTACTCATAATGTTTTTCAAACTTGCATTTTGTTTGTAAAGTTTTTTTTTTCTTCATTGATTTTATTTTTAAGTATTTATGGTTATACTTTTAAATTTTTTCTTAATGTTGTTCATGCAAGTGTAAAATATTTTCCAGATGGTCTTAATTATTGGTTTATTGAACAAAAACGAAAAATTGCTCTAATTTTTTTGGTTCAAGGACCTGGGTACGCAAAAAAACCTCTCGGTCATCGCATCGATTGCATACCCAACTTAATCAAAGTTATAATAATCTACAAATTAAAAAATTTTAGTGTCAAAATTTAAATTTTAAAACGAAAATCTCTATCTAAAATAAGAATATTAAACTTCACAACATTAAATATTTTTCAAAAAATAGAATATATCGAAAAAAAACAATTTATATACACACATGTATCTAACATTATATACATATTAAATTTATTTTGAACTTTACGTCCAAAAGTAGATTTTATATCTGAAATGATTTTAATTTTAAAATTCATCAATAGTTCAAGCAAATATTTTAGGCTTTTATATGATTTAAAAACGAGAAAAAAAAAAAAAAAAATTTGAAATTTTTCTCTTTTTTAAAAGTCTGCTTAAGAATTTAGACTCTATTATCAACTTATTCCAACTTATTAAAAAACAAGCAAAAATAAATTAAAGCTATACGGTTAAAAAAAATAATAAATATATGAAATATTACTGCAGTATTCAAAAAATGTTTAAGCTCGTGTTTTATAGCAATTGACATATTGATATTAAAATTTCAAAGTAGTTTTTATTTAGATTAAACATTTAAGATAGTCTAAAAAACAATTTTCAAATCAAATTTCATATCAAGTAGAGTTATGTAATTTTACTGTAGCTGTAAAAAAAAATACTTATTTTATTTATTGAAAAAGAAATTTTTTTTTAATTACTAATTTAAAAAAAAACGGTTAGTTTACTGAGTTAATAAAAAAATGCTCGAAAACCTTCATACTAAAGCATTCAGATTTGTTTTAAATTCAGCAACTGAGTACATAATTGTAATTAAATAACGCACATGTTAAGCGAGAAAACTTTAATATGTAAACTGTATAAGTGTAAATCAAACAAGTCTTCGTGGCGCAATCGGTTAGCGCGTTCGACTGTTAATCGAAAGGTTGGTGGTTCGAGCCCACCCGAGGACGACTTTTGTTATTAACTTTTAATGAAGAGTGTTTCCTTTACTTTTGATAATAAGACTTTTTGTTTTATTAATACTTAGCACTAAAGCTGTTTTTTTTTTAATTTTCTTAAACTTTGTGCTTAAAATAGTAAAACATAAGTCACTATTTTAAATTGTCTAATTTGTTTAAGTATTACTGTCTTCTTTTTTGAAATTCTATACTGCTCAGAACAGTTTAAGTATATATTTTTTGCGTTCACATAAGTCCAATTAGTCACGTAGTAATTAATGAACCGCTATATTAAAGTTCTTAATGAAATATGTTAACGAAAGCATCCGCAACTTTTATAATTAAGTTTACAAGTTTTCATTATAAGGTAGAAAATATTAAAGAAATTAATTTTAAACTTAGGCTATTTCAACATATTAAAAAATTTTCCCAGACCGGGAATCGAACCCGGGCCGCGTGGGTGAGAGCCACGAATCCTAACCACTAGACCACCTGGGAGGACGTCTACAAACAACTTTTTACCATTATAAACCTATGTTTTTTTGCATGCAGAGTGTTTTAAGTAAATTGTTTTATACGATACTTTAAACTGAAAAAAGTAAGCTTTAATTAAAACATTTTAGCAAAGATTATTTTTATATGAATGGCTTCTAAAGATATTTTGTTTAATATAGTTAAACTTTTCTCAAATACATCAAGATAAAGTTTTTGAAGTTCTAACCACTTTCACTGTCTAATACATATTTTATGTGTAAAAGTTTTTATTTCATTATTACTCTATTATGCTCAATAATTGAAATACTGTATTTGTGTTTTGAATTGTCTTAAACTTTGTGTATTACTTAATTTTTCTGAAACATTTAAACTTGCTTTTCAAATAATGTTTGTTTGCATAGTAACGCTTTATTTTATTTAGCTAGAGTAAAACATATACTACTAATCTACTTTAAAAAATCACTCTCTTCAACTAGAAAACTATTTAAACTAAAACATGATCTACCTTTATACAATTCGAAAAAATATAACATATTACTGTTGATTACATTTAAACTTTAGTGCATATATTAGTAATCAAAACTACTAAATCATGTATGTGGTAAACCTTTATGCTCTTTGTTATTATTTTAAGCTAACTTATGTATGTTATTTATGAACAAGCGTTTTAAAGAAACAAAAAATTTTTCTATAACAAAATATGTTAAAGCAAATATAATATAAGGAGTTAAAGTGAAGCAGAGTTTTAATCTAAAACTATTTTTTAAGATAAGAGCTTTTTATTGCTTATAAAACTATAATAAATTGAAATCTTTTGACTAAGTCTCATAAGTATGTAAATAAATATTATTATTATAAATTTTTCTTATGTTGACCAAATTTATTATATATATATTCGTGAAAACTAATAATAATAAATTTTTATATTGCAGTAATAAACAAGTGCTGTAACCAGGATTCGAACCTGGGTTGTCACGGCCACAACGTGAAGTACTAACCACTATACGATTACAGCAAGAAGGTAGCAGAGGATGGTTTCGATCCATCGACCTCTGGCTTTTTAAGCTTTATATTTATTATTTTTATGGTAAAATTTAAAATAACTTAAATTGCAACATGTTATGACCAAAAGCTATTTTAGTTTCAATATTTATCAGTTTCCTAAACTAAAACTTGTTGATTTTTAACTATCTAATATCATACATCTATATATTATTTTATTTTTATTTTTGTTTTTTACTCTTTGAAAACAGCCAAAATATATTTTAGCTTACGTTATACAAAAAGAATTAATCTTAAATAAAACTTTAACTTTTTTTAATGAAACTGAGAGGTTTTTCTAATTTTAAACAGCAGTAAACATCATAAAAATTAATGTTGTTACTAAATGATAAATAAGCTTTTAACTTTGCTAAGCAACTGAACTAATTCAAGTGCTGTAAACTTTTTGTTAGTTTTAATACATACAAATAAATGTTTTCATGTATATGTTATAATAAGTACTGATTGCAAAGTGCTATTAAGGGTTAAAAACCTTATAACTATGTGCTTAAAAAAAGGATAATTACAACTGTTATACCATAATTGAGTTTAAACTTTTAGCTTTACCTTACTGTATTAGCCTAATACACATTTAAACTTGTAATTTCAGTAAAATAAATTAACTTTTTTCTGATAAGTTTTGAAAACAACATTAGCGTTTTGTCAGTTAATTTACTTGATTACTAAAATAAATTGCAACTATCTATAACTTTAGTAACTAAGTTACAACTTTAAACATTAACCACTAAAGCTTATTTCTAGTTTGTATATTTTGAAATATCTTTTCGATGTTAGAAATTTTTTGATTAATAAGTTAAAACTATCTAAATCTAAACCATAAGAAACTATATTGAAAAAGTTTTAGGCCTAAAACAAGATCTTTATAAAATGGAGTAAAATAATAATACTAAAGTTTTATGTTTGAAATTTTTCGAAGTTGTATTCACTAATTAAAAAAATATAAAGTAGTTATCATTTGAAATAGTCCATTAAAAACAAAAGCAAAAGTGCGTCGACCGGGAGTCGAACCCGGAACTAGTGCTTGGAAGGCACCAATGCTAACCGTTACACCATCGACGCTTATAAATTCGTTGAATAAAAAGTTTATAAACGCAAGCGTAACTATTAGTAAACTGAACATGCAAAAGTATTGTTTTGTATTTATCTTTTGAATTGGTCTATTTAAACAGTGTTTTAAAACCTAGCTAATTTGTTGCCTTTTTATTTACCTAATTTTCATAACAACTATAAGAGTTTTTTTTAAGCAGTTAAGGTTACTACATACTGAAATGTAAACCAGCTACATAAGATAAAAACTTAAACTGCTGAAATGTTTTTTGTATAGAAATTTTTATAAATTAAACTTTAACACAATAAGCGTACTTTTAACTTAGTTTAATAAATTTCAAAACCTAACTTTTTTTAATTTTAAAATACAATTTACAAATTTAAGCTTGGTATCAGGTCTTTTAAATTTGCTAAAGTTTATAAAAACTATCGATTTGAAATAAGTTTCAGTTTATTTGTAATTGTTAAAACACAGTTTGTAGCTAACTTTGTTATTAAAGTTTTAAATCCTGTTTTATCTATAGTTGACATAATTATTTTAAATACCACATAAGTTAAACTCATATTTATTACTTCAAAACTGTAGAACACTTGGTTACAAAAGTTTAACAATCTTCTTTGATTTTTTTTTAGTTAAATTATTTAAATTATAATTAACATTGCAATTAATTTGATGAAATTTACTTTAGTATGCTATGTTCTAGTGGCGTCGCGTGGTCTTTTGGTTAGGTGGTGCTGCAGATTGAAATTGTCAAATTAAAAAAACCCGTAATTTGAAACATTTAGATTAAAATTACAAATATAATATGTAAAAGTAGCAAATTTTTCAGAAAAAAAGTTGAATATGCTTGTTTAAATAATAATAATGTAGTTAAATAAAAAAAGAAAACCACATATCGCATACTTTTGTATATCATAACTGTTCTTTACAACTGTAGCTACTTTTATTTTTATTTATGTTCATGTAAGTTTATGTATTTGCACAATCATAAATTAACTAACTTTATTATTTAATTTACTAACTTGATTTTAGGACTTGTCTAACTAGTGATAAAAAACAAAAAAAAATGCAAGTAACTTAAAAACGACGTTGCCTCTGCTCGAGTTTTTACTGCTCGAGTTTTCCCTGCTCGATTTGTTCCTGCTCGAGTTGCCCCTGTTCGAGTTATTCCTGCTCGAGTTGCTCCTGCTCGAGTTTATTCCTTCTCTAGTTGTCCATGCTCGAATTGTTCCTGCACGAGTTGCTCCTGCTCGCATAAACTTGTATAGAATTTTTTTAGATTGAAGTTTGTTTAAATTTAACGTTTAATCAGGATTTTTAATTTGTTATAGTATTTAATTTTATGTATTTAAGGTACAAACAACTATATATATGTGTTCATATATTTTTTTAGTTTAAAAACGAAATATACAATACTGTTTAAAAAACAATTTCTAATTTTCTTTTCAAACAAAAGGTTGCTTCACCGGAAATCGAACCCGGGCCGCCTGAGTTAAAGCCAGGAATCCTAACCATTAGACCATGTAGGACTATTTTGTCAAACGTTACTTTTCATATAGAAACTCATAAGTAAGCGTTATGACGTAACTATTAAAGCACGTTTATGTCATTTAAAATTTATTACTTGAAGATTTAGTGCTATATATATATATATTTTAAACTATTTGATGCTGTTAAGTTTTTAAAATTATTTTAACACTTTAGCAGCTACACCGTTAAACACATTATCAAATACAACTATATTGCTTTGTATTTTGATAACCCGTTTACTACTGTAAAGCTAGTAGATTTTAAAGCTAATGATAAATAATTTATATATTTATAATGCTTAATTTGAATTAATTTTTTTTTTAATCATTTTTACGTAAATAATGATGTTTTTTATCTAAAGTAGAACATATAAATATAAGTTACAACTAATAAGAATTATTATTACTTAAAACATGCATCTCTGCCAGGATTCGAACCCGGAACCTCTGGATTCAAAGATCAGCGCGTTAACGATTACTGTATTTTTAATACATAATTTAAAATGGTAATTCAAGTCTTACTTTGCATTAATGCTTAATAAGTATTAAGTGCAAAAATTTCTTCGTGCAAAAGTTACCCTTCGTTCAAAAGTGTCTTTGTGCAAATTTATTACGTGAAATTTTATCCTCTCGTGCAAAAGTGTCTTCGTGCAAAAGTATCTTCGTGCAATTTTGTACCCTCGTGCAATTTTGTACTTTCGTGCAAACTTGAAAGCTACACTAAATAGAAAATAGTGAAGTATTTATCAAATTTTCTTAAGGTTAGAAATAAAGCTTTTTAAAATGAAAACATAAACGTATTAACTCTTTCTTTTTATTTAATCAAGTTCCCCCATAAGCGTACGCTATTTCAATCTTCTCATCAGTACAAGTCATCAGATTCTCTACGGATTCCTTATTTCTCCAATGTGATGTAAAATTTTCATATTAAAATTTAAAATTTTTAAATTACTCATGCAACAATACGACAACATGTAGAGCCGATAAAACTAAATTGAAAAGTAATTGAACTAAAAAATATTAACGCGTGCTTACTTGCAGTATGTCTGTTATGTTCCTATAAAAAATAATTGTTTGAAACATAGTTTTGCAGAATTTAGTATTGAATCATTTTTTCAAATTTTTAATTTGTTTGAACTCAGTATAAGCCAAATTCATGAGCACTGAAAGCTTAATTAAATATTTCAAAGTTTAAACACTTTATCAACTGAAAACTTACAAAAAAAAAGAAACATGAAAAAATTTTTTTTAATCCTTTCAGAAAAACAAAACATAAAACTAAGAAAGAAATAAAACGTTTGTTTTCAACTAATGAAAACAAATAAGATAAATTATTACAACAAAATTGAGCTAAATGTAGTATAAAACATTAATACCTGTCTAATATATGCTAACTGTAATGAATTATTTTGAATTTTGTACTTTACTTATGATCAATAAAGTATTATACTCGACTAAAAATTATGTTTAAAGTTTTTTGAATAAAATTTATTGACAGCCAGTGGTAAACCAAAGCTTAAAGAACAATTTTTCAAATGAATATCAATTATTTGTATTAAATTTCAATAAATTTTATTTACGTATTATATTGTAAAAACGTAGTACTGTAAGTATTTAAAATGTCACTGATATTAATTATTTTAATTAACCACAACACACACGAAAAAGTTTAAGAAATTACGTTTTATTATCGCAAACTTTAAAAAGTGTTTATTGCGTTTTTTCTTTAAGTATTTCTTTATATTAAAAATTTTGTAGTGAAATACATACCGATATAATGCATAAAATTATTTTTATATGCTCGAGTTGTAACTTACTTTCACAAGCGTCGATGGTGTAACGGTGAGCATCAGTGCTTTCTAGTCACTCCATAACAACTTCCGGTTGATTCACTATTTATCAATAAAAGTTTGGAAAAATAAAAAAAACAATTTTTTTATTCTCTAAAATTTTAGAACTTTTAGACCACAACAACTGTAAAAATTTATAATTTTTTTTAGCTTTTTGGTTTTTTTAAATTGTTTAGTTTTTTTATTAGATATAAAATTAAAGATATTAGAATATTCCAAAACTTAAAATTTAGTTTTTATTAGAATACTGTAAGAATTTATTAAACCTTTGAATAAACAACACTTTGGTTACGTAGTTTTCGTATAACTTTAAAACATTAAATAACTATAAAGCCGATTGTTTTGATAAACATCAAGTAGTTTATTTGTTTAAACCGGCAGTTTTTATAAAGAAACTATTTAAAAGAAAAAGTCAAATTTTGTAGAAAAAAATTTATGTAGGTCGTCGTGAATTTAAAAACTGTATCTAAAAAATTTTTGAAATGATTTTAGACGCAAGTTTGTATTTAAGCTAAGTGAAAAGTCATCCCACTTTAAAATATTAAAAGTATAACGAAAAAAATCTATACACCTTTTATCAATTAAAAAAGCCACTTTTATATTTATATAAATTATATACTACAGCAGTTCCAGTACAAAATAGTACGCTGCGAGCAGGATTTAAATCTGCGCGGGCAATGCCCATGGGATTTCGAGTCCAACGCCTTAACCACTCGGCCATCGCAGCTCGTCATTAAGACATACTTTTTTAGCTTATATAGTTAAGTAGTTTTCAATACAAAACAAATCATATTGAGAAACTAAGTATATAAGTTTTTTTAAGTATATATAGTTTATAGTTACAAAATACTAAACTTTTAAAAAAATTGTTATTTAAATGTTATTTAGTTATGTTTTAGTTTTGTTATTTAATTCTTATATCCAACAATAAGTTCCAATAAAATTATATCAATATAAACTCACTCGTAAATAGGTTCAATAAAATATATACTTCGTAAGTAGAAGAAAAATGATTTATTTAAAAACAAACAATGCTTAGGCAAACATGATGATAAAATTGGATCATTTCCTAAAAACTTAGTCAAAAATGAGCCTGACAGGGGACTTGAACCCCTGACCGTTGGATTAAAAGTCCAACGCTCTACCGACTGAGCTAGCCAGGCTCACGTCGGTAATGAAATTGTTGTGTTTATAAATAAAATTGTTTTACATTGTGACGTAATAAATCAAATTTTGTGACGTATTTATTGCAACTAATGTTGCAAAATAGAAAAAACTTTTCAAGTTTTTCTTTTAGTATTTAGGCTGTTATAAATTACTGGTAATACAACATTGTTAGTAATCTTTAGATTAAGGATTGTAGTAGTACTACTACTATTACCTTTTAATAGTAGTACTTTTTTTTGTAAGTATTCAGTTGATAAAGTATTTAAACTTTAAAAAATTTAATTAAGCTTTTAGTGCTCATAAACTTGGCTTATACTGAGTTCAAAAAAATCAAAAATTAAAAAAATTCTTTCAAAACTAAGTTCTGCTAAACTAAGCTTCAAACATTTATTTAAATACAAACATAACAGACATACTGCTAGAAGGCACGGGTTAATATTTTTTAATTCAATTAACATCAAAGTTAGTTTTTAATTCTAATTGAAAGTTGTCGTACTGTTGCATGAGTAATATAAAAATGTTAATTCAAGAACGTTTTAAAAAGGCTTCAAATAATACAGAAAAAACTGAAAGCACTAGCACAGAAAAATCACTTTGCAATTGCAGAAACAAAAACTTATGCCCACTCAAAAACAAATGCCTCACTAAAAACTTAATTTATAAAGCTACGGTTACCACAAAAAAAAAATACAGCAATAACTAGGAAGCACTGGGGGCCTTTTAAAACAAGGTGGTATAGCCATATTAGAAATTTTAAAGTCCACAAGGAAAGCGGTGAACTGTCGAAATATATTTGAAAGTTTAAAAACAAAAATACTGATTACATCATTAACTGTAAAATTTTACATCACATCGGAGAAATAAGGAATCCGCAGAAAATCTGATGACTTGTACTGATGAGAAGATGGAAATAGCGAACGCTTATGGGGGAACTTGATTAAATAAAAAGAAAGAGTTAATACGTTTATGTTTTCATTTTAAAAAGCTTTATTTCTAACCTTAAGAAAATTTGATATATACTTTACTATTTTCTATTTAGTGTAGATTTCAAGTTTGCACGAGAGTACAAAATTGCACGAGGGTACAAAATTGCACGAAGATACTTTTGCACTAAGACACTTTTGAACGAAGGGTAACTTTTGCACGAAGAAATTTTTGCACGGGTTAATTTTTTTTTTTTTGAATTTAAATTATTTTTCTATCCTTTTTGTTATTATATCAATTTATCTTATAGTTTTCTTTTGTTTTATTTTACTCTCGTGCAAAAATGACCCTACGTCCAAAATTGACCCTTGGTGCAAAAGTGTGTTCTTGCAAAAGTATCTTCGTGCAGTTTTATGCCATCGTGCAATTTTGTCTTCGTATAATTTTGACCCTTTCCCCACTATTTTAACTTATACAAGCAAATTTTTAAACCAACAAAAAGAACTAATTTAAAAACTTCAAATTAATAGAGGTATAAGATTTTACATGCCTAAGTAATAATTACGTCACGATACAACAATTGAATTTTAAACAGTAAAAGCAGTAATTAACCTAGTGTTTTAGTTACAAGAGTTTTTTTTTCTAGTTGTTCACAAATTTTACAAGCATGCTTATTGTAAGTTTGTTTTTTTTTTTTTTCTTAAAATTATATTATTATTAAGTAGCTTACATTTTTCTAACCTTAACATAAACTAACCTGGCGATATACTGATTTTCCGAAGTTGACAACTAGTTTTCGATACTTATACTATGTTTGAATAAGTAACCATATAGCATCTGAAAAATTTAACTGTTAACATAATGTTAATATTACAATCATTAATTTAAACAAATTTAAATTTAAACAAACAGGTTAAAACAAATAAGCTTAAGATTTGAAAAGAAAGTTTTTTTTTTCTGTTTTAGTTAAAAATATTTGGCTTACGCTGAGTTATATTTTGAGCGAACGTTCAAATTTTATAATTACATCAAAAGAGCCTTAAGTTCTAAGGTATAAATATAAATTGAATTTTAAAGTATTATTTTACTTTTCTTAAAAAAGTAAGAAACTCAAAAATCGTATGTTGTACATAGAATACATCAGTATTATATAAAACATGAACCAAAGATAAGTTGGTGTAGTAAACAATTTGAATTATACATTCTTGGAAGTCACTAAAATCAACATCACTATAAACCACAATGTTTTATATACGTACAAAATATAGTCTACATGAGTGGCCGGTTAACTCAGTTGGTTAGAGCGTCGTGCTAATAACGCGTTTCGATCCCCGTACTGGCCATATATTTTTTTATCAAAATGAATTAATTATTATGATTAATTGTTATTTTTAATCGTCATTAAACTATTTATTTAGTAAACAATTTTAGCTGCTTTAATTTTTCTTAATCATAAATTACTAATTTAATTTTTGTGTTATTCACTCTAGCTATAAAATATTAAAGTTTTTATAATTTCACTATATATCATATGAATTGAACGTTAAAAAAAATTATAAAAATTAAAATTGTTAAAAAAATATGTGAAGTTCTAAATAAACAAGCAACTTCTTAATGACTATAAAAGTTTTATTGGATTAAAACTAAAATTTTAGTATTAAAATTAATTAAAATTTTGCAAAAGTGTCTTCGTGCATATTTAACCCGTTCACATACTTGTTAGCTATATACAAAGCTTCAAGAAATAAATTGGTTATGTTTATAAGTATATTAGGAAAATAAAATTATAAAGAATATGACACTACCAATAAAACTTATTAATATAAAAGTATATAAAAAAGAAAAACAATTCATATACTAAACTTTATGACTAAAATTTAATACCGTTATTTATGCATAATAATGTATCTATAAAATATATTTTAATTAGTAGACCAGAATGTGTGAATAAAAATGAATTTTATTTTTAGGAAACTATCTAACAACTACTTACACAAATTAAAAAAATATATTACTTTAACGTAACTTTAAAAGCATTATTTATAAATAAATTCATAACAATTGTTAACTGGTAATACACAATAAAAGAAATCAATGAGAGTTTGAATTAAAATTTATTAAATATGTAGCTGTAACAAGACTATACTGCAACCGCCCGGCTAGCTCAGTCGGCAGAGCGCTGGACTCTTAATCCAACGGTCGTGGGTTCGAGCCCCACGTTGGGCGTGGTTTCTTTTTGTTTTTTGGTGAATGAACTATCTTTTGATAATAACATTGTTTTATTACAGCTGATTTTGTGTTTTTTATTTATTTTTTTAATATCAAACAGAATCTAAAACAACATATTGGTAAGCAGGGTCAACAGAACAATATTTATGAATGTATATTAAAAATAAAAAAGGTACAATTTATGACCTGTTTTTAAACGATATTTTCCAGTAAATATAACTACTAGTTAACTTTAAATGGTAGTACATAATTAGGTAGGTGAGCTTGATTTTTGATTTTTGACTTGACTACTAAACCATGAAAAAAATACAGTTATGTAAAAATTAAAAACAAGAGTATTAGTACATTCCAACAAATAACTAGCTACTCGAATTTTTTTTTCAATATCTTGTATCTAGTCATGAAAATAATTACTGAATTAATTGCTTACTACTTGATTCAAACTTTATAATTTCAAAATAAAGTACAGTTAAAAATTGTATATTTACATCAGTAGTCATTCTACAATTTTTATTAAAGTTTCATAAAGCTTGCTAAAATTAGTTTGAAATTATTCATTTCTACTTAAAACATTTACATCATTCCATTCTTACATGCAAAATATTTCACTACTGTACCAAAAATACAAAAGTGCGTCGAACCCGGAACTAGTGCTTGGAAGGCACCAATGCTAACCGTTACACCATAGACGCTTGTCTCAAGTCGAAAAATTACTGTATATAAACCCAAATGTCAAGGCAAGCAAATCTGTAGCGCACTCGAATGCTAGCATATGTTCGTTCAAGCTTTAATTTTTTGCCCTTAGCTCGACAGAATGTGCTATAATATTTCGCTGCAAATTTTAAACGTGTTTTTGCTCGATAGCTTTGACGCTCGTTGAAAATAATCACGTGGTTTAGTAAACTGCAAACTTATAGAGAAATTTTGCTTGTCGGTCGTTGAATTTTAATTTACGTTGTTCGTTAGGTGTTGTTTAAAACTAATTAGTGAATTTCTTGACGTCATATTTAAGTTTTAGCTACTATGGTTTTAAAAAAAATTGTTTATAATATAGAACTAACGATGAATGGTGTTAATAGTCTAATCAAAAATTAAGTATTTTCCTACAGCTTTCTTTAGGTGAAAAAGAATACCTTAATAGCTTACGCTATCAAGAATAATTATTATATACTACATTTCAGATGAATCATAAACAAATATTTGTTGAATTTTTTTTTTCAAATATAAATACCAAATTCTCATTAGCTACAAAAACTACTAATTTCATTAAGTTATGTTAATTTTAAAGCTATGGCTTAAATTTTCTTAATTTAGTAAAGTATAAATAAAATTCTCATTCTCATAGCCACTATTTAATTTATAATCTAATAAAATAGCTTTGTATGAATTAAATGTTAATTAAAGATTAATCGTACTTATGAAAGGATTCTATCAACTATTTTTTATTATACAATTTCAACTACCATAACCTTACGATTTTTAATGGGATCAGAAGATTAAACTAGGCTAAATATTTTTATCCAAGTATAGTCTTGAGCAATTTGTAGAATAGTTTACTGAACGACAAAAATAAAATACCAAAAGTGTTTGGTCTTAGGACCTGGTGCACGAAAAAACGTTTCTGTTATCGAGTCGTACACTACAAATAGAATACAATTAAGGACCTTTCCAAATAAATACATTTAATAAGAAAGAAATAGTTCCCTGGTTTTATTGGTCATCATCGTGCTTACACAAACGTAACAAAAGGATATACCTATTAATGTTTCATTCACAAATTTTACCTACTGCTTATGGTATGTTTGTATGCAAACATTTTAATTGTCTAAATTGACACGTCTAAAAACATTATCAATTTTTAGTTTTGTTTTTTTAACAACCGGCTTCTAAAATGTTTGACAAAGTTAGATATCAAAGTGACAACTTGGTTTTAACAAAATTTAAGTAAATTTTGATATTTTTACAAAATTTCTCAACTTTTTTCTACTAAGCTTAAGTAGTTGCAACTGTAAATTTGTTTCAGTTTTCAACTAAATAATGTCTGTTATTATTTAAATAAACGAAAATAAAATGGTAAATTAGTTTTATAAATAAATAAGCTAGTTTTAAATTGTGATATACAAATTTTGGTTAGTGTTACTATCAAAATTTTCTAGTTTGTACATGAATTGTTTTACTGTAATAAAGATAAAATAACATTTTTAAAATAAATATTCTATTTAAAAATGGTTATAATTTACAAATGAACAAAAACTAAATATTTAACCGCTAATAAAATAGTTAAAAAAAAGTTAATACTATAATGCACTAATATTCAAGTCGCATAAAATCAAAGCTAAATGAACACTTGATTGTTTATATCATCACAACAGTTGCTACTTTTGATAAGCAAATGCAGATACGCTGCATTTGATAACCACTTGGTTTATATACTATAAATTTTAAGTTGCAACAAGCATTGTTGGTTCAGTGGTAAAATTCTCGCCTGCCACGCGGGAGGCCCGGGTTCGGTTCCCGGACAATGCACTTTTGCTTATTTGATTGAATATTGTCTTAATTTAGTTTGTTTTATTTTTTCTTATCACATCCGAGAGACTGAATTATTTAAAAAAGATTTTTTTTTAAGTTCTTTTCAACAAATAAAAGGAAAATTTTATAATTTAATTTTTTAAATTTTTTAACGAGTTTCCCCTAAAAACTTAAAATTTATTATTTTGGTTTTTTATTAAAGATAACGAGTTGTGTTATACAACAATAATAACCAGCTTAACAGTTTTGTTTATTTTTCATTACTTACTGCTTAATTTTTCAAACTATAAACCAGAGAACAAATTATAATTGTATGCTTTTTGAGCTGGTACTTTAAACACAGCCAAAAAGTGCGAATTTATCTAAGTTATTGTCGTTCTTACTAAAACTTAATCTAAATTACTAGTTATTTAATATATAAACCAGAGTCTCTGTAGTCTAATAAGTTTTTAAATGACTTTTGATTTGGTTTAGAAATTATTAAAAGTCATGATTTTAGTTTTTCTTCCTGGTCTTATTATATCACCTCTAATTGTAAACTATTCAATAAATACTTTTCTATGATAACTTTATATAAACTAAAATGTGATCCAAGTTTAAGTGTTTTTGAATCTAAATAAAAAACAGTTTCACTGTTTTTTATTTTCTTTTAACAACTAAAACTTAGTCCGGCTTTTTTGAAATAATTTATATTAATGTTTCAACTGTGTTGTACATGATTAAGAAAATCATGTTTTGTTTAATGCATTTGAATAACTTGCTTGGTGTGTTTATTAACTTTGTACTAATTCGTATTAGTTTTTATATATTTTAACTAAAAATGTTTAAAACTAAACTTCTTAACACTTATTTAAAGGAACAAGTTTTTCTTAAGAATAAGTTACACTTTCTACACAAACTTTTTACTTAATCAAAAAGTTCGAACTTATGCGGCAGAATTTTTACATTTAAAATTAAGTATCAAGGTTATTTGTTATTCTTAGCATTGCCTTTTTGTTTTTGTAATCATAAAACAATGATAGATCAATCGGCTTTTGTTGGTTACCATTAGTATATAAATGGTGCAAGTTTCAATATTAACGACAGAACTAACTTAAAAGTATAACAATTATTTCAATAAAGTCTTCTAGATATTTGTTTTTTGAAAATAAAAGATGACAACAATTAAATGAATTTTTTTTATAATACTGCCTTTAAATACTTCATTAATAATTTTTAACAGTAATGTAAGTTTTATCACTAAAAATTTATTTCGTTAAAGAAAAAACTAATATAAAATAAGGAGTTTGCCTGTTTTGAAAAAAAAAAAATTAAACTACTAATTATTATTGTGTTTAAATATTTGATGTTTTGTATATTTATCTAGAAATTTAGTTGTTAACAAACTATTTAAATTATAACATGTTTTTTTAGTAAAATACTTCGTTATAAAATGATATTTCAAGAAATAGTTAAAATTGTTGATTTTAAAAATAAAAAATGTCAAATAAAACATTATTTATATTAATCACGAAAAACATAAAGTTTGATGAAACTAAAATAGTCCTTCGAGCCGGAGTCGAACCAGCGACCTATGGATTTCTAACAACTGGCTACAGTCCACCGCTCTACTAACTGAGCAATCGAAGGCGTTGGGATAATGCACAAATTTGTGTGTATAAACGTTAGTGTTTGAAGAACTTGTGCCCTTAACAATTGATTTTGTTTATTAAGTACATCAACACGGCATATTTTAACATAAGTATGCTTTTAAAGTTGAAAATTTTTTGATTGCTTTTATCTACTCACTAGTATGGCATTATGCGCTTCTACTGTTAAGTTAATATATGCGTACCAATTGAAGCCTTTAAAGCTTAAAAATTTCTAAATACCAATTTACAAACAATATTTTGGAAGTAGACTTTTATAATAGTTTTTAATGCGTACCAACTGAGCTACCGAAGGTTGTTATAGTAACCATGATTGTTTTTTCTATATACTTAAATAATAAATGCATACCTTTACAATTTTTTTTAAAGAAGCTTGTAAACACCGAGAATAATATAAAATTAAATTAGCTTGTTTACATGTGGTTTAAATTGTAATTGTAACCTATCATAGTTCTTAAATCTAAGTTTTTGCACAATTTTATTTGCAAACAGATAAATATGTTTTATATGCTTTTATAACTAAACAAAAATTAAATAAAAATTTTAAAATTGTAAAATAAATATTTTATAGATACATTCTAAACTTATGTAAAACAAGTATTACTTTTAATTTAGATTAAAAATATCAAATTTAATAAAAGCTACCATAAAATGTAGGAAATAGTGTTTACAATAAAATTGAAATTGTTTACACTTTTGAAATTTTTTATAAAAAATGAACTAATAAATGTTTATAAGTTAATAAATAAATGTTGCAGTGTAAAAATTTACACAAATTACAATTAACAAGTCATATTTTTAAACGGTTTAAAAAAATTTAAATTTAAATAAAACAGTAACTGATTTTATAAACAAAAAGTAAAGTAAGACTTATTTTTGTAATAAACAAATACAAATAAAACTATATAAATGTATTAAAGTATTAGTAAATAAATTTACACTAAACCTTCAAAGTATAATACGACTTTTTGGAATTAATTTTAAAGAAAAATACGGAGATGGGTTTGAACTAATGATGTACCGGACCCACAATTTCGGGTCCGGCCGGACCCGGATCCGGACTTTTTTTTTCAAATTAGAGTCCGGCTGGAACCGGATCCGGACTTTTTTTTCAAACTAGAATCCGGCCGGAACCGGACCCGGACTTTTTTTTCAAATTAGAGTCCGGCCGGAACCGGATCCGGACTTTTTTTTCAAATTAGAATCCGGCCGGATCCGGATATCAGACAAAAATGGCAATATCCGGCCGGACCCGGACCCGGATAGTGAATTTGGTACATCACTAGAATAAACTAGCCTGAGTCAGAATGAGGTTTTTAAAAACTGAAAAAAAAACTTTAATTTAATAATAAGTAGAACAGCTAGCCACAAGGTTTACAAGTTTAGGTGTTATTTATAATTAAAAATCTGAAATTAAGTTCTTGAACGAAATACACTAGAAAATTACAAAATATTGAAAACTGGATCAGCTTAAACTCATTCAAAATCTTAAAGAAAACTAGCCTGAGTTTTTATATAAAACTAAACTAGCCTGAGGCAGTCCAAGATTTTCTAAGATTCCCAAAAATTTTCAAACTAGCAGGGTTGCCACTGTTTAAGTCAATAAAACTAGCTAGAGTGAGTATAAACAAGCCTGAGTCAGAATGAGGTTTTAAAAAACTGAAAAAATTACTTTAATCTAATATTCAATAGAACAGCTAGCAAAGGTTGACAATTTGGTAGTAAAGTTGTGGACTGATTGTGGTACACTTAACTTATTAGTACTACCCATCATAATTAAATCCTACCTTATTTAATTAATATCTAACAAATACTAAATTTTAACTGAGACTACTATCTATAATCAGACACGACAGTTTTGAGTGACGAATCTTTTATATAAAACACAACAAGAAATACTAGCATATACAAAATTATCAATTACTTTGGTAACACTTTAAAAACTAGAAGCTATTTAAATCTATATCAAAAGACTTCAGAAAAAAAACTAAAAATTAAATAAAACTTTTAGTAAACAAGAAACTGTAGAAATTTTAATAAACTATTAAACTATATACCTGGATTAAATATTTAAACAACTTAACACCGGTTGAAATATTCGCTTTTAAAACAAAACACTACTTACAATAAGCATTCCCAAAAACGTTCAAGATATTTTGTTGCTTCAAGCTACACACCAAACTATTAACTGCTTACATATAAACTGCCTGTCATGTTCTGATGTTTTGTTGCATCAGTATTTAGTTTGAAACACTTCGTCATATGATTCTCATTGGCTCGTACATTCAACGGTATTAACTCTAAATATTCTCTGAGCTCAACTTTAAACAATAAATAATGCAAGTATTCATTCCAAAGATTTCAATTTTACAACATATGTAAAGTGTTTCATTTCATGAAATATTTTTTTCATAGTTTAAATGTAAACAAATGTAAACAAATGTAAATTAGTCACGTGTACAAAATGAACCAATCACGGTAGGAGTTTAATTTTAACTGACGAAAATGACTCTTATTAATTTACTCAGGGTTTGTTTTTGAAAAAATACTTATCAGTATGCTCTTTTTTACTAACTAGATCCGGGTCCGGCCGGATCTCTGTTAGGATCCGGCCGGACCCGGATCCGGACTTTTTTTTCAAATTAGAATCCGGCCGGAACCGGACCCGGACTTTTTTTTCAAATTAGAATCCGGCCGGAACCGGATCCGGACTTTTTTTTCAAATTAGAATCCGGCCGGATCCGGATATCAGACAAAAATGGCATAATCCGGCCGGACCCGGACCCGGATAGTGAGTCCGGTACATCACTAGTTTGAACCCACGCGTGCAGATCACAAACTGTTATGACGTAATTATAGAGTAGTTTTTTTTTAAGAATTTCACACAATGAAAACTAGAAATTTTAAAATACAATTTAAATTATAAACATACCCTAAAGAGTTAGTATGTCACAAACTGCATATGTCACAACAGTTTTGTGACGTAATAATGGAAACGTTAATTAATGCATTATAAACGCTACGAATCGCTTGTAATCACATGGGGGTCTGGCTCAGATTGTAGAGCGCTCGCTTAGCATGCGAAATTTACCAGAACCATGCCCGGCCCCTACACATTTAAATAATGGTTACAATATATACTTTTATCTTATTTGATTTTTTTAACAATTTAGCTAAAATAAATGAGAGCACAACACTCTTTATTATTTTACTTGTTTATTTTTTTTGTTTAATATGTAAAAAATACTAATCATTAGTAATAAAACAAGACCTTACTTTTAATACACAGCTTATTGCAGATCTTATTAGAAAAAAATCAGCTCATTGTTTTAATTATACATAATTTTTAAGAACTTATATTTGTCTGAACAAGTTTAATAAAGTTTTTAATAACTTATGATTACTTAATTCATTTTTAATTTTGCAAAGTCAAACATGATTTATTTAATAAAAAATGATTTAGTAAAATTAAATATGATTTAAGATATTCAAAGTGTAATAAAAACCGAAAGGTTTTTTCGTACACTAGGTCCTTTGATTAAATATTTTTGAGTGCTTTTTTTGCCGTTCCATAAACTATATAGTAAAATCAAACATGACTTAATTTAGTCCAGCATGATTTAGTAAAACTAAACGGATTTAATTGAGTCATACATGATTCAGTAAATTTATACATGACTTAGTTTAAAAAAATTCTGATTTAGTTGATTACAACATACTTTAGTTAGGTCAAACATGATTTAGTAAATCAAACAAGATTAAGTAAAGTATAAGTCATACAAAGGTTTGTGTAATAAAACATGATTTCGTAAAATAAAACTTGATTTAGTAAAATTTAACCTGATTTAGTTAAGTCAAATTTGATTTGATAAATTCAAACATGATTTAATAAAATTTAACCTGATTTAGTAAAGTCAAAAGCTTTAGTAAAGTGAAAAAATATTTTTTAAAGTCTGACACGATTAAGTAAAGTCATACATTATTTAGTTTAAAACATTTGTTAGATTCTGATTTAGATAATTGAAATATTTTCTAGTATAGTTAAACACAGTTTAGCAAAGTCGAACAAAATTTGTTCCTTTTCTACTTATGTTTTTATAATAAACAAATTGTCTGAAAATAATTTAGTTTATGTAAAGCAAATACTTTTCATGGGTGAATTGAAATAGCGAAAAGGTTGATGTAATTCAGTATTTGAATTTGTATGATGAATATAGACGTTACAAAATGTTATTTTCCACAAGCCTCGATAGCTCAGTCGGGAGAGCGTCAGACTGAAGAGATCTGAAGGTCCCTGGTTCAATCCCGGGTCGAGGCATGCCTTTTACCTACTTAAAATGTACTTATCTTTTGTTCATGTTAAAATCACTTTACTTTATATAGTGATTTATTTAACATAGTTGTTTTGTTTCTTAACGTATATATTTTTTCAACGTTATGTAGTTGTGCTTTTTTATGATTTATGTTACAATGGTTGTGCTTTATGCATTACAATCCCCAAGGTCTGAGTTAGGAGATTACTTTTACTAACTAAATATAAATTAAATGCTAAATATAAGGAGTTGTAAACTTTTTAATACTATATATCATATTAAAGTTAGAGTCCAGAACACCTTAGTAACAACTATCTTAAAAACTAAGTATGTATAAGTATCAGAGTGATTAGTTATTATGCACTGCTAAATATATATAATACAAGTAAAAACTGTGATAACAAAGTTTATTCTAAGAAAAGCTATCAAATAAACTCACTAAAGAAGCAACTGAACAACATAAGAGTAACAAGAAAACAATAATACTCTCTGGCGCTAATGTGTGTGGCAAGAATATAGGCAAAAAATAACAAAAATAATTTTTTGTAGCATAAGTTACTTAAGTAAGTTTTAGTTATTTGTAAATTACATTTGTTTATTTTATCAAGTTAAGTTTTACTAAGTTTGAAATATGTTCAACATTAACTGTAAGTTTTAAGAGACTGAAATAAAATTTAAAAGTTGTTGAGTTAGAATTTAAAATGTTTAAGCGACTTTAAAAGTAGAAAAAGCTTAAATATTATAAAACTTTTTTTAAATGTAGTTTGAACAGATAAAAAAAAGCTTTATGATAATCTTTTTGAATAATCACTCAGTTTATAAACAGAAAGGTTGTAATTATTTTATTAAAAGTAAGAGGGACTTAACATTTATTTTCTTGAAAAGTATAAAGTAAAGTGTATAAGTATTTATACAAATAAACTGCAATGCGCTTTAGTAAGACTTTAAAACATATATGTATACATATATTGTTAGGAATGATTTTTTTAAACGAAAAATTTTGTCAAAACTTTTTTTTAAGTTTATGTTTCAATAATTTACAAAACTAAACTAAGTTAAGTTAGCAACATATAATAAATAACTTACTGTTTATAAAAAAGAACATTTTGATTGTTATGAGTACTTAAAAATATTTAAAAAATTTTAAAACTTAACATACAAATAGTTTGAAATATAAAGATATAGCACAAAAGTTTCAAGTAATAAAGCTCACAGAAGTTTAAGTTACATAAACGTGCTTTAATTGACACGTCATAACGCTTACGTATACATATATAAATGCAAAATATTTCTCTTCACCATAGTCCTACATGGTCTAGTGGTTAGGATTCCTGGCTTTCACCCAGGCGGCCCGGGTTCGATTCCCGGTGTAGGAACTTTTTATTTGAATAGAAAATTATAAGTTAGGTTTTAAGCTGTGTAACAAATTTCGTTTATAAACTACACAAATCTATGAACACCTTTATGTAACTTTTTGTACTTAAAATACATGAAATTAGATAAATTAAGAAATTAATAAGTTGGATTAAACGTTAGCTTTAATCACATTTTAAATAAAATAGGTTCTTAAAAAAAAATCTATTTAAGTTTTACATATATACATCATAAAATAAACTTAATTAAACTAATTAGTAAGTAAGCATTCTTGAAAAAAATATATAGTGCTAAAGAAGTGTTATGTTCGATACTTTAGATGTTTAAGTTCTTATAAAGTTAAATTATAGTTCAATAAACCTAAAACGTATACAAAAGAGTGATTGTTTTTATTTAGTATTGTAAACTACATTAACGTTACTACCTTTTAAAATGTTATTCATTCATTGTTGTAAAATAAAAAAATTCGAAAAATTGTTTCAAATATAGTGTTTAAATAACTGAAACTAAATAAAAGTTAACTTTTTTTTTGTTAAATATTGATTTTTTAGTGAAAGGAAAAAGTTTTAAAGTGTTTTAGTAAGAGTTTGTCGTAAAGGTTTAAAAACTATTGCAAAAGGATTATTCAGCTACAAAAAAATAAGTCGAATTCAATCAGTTGTTAACAGTTTTGCTTTAGGCAACGCTGACAAACTGTTTATAATTTGTTCTGTATTAATATGGATGTGAGGGGATATAGCTCAGTGGTAGAGCAATCGACTGCAGATCGATAGGCCCTTGGTTCAAATCCGAGTGTCCCCTCCTCTTCAACTAAAACAAAATAATAATTTTGATGTCGAATAGTTAAGCTTGATGACTAATAGTTTTGCTTCATTCTTAATTTTTTTTATGATGTTGAATAATTTTGCTTGATGCTTAATAGTTTTGGTTGATAATTAACAGTTTATGCTTTACGCAAGAAAACTTTGCTTGATGTTGAACAGTTGGCGGTGTGTCTATACGACTATAAATTAGTAATATATTAATCAACAGCCGTACAACATTTGCAATAGGCTTACAGAAAAGCCTCTAGACTGTAATATTAAGATCTTTTAAAGTGTTTGTATTTTAACATATTAAATAATTTTTTTCGATTAACTATTCATTTCTTCTAGTATTTAAACTTTTATGTTATGCTTTTAATACTCCGAGTATGTTATAGTATGTACTCCGAAGTTATCTAAAACTTTTAAAGATAATTAAGTTATTAAAAAAATAAAATAATAGACCTTTCTGATTGCTTAACTAGTCAAAAAAAAAAACGTAAACAAGGTTTTGATTTATTTTCAAAAAAATAAGTGTTAAAAAATAAAACTGAAACCAATTGCTTTAGTGTATGCAACTTTAGTAATATTGTAATAGTAGTGCTACAATGGTTAACTCAAAGGTTACAAAAAGTGTTGTAATATCAGTAATTTATATTACCTTACAAGAATAATTTAAAAAGTATTTTCTACTGTTGCAACTTTAGGTTCAATAACTACGTCAGAAAGTTTGAATAGTTACGTCACAAAGAAGAAAAAGGAGGTACAGGGACACAAAAACGTACTTTTACACACTGGATCGGGACGAAATTTAAAGAAATCATTACCTTACGTCAGAAAAAGTGTTATGACTTACAAAAACCCGCAGATATCAAAAATATGGCGTGACGTTTGGAATAAAAAGGAAGAATCTCTCAGTATTTGTTTTGTTAAGTCTATTGAAAATATAAGTGAGAACACAAAACCGTTGCCACCGCTGAATTGCGGTGATCATGTCGTGATACTAAATCAAACAGGTAACTTTCCTAGCAAGTGGGGGAATAGTGAAGTGGTGGTTAAAATGAAGAACTGCCATCAGTGTGTTGTCAAGGTTGATGGATCAGGTCGCTTAACTGTTCAAAATCGTAAGTTTCTAAGAAGATTTACCCCTCCTGTTTGCAAATCTCTAAGTAATATCCCTTATCTGCGAAAGCAAACATACCACTGTAAAAGTTTGTCTTTTCTGTTAGGTTGAGAAAAAGATTTCAATAAAAATTTTAATGTTCTGTGTTTTTATAGAAAAAAGATTTTTTTTGAATAAGCATTGTGTAATTTCCCTCTGTACTAATGGTTTTCTTCAAAATTGATGTTGAACTGGAATTGCTCGGATTTGCTTTAATCTATAATTTCTTGACTTATATTTTCTACAGAAAGAAAACAGACCGCCAAAGTTTACTGCGAACAACAATGTGTCCGGGATGAGTGTGTGAAATTATCGGATCATTTGCAGCGTTTCCTTGTAAGACTTTACGATGCTTTTCAAGAGTTTCGTGACACCGATGATGCTAATATTCATTTATTGTAAAGTTGGAATGTTCACTGTAAATTAATGTTTTATGGTCTAATGAATGAGTTTCAGTCCAATGGTGACTACCTAAAGTTTGTAGTTGACTTTGCAGCAGACTAGTCTAACAGCCATCTATTCAAAGTGATCTTGGATGAGGACGTAGAGATTGACTTTCAAAAATTCGAACTGTTGATTGGTATCGAGTATTTGGAAATTAAGTGTAGCAGTATCTCGTCAGTGTTAATTGCTATCAGTAATGCACCTTCTACTTTGTTTAAAGTCAAAATATGATAAACATGTTTATCAGCAAATTAAGTGAAGTTTCAAGATGGTTAGATGAATGACGTGTGGTTTCGTTCTTAAAAGCTGAAAAGTTCAAATCGGTGAAGCAATTAAGTTTTTGAATGCTTGTATTCAGCAACTGAGTTAAAAAAAAGTAAAGATTAAGCTTCAAATTTTTTGTTAAAGTTTGTTTGTTTAAGTTGTAGTTTGTTTTAACAAATCATTTACTAGTGAACTAAGTTAATCGTAAATTTTGAAATGATTTTTGTCTTTCTGAGTTTGATTTCGTTGAATTTTAGACCTGAAAAATGTTTTTAAGTTGTAACAAATTGTGTTAAATTTTTTTTTGTTTCACTAGGTAAATTTATCGTTTTATCGCCTTAGTAGATAAAATCTGAAGGGAGATGTAGAAGTATTTACCTAGTTTTAGTTATGTTTTATATTACAGACTTTATCATTCTTTTAACTAGTTTGTGAATAAACTCAACAAAGAAAGATATATTTATTTAGTAAGTAGAAGAAAATGATCAATTTCTATAACAAACAATGCGTAGGCAAACATAAATAGTTTATAAAAATTGCAATTGTAAACTTAATTTATTTTCTAAAAAAATATTTATCAACTAGTCTGACAGAAATTTGAACCCTTGACCGTTGGATAAAATGTCCTAAGCTTTACCGACTGAGCTAGCCAGGCTCATGTCAATATTGAAATTGTAGCGTTTATAAATAAAACCGTCATACATAAATTTTCTGACGTAGTTATTGAACCTAAAGTTGCAACAGTAGAAAATACTTTTTAAATTATTCTTGTAAGCTAATATAAATTACTGATATTACAACACCTTTTGTAACCTTTGAGTTAACCATTGTAGCACTACTATTACAATATTACTAAAGTTGCATACACTAAAGCAATTGGTTTCAGTTTTATTTTTTAACACTTATTTTTTGAAACTAAATCAAAACCTTGTTTACGTTTTTTTTTTTGACTAGTTAAGCAATCAGAAAGGTCTTTTATTTTATTTTTGTAATAACTTAATTATCTTTAAAAGTTTTAGATAACTTCGGAGTACATACTATAACATACTCGGAGTATTAAAAGCATAACATAAAAGTTTAAATACTAGAAGAAATGAATAGTTAATCGAAAAAAATTATTTAATATGTTAAAATACAAACACTTTAAAAGATCTTAATATTACAGTCTAGAGGCTTTTCTGTAAGCCTATTGCAAATGTTGTACGGCTGTTGATTAATATATTACTAATTTATAGTCGTATAGACACACCGCCAACTGTTCAACATCAAGCAAAGTTTTCTTGCGTAAAGCATAAACTGTTAATTATCAACCAAAACTATTAAGCATCAAGCAAAATTATTCAACATCATAAAAAAAATTAAGAATGAAGCAAAACTATTAGTCATCAAGCTTAACTATTCGACATCAAAATTATTATTTTGTTTTAGTTGAAGAGGAGGGGACACTCGGATTTGAACCAAGGGCCTATCGATCTGCAGTCGATTGCTCTACCACTGAGCTATATCCCCTCACATCCATATTAATACAGAACAAATTATAAACAGTTTGTCAGCGTTGCCTAAAGCAAAACTGTTAACAACTGATTGAATTCGACTTATTTTTTTGTAGCTGAATAATCCTTTTGCAATAGTTTTTAAACCTTTACGACAAACTCTTACTAAAACACTTTAAAACTTTTTCCTTTCACTAAAAAATCAATATTTAACAAAAAAAAAGTTAACTTTTATTTAGTTTCAGTTATTTAAACACTATATTTGAAACAATTTTTCGAATTTTTTTATTTTACAACAATGAATGAATAACATTTTAAAAGGTAGTAACGTTAATGTAGTTTACAATACTAAATAAAAACAATCACTCTTTTGTATACGTTTTAGGTTTATTGAACTATAATTTAACTTTATAAGAACTTAAACATCTAAAGTATCGAACATAACACTTCTTTAGCACTATATATTTTTTTCAAGAATGCTTACTTACTAATTAGTTTAATTAAGTTTATTTTATGATGTATATATGTAAAACTTAAATAGATTTTTTTTTAAGAACCTATTTTATTTAAAATGTGATTAAAGCTAACGTTTAATCCAACTTATTAATTTCTTAATTTATCTAATTTCATGTATTTTAAGTACAAAAAGTTACATAAAGGTGTTCATAGATTTGTGTAGTTTATAAACGAAATTTGTTACACAGCTTAAAACCTAACTTATAATTTTCTATTCAAATAAAAAGTTCCTACACCGGGAATCGAACCCGGGCCGCCTGGGTGAAAGCCAGGAATCCTAACCACTAGACCATGTAGGACTATGGTGAAGAGAAATATTTTGCATTTATATATGTATACGTAAGCGTTATGACGTGTCAATTAAAGCACGTTTATGTAACTTAAACTTCTGTGAGCTTTATTACTTGAAACTTTTGTGCTATATCTTTATATTTCAAACTATTTGTATGTTAAGTTTTAAAATTTTTTAAATATTTTTAAGTACTCATAACAATCAAAATGTTCTTTTTTATAAACAGTAAGTTATTTATTATATGTTGCTAACTTAACTTAGTTTAGTTTTGTAAATTATTGAAACATAAACTTAAAAAAAAGTTTTGACAAAATTTTTCGTTTAAAAAAATCATTCCTAACAATATATGTATACATATATGTTTTAAAGTCTTACTAAAGCGCATTGCAGTTTATTTGTATAAATACTTATACACTTTACTTTATACTTTTCAAGAAAATAAATGTTAAGTCCCTCTTACTTTTAATAAAATAATTACAACCTTTCTGTTTATAAACTGAGTGATTATTCAAAAAGATTATCATAAAGCTTTTTTTTATCTGTTCAAACTACATTTAAAAAAAGTTTTATAATATTTAAGCTTTTTCTACTTTTAAAGTCGCTTAAACATTTTAAATTCTAACTCAACAACTTTTAAATTTTATTTCAGTCTCTTAAAACTTACAGTTAATGTTGAACATATTTCAAACTTAGTAAAACTTAACTTGATAAAATAAACAAATGTAATTTACAAATAACTAAAACTTACTTAAGTAACTTATGCTACAAAAAATTATTTTTGTTATTTTTTGCCTATATTCTTGCCACACACATTAGCGCCAGAGAGTATTATTGTTTTCTTGTTACTCTTATGTTGTTCAGTTGCTTCTTTAGTGAGTTTATTTGATAGCTTTTCTTAGAATAAACTTTGTTATCACAGTTTTTACTTGTATTATATATATTTAGCAGTGCATAATAACTAATCACTCTGATACTTATACATACTTAGTTTTTAAGATAGTTGTTACTAAGGTGTTCTGGACTCTAACTTTAATATGATATATAGTATTAAAAAGTTTACAACTCCTTATATTTAGCATTTAATTTATATTTAGTTAGTAAAAGTAATCTCCTAACTCAGACCTTGGGGATTGTAATGCATAAAGCACAACCATTGTAACATAAATCATAAAAAAGCACAACTACATAACGTTGAAAAAATATATACGTTAAGAAACAAAACAACTATGTTAAATAAATCACTATATAAAGTAAAGTGATTTTAACATGAACAAAAGATAAGTACATTTTAAGTAGGTAAAAGGCATGCCTCGACCCGGGATTGAACCAGGGACCTTCAGATCTCTTCAGTCTGACGCTCTCCCGACTGAGCTATCGAGGCTTGTGGAAAATAACATTTTGTAACGTCTATATTCATCATACAAATTCAAATACTGAATTACATCAACCTTTTCGCTATTTCAATTCACCCATGAAAAGTATTTGCTTTACATAAACTAAATTATTTTCAGACAATTTGTTTATTATAAAAACATAAGTAGAAAAGGAACAAATTTTGTTCGACTTTGCTAAACTGTGTTTAACTATACTAGAAAATATTTCAATTATCTAAATCAGAATCTAACAAATGTTTTAAACTAAATAATGTATGACTTTACTTAATCGTGTCAGACTTTAAAAAATATTTTTTCACTTTACTAAAGTTTTGACTTTACTAAATCAGGTTAAATTTTATTAAATCATGTTTGAATTTATCAAATCAAATTTGACTCAACTAAATCAGGTAAAATTTTATTAAATCAAGTTTTATTTTACGAAATCATGTTTGATTTCACTAACCTTTGTATGACTTATACTTTACTTAATCTTGTTTGATTTACTAAATCATGTTTGACCTAACTAAAATATGTTGTAATCAACTAAATCAGAATTTTTTTAAACTAAGTCATGTATAAATTTACTGAATCATGTATGACTCAATTAAATCCGTTTAGTTTTACTAAATAATGCTGGACTAAATTAAGTCATGTTTGATTTTACTATATAGTTTATGGAACGGCAAAAAAAGCACTCAAAAATATTTAATCAAAGGACCTAGTGTACGAAAAAACCTTTCGGTTTTTATTACACTTTGAATATCTTAAATCATATTTAATTTTACTAAATCATGTTTTATTAAATAAATCATGTTTGACTTTGCAAAATTAAAAATGAATTAAGTAATCATAAGTTATTAAAAACTTTATTAAACTTGTTCAGACAAATATAAGTTCTTAAAAATTATGTATAATTAAAACAATGAGCTGATTTTTTTCTAATAAGATCTGCAATAAGCTGTGTATTAAAAGTAAGGTCTTGTTTTATTACTAATGATTAGTATTTTTTACATATTAAACAAAAAAAATAAACAAGTAAAATAATAAAGAGTGTTGTGCTCTCATTTATTTTAGCTAAATTGTTTAAAAAAAATCAAATAAGATAAAAGTATATATTGTAACCATTATTTAAATGTGTAGGAGCCGGGCATAGTTCTGGTACCTCTCGCATGCTAAGCGAGCGCTCTACAATCTGAGCCAGACCCCCATGTGATTACAAGCGATTCGTAGCGTTTATAATGCATTAATTAATGTTTCCATTATTACGTCACAAAACTGTTGTGACATATGCAGTTTGTCACATACTAACTCTTTAGGGTATGTTTATAATTTAAATTGTATTTTAAAATTTCTAGTTTTCATTGTGTGGAATTCTTTAAAAAAAAACTACTCTATAATTAAGTCATAACAGTTTGTGATCTGCACGCGTGGGTTCTAACCCATCTCCGTATTTTTCTTTGAAATTAATTCCAAAAAGTCGTATTATACTTTGAAGGTTTAGTGTAAATTTATTTACTAATACTTTAATACATTTATATAGTTTTATTTGTATTTGTTTATTACGAAAATAAGTCTTACTTTACTTTTCGTTTATAAAATCAGTTACTATTTTATCTAAATTTAATTTTTTTTTAAACCGTTTAAAAATATGACTTGTTAATTGTAATTTATGTAAATTTTAACACTGCAACATTTATTTATTAACTTATAAAAATTTATTAGTTCATTTTTTATAAAAAAATTTCAAAAGTGTAAACAATTTCAAATTTATTGTAAACACTATTTCCTACATTTTATGGTAGCTTTTATTAAATTTGATATTTTTAATCTAAATTAAAAGTAATACTTGTTTTACATAAGTTTAGAATGTATTTATAAAATATTTATTTTACAATTTTAAAATTTTTATTTAATTTTTGTTTAGTTATAAAAGCATATAAAACATATTTATCTGTTTGCAAATAAAATTGTGCAAAAACTTAGATTTAAGAACTATGATAGGTTACAATTACAATTTAAACCACATGTAAACAAGCTAATTTAATTTTATATTATTCTCGGTGTTTACAAGCTCCTTTAAAAAAAATTGTAAAGGTATGCATTTATTATTTAAGTATATAGAAAAAACAATCATGGTTACTATAACAACCTTCGGTAGCTCAGTTGGTACGCATTAAAAACTATTATAAAAGTCTACTTCCAAAATATTGTTTGTAAATTGGTAATTAGAAATTTTTAAGCTTAAAAGACTTCAATTGGTACGCATATATTAACTTAACAGTAGAAGCGCATAAGGCCATACTAGTGAGTTGATAAAAGCAATCAAAAAATTTTCAACTTTAAAAGCATACTTATGTTAAAATATGCCGTGTTGATGTACTTAATAAACAAAATCAATTGTTAAGTGCACAAGTGCTTCAAACACTAGCGTTTATAAACACAAATTTGTGCATTGCCCCAGCGCTTTCGATAGCTCAGTTGGTAGAGCGGTGGACTGTAGTAAGACATTAGAAATTCATAGGTCGCTGGTTCGACTCCGGCTCGAAGGATTACTTTAGTTTCATCAAATTTTATGTTTTTCGTGATTAATATAAATAATGTTTTATTTGACATTTTTTATTTTTAAAATCAACAAATTTAACTTTTTCTTTAAATATCATTTTATAAAGAAGTATTTTACTAAAAAAACATGTTATAATTTAAATAGTTTGTTAACAACTAAATTTCTAGATAAATATACAAAACATCAAATATTTAAACACAATAATAATTAGTAGTTTATTTTTATTTTTTTTCAAAACAGGCAAACTCCTTATTTTATATTAGTTTTTTCTTTAATGAAATAAATTTTTAGTGATAAAACTTACATTACTGTTCAAAATTATTAATGAAGTGTTTAAAGGCAGTATTATAAAAATAATTCATTTAATTGTTGTCATCTTTTATTTTCAAAAAACAAATATCTAGAAGACTTTATTAAAATAATTGTTATACTTTTAAGTTAGTTCTGTCGTTAATATTGAAACTTGCACCATTTATATATTAATGGTAACCAACAAAAGCCGATTGATCTATCATTGTTTTATGATTACAAAAACAAAAAGGCAATGCTAAGAATAACAAATAACCTTGATACTTAATTTTAAATGTAAAAATTCTGCCGCTTAAGTTCGAACTTTTTGATTAAGTAAAAAGTTTGTGTAGAAAGTGTAACTTATTCTTAAGAAAAACTTGTTCCTTTAAATAAGTGTTAAGAAGTTTAGTTTTAAAAATTTTTAGTTAAAATATATAAAAACTAATACGAATTAGTACAAAGTTAATAAACACACCAAGCAAGTTATTCAAATGCATTAAACAAAACATGATTTTCTTAATCATGTACAACACAGTTGAAACATTAATAAAAATTATTTCAAAAAAGCCGGACTAAGTTTTAGTTGTTAAAAGAAAATAAAAAACAGTGAAACTGTGATTTATTTAGATTCAAAAACACTTAAACTTGGATCACATTTTAGTTTATATAAAGTTATCATAGAAAAGTATTTATGGCATAGTTTACAATTAGAGGTGATATAATAAGACCAGGAAGAAAACTAAAATCATGACTTTCAATAATTTCTAAACCAAATCAAAAGTCATTTAAAAACTTATTAGACTACAGAGACTCTGGTTTATATTTTAAATAACTAGTAACTTAGATTTAGCTTTAGTATGAAGGACAATAATTTAGATAAATTTGCCCTTTTTTGGCTGTGTTTAAAGTACGAGCTCAAAAAGCATACAATTATAATTTGTTCTCTGGTTTATAGTTTGAAAAGTTTAGCAGTAAGTAATGAAAAATAAACAAAACTGTTAAGCTGGTTATTATTGTTGTATAAAACAACTCGTTATCTTTAAAAAAAAACCAAAATAATAAATTTTAAGTTTTTAGGGGAAACTCGTTAAAAAATTTAAAAAAGTAAATTATAAAATTTTCCTTTTTTTTGTTGAAAAGAAATTTAAAAAAAATCTTTTTTAAATAATTCAGTCTCTCGGATGTGATAAGAAAAAATAAAACAAACTAAATTAAGACAATATTCAATCAAATAAGCAAAAGTGCATTGTCCGGGAATCGAACCCGGGCCTCCCGCGTGGCAGGCGTGGAGTCAAGTGGTTATCAAATGCAGCGTATCTGCATTTGCTTATCAAAAGTAGCAACTGTTGTGATGATATAAACAATCAAGTGTTCATTTAGCTTTGATCTTATGCGACTTGAATATTAGTGCATTATAGTATTAACTTTTTTTTAACTATTTTATTAGCGGCTAAATATTTAGTCTTTGTCCATTTTTAAATTATAACCATTTTTAAATAGAATATTTATTTTAAAAATGTTATTTTATCTTTATTACAGTAAAACAATTCATGTACAAACTAGAAAATTTTGATAGTAACACTAACCAAAATTTGTATATCACAATTTAAAACTAGCTTATTTATTTATAAAACTAATTTACCATTTTATTTTCGTTTATTTAAATAGTAACAGACATTATTTGGTTAAAAACTGAAACAAATTTACAGTTGCAACTACTTAAGCTTAGTAGAAAAAAGTTGAGAAATTTTGTAAAAATATCAAAATTTACTTAAATTTTGTTAAAACCAAGTTGTCACTTTGATATCTAACTTTGTCAAACATTTTAGAAGCCGGTTGTTAAAAAAACAAAACTAAAAATTAATAATGTTTTTAGACGTGTCAATTTAGACAATTAAAATGTTTGCATTCAAACATACCATAAGCAGTAAGTAAAATTTGTGAATGAAACATTAATAGGTATATCCTTTTTTTACGTTTGTGTAAGCACGATGATGACCAATAAAACCAGGGAACTATTTCTTCCTTATTAAATGTATTTATTTGGAAAGGTCCTTAATTGTATTCTATTTGTAGTGTACGACTCGATAACAGAAATGTTTTTTCGTGCACCAGGTCCTAGGACCAAACACTTTTGGTATTTTATTTTTGTCGTTCAGTAAACTATTCTACAAAATGCTCAAGACTATACTGGGATAAAAATATTTAGCCTAGTTTAATCTTCTGATCCCATTAAAAATCGTAAGGTTATGGTAGTTGAAATTGTATAATAAAAAATAGTTGATAGAATCCTTTCATAAGTACGATTAATCTTTAATTAACATTTCATTCATACAAAGCTATTTTATTAGATTATAAATTAAATAGTAGCTATGAGAATGAGAATTTTATTTATACTTTACTAAATTAAGAAAATTTAAGCCATAGCTTTAAAATTAACATAACTTAATGAAATTAGTAATTTTTGTAGCTAATGAGAATTTGGTATTTATATTTGAAAAAAAAAAATTCAACAAGTATTTGTTTATGATTCATCTGAAATGTAGTATATAATAATTATTCTTGATAGCGTAAGCTATTAAGGTATTCTTTTTCACCTAAAGAAAGCTGTAGGAAAATACTTAATTTTTGATCAGACTATTAACACCATTCATCGTTAGTTCTATATTATAAACAATTTTTTTAAAAACTATAGTAGCTAAAACTTAAATATGACGTCAAGAAATTCAATAATTAGTTTTAAACAACAGCTAACGAACAACGTAAATTAAAATTCAACGACCGACAAGCAAAATGTCTCTATAAGTTTGCAGTTTACTAAACCACGTGATTATTTTTAACGAGCGTCAAAGCTATCGAGCAAAAACACGTTTAAAATTTGCAGCGAAATATTATAGCACATTCTGTCGAGCTAAGGGCAAAAAAAATAACGCTTGAACGAACATATGCTAGCATTCGAGTGCGCTACAGATTTACTTGCCTTGACATTTGGGTTTATAAACAGTAATTTTTCGCCTTAGACAAGCGTCGATGGTGATCGGTTAGCATTGGTGCCTTCTAAGCACTAGTTCCGGGTTCGACTCCCGGTCGACGCACTTTTGTATTTTTGGTACAGTAGTGAAATATTTTGCATGTAAGAATGGAATGATGTAAACGTTTTAAGTAGAAATGAATAATTTCAAACTAATTTTAGCAAGCTTTATGAAACTTAATAAAAGTAGTAGAAGGACTGCTGATGTAAATATACAATTTTTAACTGTACTTTATTTTGAAATTATAAAGTTTGAATCAAGTAGTAAGCAAGTAATTCAGTAATTATTTTCATGACTAGATACAAGATATTGAAAAAAAAATTCGAGTAGCTAGTTATTTGTTGGAATGTACTAATACTCTTGTTTTTAATTTTTACATAACTGTATTTTTTTCATGGTTTAGTAGTCAAGTCAAAAATCAAAAGTCAAGCTCACCTACTTAATTATGTACTACCATTTAAAGTTAACTAGCAGTTATATTTACTAGAAAATATCGTTAAAAAACAGGTCATAAATTGTACCTATTTTCTTTTTAATATACATTCATAAATATTGTTCTGTTGACCCTGCTTAAACAATATGTTGTTTTAGATTCTGTTTGATATTAAAAAAAAAAAAAAAAAAAAACACAAAATCAGCTGTAATAAAACTATGTTATTATTAGTGATGTACCGGACTCACTATCCGGGTCCGGGTCCGGCCGGATATTGCCATTTTTGTCTGGTATCCGGATCCGGCCGGACTCTAATTTAAAAAAAAAGTCCGGATCCGGTTCCGGCCGGATTCAAATTTGAAAAAAAAGTCCGGATCCGGTTCCGGCCGGATTCTAACAGAGATCCGGCCGGACCCGGACCTAGTTAGTAAAAAAGAGCATACTGAAAAGTATTTTTTCAAAAACAAACCCTGTGTAAATTAATAAGAGTCATTTTCGTCAGTTAAAATTAAACACTTACCGTGATTGGCTCATTTTGTACACGTGACTAATTTACATTTGTTTACATTTAAACTATGAAATAAAGATTTCAGAAATGCAACTCTTTACATATGTTGTAAAATTGAAAACTTTGGAATGAATACTTGCATTATTTATTGTTTAAAGTTGAGCTCAGAGAATATTTAGAGTCAATACGGTTGAATGTACGAGCCAATGAGAATCATATGACGAAATGTTTCAAACTAAATACTGATGCAACAAAACATCAGAACATGACAGGCAGTTTATATGTAAGCAGTTAGTTAGTTTGGTGTGCAGCTTGAAGCAACAAAATATCTTGAACTTTTTTGATAATGCTTATTGTAAGTAGTGATTTGTTTTATAAGTGAATATTTCAACTGGCGTTTAATTGTTTAAATATCTAAGCCAGGTTTATAGTTTAATAGTTTATAAAAAATTTACAGTTTCCTCTTTACTAAAAGTTTTATTAAATTTTTAGTTTATTGTTTTAAGTCTTTTGATATAGATTTAAATAGCTTCCAGTTTTTAAAGTGTTACCAAAGTAATTAATAATTTTGTATATGCTAGTATTTCTTGTTGTGTTTTATAAAAAAAATTCATCACTCAAAACTGTCGTGTCTGATTATAGAAAGTAGTCTCAGTTAGAATTTAGTATTTGTAAGATATTAATTAAATAAGGTAGGATTTAATTATGATGGGTAGTACTAATAAGTTAAGTGTACCACAATCAGTCCACAACTTTACTACCAAATTGTCAACCTTTGCTAGCTGTTCTACTTTTTTCAGTTTTTAAAAACCTCATTTTGACTCAGGCTTGTTTATACTCACTCTAGCTAATTTTATTGACCTAAACAGTGGCAACCCTGCTAGTTTCAAAATTATTGGGAATTTTAGAAAATCTTGGACTGCCTCAGCCTAGTTTAGTTTTTTATAAAAACTCAGGCTAGTTTTCTTTCAAATTTTGAATGAGTTTGAGCTGATCCAGTTTTTAATATTTGGTAATTTTCTAGTGTATTTTGTTCAAGAACTAGATTTCAGATTTTTAATTGTAAATAACACCTAAATTTGTAAACCTTGTGGCTAGCTGTTCTACTTATTATTAGATTAAAGTTCTTTTTTTTTCAGTTTTTAAAAACCTCATTCTGACTCAGGCTAGTTTATACTAGTGATGTACCGGACTCACTATCCGGGTCCGGCCGGATATTGCCATTTTTGTCTGATATCCGGATCCGGCCGGATTCTAATTTGAAAAAAAAGTCCGGATCCGGTTCCGGCCGGATTCTAATTTGAAAAAAAGTCCGGATCCGGTTCCGGCCGAACTCTAATTTGAAAAAAAAGTCCGGGTCCGTTTCCGGCCGGATTCTAACTTGAAAAAAAAGTCCGGATCCGGGTCCGGTACATCACTAGTTTTAAGTGAATTGTTTTATACGATACTTTGAACTGAAAAAAGTAAGCTTTAATTAAAACATTTTAGCAAAGATTATTTTTATTTAAATGGCTTCTAAAGAACTTTTGTTTAATTTAATTAAACTTTTCTCAAATACATCAAGATAAAGTTTTTGAAGTTCTAACCACTTTCACTGTCTAATACATATTTAATGTGTAAAAGTTTTTATTTCATTATTACTCTATTATGCTCAATAATTGAAATACTGTATTTGTGTTTTGAATTGTCTTAAACTATGTGTATTACTTAATTTTTCTGAAACATTTAAACTTGCTTTTCAAATAATGTTTGTTTGCATAGTAACGTTTTATTTTATTTAGCTAGAGTAAACATATATTACTAATCTACTTTTAAAAATCACTCTCTTCAACTAGAAAACTATTTAAACTAAAACATGATCTACCTTTATACAATTCGAAAAAATATAACATATTACTGTTGATTACATTTAAACTTTAGTGCATATCAGTGGCGTAGCGTGGTATTTTGGTTAGGGGGTGCGCAATTTTTTTTCTCAAAAAATCTACGAAATTAAAACTTTTGGGCCGCAAATTTTTGTGGTCAATTTTCTCGGAAATTAGAAAAATTATTAAAAATCTATCTCCTACTTCATTTTTCAAGCAATCTTCTTCAAATTTTAGAAAATGTTCCTTACATTACAAGTAAAAAATTTACATATGAATTTAGATATTTAAAATAAATAAAAATTTTATAAAAAAAAAAAAAAATAGTCTTGTTTTTACAAAAAAAAAAAATTTTACTATTAATTTTTAAATTCACAAGTTATGTTTTTTGTTATTGTATAAAGATTAAACTGTTAAAGTTTGAAGTAGATTGCTTGAAAAATGTGTTAGGAGATAGATTTGGTAATTTTTTTATTGTTTATAAACTTATAGAAACTAGGCTATATAACAAAGCTTTTAAAACCACTAAATCTACCATGAGTTAAAAAAAAACAAATCTATTCTTAGTCAGCCTGAGCTTAAAAATACTTAAAACATTCTGAGTTATCCTGATTTTTAAAACTAGCCTTTTTTTGCTGTTTTAGTTTTCCCTTCCCATAGGGAACCTATTATGCGGCCTGACTTTGACTGGTCATATCTCAAAAAATAGTTCGAATTTTTTAAAACAACAAAAACATCTTAAAGCTTAAAAAAATCAATAAAATAAGATCAGCTTCTAAAAAGCATGGCTTACCCCCCTCCCCCTATGGCCTTAAATTACAAATAAATAGTCAACTAAGTATAACAATTAATACCTCAAAACATTTTTTTCTGGGCAATTTGTAAATAATGTTCCATATCTATTTTATATCAGCAAAAAAGAATTGTATTAAACTCAAAATAACTCATACTTTTAGTTTGTTGCAGCTTTTAATATACTATTTTAATCTTACATATAAAAATGTTAAATCTTCAGTATTAAAATTGAAAGTTTTAAATTTATTTATTTTTTGTAGAAGAAATCTAAATCTCTAGTTCTTTTTTTAACTTCTACATTTTTACCTATATTACAATGTAAAACTGTAAAAATAAATCTTAACAAATGAAGAAAATTATATTATAAACAAAAATAAAGATAAAAATTTCTTACAACTTGAACTGCAGTCTTGAGTAATAGCAATATCTGATGTTGGTCTGCTATTTTTCAATTCAAGCTTTTGAACTTCAGATAATTTTACTATCTGACATATTTTTAGACTTGCAACATTCCATACCAAATCACTTTGCATATTTTTTTAAATAATATACTAAAAATTAATAAAAACAAGTGTTTACTTTTTCTTTAGTATTATAAAACGTATTTTACAAAAAAAAAAAACCTTTAACTTTGAAGATATCAGGATTGCCTTGCTACTCTTTGAGTCAAAATAACTGTCTTGAGTTAGTTTTTTATGTCATATGTCATCATAAGCATTTTAAATTCTTTTATATAATTTTTTATAGAAACTAGGCTATATAACAAAGCTTTTAAAACCACTAAATCTACCATGAGTTAAAAAAAAAACAAATCTATTCTTAGTCAGCCTGAACTTAAAAATACTTAAGTTATCCTGATTCTGAGTTATCCTGATTTTTATTGAGACATACTAAAGTTTTCCAAAATTTCATAAAATCCTGAGTTATCCTGAGTGTGTGAAAATATTTTACTAAATGTTTTTGATACAAAACAAAATGTTTAATAGATAAATTTCTTAAGGTCAACTTTTTCAATGCTTTTGAAAATTTACAAGAAATATAACTTTTCATTTATTTTAAAATCAGTTTTTTCTAAGATCTTTAGGGAATAGCATTTTTTTAATACTGCAAACAGTTGGTAGAAAGAATTTCTTTTTAAATACCATTTAAAATTTGATTTAAAACTAAATAAATTTAAATTCAAAATAAATCTGTTATGCCTTTTAGACTAAAAATTGATTGTAAAAATTTTGGTTTACAAGTTGCTATAAATTATTTCATGATGTGACTAAAGAAATTTTAAAATAACTTACTACAAAAATTGTTTAATTTTTAAACTTTACGGCTGATAGAATAACAAATTTTGATTTGTTTCTTATCTTAATAAAATAAGAAACTACTTTTAATAAAAATTTTAAGTTTAAATAATTTAAACAATACTTTTTGTATAATAAGATTAAAATTGTAATCACAGTATGAACTGTTTGTTTATTATTTATTTAAATTTATTAATATTTTTTTTTTGTTTTTTGTTATTATTCTTTTAAATTATGTTGTTACTATTTTCTATTCTTATTATCAATTTATTTTAATTTATTAGCAGTTGTTTATTGCTATTTTTACTACAATTTGTTTATTCTTGAATCATTATCACTATAAAACAGGTTTAGCTTCATATTGTTAACAAAATGTTAGCATTTGTCCTTGTAAAAAAATCTGTCATAAGGTTATACTACTGCGGTGCACAAACTAGTTGCGTACTGTTTGAGTCTAAATTCTTATGAAGTTAATGAAGTTATAAAATGTTTCCTTATGGAGTTTTTCATCAACATCGGTGCGCATTTGCAATTATGCACCGAAACAGTATACTGGGTAATTTCCCTAACTTGTCACTAATTGTTATTCGAAATTTCTTTTCACTTTTCAAATACTAAAAAAACATAGTTGAAAAAAGACAAATTAAACAGAAAAAATAAACAATAAAGGATAAAGATATTGCATTTTTTTTTAATTCTTATTTTTTTGGGTGGCACGCATAAGCCAGCGTCCCTCCCCACGCTACGCCCCTGGTGCATATATTAGTAATCAAAACTACTAAATCATGTATGTGGTAAACCTTTATGCTCTTTGTTATTATTTTAAGATAACTTATGTATGTTATTTATGAACAAGCGTTTTAAAGATACAAAAATATTTTCTATAACAAAATATGTTAAAGAAAATATAATATAAGGACATAAAGTGAAGCAGAGTTTTAATCTAAAACTATTTTTTAAGACAAGAGCTTTTTATTACTTATAAAACTATAATAAATTGAAATCTTTTGAATAAGTCTCATAACTATGTAAATAAATATTATTATTATAATTTTTTCTTATGTTGACCAAATTTATTATTATATATATATTCGTATAAACTAATAATAATAAAATTTTATATTGCAGTAACAAAAAATGCTGTAACCAGGATTCGAACCTGGGTTGTCACGGCCACAACGTGAAGTACTAACCACTATACGATTACAGCGAGAAGGTAGCAGAGGATGGTTTCGAACCATCGACCTTTGGGTTATGGGCCCAGCACGCTTCCGCTGCGCCACTCTGCTGTTTGTAAATGCTGCATATAGCGTATCTATACTTGAAGATTTGCTCTAAGCTTAATGCTTACTTATATACTTTTGTTGATGCAATTAAACTTACTTAAAATTTACTCATTTGCCTTGCTATTTAAACTTTAATTTAAACTTATGTTGTAAAACTGTTTGAGCTTAAATTTTTTGTTTGTTATAAAGCTTTTTAAGCTTTATATTTATTATTTTTATGGTAAAATTCAAAATAACTTAAATTGCAACATGTTATGACCAAAAGCTATTTTAGTTTTATATATTTATCAGTTTCCTAAACTGAAGTTAATTTTTAACTATCTAATATCATACATCTATATACTATGTTATTTTTATTCTTGTTTTTTACTCTTTGAAAACAGCCGAAATATATTTCAGCTTACGTTATACAAAAAAAAATTAATCTTAAATAAAAATTTAACTTTTTTTAATGAAACTGAGAGGTTTTTCTAATTTTAAACAGCAGTAAACATCATAAAAATTAATGTTGTTACTAAATGATAAATAAGCTTTTAACTTTGCTAATCAACTGAACTAATTCAAGTGTTGTAAACTTTTTGTTAGTTTTAATTCATACAAATAAATGTTTTCATGTATATGTTATAATAAGTACTGATTGCAAAGTACTATTAAGGGTTAAAAAACTTATAATTATGTGCTTAAAAAAAGGATAATTACAACTTTGATATTATAATTGAGTTTAAACTTTTAGCTTTATCTTACTGTATTAGCCTAATACACATTTAAACTTGTAATTTCAGTAAACTAAATTAACTTTTTTCTAAGTTTTGAAAACAACATTAGCATTTTGTCAGTTAATTTACTTGATTACTAAATAAATTACAACTATCTATAACTTTAGTAACTAAGTTCTAACTTTAAACATTAACCACTAAAGCTTATTTCTAGTTTGTATATTTTAAAATATCTTTTCAATGTTAGAAATTTTTTGATAAATAAGTTAAAACTATCTAAATCTAAACCATAAGAAACTGTATTGAAAAAGTTTTAGGCCTAAAACAAGATCTTTATAAAATGGAGTAAAATAATAATACTAAAGCTTTATGTTTGAAATTTTTCGAAGTTGTATTCACTAATTAAAAAAAGATAAAGTAGTTATCATTTGAAATAGTCCATTAAAAACAAAAGCAAAAGTGCGTCGACCGGAAGTCGAACCCGGAACTGGTGCTTGGAAGGCACCAATGCTAACCGTTACACCATCGACGCATGAGAAATCGTTGAATAAAAAGCTTATAAACGCAAGCGTAACTATTAGTAAACTGAACATGCAAAAGTATTGTTTTGTATTTATCTTTTGAATTGGTCTATTTAAACAGTGTTTTAAAACTTAGCTAATTTGTTGCCTTTTTATTTACCTAATTTTCATAACAACTATAATATTTTTTTTAAGCAGTTAAGGTTACTACATACTGAAATGTAAACCAGCTACATAAGATAAAAACTTAAACAGCTGAAATGTTTTTTATATAGAAATTTTTATAAATTAAACTTTAACACAATAAGCGTACATTTAACTTAGTTTAATAAATTTCAAAACTAACTTTTTTTGATTTTAAAATACAATTTACAAATTTAAGCTTTAGCATTTATATTTAATACAAAATCAGTAAGTAAATTTCAAAATAATACAGTAAAAGCAGATTTTAATTTGCTAGTTAACCTTTTCTTTTACTTTATATTCTTGAGTTTTATTACAAACTTTTAAAAAACTTGGTTTTGTCTTAACTCTGTTATGAAAATAATATTTAATTTTCTATTTCTAATCTTGCGAATAAAAACGGAGTTTTTTGTAAAAATAAATACATTTTCTAGGATTTCTAAAAAAATTTTACTAAAATCTTAAAACAATATTGTTTATTAATTAAGAGTTAATTTCTTTCTGATGAAAAAAAAAGATGTTTTGATATAAAATAGACAACATTTTGAAAGTATGGGGCAATTGGAAGTAATTAATGAAAGCGACGCTCTATTTACCTAATTATCATGGGCAACCCGTGGTCTCCAATATCTGTATTGAGACATTAGAGACCACGAGTTGCCTGAGCTTTAGGAATAATCTAATAAGAATCAGACGCCTAATCCGTTAAAAAACGGAGCGAGAAAATAATTTAAATAATTACTAATCAACTTTTTAACGAGTTTAAAATCTTGACAATGTCAATTGCAATAATGTTTTATTTTGCGAAGTTTTACTTAAATAAAAGTGAGAAACATTGTATTTTGTTAAAGCAAGTCTACAATTGTATTACAAGTGTGTATTAGTGGTTTATTGAGTTTTATTTATAGAGATGCTTGATGTAGGGAATGTTTTGCTAAAAAACTAATTTATTTGCGGTTATTTGTACTTATACTTTTATCTATGCATTTTTAGTGCTTAGGTGCACAATTTTATTTGCGAAAGAGCATTATGTTTATACTTGTAAGTGCACAATATATGTTGCAACTAACATAAGTCGCATAGAGGCGCAAAACTTCAATCTTTTAAGTCAGGTGCATAATGATTTTTTGAAGATGTTGCTTCTAACGTAGGTAGTCAGGGAATGCAGTATTTTAGTTCAAAATTGCAACCTATTAAGTCGCCAAAAGAGCGCAAGTATTATTTTTTTAAGCATAAAAATGTAAATCAAAAACCGCATTAGAATTTAGAATTACAACAGCAGAAAAGTTGTTTTCGCTAACGTCTGAGTTTTAGTTGATAAAACAAACTTTCCTCTGTATTTACATCTACTAGTTTATTGAATTGATGTGCTGAATTATTGATCTAAAATGTAGATTGTATTTTTTAAATCAGAATATTGCTGAAGTTTAAAAAACATGTTTATATGAGTTTTTATCTTTCTAGTCGTAAAATGGCAAGTCATTTTCTAATTTTTATTACTCGTTTCAAGTTCTAGTACTAAACTGTATTTAAGTTTTTCCATTCGAAAGAAATCAAAAATAAATTCCCTTTAATTTTGGCAGTCGTATTTTGTTAAAAAAGTTGCTGTTTTTGCATCTTTGTGAACGTTGTTTGATACAAACAACTATTTTTTGTTTATTAAGCACATCTAACACCTTGCTACTGCTTAAAAATGAGTATGTTGTTTATAAGTACGACGATGGACAATAGAAGGTATAAACATTACGTGTTTCACTTTATTTTATGAAGTCACAATCAAAAAATCCTACGGTCTTTGTTTTTAAAGTTAACCAATGTGATTGTTGCTATTTCTACAAAACCGGTTAGAAGACAGGAAACCGAAAAATTTCCTAGAAAAATAAGATCGTTGGCCATACCAATGAAGTTTCACAACAAATCATTCTCTCCCTTATTAACCACCGTGTTATTTTGTCGCTGTGCTAAAGTGGCCCTCCGTGTCAAAGTGACGCACCGTGTCATTTTGTCGCTGTGCCAAAGTGACCCTCCGTGCCAAAGTGACGCACCGTGTCGTTTTGTCGCCGTGCCAAAGTGACCCTCCGTGCCAAAGTGACGCACCGTGTCATTTTGTCGCTGTGCCAAAGTGACCCTCCGTGCCAAAGTGACGCACCGTGTCGTTTTGTCGCCGTGCCAAAGTGACCCTCCGTGCCAAAGTGACGCACCGTGCCAAGGTGACGCACCGTGTCATTTTGTCGCTGTGTCATTCTGACCCGCTCCCTAACTATACTAGCCTTAAACAAGTTTATAAGTAACCAAAACTAACTAGTAAAGTTTAGTTTAGTTTCTATGTTAACAAAAAAATTATCATTTTCATAATTAAATTGATTTTTTTATTACTAGTTTGTAATTTTTTTTATTTTAAACGGTTCAAACTAAATAGAAAAATCTGAATTAATTTTTTTAATATAAACTTATCTATACTTGTTTTTTTATTTTATTCTAAAAATTTCAAAAAGTAATAAAGCTTCATTTTATATATATTTTACAATTATGTTTTTTTTTTCTTTACAAAAACTAAACTTTTTAAACTAACGTGTAAGTATAATTAAAAAAGTAATCCCAAATCGTTAAATCAATTGTTTTACATGCCTTATTTTATAAATTACATGTATAATTGTAGTTAAAGCTATACTTTTTATTCCCTTTAATTAAGTGTAAAACAAACTTAAACAAGTCGTGTCTTATCTAAAAGTTTGATAGTGTTTGTAGCTATAAATTCACAAAAAATATAATATTAACGTGCGATCCTATGGTGTAATGGTTAGTTATTAGAACTCTGAATTCTGTGATCCGAGTTCAAGTCTCGGTAGAACATAATCTCGCAATGAAACTTTATTTTGTTTTGGTACTTAAAATAATGTTTTTTTTTCACTATATTATTGATTTCCGTGTGAAATATTTTTATTTAAACTTATTTAATGATTTCTTTGAATTAAACATTTAAATAAAACTGGAAAGTATTTTCTGCTAAAAGTGTTATTTTTCTTTTTTGAACAGCAGAAATAGTTTCACACTTGAACAGATAAATAACCTATTGTACAATTTTCTACCAGAACTAAACTTAACTTATATAAATTAAAATATAAAGATAATTAGTAATAGTACTATTAATAAAAAGTAAAAGTAGTAGTATTACTACAATTCCTAATTCAAAGATTACTAACAATTTTGTATTACCATTAATTTGTAACAGCCTAAATACTAAATAAAAAATTTGAATTTTTTTTTTTCCATTTTGCAACATTAGTTTCAATAACTACGTCACAAAGTTTGAATTACTACGTCACAATGCATAACGATTTTAATTATAAACGCTATAATTTCAGTGTCGATGTGAGCCTGGCTAGCTCAGTCGGTAGAGCGTTGGACTTTTAATCCAACGGTCAGGGGTTCAAGTTCCCTGTCAGGCTCCTTTATGAACTATTTTTTAGAAAATTATTTAATTTTATCATATCAATTTTAAAAAAATTGTTATGTTTGCCTATGCATTGTTTATTTTTTAAATTAATCATTTTTCATCTAGTTACGAAGAATATATTTTGTTGAATATAATTACGAGTAAATTAGTATTGATATAAATTTATTGGTAGTTATCGTTGGATATAAGAACTAAATAACAAAACTAAAACATAACTAAATAACATTTAAATAACAAATTTTTGAAAAGTTTAGTCTTTTGTAACTATAAACTATATATACTTAAAAAAGCTTATTTACTTAGTTTCTTAATATGATTTGTTTTGTATTGACAACTACTTAACTATATAAACTAGAAAAGTATATTTCCAACGGGAGCTGCGATGGCCGAGTGGTTAAGGCGTTGGACTCGAAATCTAATGGGCATTGCCCGCTCAGATTTAAATCCTGCTCGCAGCGAATTATTTTGTTCTTGAATTGCTGTAGTATATAATTTATACAAATACAGAAGTCACCTTTTTAATTAATAGAAGATGTACAGATTTTTTTCATTAATCATTTTAGTATTTTAAAGTGGGATGACTTTTCACTTAACTTATATACAAACTTGAGTCTAAAAAAATTTCAGAAATTTTTTAAATAAAGTTTTAAAAGTCACGACGACCTCCAAAAAATTATTTCTCCAAAATTTGACTTTTTCTCTTAAATATCTTCTTTGTAAAAACTACTTAGTGTTTATTAAAAAAATCGGCTTTAAAAATATTTATTGTGTTAAAGGTATACAAAAACTGCGTAACCAAAGTGTTGTTTATTCAAGATTAAGAAATACTTATTTTTTTCTTGTTTTCGTGGTTATTATCATTTACCTTCTTTATATTTTTTTCAAGAGCCAAAGTGCACAATTTTAAACAAAAAATGCAGTTTATCTAAGACGCCAACACACGAAAAAGTCGTCAACCGAGCGCAATAAGTGCATATTGCAATTGTTTTTTTATAAAAGTATAGGGAGGAACTTTTTAAACCACGAAAACATTTAGCAGCAAAAAATGAGCCCGATGAATAGGATTCTTATTGACTTTTATTCTCAACATCTACAAAAAGCTTCTAACTAATGTTTCGCATTTTGCTCAAAGTAAGCTACAAATGTTTATATCGTGGATATACTGAATCTGTAGCCATTGTTATATTTACCTTTGTGTAAGAAAATGAAAATCTATCTTATGAAAAAGATTATTTTAAACAACTGCAGACAGCAAAAAACTTTCTTATAAGTTATGAGCAAGTAATTCTTTGAATTTATGTTGCGAATAAGTTGCTATGTGTAATGATACCGCAAAATTTCGATTTAAAAAACTAAGTTTAGTCAAAAAGAAAGTGATATTTCTTAAAATTTTTAGCAAATACTCTATACTAGAGGTTAAGAATAAATGAATAGTCTAAGGAAGCAGCTAATGTACTAGCAAATCATTTAAGGACTTTTTATTGCTTCGAAAAAAAAAGCATTTTAATAAGGAAAGTAGAAAAATATTTGTTGAAAAACTGTTCAATTTGTTTTCGCATTAAAATAACTCGTAATTGTTAAAGTTTTTAAAACTAGCTACTAAACGTCAGTGTGTTATTGTGAAGATTGAAATAAAAAGTTTATTTTGTTAAAAAAAAGCTTCTTAAGTAGTCTTTAAACAAATGTATGTTTTAGCAAATAAACATTTACAGCTGATTTTTAACTGAAACTTAATGTACTTGTGTAAAGGGAGTTAAGTTTTGCACATTTCTTATGACGTTATTTTCATTCACTTAAAAGTAACACTTAATTTCGTTTTGGCTATTTTAAGATGATTTTAAAATATTATCTTAGAAATTAAAATAATTTTTATCGATGCAGATATTTGATAAATACTTTAAAAATGTTTATAGGAGTAACTCTCATAGTTAATTTTAACAATTGTTTTAAAAACAAAATTGTTATTTATTTACGAAATGTGATTGTTATTTCCTTAAAGCTTTTTCAAGCCATTTGTTTTGAAATTGTGTAGCGAAAAGGAGTAATTGATTATTTTAAACATATTTCAAAACATCTCCTTCCTCTATTTGTTTACGAATTTAAATTATTTCTTTCATTTGGGGTTTATTTAAAAACTTAATAGTTTTGTGATAATATTATTACAATTTAATTGTTTCCGAAACATTACACTTATTAAAAGTTACTTTACGAAAACAAAGTTTCTTTCTTAATATTATTAGTAAAACACTTGTTTTGATTATTGAAGACTTTTAAAATTTAAAGCATTTAAAATGTCTTTTAATCTTGAGTGACTAAATATAACATTTATTTTAAAAATATAAAATTAAATACATCTTAAAATATCAATGGACAACTACAACGAACAATCTAGTTCATGTCAGCCTATTATGACGTCACAGCCGTAAGTTTGATGAAGATCATCAAGTTCGATGTAATTAGATGAATCGATTCGTCACCAACTTAAACTTTTACTAAAGGTCATCGTCTAACTTAGCGGATGTTCGGACTCATTCAGTCGGCGACAACTATCTTCCTATTTGTAACAAACACAAAAGTTGCATGGACATTAGACGTTAGTTTTTCGACAAGATGATGGGAAAAGAAGTGGACTTCAGGAGACTGACTTTATAAAAATTTGAACTAACACAAACATATTAAGTGTTTTAGTTGTTGTAAAAAGTTTTAAAATATAATTATAACTTTGCATGTGCACTTATGTTATGTATATAAGTATTTTTTCAAGTCTTTTGATACTTTCTATAAAGTTTTTATTGTTTTAAATAGCAATATAAAAATAACTTAACTGGTGAAATGATTTTTTTAGTTTTTTTAGGAGGGGAAAGAACTTAATATAAACTAAATTTCATAAATTATGTTTTAATTTTAAAATCTAAGAAACAAATTTTAACTTAAAAAAAAAACAGGTTAAGGGAGTGTAGCAGTAATGCATGCTTCACTGCTTTCTTAATTGTATAAGAGAAGAGATTGCAAAAAAAAAGAATAATTTCTCAATGCTTAAATATGATAACTTTGAATAAACGTTGCTTTTGGTAGAATGGTGAGCCAGCCAAAGCCACCTGTTAACTCTTATTTAAGCTGATTATTATTTAATCGACTATTATGTTATGTATTCTTTATAGTGTGTGTTTACTTTGTTTATATTGTAATGTGTAATAAATTGTAAAACTTATAGAACAGTACTTAGGTAGATATCACATAGAGGTCCTATTTAGAATGTATTAGCAAGGTTAGCTTTTTATGGTAATACTTAGTTTATATGATGAGCCTTCAGGTCCTCTATCACTATACAGTTGTTGTAGTCTAAATGTTCTAAGATTTTAGAGAATAGAAAATAGTTTTTGGATTTTTCCAAAGTTTTATTGGTAAATGGTGAATCAACCGGAAGTTGTTATGGAGTGACTAGAAAGCACTGATGCTAACCGTTACACCATCGACGCTTGTGAAAGTAAGTTACAACTCGAGCATATGAAATTAATTTCATGGATTATATCGGTATGTATTTTATTAACAATGATTTAATTTCAACAAATACTTAAAGAAAGAAACGTAATAAACACTTTTCAAACTTTGCAACTATAGAACGTAATCTCTTCAACTTTTTCTTAATATACGTGTGTTTTGTGGTTATTTAAAACAATTAAAATCAGTAACATTTTATATACTTACAGACTACAGTACTACGTTTTTACAAAAACAACAGAATAAAATTTATTAAAGTTTTATAGAAATAATTGATATTCATTTGAAAAATTGTTCTTTAAGTTTTGGTTTACGACTGGCTGTCAATAAATTTTATTCAAAAAACTTTAAACATAAACCTTAGTCGAGTATAATACTTTAATGATCATAAATAAAGTACAAAATTCAAAGTATTTCATTACAACTAGCATTTATTAGTCAGGTATTAATGTTTTTTACTATATTTCGCTGAATTTCGTTGTAATAATTTATCTTATTTGTTTTCATTACGTGAGAACAAACTTTTTTTTCTTAATTTTATGTTCTGTTTTGTTAAAAGGATTTAAAAATTTTTTTTTCATGTTTTTTTTTTAATAATTTCTCAGTTGATAAAGTGTTTAAACTTTGAAATATTCAATTAAGCTTTCAGTGCTGATAAACTTGGCTTATACTGAGTTCAAACAAATCAAAAATTCAAAAATATGTTTCAAGACTAAGTTCTGATAAACTATGCTTCAAACAATTATTTTTAATAGGAACATCACAGACATACTGCCAGTAAGAACGCGTTAATATTTTTAATTCAATCACCTTTAAAGTTAGTTTTTATTTATAATTGCAAGTTGTCGTATTGTTGCATGAGTAATGATGAGAAGATGAATATAGCGAATGCTGACGGGAGAACTTCTTTAAATAAAGGAAACGAGTTAATACGTTCATGTTTTCATTTTAAAATGCTTTATTTCTAACCTTAAGAAAATTTGATAAATATATCACTATTTTCTATTTAGTGTAGCGTTAAAGTTTGCACGAGCGTACAAAATTGCACGAGGGCACAAAATTGCACGAAGATATTTTTGCACGAAGACACTTTTGCACGAGAGGATAAAATTGCACGTAATAAACTTGCAAAAAAACACTTTTGGACGAAGGGTCACTTTTGCAAGAAGAAATTTTTGCACGGATTGAGTTTTTTTTTTGTATTAAAATGATTTTTTTTTATTATTATTTTATTTTACTTAATTTATTTTGTTTTATTATTTTTTTATTTTTATAACAACTTTTATTAGTTGTTTTTTTATTTTAATTTTTGCTATTACTTATACATTTATGTATAAGTACTTATATACTTACAAATATATAATTTATAATATATTATATTTATAATTTATAATATAATATATATTTTAAATTATATACTTATACATATAAAATAAGTATTACTTTATGCATTAAATTTATGTTAATTTATCTTATAGTTTTCTTTTGCTTTATTTAACTTTCGTGCAGAAATGACCCTACGTCCAAAACTGACCCTTGGTGCAAAAGTATCTTCGTGCAGTTTTGTGCCCTCGTGCAATTTTGTCTTCGTGTAATTTTGACCTGTTCCCCACTATTTCAACTTGTACAAGCAAATATTAAAACCAACAAAAGTAACTAATTTAAAAATTTCTAATAAATAGAGCTATAAGATTTTATATGCCTAAGTTATAATTACGTCACAATACAATAATTGAATTTCAAACACTAAAAGCAGTAATTAACCTAGTGTTTTAGTTACAAGAGTTGTTTTTTCTTGTTGTTCACGAATCTTATAAGCATGCTAATTGTAAGTATATTTTTTGTTTATGTTTTAAAATTATATTATTATTAAGTAGCTTACATTTTTCTAACCTTAACATAAACTAACCTGGCGATATACTGATTTTCCGAAGTTGATAACTTTAAGCTATAAGTTTTATTTCGTTTTTGTTTTCTTACACAATAACGCAAGTTTTGAATAAAGTATAGCCTAATGTCTTCTTACATGTTTATATTGAAAAAAAATTACAGTTTTTTTCGAGTGATGATCTCGTTTGATTTAGTTCAAACAAGTGAAACATTACTAAATTTAAATTTTGAGTTGAAGTTATTTTTCAAAAAGAAATATTAGGAAACAATTTATTCGGTCGAATTTTACAAATAGATTATTTCCAAGCCAACCAATTACCTCTAATGCAGTTGTAATAAGAAGTCCACGCAGGGACACGAACCCGTAATCTTCTGATTAGGAGTCAGACGCCTTATCCGTTAGGCCACGCAGTCGGTTACGTGGTATCCAACTATCGCGTTCATATAAGTAAAACTTTGTAGCCTGTCGGCCCAATGTAGGTTAAATAACAAATAATTAGAGCAAGATGTAATAAAACTATTTATCAACAAATGTAGAAAACCGTAGATTCAATTAGCAAAAAATATTTTATTTATACTCTGTTTATTTTTTAAACTTATCTATTGTTTAAACTACATTTAGTTTAATTATGTATTACTACGCTTAGTTTTTTGTAAAATCACTCAAGTTATTCCATGCATTATAAACTAAATATACTATAAAAATTATCTATGATTAAAAAAAAATTTTTTTCTAAACTTTCATACGTATTCAACCCTCTAAATATGGTGTTTTAGTTTTTAAAATGTTAATTAAAATCACTACTATAACTTAAGGTAACAGTCAAAAGAAAACGAGCTTAAACTTTTTTAGTTTACTTTTAGAAACGTCTTTATAGTAAGTTAATAGCATAAAACACGTTATGATGCGTAAAATAGGATAAAAACTTAAAAACTTTCTCAACTAAACATAAAAACTACAAGCTTCTAAAACTATGAACTTATAAAGTAAATTGTAAACACTTAAGATAAATAAATAATATTTATAAGGCTTTTAAGCCAAATCTTTTTTTAGTTCAAAACTTACAGTTATAAAAAGAAAAATAATAATACTACACGTAAAAAATTCTGGATGTGGGGTTCGATCCCACGCGGACAATCGTTTATTGCAGGGGTCGGCAGGCAGTTGGTGGTCGCGGGCCAAATTTCAAGTTTACAAAGTCTTCGCGGGCCGCAGTTTTAGTTTTAGTGACATTTGCATAATCTTTTGGTTCTAGTTTTAGTCACACTAGAGAAAAGTTTTACTTTTATTCACTTTACCATTTTAAATAACTTTTAGCTATACATAGAATGACTATTTAAATTAATTTAAATAAAATTAGAATAAAATTTACATTGACTAATATACTTAAGTGTTAATAAACTTTGTACTTTCATAAGCACTTACTAAGTTAAATACAAAAATACTTTTGTAATTTTACATACAATTTAACTCTCTATAAAAACCAAACTTGAATGAAAATTTATTAGTTACTTTTTTATATTTGTTATGTTATCAACCCCTTTTTTCATATTTCTAAGAATATTAACTTCAAAAAAAAGTTTTTGCGTGTTAAATAGTTTACATTCATTAAAAAATTTAGTAATTAGTTAACTTAATAAAATTAATACCTGTTTGTAATATAGAAAGCTAGAACAAATTCTTTAAAATAACTAACTCTCGAATACTTAAATAAAATATCTTATTAGTAACTAGTCTTTTACATGGTTGCCACTTAAAAAGCAAAAATTTCTGAGTTGTATCAAACCAGCCTAAGTTCATTAAAAGTTTAAAAAGCTAGTAAATCGTTGTAAATCAAGCTTAAGTACCTAGTAAAAATATCATCATCATTAAAAAGTACACAAAGTGTAAAAAAACAAGAAAAAACTACAATTAGTAAACTACACTACAGTCATAAAAACTATTCTGGGAATTCTAAGATTTATTTAAAATGTTTGAAATAAAAGTTTCACACACAGCTGAGTTTTCAAGCTTTTAAAATAGCCTGTTTGTGTAGCAACCCAGTTAAAACAAAGTTCACAACATAAAGAAATAACGAAACTTATTAACAGTAAACAAATTACATGCCAAAAAAATATAAGTCAGCTGGAATGGACAATTAACACTTTCTTAAACATTTTTAACAAAAGTATAAAACTTAATTGAGTCATTAGCGAAGAGAAAAACCTCTTTTTTTTAAACATTACAGCAATTCTTTATCTGCAATAACAATTTAAAAATATTAGTTGTAAAATAAAAGGCGAGCAACAAAAAAAAAACGTTAGTTAGGAGTTATTGCGAGAACCGATAAAAAAACAAATCACCAAAGTCAGTTCCAACAAAGCACATGATTATCTTCAGTAAATACAGAATTATCAGAGAAAAGTTGTTAAGGCAAGTTATAAAGTAGCAAAATTTATTATTAATAATGAGATACCGTTTATAATTAAAAACTTTTTTAAAGAATTTTTGTTGGCAGTAATGAAAAACTTTTGTTTATTTCTTCAATAACAACAAAAAGTCCTATTTAGGAAATGCATTAAGGTTATAAAGTCGCATAAATCAAATTATGACTTTAATCAATATGCTAAGATGAGAGCACTGATAGAAAAACTATTGCTCATCTGAGAATTTTATTAGAGAGGTTTTTTTTTTAACTTCGACACTTTAGTATAATTTCTTGGTTTAGTTCAAACACGAAGCACAACAATCGGTGAAATTTTACAAGTAAAGGTGCAATGCACCAAAAGTTTTTAGAAGTACAATTCCTTCTTTTATTTCTAGTATAAAGTTTAATTAAAGTTTAAAAAGTGTCTTATAAAGTATATCAATATTAAAAAACACTGTCAAGCTACTTTAGTATATTTTTTAATAAAGAAATGTTTATATGCTAAATTTTTTGGGTCTAATTGAAATTTCACTACTTTATATGTAAAAATTGTTTGAAACTCCAGGCTTTTTCAAAAATTCTCAAATTCAAGTTTTTTTCCAAAATTTTTAAGCATAAATTTTCAAGTTCAAAGCTTGAACTTGATATATCATAACATATATTATAACTGAAACTAACACTTTGGGTTGAACAAAACTTACATCATAAGTTTATTTTGCCACTCTTTTAAGCAAAAAAGCCAGCCTGAATTAAAAAAAACGTTCCTGATATTTTTGTATACAAAAAACAATTCCAGCCAAAAACTTATAAAATGACTTAGTTGGCGTGAGATTTGAAGTCTTCAAATAGTGATAGTCTGAGTGTGTGTCAATGTTTATAAACTATCCCTAAGTCTAGTTTATATTAAATATGTAGCTCCAAAAAACAGCAAATATGTGTATTGATATGCAAAGCATAAAAGTTAACTTAGTTTGACAAAATCAATTTTTGAAAAATGAAAATGTATACCTAACAAAAACTATATTAGTTTATGTCATATATATTGTTTCAATTGTGTCTGTACAAATTTAGATATTACATGTAGAAAAAACAAACTTAGAAAATTATGCATAAACTAAACTTAAACTAACTAAAGTATTTTATAAAAAGTGGTTTAAAATATGAGCATTTTTTTAAGTTGGTGTGCATATAAATTAGTTCAAGTGCAAAGAAAACTTCTAAAAAATTAAAATGTGTCAAAACAAAACTTAAATAAACTTTTTTTTCTTATTACTATGTTATATTAAATGTTTTTACACTAAAACATAATATTTACAAATAAAAAAAGTATAAAAGAAACTTAGGTATAAAAAATATTGGAAATAATATCTAAGCTATAAAGAAATGACACTTTAGTTAAATACTGTGCATTACTTTTGTACAAAATGGAAAACATTTGCATTTAGTTTATTTGATAAATAGGTATAATATAACTAACTTATTAAATTCAAGCACTCTTTTTTCAGATAATTACTTGCTGTTGTAAAATAGAAGTTATTATGAAACTCAGAAAAATATCCTGTTAGAATGCTAATCTGGCTTTTTCACATTTTTAAATTAAAGTAGTAACTTCTTCTAATTATTTTTTAATGTTATACAGAGACTTAAAACCAAACTAATCAAATTAAATCGAATTACCGAAAAAGATTTTACTTGAAATATATTTTTGCTCAGCGGGCCACTTTTACATGCTCGCGGGCCACAAAATTTTCTTTCGCGGGCCGCATTCCATTCAAAAAAATAACGTGCTCGCGGGCCGCAGATTTACCCTTCGCGGGCCGCAATTGGCCCGCGGGCCGCAGTTTGCCGACCCCTGGTTTATTGGAACTTAAGTACAACGCCTTAACCACTCGGCCAACCCAGTAGTCGAAAATAAACTGAGTATTTAAATTATATACTACATTATACGTAGCTTTTTTGAATTATAACAAGTAGATTTAAATTCAATTAGAATTCAAATAGAGTTCTGTAGATTATCTTGAAGTTTTTGATTTTACAAAACTGAATAAATACACTTTTTAAATATAGTAATTTTAATTCAGTTTATAATACTTAAATAAAAACAATCACTCTTTTGTGTATGTTTTAGGTTTATTGATTTATAACTTATTTTTTAATGAGTTTAACAACTAAACTATCGAACACTACTTAAAACACTTTTTTTTTCGTTGATCCTTACTTACTGTTTTATCTAATTAAGATTATATTATGTTGAATACATGTCCACCGGAAGTCAAAACCGTAACTAGTGCTTGGAAGGCACCAAAGCTAACCGTTACACCATCGATGCTTGTATTGAAATGGAGAAATTACTGTATATAATCTCAAATGAAAATGCAGCTAGCTCTGTACTGCAGTCAAATGCTAGCATATGTGCGTTCAAGCGTTAATTTTTTGCATTTAGCTCGACAAAATGATCTATAATAATGCGTTGCAAATTTTCAACGCGTTTTCGCTCGCTAGCAGAATTATACACAGTTTATCTGCTAGTTTAAGCGGTAAACTCTCACGTGGTTTAACGCTTATGGCTATAAACTTGATGTTTATTTGTAAAAAATGTTTATTTCAAGTCGTGCATTTTACTTTGTAATTGCTTTTGTTTTTATTTGTATGTATCCATACGTGTGACCAAAGAATATTAAGTTTATGATTTTATTAAAATTAATATTTTTAAATCTAAGTATGTTTTGATTAAATGATGACTGAGAAAATAAATTGAGGTGTTTATAAATGATAAAACTAACTGTAGAAATAAACTGCTAAATATATTATAAAATTTTCTAGCTAATGAAAATTTGTTATTTAAATTTATAAACTGATTTAAGTCGTGGATAAGTAATAAATTAACATATCACTATACTACAACTAAACAAAGTATGACAATAAATAAATAACTAAAACTCAATAGTCACTTTAAGCTTGTAAGCTTGTCCTAAAAGTTAAACTAAAAAGTTTTACTGATTGTAATATAAATAAAGTTTCAAGTTTTATAAACTAAGTCATCTTTTGATTAAAATTAATACTAGTTTGAGTACTATTTGATGTTTACAACAACTTTCAATTAATTAAATATTTCTGTTTTGTCACATAGTTGTACATTTATGTTTTGCTAGATAGTAAAAAGTTGAAATATTTTGTCAAAGCTCATAAGTATATATTTTACACTAATACCAAAATTCTAAATTAATTAAACAGAGAACGTTTATTCTAACAAAGTTTGCACTCTTAAAAATACTACATGATTAAAAAATTTAAAAACCTTTCAAATTATTTAAACATTTTTTTCATTTACTAGTTGTCAGCATAATAGTAAAACTTCTATATTTTTTGAAACAATATTGTTAAAAACGAAAAAATGTATATTTATAGCTAAGTGAGATTCAAATGTTAAAACATATAAGTCTAGTTTTAACTATTTCTAAGGGTAGACCTTCAGCTAATTTAATTTAAATTAAAACCAATCTTGTAGCAATTACTTCTATATATCAATTTAAGTTTCTTTTAGGCTAATAATTTGCTAAGTATATTTAAAGTCAAATTTTTAACTTAAACAACACAATTGTATTGTACAGCATTTTTTACTTTGTACCATTGAATATGTTCATAAGCTTTCAAAGATCATCAGACCATATGCTTTCGGTAAACTGAAAACGGATTCGTCCTTATTAGGACTCATCAGTCAGTCACAACCGAAAAACCTATAGCCTTCTATCTACAAACGGTTTATCATGTTTTCACATGAAGCAACCATTTGATGGCATTGATCAGTAACTTCAGCATTGTCTTTTGCTGTACAACGTTCAATACATTGTCCACTAGGCAAGACATCTGGTACGCTCGTATCAATCAACAAAAACTGATGATCAGATGGAATGACTGAAGTCTGATGATCAACTCTTTTGTTAAACTTGAGCTTTTCTCACGGCACACGATAGTCCAGGCTTCTGCACTGCAGACTTTCGCCGATTTTTCGTCGTTTGAAGCTTTCAAAGAGAGTCAATTAAAGGTACAACAAGTTTATATACACAATATTACGCTTACTGGCAAGTGTTTCAGTAGTGTAGTGGTCATCACGTTCGCCTCACACGCGAAAAGTTCCCGGTTCGAGCCCGGGCTGAAACATTTTTACTTTCATTGTACAAAAAGGTTTCATTTTTGTCAAACTTTTTTATTAAGTGTTTCGCTTATATTGCATGTAATTAATAAGTATATTTTTGTTTGTAAGCTTGAAGTTTAGTAAAATTTTCTATCTTTTTAGTTCTGGTTTTATTTGTTTTGAACTTTTTAAGTGATTTATTTATTGATTATTGTGAATTTAATTTTATCTAATTTTAGATCTTCTAATTTTATTTAATAACTGAACAGCTAATATTTTTGATACAAAAGGTATGTCAACTTTTATAGTTGAAAAACATAGTTAAAATAAAACATGATTTATAAAAAAAATTAATACATCGATGACAAAACAAATATTAATATCGAACAAGCAAGTTTTTTTTTATTACACATACTTATTTTTTTGTTTATAGCTTCAGATAAACTATTTGCAGAAAAAAGAAAAAAATCTACTAATATCAAAGATACCTTATGTTTAAAAATAAGTAGTCTAAAAATTGTGAAAAAATCTTTTATTGTTAGGTTCGTAGAAGTCAATGTTTATAAACGAGAATATTAATTTGAAAAGTACAACTTTACTTAAGAAAACAGTTTAGTAGATTAATATAAGTTTTATTTATAAACTTTGTGTTGTACTTAATTTTACACTACTTTTCGTTATTAAACTGACGGACGTGTCTCTGTTTAAAAAAAATTAAGACAGTTCTGCGGGTTCATCAAAGTTTTCCAAGTAACTTTGAAAACTGTTACTTGGAAGCTTTAGATAAATCCGTAAAAACTTTTTAACTTCATTAACACGGAGAAACGTGAGTCAGTTGAATAAAAAAAGTAGTGAGCAAATTGTTATTTTTCTGCGAAATTATTTCGTTAGCAAGTGTATTTGAGTGGTTTTAATAAATATTTAAGTTTAATAAACTTGTCATAACAGCAATTCTAAAGCATTTTACGTAATCACTAAGTGTTTCATGTAGCTTTAGGTATTTAATTTTATATTTATCTTGGTTCTCTCACTATACATATTTTTATTTAAATAAAATTGGTTTTATAAATAAGTTACGACTCATGAAAGTCTAATAAAAAACTGTTACAAAAGATATTCGGTATTTAAAAATTTCAACATGAAAAAATGTACAGATAATTTTAAAAGCAATCTATTTTTATTAAAGATAGATTATAGCATTCTTATATGTCATTTATAAATTATAATTAACTAGTTTAAGAAATAAATGATATTATGACTTTTATATAAAAACACTGAGTCGTAATACTGTTTGGAATTTTCGTTTTTAAAACGTTTATTAAGCTTTATTTATCAAATTAGTACGACACTGTCAAATAGTTTGTTGTTTAAATTAGACCATAAAAACTTAAATTTTTGCTATTTTCTTGTATTGTAATACAAAAGCCTATAACTTGCTTGATTGAACCATAAAGCGTTGTCTTTTATTTACTTATATTTTTACTACGTTAATTTAGTATCGTACCATTAAATTATATTTAGTGACTTGCTTAAACTAAAGTTTTAATAATTGTTAAAACAATGAAAAAATAAAAACCTTTCATTACATAAGTTACACAGCAACTTTTAGTTTTAAATATCACTACATGAGCTTGTTTTATATTTATAACTGTGGCTTAATTTGTACATATTCTAAAAAAACAAAAAAAAAATTTTGCTTGAAAACATTTTACTTTATACATTTTATAAACGTTGTAATCACTTTAGAATTTCAAATATCTTAATATTTACTAAATATAAATTTAAAAAAAATAGTTACTGAAGTTTAATGTTAACGTGAAGTTAAGTTTATTTTTATGTAATCAACGATGTATATTCAACTTTAAGTTTCCATTTTCTTTACTACTAAACAATTTTAGCTGTACTAGTTTAGTAAGGTTTAATTACAGTTTTAACCTAAAAATTTATAGTTATTTTTTGCTTCTACATTCTTGCATTTCGTAATTTGTATAAAACTTAAAACAAAACTGTTCAAATTGTTATGGTTTTACAAAAGGGTTTCACTCTAATCAAATAATACTTAAAATATAAATAACTAAGAGCTTATCATTATTGTTTAATATTGTTTTTATTTTCGAAAACTGTTTTGAGAAATTGAATTGATTTACAACATTCACAGATGATAAAAGACTTTAGTTGCACTGTTATTTAAATTTAGTTGAGAAATTTCTGTTATAAGACTTTTATTAATAACGTGTTATAAAATTAGTTTTAAAAATATAGATAAGTAAAATAAGACTTAAGCTGATAACTATTTAATGTTCTTACTAAAGTAAGAAGTAATACGCAGTAGTAAAAATAAGTAGAAGTTTACACTACTAACCAATACAATTTATACTATCAAAAAGTATAACCAGCCTGGGATTTGAATCCAGGACTTCCCTCACTCTGAAAAATCACAACTACAGATTAACGGGCCACTTGGTAAATGAGACTGTATTGCATTTATAATCTTGCCAACCAGTGGCGTAGCGAAGTATTTTGGTCAGGGGGTTCGCAATTGTTTTCTCAAAAAAAAAAACCTAAATTAAAACTTTTGTAATAAGCTATAAATAGATCTTTTTATAAGTAAAAAAGTTGAAAAAAAAGTCAATAAGTGAAATAAGTTCAAAGTAACTGTTGTAAAAATTACTTATACATTACAAAATTAAACAATTAAAAAAAAGTATAAAATTCATTACAATTACTTATACTTGCACAAATGTAAACTTATTAAATAAAAATTGTTTTTACTACTAACAGTAAACTTTATATCTTTAAAAATGATTATATTCAATAAAACGAAAGTATCTGTTTTATTTACGAAAAACATATCAATCTCTTTAATATACAATAAAACAGTGATAAGAACACCTCATTGCACATAATTTAAATAAAAGTACACAGAAGTTAAAATAGATCAACTTTATAACTGTTATTACAGTTTATTACAACTTTGTAAAATAGTTAAAGATATGTTTTTTAAATTTAATTCATCTGATTGGACTTGTTTAAAATAATTATCACAAACAAAGTTTATTTCTCATAGGCCGACACGCTTTTTCTTGTATGTTTACAAAAATAAAGATCAGAAAACTAGCAGTAGTCTTAAACATTTATTGTAGCATAAAAAAAACTTGTAAAATTGTTTAATTTTCCTTTAAGCGTGTCGTATTTTTGTAATTTTTTTGTAGAAAAATAAGCTGCCATAAGGTTATACTACAGCGGTGCACTAACTAGTTGCGTACTTTTTGAGTCTAAAATCTTATGAAGTTAATGAGGTAATAGAATTTTTCCTTATGGAGTTTTTCATCAACACCGAATCAGTATATTGGGTAATTTCTCTAACTTGTCACTAATGGGTATTCAAAATTTCGTTTAACTTTTCGAATACTGGATAAACATAGTTGAAAAAGGCAAATTAAGCAGGAATAAAAAACAATGAAGGATAAAGATATTACATTCTTTTTTTTACTTCTTTTCGTTTTTTTGGGTGGCACGCATGCTCCAGTGACCCTCCCCACGCTACGCCCCTGTTACCAACTATAAGTTAGAAAACTGCACTTCAAGATACCTTAAACTATTTCAATTATATTTTTTACAAGTAAGATAATCGCTTCACAGTCTTTAAAATACTTAAGAAGTATGAAAAATAAATGTAATTTCGCACTTATCTGAAAATATTAATTTAAGCATTTTTTAAAAGCTTACTAAAAAGCTTTAAAATAGATAATTTATTTAAAATAACTATAAACACTATTACATTTTATACCACTTTAGTTTTGTATCTTAGGTAAGAAAATAATACATATATCAAATATAAGCATAACCTAATTAAAAAGGTTTTGTTATTTATCAACATTTAAAAAACAACAAAATTTTCAAAAATACTACACGTTGACTTCTTTAACCTACAGGTGATTTTAGTAAACAAGTTTACATGATTGTGTATTAACAACTTATATACTTAACTTAACTTTCATGTGTTTAAAGTGTTACAGCTTGAAAGCTTTACTTGAAGTCTGAAAAACATTTGTTATTTATATTAAATAAAAATTATTTTATACTTAAAATAGCATTTATTTATCAATTTAGTATACTAGTTTCATCATGCATTTAAATAATATACCATTTTATGAAACGTAAATTGTTTTAGTATTAATTTATTTTTATAAGATTACTCGAAAATCATTAAACTTTTGTGCTACTACTAGACTAAAAAATGTGTGTAACAAGCTTTAATAAAATTTTAACTGAACAATTTATAACAGAACAAAAATATGTGGAGGTATAAAAAAATTTGTAAATATTTTTGTTTTTGTAACTGACAACAAAAACAAAGTAATTCAAACAAGTAACTTATTTACTAGTTTAAATTAGACTGTTATTGTTGCTAGACTACACAGAAACTACTTTTAAACATAATTTAGATATAATAAAAAATTGCAGTATGTGTTGTTGCTTATTTAAGTAAAGCTAAGTACTTTTATAAAATAATTAATTAAGGTTAACTATTAAGTTTCTTAATTTTAATCACAACTAGTTTTCGATACTTATACTATGTTTGAATAAGTAACCATATAGCATCTGAAAAATTTAACTGTTAACATAATGTTAATATTACAATCATTAATTTAAACAAATTTAAATTTAAACAAACAGATTAAAACAAATAAGCTTAAGATTTGAAAAGAAAGTTTTTTTTTCTGTTTTAGTTAAAAATATTTGGCTTACGCTGAGTTATATTTTGAGCGAACGTTCAAATTTCATAATTACATCAAAAGAGCCTTAAGTTCTAAGGTATAAATATAAATTGAATTTTAAAGTATTATTTTACTTTTCTTAAAAAAGTAAGAAACTCAAAAATCGTATGTTGTACATAGAATATATCAGTATTATATAAAACATGAACCAAACCGTTAAATTGTTAACCGGTAATACACAATAAAAGAAATCAATGAGAGTTTGAATTAAAATTTATCAAATATGTAGCTGTAACAAGACTTTACTGCAAGTGCCCGGCTAGCTCAGTCGGTAGAGCATTAAACTCTTAATCCAACGGTCGTGGTTTCGAGCCCAACGTTGGGCTTGGTTTCTTTGTGTTTTTTGGTGAATGAACTATCTTTTGATAATAACATTGTTTTATTACAGCTGATTTTGTGTTTTTTATTTATTTTTTTTAATATCAAACAGAATCTAAAACAACATATTGTTTAAGCAGGGTCAACAGAACAATATTTATGAATGTATATTAAAAAGAAAATAGGTACAATTTATGACCTGTTTTTTAACGATATTTTCTAGTAAATATAACTACTAGTTAACTTGGTAGTACATAATTAAGTAGGTGAGCTTTACTTTTGATTTTTGACTTGACTACTAAACCATGAAAAAAATACAGTTATGTAAAAATTAAAAACAAGAGTATTAGTACATTCCAACAAATAACTAGCTACTCGATTTTTTTTTTCAATATCTTGTATCTAGTCATGAAAATAATTACTGAATTACTTGCTTACTACTTGATTCAAACTTTATAATTTCAAAATAAAGTACAGTTAAAAATTGTATATTTACATCAGTAGTCATTCTACAATTTTTATTAAAGTTTCATAAAGCTTGCTAAAATTAGTTTGAAATTATTCATTTCTACTTAAAACATTTCATTATTCCATTCTTACATGCAAAATATTTCACTACTGTACCAAAAATACAAAAGTGCGTCGACCGGGAGTCGAACCCGGAACTAGTGCTTGGAAGGCACCAATGCTAACCGTTACACCATCGACGCTTGTCTCAAGGCGAAAAATTACTGTTTATAAACCCAAATGTCAAGGCAAGTAAATCTGTAGCGCACTCGAATGCTAGCATATGTTCGTTCAAGCGTTAATTTTTTTGCCCTTAGCTCGACAGAATGTGCTATAATATTTCGCTGCAAATTTTAAACGTGTTTTTGCTCGATAGCTTTGACGCTCGTTGAAAATAATCACGTGGTTTAGTAAACTGCAAACTTATAGAGACATTTTGCTTGCGTTGAATTTTAATTTACGTTGTTCGTTAGCTGTTGTTTAAAACTAATTAGTGAATTTCTTGACGTCATATTTAAGTTTTAGCTACTATGGTTTTTAAAAAAATTGTTTATAATATAGAACTAACGATGAATGGTGTTAATAGTCTAATCAAAAATTAAGTATTTTCCTACAGCTTTCTTTAGGTGAAAAAGAATACCTTAATAGCTTACGCTATCAAGAATAATTATTATATACTACATTTCAGATGAATCATAAACAAATACTTGTTGAATTTTTTTTTCAAATATAAATACCAAATTCTCATTAGCTACAAAATTTACTAATTTCATTAAGTTATGTTAATTTTAAAGCTATGGCTTAAATTTTCTTAATTTAGTAAAGTGTAAATAAAATTCTCATTCTCATAGCCACTATTTAATTTATAATCTAATAAAATAGCTTTGTATGAATTAAATGTTAATTAAAGATTAATCGTACTTATGAAAGGATTCTATCAACTATTTTTTATTATACAGATTCAACTACCATAACCTTACGATTTTTAATGGGATCAGAAGATTAAACTAGGCTAAATATTTTTATCCCAGTATAGTCTTGAGCATTTTGTAGAATAGTTTACTGAACGACAAAAATAAAATACCAAAAGTGTTTGGTCCTAGGACCTGGTGCACGAAAAAACGTTTCTGTTATCGAGTCGTACACTACAAATAGAATACAATTAAGGACCTTTCCAAATAAATACATTTAATAAGAAAGAAATAGTTCCCTGGTTTTATTGGTCATCATCGTGCTTACACAAACGTAAAAAAAGGATATACCTATTAATGTTTCATTCACAAATTTTACTTACTGCTTATGTTATGTTTGAATGCAAACATTTTAATTGTCTAAATTGACACGTCTAAAAGCATTATTAATTTTTAGTTTTGTTTTTTTTAACAACCGGCTTCTAAAATGCTTGACAAAGTTAGATATCAAAGTGACAACTTGGTTTTAACAAAATTTAAGTAAATTTTGATACTTTTACAAAATTTCTCAATTTTTTTCTACTAAGCTTAAGTAGTTGCAACTGTAAATTTGTTTCAGTTTTCAACCAAATAATGTCTGTTATTATTTAAATAAACGAAAATAAAATGGTAAATTAGTTTTGTAAATAAATAAGCTAGTTTTAAATTGCGATATACAAATTTTGGTTAGTGTTACTATCAAAATTTTCTAGTTTGTACATGAATTGTTTTACTGTAATAAAGATAAAATAAGATTTTTAAAATAAATATTCTATTTAAAAATGGTTATAATTTAAAAATGAACAAAAACTAAATATTTAGCCGCTAATAAAATAGTTAAAAAAAAGTAAATACTAAAATGCACTAATATTCAAGTCGCATAAAATCAAAGCTAAATGAACACTTGATTGTTTATATCATCACAACAGTTGCTACTTTTGATAAGCAAATGCAGATACGCTGCATTTGATAATCACTTGGTTTATATATTATAAATTTTGAAGTTGCAACAAGCATTGTTGGTTCAGTGGTAGAATTCTCGCCTGCCACGCGGGAGGCCCGGGTTCGATTCCCGGACAATGCACTTTTACTTATTTGATTGAATATTGTCTTAATTTAGTTTGTTTTATTTTTTCTTATCACATCCGAGAGACTGAATTATTTAAAAAAGATTTTTTTTAATTTCTTTTCAACAAAAAAAAAGGAAAACTTTAAAATTTACTTTTTTAAATTTTTTAACGAGTTTCCCCTAAAAACTTAAAATTTATTATTTTGGTTTTTTATTAAAGATAACGAGTTGTTTTATACAACAATAATAACCAGCTTAACAGTTTTGTTTATTTTTCATTACTTACTGCTTAATTTTTCAAACTATAAACCAGAGAACAAATTATAATTGTTTGCTTTTTGAGCTCGTACTTTAAACACAGCCAAAAAAGTGCAAATTTATCTAAATTATTGTCCTTCATACTATAGCTAAATCTAAATTACTAGTTATTTAATATATAAACCAGAGTCTCTGTAGTCTATTAAGTTTTTAAATGACTTTTGATTTGGTTTAGAAATTATTGAAAGTCATGATTTTAGTTTTTCTTCCTGGTCTTATTATATCACCTCTAATTGTAAACTATGCCATAAATACTTTTCTATGATAACTTTATATAAACTAAAATGTGATCCAAGTTTAAGTGTTTTTGAATCTAAATAAAAAACAGTTTCACTGTTTTTTATTTTCTTTTAACAACTAAAACTTAGTCCGGCTTTTTTGAAATAATTTATATTAATGTTTCAACTGTGTTGTACATGATTAAGAAAATCATGTTTTGTTTAATGCATTTGAATAACTTGCTTGGTGTGTTTATTAACTTTGTACTAATTCGTATTAGTTTTTATTTATTTTAACTAAAAATGTTTAAAACTAAACTTCTTGACACTTATTTAAAGGAACAAGTTTTTCTTAAGAATAAGTTACACTTTCTACACAAACTTTTTACTTAATCAAAAAGTTCGAACTTAAGCGGCAGAATTTTTACATTTAAAATTAAGTATCAAGGTTATTTGTTATTCTTAGCATTGCTTTTTTGTTTTTGTAATCATAAAACAATGATAGATCAATCGGCTTTTGTTGGTTACCATTAATATATAAATGGTGCAAGTTTCAATATTAACGACAGAACTAACTTAAAAGTATAACAATTATTTCAATAAAGTCTTCTAGATATTTGTTTTTTGAAAATAAAAGATGACAACAATTAAATGAATTATTTTTATAATACTGCCTTTAAATACTTCATTAATAATTTTTAACAGTAATGTAAGTTTTATCACTAAAAATTTATTTCGTTAAAGAAAAAACTAATATAAAACAAGGAGTTTGCCTGTTTTGGAAAAAAAAAATTAAACCACTAATTATTATTGTGTTTAAATATTTGATGTTTTGTATATTTATCTAGAAATTTAGTTGTTAACAAACTATTTAAATTATAACATGTCTTTTTAGTAATACTTCTTTATAAAATGATATTTCAAGAAATAGTTAAATTTGTTGATTTTAAAAATAAAAAATGTCAAACAAAACATTATTTATATTAATCACGAAAAACATAAAGTTTGATGAAACTAAAATAATCCTTCGAGCCGGAGTCGAACCAGCGACCTATGGATTTCTAACAACTTGCTACAGTCCACCGCTCTACCAACTGAGCTATCGAAGGCGCTGCAATAATGCACAAATTTGTGTTTATAAACGTTAGTGTTTGAAGCACTTGTGCACTTAACAATTGATTTTGTTTATTAAGTACATCAACACGGCATATTTTAACATAAGTATGCTTTTAAAGTTGAAAATTTTTTGATTGCTTTTATCAACTCACTAGTATGGCTTTATGCGCTTCTACTGTTAAGTTAATATATGCGTACCAATTGAAATCTTTAAAGCTTAAAAATTTCTAAATACCAATTTACAAACAATATTTTGGAAGTAGACTTTTATAATAGTTTTTAATGCGTACCAACTGAGCTACCGAAGGTTGTTATAGTAACCATGATTGTTTTTTCTACATACTTAAATAATAAATGCATACCTTTACAATTTTTTTTAAAGAAGCTTGTAAACACCGAGAATAATATAAAATTAAATTAGCTTGTTTACATTTGGTTTAAATTGTAATTGTAACCTATCATAGTTCTTAAATCTAAGTTTTTGCACAATTTTATTTGTAAACAGATAAATATGTTTTATATGCTTTTATAACTATACAAAAATTAAATAAAAATTTTAAAATTGTAAAATAAATATTTTATAGATACATTCTAAACTTATGTAAAACAAGTATTACTTTTAATTTAGATTAAAAATATCAAATTTAATAAAAGCTACCATAAAATGTAGGAAATAGTGTTTACAATAAAATTGAAATTGTTTACACTTTTGAAATTTTTTTATAAAAAATGAACTAATAAATGTTTATAAGTTAATAAATAAATGTTGCAGTGTTAAAATTTACATAAATTACAATTAACAAGTCTTATTTTTAAACGGTTTAAAAAAAATTAAATTTAAATAAAACAGTAACTGATTTTATAAACGAAAAGTAAAGTAAGACTTATTTTCGTAATAAACAAATACAAATAAAACTATATAAATGTATTAAAGTATTAGTAAATAAATTTACACTAAACCTTCAAAGTATAATACGACTTTTTGGAATTAATTTTAAAGAAAAATACGGAGGTGGGTTTGAACCCACGCGTGCAGATCACAAACTGTTATGACGTAATTATAGAGTAGTTTTTTTTTTAAAGAATTCCACACAATGAAAACTAGAAATTTTAAAATACAATTTAAATTATAAACATACCCTAAAGAGTTAGTATGTCACAAACTGCATATGTCACAACAGTTTTGTGACGTAATAATGGAAACGTTAATTAATGCATTATAAACGCTACGAATCGCTTGTAATCACATGGGGGTCTGGCTCAGATTGTAGAGCACTCGCTTAGCATGCGAGAGGTACCAGAACTATGCCCGGCTCCTACTCATTTAAATGATGGTTACAATATATACTTTTATCTTATTTGATTTTTTTTAACAATTTAGCTAAAATAAATGAGAGCACAACACTCTTTATTATTTTACTTGTTTATTTTTTTTGTTTAATATGTAAAAAATACTAATCATTAGTAATAAAACAAGACCTTACTTTTAATACACAGCTTATTGCAGATCTTATTAGAAAAAAATCAGCTCATTGTTTTTAATAACTTTTAAGAACTTATATTTGTCTGAACAAGTTTAATAAAGTTTTTAATAACTTATGATTACTTAATTCATTTTTAATTTTGCAAAGTCAAACATGATTTAGTTAATAAAAAATGATTTAGTAAAATTAAAAATGATTTAAGATATTCAAAGTGTAATAAAAACCGAAAGGTTTTTTCGTACACTAGGTCCTTTGATTAAATATTTTTGAGTGCTTTTTTTGCCGTTCCATAAACTATATAGTAAAATCAAACATGATTTAATTTAGTCCAGCATGATTTAGTAAAACTAAACGGATTTAATTGAGTCATACATGATTCAGTAAATTTATACATGACTTACAGTCATTCAAAGGTTAGTGAAATCAAACATGATTTCGTAAAATAAAACTTGATTTAGTAAAATTTAACCTGATTTAGTTAAGTCAAATTTGATTTGATAAATTCAAACATGATTTAATAAAATTTAACCTGATTTAGTAAAGTCAAAAACTTTAATAAAGTGAAAAAATATTTTTTAAAGTCTGACACGATCAAGTAAAGTCATACATTATTTAGTTTAAAACATTTGTTAGATTCTGATTTAGATAATTGAAATATTTTCTAGTATAGTTAAACACAGTTTAGTAAAGTCGAACAAAATTTGTTCCTTTTCTACTTATGTTTTTATAATAAACAAATTGTCTGAAAATAATTTAGTTTATGTAAAGCAAATACTTTTCATGGGTGAAAAGGAAATAGCGAAAATGTTGATGTAATTCAGTATTTGAATTTGTATGATGTATATAAACGTTACAAAATGTTATTTTCCACAAGCCTCGATAGCTCAGTCGGGAGAGCGTCAGACTGAAGATCTGAAGGTCCCTGGTTTAATCCCGGGTCGAGGCATGCCTTTTACCCACTTAAAATGTACTTATCTTTTGTTCATGTTAAAATCACTTTACTTTATATAGTGATTTATTCAACATAGTTGTTTTGTTTCTTAACCTATATATTTTTTCAACGTTATGTAGTTGTGCTTTTTTATGGTTTATGTTACAATGGTTGTGCTTTATGCATTACAATCCCCAAGGTCTGAGTTAGGAGATTACTTTTACTAATTAAATATAAATTAAATGCTAAATATAAGGAGTTGTAAACTTTTTAATACTATATATCTTATTTAAGTTAGAGTCCAGAACACCTTAGTAACAACTATCTTAAAAACTAAGTATGTATAAGTATCAGAGTGATTAGTTATTATGTACTGCTAAATATATATAATACAAGTAAAAACTGTGCTAACAAAGTTTATTCTAAGAAAAGCAATCAAATAAACTCACTAAAGAAGCAACTGAACAACATAAGAGTAACAAGAAAACAATAATACTCTCTGGCGCTAATGTGTGTGGCAAGAATATAGGCAAAAAATAACAAAAATAATTTTTTGTAGCATAAGTTACTTAAGTAAGTTTTAGTTATTTGTAAATTACATTTGTTTATTTTATCAAGTTAAGTTTTACTAAGTTTGAAATATGTTCACCATTAACTGTAAGTTTTAAGAGACTGAAATAAAATTTAAAAGTTGTTGAGTTAGAATTTAAAGTGTTTAAGCGACTTTAAAAGTAGAAAAAGCTTAAATATTATAAAACTTTTTCTAAATGTAGTTTGAACAGATAAAAAAAAAGCTTTATGATAATCTTTTCGAATAATCACTCAGTTTATAAACAGAAAGGTTGTAATTATTTTATTAAAAGTAAGAGGGACTTAACATTTATTTTCTTGAAAAGTATAAAGTAAAGTGTGTAAGTATTTATACAAATAAACTGCAATGCGCTTTAGTAAGACTTTAAAACATATATGTATACATATATTGTTAGGAATGATGTTCTTTAATTTTTTAAACGAAAAATTTTGTCAAAACTTTTTATAAGTTTATGTTTCAATAATTTACAAAACTAAACTAAGTTAAGATAACAACATATAATAAATAACTTACTGTTTATAAAAAAGAACATTTTGATTGTTATGAGTACTTAAAAATTTTTAAAACTTAACATACAAATAGTTTGAAATATAAAGATATAGCACAAAAGTTTCAAGTAATAAAGCTCACAGAAGTTTAAGTTACATAAACGTGCTTTAATTGACACGTCATAACGCTTACGTATACATATATAAATGCAAAAAATTTCTGCTCACAGTAGTCCTACATGGTCTAGTGGTTAGGATTCCTGGCTTTCACCCAGGCGGCCCGGGTTCGATTCCCGGTGTAGGAACTTTTTATTTGAATAGAAAATAAGAAGTTAGTTTTTAAGCTGTGTAACAAATTTCGTTTATAAACTACACAAATCTATGAACACCTTTATGTAACTTTTTGTACTTAAAATACATGAAATTAAATAAATTAAGAAATTAATAAGTTGGATTAAACGTTAGCTTTAATCACATTTTAAATAAAATAGGTTCTTTAAAAAAATCTATTTAAGTTTTACATATATACATCATAAAATAAACTTAATTGAACTAATTAGTAAGTAAGCATTCTTGAAAAAAATATATAGTGCTAAAGAAGTGTTATGTTCGATACTTTAGATGTTTAAGTTCTTATAAAGTTAAATTATAATTCAATATACCTAAAACGTATACAAAAGAGTGATTGTTTTTATTTAGTATTTTAAACTACATTAACGTTACTACCTTTTAAAATGTTATTCATTCATTGTTGTAAAATAAAAAAATTCGAAAAATTATTTCAAATATAGTGTTTAAATAACTGAAACTAAATAAAAGTTAACTTTTTTTTTGTTAAATATTGATTTTTTAGTGAAAGGAAAAAGTTTTAAAGTGTTTTAGTAAGAGTTTGTCGTAAAGGTTTAAAAACTATTGCAAAAGGATTATTCAGCTACAAAAAAATAAGTCGAATTCAATCAGTTGTTAACAGTTTTGCTTTAGGCAACGCTGACAAACTGTTTATATTTTGTTCTGTATTTATATGGATGTGAGGGGATATAGCTCAGTGGTAGAGCAATCGACTGCAGATCGATAGGCCCTTGGTTCAAATCCGAGTGTCCCCTCCTCCTCAAATAAAATAAAATAGTATTTTTCATGTCGAATAATTAAGTTTGATGACTTATAGTTTTGCTTCATTCTTAATATTTTTTATGATGTTGAATAATTTTGCTTGATGCTTAATAGTTTTGGTTGATAATTAACAATTTTTGCTTTACGCAAGAAAACTTTGCTTGATGTTGAACAGTTAGGCGGTGTGTCTATACGACTATAAATTAGTAATATATTAATCAACAGCCGTACAACATTTGCACTAGGCTTACAGAATAGCCTTTAGACTGTAATATTAATATCTTTTAAAGTGTTTGTATTTTAACATATTAAATAATTTTTTTCGATTAACTATTCATTTCTTCTAGTATTTAAACTTTTATGTTATGCTTTTAATACTCCGAGTATGTTATAGTATGTACTCCGAAGTTATCTAAAACTTTTAAAGATAATTAAGTTATTACAAAAATAAAATAAAAGACCTTTCTGATTGCTTAACTAGTCAAAAAAAAAATACGTAAACAAGGTTTTGATTTATTTTCAAAAAATAAGTGTTAAAAAATAAAACTGAAACCAATTGCTTTAGTGTATGCAACTTTAGTAATATTGTAATAGTAGTGCTACAATGGTTAACTCAAAGGTTACAAAAAGTGTTCTAATATCAGTAATTTATATTAGCTTACAAGAATAATTTAAAAAGTATTTTCTACTGTTGCAACTTTAGGTTCAATAACTACGTCAGAAAGTTTGAAGTTTGAAGACTAAAGTCTGTTTTGTTAAGTCTATTGAAAATATAAGTGAGAACACAAAACCGTTGCCACCACTGAATTGCGGTGATCATGTCGTGATACTAAATCAAACAGGTAACTTTCCTAGCAAGTGGGGGAATAGTGGAGTGGTGGTGGAAGTGAAGGACTGCCATCAGTGTGTTGTCAAGGAAACTTACGATTTTAAACAGTTAAGCGACCTGGTCCATCAACCTTGACAACACACTGATGGCAGTCCTTCACTTCCACCACCACTCCACTATTCCCCCACTTGCTAGGAAAGTTACCTGTTTGATTTAGTATCACGACATGATCACCGCAATTCAGTGGTGGCAACGGTTTTGTGTTCTCACTTATATTTTCAATAGACTTAACAAAACAGACTTTAGTCTTCAAACTTCAAACTTTCTGACGTAGTTATTGAACCTAAAGTTGCAACAGTAGAAAATACTTTTTAAATTATTCTTGTAAGCTAATATAAATTACTGATATTAGAACACTTTTTGTAACCTTTGAGTTAACCATTGTAGCACTACTATTACAATATTACTAAAGTTGCATACACTAAAGCAATTGGTTTCAGTTTTATTTTTTAACACTTATTTTTTGAAAATAAATCAAAACCTTGTTTACGTATTTTTTTTTTGACTAGTTAAGCAATCAGAAAGGTCTTTTATTTTATTTTTGTAATAACTTAATTATCTTTAAAAGTTTTAGATAACTTCGGAGTACATACTATAACATACTCGGAGTATTAAAAGCATAACATAAAAGTTTAAATACTAGAAGAAATGAATAGTTAATCGAAAAAAATTATTTAATATGTTAAAATACAAACACTTTAAAAGATATTAATATTACAGTCTAAAGGCTATTCTGTAAGCCTAGTGCAAATGTTGTACGGCTGTTGATTAATATATTACTAATTTATAGTCGTATAGACACACCGCCTAACTGTTCAACATCAAGCAAAGTTTTCTTGCGTAAAGCAAAAATTGTTAATTATCAACCAAAACTATTAAGCATCAAGCAAAATTATTCAACATCATAAAAAATATTAAGAATGAAGCAAAACTATAAGTCATCAAACTTAATTATTCGACATGAAAAATACTATTTTATTTTATTTGAGGAGGAGGGGACACTCGGATTTGAACCAAGGGCCTATCGATCTGCAGTCGATTGCTCTACCACTGAGCTATATCCCCTCACATCCATATAAATACAGAACAAAATATAAACAGTTTGTCAGCGTTGCCTAAAGCAAAACTGTTAACAACTGATTGAATTCGACTTATTTTTTTGTAGCTGAATAATCCTTTTGCAATAGTTTTTAAACCTTTACGACAAACTCTTACTAAAACACTTTAAAACTTTTTCCTTTCACTAAAAAATCAATATTTAACAAAAAAAAAGTTAACTTTTATTTAGTTTCAGTTATTTAAACACTATATTTGAAATAATTTTTCGAATTTTTTTATTTTACAACAATGAATGAATAACATTTTAAAAGGTAGTAACGTTAATGTAGTTTAAAATACTAAATAAAAACAATCACTCTTTTGTATACGTTTTAGGTATATTGAATTATAATTTAACTTTATAAGAACTTAAACATCTAAAGTATCGAACATAACACTTCTTTAGCACTATATATTTTTTTCAAGAATGCTTACTTACTAATTAGTTCAATTAAGTTTATTTTATGATGTATATATGTAAAACTTAAATAGATTTTTTTAAAGAACCTATTTTATTTAAAATGTGATTAAAGCTAACGTTTAATCCAACTTATTAATTTCTTAATTTATTTAATTTCATGTATTTTAAGTACAAAAAGTTACATAAAGGTGTTCATAGATTTGTGTAGTTTATAAACGAAATTTGTTACACAGCTTAAAAACTAACTTCTTATTTTCTATTCAAATAAAAAGTTCCTACACCGGGAATCGAACCCGGGCCGCCTGGGTGAAAGCCAGGAATCCTAACCACTAGACCATGTAGGACTACTGTGAGCAGAAATTTTTTGCATTTATATATGTATACGTAAGCGTTATGACGTGTCAATTAAAGCACGTTTATGTAACTTAAACTTCTGTGAGCTTTATTACTTGAAACTTTTGTGCTATATCTTTATATTTCAAACTATTTGTATGTTAAGTTTTAAAAATTTTTAAGTACTCATAACAATCAAAATGTTCTTTTTTATAAACAGTAAGTTATTTATTATATGTTGTTATCTTAACTTAGTTTAGTTTTGTAAATTATTGAAACATAAACTTATAAAAAGTTTTGACAAAATTTTTCGTTTAAAAAATTAAAGAACATCATTCCTAACAATATATGTATACATATATGTTTTAAAGTCTTACTAAAGCGCATTGCAGTTTATTTGTATAAATACTTACACACTTTACTTTATACTTTTCAAGAAAATAAATGTTAAGTCCCTCTTACTTTTAATAAAATAATTACAACCTTTCTGTTTATAAACTGAGTGATTATTCGAAAAGATTATCATAAAGCTTTTTTTTTATCTGTTCAAACTACATTTAGAAAAAGTTTTATAATATTTAAGCTTTTTCTACTTTTAAAGTCGCTTAAACACTTTAAATTCTAACTCAACAACTTTTAAATTTTATTTCAGTCTCTTAAAACTTACAGTTAATGGTGAACATATTTCAAACTTAGTAAAACTTAACTTGATAAAATAAACAAATGTAATTTACAAATAACTAAAACTTACTTAAGTAACTTATGCTACAAAAAATTATTTTTGTTATTTTTTGCCTATATTCTTGCCACACACATTAGCGCCAGAGAGTATTATTGTTTTCTTGTTACTCTTATGTTGTTCAGTTGCTTCTTTAGTGAGTTTATTTGATTGCTTTTCTTAGAATAAACTTTGTTAGCACAGTTTTTACTTGTATTATATATATTTAGCAGTACATAATAACTAATCACTCTGATACTTATACATACTTAGTTTTTAAGATAGTTGTTACTAAGGTGTTCTGGACTCTAACTTAAATAAGATATATAGTATTAAAAAGTTTACAACTCCTTATATTTAGCATTTAATTTATATTTAATTAGTAAAAGTAATCTCCTAACTCAGACCTTGGGGATTGTAATGCATAAAGCACAACCATTGTAACATAAACCATAAAAAAGCACAACTACATAACGTTGAAAAAATATATAGGTTAAGAAACAAAACAACTATGTTGAATAAATCACTATATAAAGTAAAGTGATTTTAACATGAACAAAAGATAAGTACATTTTAAGTGGGTAAAAGGCATGCCTCGACCCGGGATTAAACCAGGGACCTTCAGATCTTCAGTCTGACGCTCTCCCGACTGAGCTATCGAGGCTTGTGGAAAATAACATTTTGTAACGTTTATATACATCATACAAATTCAAATACTGAATTACATCAACATTTTCGCTATTTCCTTTTCACCCATGAAAAGTATTTGCTTTACATAAACTAAATTATTTTCAGACAATTTGTTTATTATAAAAACATAAGTAGAAAAGGAACAAATTTTGTTCGACTTTACTAAACTGTGTTTAACTATACTAGAAAATATTTCAATTATCTAAATCAGAATCTAACAAATGTTTTAAACTAAATAATGTATGACTTTACTTGATCGTGTCAGACTTTAAAAAATATTTTTTCACTTTATTAAAGTTTTTGACTTTACTAAATCAGGTTAAATTTTATTAAATCATGTTTGAATTTATCAAATCAAATTTGACTTAACTAAATCAGGTTAAATTTTACTAAATCAAGTTTTATTTTACGAAATCATGTTTGATTTCACTAACCTTTGAATGACTGTAAGTCATGTATAAATTTACTGAATCATGTATGACTCAATTAAATCCGTTTAGTTTTACTAAATCATGCTGGACTAAATTAAATCATGTTTGATTTTACTATATAGTTTATGGAACGGCAAAAAAAGCACTCAAAAATATTTAATCAAAGGACCTAGTGTACGAAAAAACCTTTCGGTTTTTATTACACTTTGAATATCTTAAATCATTTTTAATTTTACTAAATCATTTTTTATTAACTAAATCATGTTTGACTTTGCAAAATTAAAAATGAATTAAGTAATCATAAGTTATTAAAAACTTTATTAAACTTGTTCAGACAAATATAAGTTCTTAAAAGTTATTAAAAACAATGAGCTGATTTTTTTCTAATAAGATCTGCAATAAGCTGTGTATTAAAAGTAAGGTCTTGTTTTATTACTAATGATTAGTATTTTTTACATATTAAACAAAAAAAATAAACAAGTAAAATAATAAAGAGTGTTGTGCTCTCATTTATTTTAGCTAAATTGTTAAAAAAAATCAAATAAGATAAAAGTATATATTGTAACCATCATTTAAATGAGTAGGAGCCGGGCATAGTTCTGGTACCTCTCGCATGCTAAGCGAGTGCTCTACAATCTGAGCCAGACCCCCATGTGATTACAAGCGATTCGTAGCGTTTATAATGCATTAATTAACGTTTCCATTATTACGTCACAAAACTGTTGTGACATATGCAGTTTGTGACATACTAACTCTTTAGGGTATGTTTATAATTTAAATTGTATTTTAAAATTTCTAGTTTTCATTGTGTGGAATTCTTTAAAAAAAAAACTACTCTATAATTACGTCATAACAGTTTGTGATCTGCACGCGTGGGTTCAAACCCACCTCCGTATTTTTCTTTAAAATTAATTCCAAAAAGTCGTATTATACTTTGAAGGTTTAGTGTAAATTTATTTACTAATACTTTAATACATTTATATAGTTTTATTTGTATTTGTTTATTACGAAAATAAGTCTTACTTTACTTTTCGTTTATAAAATCAGTTACTGTTTTATTTAAATTTAATTTTTTTTAAACCGTTTAAAAATAAGACTTGTTAATTGTAATTTATGTAAATTTTAACACTGCAACATTTATTTATTAACTTATAAACATTTATTAGTTCATTTTTTATAAAAAAATTTCAAAAGTGTAAACAATTTCAATTTTATTGTAAACACTATTTCCTACATTTTATGGTAGCTTTTATTAAATTTGATATTTTTAATCTAAATTAAAAGTAATACTTGTTTTACATAAGTTTAGAATGTATCTATAAAATATTTATTTTACAATTTTAAAATTTTTATTTAATTTTTGTATAGTTATAAAAGCATATAAAACATATTTATCTGTTTACAAATAAAATTGTGCAAAAACTTAGATTTAAGAACTATGATAGGTTACAATTACAATTTAAACCAAATGTAAACAAGCTAATTTAATTTTATATTATTCTCGGTGTTTACAAGCTTCTTTAAAAAAAATTGTAAAGGTATGCATTTATTATTTAAGTATGTAGAAAAAACAATCATGGTTACTATAACAACCTTCGGTAGCTCAGTTGGTACGCATTAAAAACTATTATAAAAGTCTACTTCCAAAATATTGTTTGTAAATTGGTATTTAGAAATTTTTAAGCTTTAAAGATTTCAATTGGTACGCATATATTAACTTAACAGTAGAAGCGCATAAAGCCATACTAGTGAGTTGATAAAAGCAATCAAAAAATTTTCAACTTTAAAAGCATACTTATGTTAAAATATGCCGTGTTGATGTACTTAATAAACAAAATCAATTGTTAAGTGCACAAGTGCTTCAAACACTAACGTTTATAAACACAAATTTGTGCATTATTGCAGCGCCTTCGATAGCTCAGTTGGTAGAGCGGTGGACTGTAGCAAGTTGTTAGAAATCCATAGGTCGCTGGTTCGACTCCGGCTCGAAGGATTATTTTAGTTTCATCAAACTTTATGTTTTTCGTGATTAATATAAATAATGTTTTGTTTGACATTTTTTATTTTTAAAATCAACAAATTTAACTATTTCTTGAAATATCATTTTATAAAGAAGTATTACTAAAAAGACATGTTATAATTTAAATAGTTTGTTAACAACTAAATTTCTAGATAAATATACAAAACATCAAATATTTAAACACAATAATAATTAGTGGTTTAATTTTTTTTTTCCAAAACAGGCAAACTCCTTGTTTTATATTAGTTTTTTCTTTAACGAAATAAATTTTTAGTGATAAAACTTACATTACTGTTAAAAATTATTAATGAAGTATTTAAAGGCAGTATTATAAAAATAATTCATTTAATTGTTGTCATCTTTTATTTTCAAAAAACAAATATCTAGAAGACTTTATTGAAATAATTGTTATACTTTTAAGTTAGTTCTGTCGTTAATATTGAAACTTGCACCATTTATATATTAATGGTAACCAACAAAAGCCGATTGATCTATCATTGTTTTATGATTACAAAAACAAAAAAGCAATGCTAAGAATAACAAATAACCTTGATACTTAATTTTAAATGTAAAAATTCTGCCGCTTAAGTTCGAACTTTTTGATTAAGTAAAAAGTTTGTGTAGAAAGTGTAACTTATTCTTAAGAAAAACTTGTTCCTTTAAATAAGTGTCAAGAAGTTTAGTTTTAAACATTTTTAGTTAAAATAAATAAAAACTAATACGAATTAGTACAAAGTTAATAAACACACCAAGCAAGTTATTCAAATGCATTAAACAAAACATGATTTTCTTAATCATGTACAACACAGTTGAAACATTAATATAAATTATTTCAAAAAAGCCGGACTAAGTTTTAGTTGTTAAAAGAAAATAAAAAACAGTGAAACTGTTTTTTATTTAGATTCAAAAACACTTAAACTTGGATCACATTTTAGTTTATATAAAGTTATCATAGAAAAGTATTTATGGCATAGTTTACAATTAGAGGTGATATAATAAGACCAGGAAGAAAAACTAAAATCATGACTTTCAATAATTTCTAAACCAAATCAAAAGTCATTTAAAAACTTAATAGACTACAGAGACTCTGGTTTATATATTAAATAACTAGTAATTTAGATTTAGCTATAGTATGAAGGACAATAATTTAGATAAATTTGCACTTTTTTGGCTGTGTTTAAAGTACGAGCTCAAAAAGCAAACAATTATAATTTGTTCTCTGGTTTATAGTTTGAAAAATTAAGCAGTAAGTAATGAAAAATAAACAAAACTGTTAAGCTGGTTATTATTGTTGTATAAAACAACTCGTTATCTTTAATAAAAAACCAAAATAATAAATTTTAAGTTTTTAGGGGAAACTCGTTAAAAAATTTAAAAAAGTAAATTTTAAAGTTTTCCTTTTTTTTTGTTGAAAAGAAATTAAAAAAAATCTTTTTTAAATAATTCAGTCTCTCGGATGTGATAAGAAAAAATAAAACAAACTAAATTAAGACAATATTCAATCAAATAAGTAAAAGTGCATTGTCCGGGAATCGAACCCGGGCCTCCCGCGTGGCAGGCGAGAATTCTACCACTGAACCAACAATGCTTGTTGCAACTTCAAAATTTATAATATATAAACCAAGTGATTATCAAATGCAGCGTATCTGCATTTGCTTATCAAAAGTAGCAACTGTTGTGATGATATAAACAATCAAGTGTTCATTTAGCTTTGATTTTATGCGACTTGAATATTAGTGCATTTTAGTATTTACTTTTTTTTAACTATTTTATTAGCGGCTAAATATTTAGTTTTTGTTCATTTTTAAATTATAACCATTTTTAAATAGAATATTTATTTTAAAAATCTTATTTTATCTTTATTACAGTAAAACAATTCATGTACAAACTAGAAAATTTTGATAGTAACACTAACCAAAATTTGTATATCGCAATTTAAAACTAGCTTATTTATTTACAAAACTAATTTACCATTTTATTTTCGTTTATTTAAATAATAACAGACATTATTTGGTTGAAAACTGAAACAAATTTACAGTTGCAACTACTTAAGCTTAGTAGAAAAAAATTGAGAAATTTTGTAAAAGTATCAAAATTTACTTAAATTTTGTTAAAACCAAGTTGTCACTTTGATATCTAACTTTGTCAAGCATTTTAGAAGCCGGTTGTTAAAAAAAACAAAACTAAAAATTAATAATGCTTTTAGACGTGTCAATTTAGACAATTAAAATGTTTGCATTCAAACATAACATAAGCAGTAAGTAAAATTTGTGAATGAAACATTAATAGGTATATCCTTTTTTTACGTTTGTGTAAGCACGATGATGACCAATAAAACCAGGGAACTATTTCTTTCTTATTAAATGTATTTATTTGGAAAGGTCCTTAATTGTATTCTATTTGTAGTGTACGACTCGATAACAGAAACGTTTTTTCGTGCACCAGGTCCTAGGACCAAACACTTTTGGTATTTTATTTTTGTCGTTCAGTAAACTATTCTACAAAATGCTCAAGACTATACTGGGATAAAAATATTTAGCCTAGTTTAATCTTCTGATCCCATTAAAAATCGTAAGGTTATGGTAGTTGAATCTGTATAATAAAAAATAGTTGATAGAATCCTTTCATAAGTACGATTAATCTTTAATTAACATTTAATTCATACAAAGCTATTTTATTAGATTATAAATTAAATAGTGGCTATGAGAATGAGAATTTTATTTACACTTTACTAAATTAAGAAAATTTAAGCCATAGCTTTAAAATTAACATAACTTAATGAAATTAGTAAATTTTGTAGCTAATGAGAATTTGGTATTTATATTTGAAAAAAAAATTCAACAAGTATTTGTTTATGATTCATCTGAAATGTAGTATATAATAATTATTCTTGATAGCGTAAGCTATTAAGGTATTCTTTTTCACCTAAAGAAAGCTGTAGGAAAATACTTAATTTTTGATTAGACTATTAACACCATTCATCGTTAGTTCTATATTATAAACAATTTTTTTAAAAACCATAGTAGCTAAAACTTAAATATGACGTCAAGAAATTCACTAATTAGTTTTAAACAACAGCTAACGAACAACGTAAATTAAAATTCAACGCAAGCAAAATGTCTCTATAAGTTTGCAGTTTACTAAACCACGTGATTATTTTCAACGAGCGTCAAAGCTATCGAGCAAAAACACGTTTAAAATTTGCAGCGAAATATTATAGCACATTCTGTCGAGCTAAGGGCAAAAAAATTAACGCTTGAACGAACATATGCTAGCATTCGAGTGCGCTACAGATTTACTTGCCTTGACATTTGGGTTTATAAACAGTAATTTTTCGCCTTGAGACAAGCGTCGATGGTGTAACGGTTAGCATTGGTGCCTTCCAAGCACTAGTTCCGGGTTCGACTCCCGGTCGACGCACTTTTGTATTTTTGGTACAGTAGTGAAATATTTTGCATGTAAGAATGGAATAATGAAATGTTTTAAGTAGAAATGAATAATTTCAAACTAATTTTAGCAAGCTTTATGAAACTTTAATAAAAATTGTAGAATGACTACTGATGTAAATATACAATTTTTAACTGTACTTTATTTTGAAATTATAAAGTTTGAATCAAGTAGTAAGCAAGTAATTCAGTAATTATTTTCATGACTAGATACAAGATATTGAAAAAAAAAATCGAGTAGCTAGTTATTTGTTGGAATGTACTAATACTCTTGTTTTTAATTTTTACATAACTGTATTTTTTTCATGGTTTAGTAGTCAAGTCAAAAATCAAAAGTAAAGCTCACCTACTTAATTATGTACTACCAAGTTAACTAGTAGTTATATTTACTAGAAAATATCGTTAAAAAACAGGTCATAAATTGTACCTATTTTCTTTTTAATATACATTCATAAATATTGTTCTGTTGACCCTGCTTAAACAATATGTTGTTTTAGATTCTGTTTGATATTAAAAAAAATAAATAAAAAACACAAAATCAGCTGTAATAAAACAATGTTATTATCAAAAGATAGTTCATTCACCAAAAAACACAAAGAAACCAAGCCCAACGTTGGGCTCGAAACCACGACCGTTGGATTAAGAGTTTAATGCTCTACCGACTGAGCTAGCCGGGCACTTGCAGTAAAGTCTTGTTACAGCTACATATTTGATAAATTTTAATTCAAACTCTCATTGATTTCTTTTATTGTGTATTACCGGTTAACAATTTAACGGTTTGGTTCATGTTTTATATAATACTGATATATTCTATGTACAACATACGATTTTTGAGTTTCTTACTTTTTTAAGAAAAGTAAAATAATACTTTAAAATTCAATTTATATTTATACCTTAGAACTTAAGGCTCTTTTGATGTAATTATGAAATTTGAACGTTCGCTCAAAATATAACTCAGCGTAAGCCAAATATTTTTAACTAAAACAGAAAAAAAAACTTTCTTTTCAAATCTTAAGCTTATTTGTTTTAATCTGTTTGTTTAAATTTAAATTTGTTTAAATTAATGATTGTAATATTAACATTATGTTAACAGTTAAATTTTTCAGATGCTATATGGTTACTTATTCAAACATAGTATAAGTATCGAAAACTAGTTGTGATTAAAATTAAGAAACTTAATAGTTAACCTTAATTAATTATTTTATAAAAGTACTTAGCTTTACTTAAATAAGCAACAACACATACTGCAATTTTTTATTATATCTAAATTATGTTTAAAAGTAGTTTCTGTGTAGTCTAGCAACAATAACAGTCTAATTTAAACTAGTAAATAAGTTACTTGTTTGAATTACTTTGTTTTTGTTGTCAGTTACAAAAACAAAAATATTTACAAATTTTTTTATACCTCCACATATTTTTGTTCTGTTATAAATTGTTCAGTTAAAATTTTATTAAAGCTTGTTACACACATTTTTTAGTCAAGTAGTAGCACAAAAGTTTAATGATTTTCGAGTAATCTTATAAAAATAAATTAATACTAAAACAATTTACGTTTCATAAAATGGTATATTATTTAAATGCATGATGAAACTAGTATACTAAATTGATAAATAAATGCTATTTTAAGTATAAAATAATTTTTATTTAATATAAATAACAAATGTTTTTCAGACTTCAAGTAAAGCTTTCAAGCTGTAACACTTTAAACACATGAAAGTTAAGTTAAGTATATAAGTTGTTAATACACAATCATGTAAACTTGTTTACTAAAATCACCTGTAGGTTAAAGAAGTCAACGTGTAGTATTTTTGAAAATTTTGTTGTTTTTTAAATGTTGATAAATAACAAAACCTTTTTAATTAGGTTATGCTTATATTTGATATATGTATTATTTTCTTACCTAAGATACAAAACTAAAGTGGTATAAAATGTAATAGTGTTTATAGTTATTTTAAATAAATTATCTATTTTAAAGCTTTTTAGTAAGCTTTTAAAAAATGCTTAAATTAATATTTTCAGATAAGTGCGAAATTACATTTATTTTTCATACTTCTTATGTATTTTAAAGACTGTGAAGCGATTATCTTACTTGTAAAAAATATAATTGAAATAGTTTAAGGTATCTTGAAGTGCAGTTTTCTAACTTATAGTTGGTAACAGGGGCGTAGCGTGGGGAGGGACACTGGAGCATGCGTGCCACCCAAAAAAACGAAAAGAAGTAAAAAAAGAATGTAATCTCTTTATCCTTCATTGTTTTTTATTCCTGCTTAATTTGCCTTTTTCAACTATGTTTATCCAGTTAAACGAAAAGTTTAACGAAATTTTGAATACCCATTAGTGACAAGTTAGAGAAATTACCCAATATACTGATTCGGTGTTGATGAAAAACTCCATAAGGAAAAATTCTATTACCTCATTAACTTCATAAGATTTTAGACTCAAAAAGTACGCAACTAGTTAGTGCACCGCTGTAGTATAACCTTATGGCAGCTTATTTTTCTACAAAAAAATTACAAAAATACGACACGCTTAAAGGAAAATTAAACAATTTTACAAGTTTTTTTTATGCTACAATAAATGTTTAAGACTACTGCTAGTTTTCTGATCTTCATTTTTGTAAACATACAAGAAAAAGCGTGTCGGTCTATGAGAAATAAACTTTGTTTGTGATAATTATTTTAAACAAGTCCAATCAGATGAATTAAATTTAAAAAACATATCTTTAACTATTTTACAAAGTTGTAATAAACTGTAATAACAGTTATAAAGTTGATCTATTTTAACTTCTGTGTACTTTTATTTAAATTATGTGCAATGAGGTGTTCTTATCACTGTTTTATTGTATATTAAAGAGATTGATATGTTTTTCGTAAATAAAACAGATACTTTCGTTTTATTGAATATAATCATTTTTAAAGATATAAAGTTTACTGTTAGTAGTAAAAACAATTTTTATTTAATAAGTTTACATTTGTGCAAGTATAAGTAATTGTAATGAAATTTATACTTTTTTTTAATTGTTTAATTTTGTAATGTATAAGTAATTTTTACAACAGTTACTTTGAACTTATTTCACTTATTGACTTTTTTTTCAACTTTTTTACTTATAAAAAGATCTATTTATAGCTTATTACAAAAGTTTTAATTTAGGTTTTTTTTTTGAGAAAACAATTGCGAACCCCCTGACCAAAATACTTCGCTACGCCACTGGTTGGCAAGATTATAAATGCAATACAGTCTCATTTACCAAGTGGCCCGTTAATCTGTAGTTGTGATTTTTCAGAGTGAGGGAAGTCCTGGATTCAAATCCCAGGCTGGTTATACTTTTTGATAGTATAAATTGTATTGGTTAGTAGTGTAAACTTCTACTTATTTTTACTACTGCGTATTACTTCTTACTTTAGTAAGAACATTAAATAGTTATCAGCTTAAGTCTTATTTTACTTATCTATATTTTTAAAACTAATTTTATAACACGTTATTAATAAAAGTCTTATAACAGAAATTTCTCAACTAAATTTAAATAACAGTGCAACTAAAGTCTTTTATCATCTGTGAATGTTGTAAATCAATTCAATTTCTCAAAACAGTTTTCGAAAATAAAAACAATATTAAACAATAATGATAAGCTCTTAGTTATTTATATTTCAAGTATTATTTGATTAGAGTGAAACCCTTTTGTAAAACCATAACAATTTGAACAGTTTTGTTTTAAGTTTTATACAAATTACGAAATGCAAGAATGTAGAAGCAAAAAATAACTATAAATTTTTAGGTTAAAACTGTAATTAAACCTTACTAAACTAGTACAGCTAAAACTTTTTAGTAGTAAAGAAAATGGAAACTTAAAGTTGAATATACATCGTTGATTACATAAAAATAAACTTAACTTCACGTTAACATTAAACTTCAGTAACTATATTTTTTTTAATTTATATTTAGTAAATATTAAGATATTTGAAATTCTAAAGTGATTACAACGTTTACAAAATGTATAAAGTAAAATGTTTTTGAGCAAAAGAATTTTTTTGTTAGTTTAGAATATGTACAAATTAAGCAACAGTTATAAATACAAAACAAGCTCATGTAGTAATATTTAAAACTAAAAGTTGCTTTGTAATTTATGTAATGAAAGGTTTTTATTTTTTCATTGTTTTAACAATTATTTAAACTTTAGTTTAAGCAAGTCACTAAATATAATTTAATGGTACGATACTAAATTAACGTAGTAAAAATATAAGTAAATAAAAGACAACGCTTTATGGTTTAATCCGGCAAGTTATAGGTTTTTGTATTACAATACAAGAAAATAGCAAAAATTTTAAGTTTTTATGGTCTAATTTAAACAACAAACTAGTAAAAATTTGACAGTGTCGTACTAATTAGATAAATAAAGCTTAATAAATGTTTTAAAAACAAAAATTCCAAACAGTATTACGACTCAGTGTTTTTATATAAAAGTCATAATATCATTTATTTCTTAAATTAGTTAATTATAATTTATAAATGACATATAAGAATGCTATAATCTATCTTTAATAAAAATAGATTGCTCTTAAAATTATCTGTACATTTTTTCATGTTGAAATTTTTAAATACCGAATATCTTTTGTAACAGTTTTTTATTAGACTTTCATGAGTCGTAACTTATTTATAAAACCAATTTTATTTAAATAAAAATATGTATAGTGAGAGAACCAAGATAAATATAAAATTAAATACCTAAAGCTACATGAAACACTTAGTGATTACGTAAAATGCTTTAGAATTGCTGTTATGACAAGTTTATTAAACTTAAATATTTATTAAAACAACTCAAATACACTTGCTAACGAAATAATTTCGCAGAAAAATAACAATTTGCTCACTACTTTTTTATTTAACTGACGCACGTTTCTCCGTGTTAATGAAGTTAAAAAGTTTTTACGGATTTATCTAAAGCTTCCAAGTAACAGTTTTCAAAGTTACTTGGAAAACTTTGATAAACCCGCAGAACTGTCTTAATTTTTTTTAAACAGAGAAACGTCCGTCAGTTTAATAACGAAAAGTAGTGTAAAATTAAGTACAACACAAAGTTTATAAATAAAACTTATATTAATCTACTAAACTGTTTTCTTAAGTAAAGTTGTACTTTTCAAATTAATATTCTCGTTTATAAACATTGACTTCTACGAACCTATCAATAAAAGATTTTTTCACAACTTTTAGACTACTTATTTTTAAACATAAGGTATCTTTGATATTAGTAGATCTTTTTCTTTTTCTGTGCAAATAGTTTATCTGAAGCTATAAACAAAAAAATAAGTATGTGTAATAAAAAAAAACTTGCTTGTTCGATATTAATATTTGTTTTGTCATCGATGTAAAGAAATGCAATGTTTTATTTTAACTATGTTTTTCAACTATAAAAGTTGACATACCTTTTGTATCAAAAATATTAGCTGTTCACTTATTAAATAAAACTAGAAGATCTAAAATTAGATAAAATTAAATCACAATAATCAATAAATAAATCACTTAAAAAGTTCAAAACAAATAAAACCAGAACTAAAAAGATAGAAAATTTTACTAAACTTCCAGCTTACAAACAAAAATATACTTATTAATTGCATGCAATATAAGCGAAACACTTAATAAAAAAGTTTGACAAAAATGAAACCTTTTTGTACAATGAAAATAAAAATGATTCAGCTCGGGCTCGAACCGGGGACCTTTCGCGTGTGAGGCGAACGTGATGACCACTACACTACTAGACACTTGCCAGCAAGCGTAATATTGCGTATATAAACTTGTTGTACCTTTAATTGACTCTCTTTGAAAGCTTCAAACGACGAAAAATCGGCGAAAGTCTGCAGTGCAGAAGCCTGGACTATCGTGTGCCGTGAGAAAAGCTCAAGTTTAACAAAAGAGTTGATCATCAGACTTCAGTCATTCCATCTGATCATCAGTTTTTGTTGATTGATACGAGCGTACCAGATGTCTTGCCTAGTGGACAATGTATTGAACGTTGTACAGCAAAAGACAATGCTGAAGTTACTGATCAATGCCATCAAATGGTTGCTTCATGTGAAAACATGATAAACCGTTTGTAGATAGAAGGCTATAGGTTTTTCGGTTGTGACTGACTGATGAGTCCTAATAAGGACGAATCCGTTTTCAGTTTACCGAAAGCATATGGTCTGATGATCTTTGAAAGCTTATGAATATATTCAATAGTACAAAGTAAAAAATGCTGTACAATACAATTGTGTTGTTTAAGTTAAAAATATGACTTTAAATATACTTAGCAAATTATTAGCCTAAATGAAACTTATATTGATATATAGAAGTAATTGCTACAAGATTAGTTTTAATTTAAATTAAATTAGCTGAAGGTCTACCCTTAGAAATAGTTAAAACTAGATTTATATGTTTTAACATTTGAATCTCACTTAGCTATAAATATACATTTTTTCGTTTTTAACAATATTGTTTCAAAAAATATAGAAGTTTTACTATTATGCTGACAACTAGGAAATGAAAAAAATGTTTAAATAATTTGAAAGGTTTTTAAATTTTCAATCATGTAGTATTTTTAAGAGTGCAAACTTTGTTAGAATAAACGTTCTCTGTTTAATTAATTTAGAATTTTGGTATTAGTGTAAAATATATACTTATGAGCTTTGACAAAATATTTCAACTTTTTACTAGCTAGCAAAACATAAATGTACAACTATGTGACAAAACAGAAATATTTAATTAATTGAAAGTTGTTGTAAACATCAAATAGTACTCAAACTAGTATTAATTTTAATCAAAAGAAGACTTAGTTTATAAAACTTGAAACTTTATTTATATTACAATCTGTAAATCTTTTTAGTTTGACTTTTAGGACAAGCTTACAAGCTTAAAGTGACTATTGAGTTTTAGTTATTTATTTATTGTCATACTTTGTTTAGTTGTAGTATAGTGATATGTTAATTTATTACTTATCCACGACTTAAATCAGTTTATAAATTTAAATAACAAATTTTCATTAGCTAGAAAATTTTATAATATATTTAGCAGTTTATTTCTACAGTTAGTTTTATCATTTATAAACACCTCAATTTATTTTCTCAGTCATCATTTAATCAAAACATACTTAGATTTAAAAATATTAATTTTAATAAAATCATAAACTTAATATTCTTTGGTCACACGTATGGATACATACAAATAAAAACAAAAGCAATTACAAAATAAAATGCACGACTTGAAATGAACATTTTTTACAAATAAACATCAAATTTATAGCCATAAGCGTTAAACCACGTGAGAGTTTACCGCTTAAACTAGCAGATAAACTGTGTATAATTCTGCTAGCGAGCGAAAACGCGTTGAAAATTTGCAACGCATTATTATAGATCATTTTGTCGAGCTAACGGCAAAAAATTAACGCTTGAACGCACATATGCTAGCATTTGATTGCAGTACAGAGCTAGTTGCATTTTCATTTGAGATTATATACAGTAATTTCTCCATTTCAATACAAGCATCGATGGTGTAACGGTTAGCTTTGGTGCCTTCCAAGCACTAATTACGGTTTCGACTTCAGGTGGACATCTATTCAACATAATATAATCTTAATTAGATAAAATAGTAAGTAAGGATCAACGAAAAAAAAGTGTTTTAAGTAGTGTTCGATAGTTTAGTTGTTAAACTCATTAAAAAATAAGTTACAAATCAATAAACCTAAAACATACACAAAAGAGTAATTGTTTTTATCTAAGTATTATAAACTGAATTAAAATTACTATATTCAAAAAGTGTATTTATTCAGTTTTGTAAAATCAAAAACTTCAAGATAATCTACAGAACTCTATTTGAATTCTAATTGAGAAAAAAAAATATTTTTGAGTAAGATCTACAGTTTGAAAATCCGCTTTGCGGTGAAATATTGTAATTGTTTTTCTTTAAAATAATAAATTATTAATTATAAAGATTTTAAATATATACATTTTTTTTTAAATTTAACTATATACTATCAATTTTTTGTCGATTGTTGCATAGTTTGTAACTTCAATACGTTTTTTGCAGCAAAACAGTTTGAAAATCTGTTTTACGATAAAACTGAATAGCTTTAATTTTTTTAATAAATTCTAAAACTTTAAAATTTAAATATTTTTTGAATCGTTTCTTGTCATAAATCAATTTTAACCAAGTATTCAATAATTAAAAAAATTTACTCACTGGATGTTATGTTTCTATCAATTAACTTTAATTGTTTTTGTTTATAATTGAGTTCTAAAGTTAAGCTAACAAATATTTAAGTAAATAAAATGAAAAAAGTATAGTTTTTTTTATACAGTTTGTCGACGTTTGTATATATAATAAAATGCTAATTATAACTTACACAATCGTACGTTTTTGTATTTAGGTTGCAATTTTTTTTTTTACTCCTGCTGAAAATAACAAAATAATTTAATCTACATACTAGAAAATAAATTATTGGACAGCAAAAGATGTTATCAAACTATTAGTAATAATTTGTACTAAAAATTTACTTTAATAAAAACAAAAAGGTGTCTAGTTTGGGCTATCTTCAATATATCTTAAAGTTCTAACTAATTTTTTAAAATGTGCTACTTATAAGTATAAGCAAATTAAAGATTGATAAGTTATTTACTTAAACTTGAGAACACTTCTATAAACACGATTATAAGTAAGATAAATATTTTAAGTTTTTTAAGTTTAAGTTGGTAACATAAGATACTTAAAATGTAAAAAAGTTACTTTTTAAGTTAAAGAGTATTGCTAAGTTTCCAATTTTAGCGTATAGTAATCAAACGTTAATTTTAACTTTGGACGTCATGCGTTTAAAATCACTTTTAAACGTAAACTCTATTTTGAATGTAAAGTATACTTTGAACAGTAAACTAGTTCTGTGTTATTTTATCACCAATCACATATAAACTAAAACTTACTTGCAACTTTATTTTGTTATACAAATTGCTATGATCACATATAAATTAAATTATATTTTTAACATTGTACATACGTTCAAATGGTTTTATTTAATTGTAAGAAAAACTTTTTATTGGCTCTCCAAATATTTTTTTTAAGTTGATGTGACTTTTGTTTTATTTTTAATTGCAAAGAAAATAATTTAGTTTTTCGAATATTGAAAAACTAAGCATTCATGTTTTAATCAAAGTTTTGAAAAAGTAAACAAATTAGTCAGTGATTAATATTTACTTATTAAAAATTCATTATAATGCTAGTACAGTTTACCAAAAGTACTTACTTTTTTCAGTTTAAAAAATCATATATGACACTTAACTTAAAACACTCTGCATGCAAAAAACATAGGTTTATAAATGTGAAAAGTTGCTTTCAGACGTCCTCCCAGGTGGTCTAGTGGTTAGGATTCGTGGCTCTCACCCACGCGGCTTGGGTTCGATTCCCGGTCTGGGAACATTCATTAATTTGTTGAAGTAGCCTAAGTTTAAAATTAATTTCTTTAACTATTTCTACCTTATAATGAAAACTTGTAAATTTAATTATTAAAGTTGCGCATGCTTTCGTTAACATATTTCATTCAGAATATATAAGAAGACAGTAATACTTAAATTTAAAACAAAACAGACAATTTAAAATAGTGACTTTTGTTTTATTATTTTAAGCACAAAGTTTAAGAAAATTAAAAAAAAAGCTTCAGTGCTAAGTAAGAATAAAACAAAAATTCTTATTATCAAAAGTAAAGAAAAACACTCTTCATTAAAAGTAAATAACAAAAACCGTCCTCGGGTGGGCTCGAACCACCAACCTTTCGATTAACAGTCGAACGCGCCACGAAGACCTGTGTGGTTAACACTTATACTGTTTATATATTAAAGTTTTCTCGCTTCACATGTGTGTTATTTAATTACAAGTACTCTGTTGCTAAATTTAAAACAAATCTGAATGCTTTAATATGAAGTTTTCGAGCATTTTTTGATTAACTCAGTACACTAACCATTCTTTTAAAAATTAGTAGTTTTGAATTTTTTTTATTTAATTGAATAAGTATTTATTTTTTACAATTACAGAAAAATTACATAACTCTAATTAATATGAAATCAAATTTGAAAGTTGTGTTTTAGACTACCATAAATGTTTAATCTAAATACCAATTACTTTGAAACGTTAAGATCAATATGTCAATTACAATAAAACACGAGCTTTACAGTCAAAATTTAAACTCTAAAACGAAAAACTCTATCTAAAATGAGAAATTAAACTTCACAAAATTAAATATTTTTCTAAAAAAAAATAAGTATATATGAGAAAAATAAAATAATTTATATACGCACATGTATCTAACATTATACACACATAAATTATATATTGAACTCTACGTCAAAAGGTAAAGTTTCTATATGAAATGTTTTTGATTATTAAAATTATCAATAATTTAAACAAGTAATTTAACATTTTATACGACATTAAAAAAAAAAAAGCTTATTAATAAATTAAATTGAAGTTTTTTTTTTCTTTTTTAAAGTACTCTTATGAGTTTAGACCAGGGGTCGGCAAACTGCGGCCCTCGGGCCAATTGCGGCCCGCGAATGGTAAATCTGCGGCCCGCGAGCACGTTATTTTTTTGAATGGAATGCGGCCCGCGAGAGAAAGTTTTGTGGCCCGCGAGCATGTAAATGTGGCCCGCTGAGCAAAAATATATTTAAAGTTAAATTTTTTTCGGTAACTCGATTTAATATGATTAGTTTGGTTTTAAGTCTCTGTATAACATTTAAAATATTTAGAAGAAGATACTGCTTTAGTTAAGTAATTATCGGAAAAAAGAGTGTAAAGAGTGCTTGAATTTAATAAGTTAGTTATATAATACCTATTTATTTAATAAACTAAATGCAAATGTTTTTCATTTTGTACAAAAGTAATGCACAGTAATTAACTAAAGTGTCATTTCTTTATAGCTTAGATATTCTTTTTCAACATTTTTTAAACCAAAGTTTCTTTTATAGATTTTTTATTTTTAAATGTTATATTTTAGTGTAAAAGCATTTAAAATAACATAGTAATAAGAAATAAGGTTTATTTAATTTTTGTTTTTACAAATTTTAAATATTTAGAAGTTTTTGTTGCACTTTAAATTAATTTCTATGCATACCAACTTAAAAAGATGCTTATATTTTAAACCACTTTTTAATTAATACTTTAGTTAATTTAAGTTTAGTTTATGCATAATTTTCTGACATTGTTGTTTCTACATGTAATATCTAAATTTGTACAGACAAATTTAAAACAGTATATATGACATAAATTAATAATTTTTTTTTAGGTATACATTTTCATTTTTCAAACATTGTTTATGTCAAACTAAGTTAACTTTTATGCCTTGCATATCAATATACACATTTTCTGTTTATTGAGCTACCTATTTAATATAAACTAGGTTTAGAGATGGTAAATTTATCAAGTTTGTATATTGTTAATCCAAATAGTTCAAATTCAAGCAAATAAACAATTAAAAATTGACACACACTTAGACTATCACTATTTGAAGACTTCAAATCTCAGGCCAATTAAGTCTTTTTAAAATTTTTTGGCTACAATTGTTTTTTGTATACAAAAATATCAGGAATGTTTTTGTTGACTCAGACTGGCTTTTTTGCTTGAAAGAGTGGCAAATTAAACTTATGATGAAAGTTTTGCTCAACCCACAGTGTTAGTTTGAGTTATAATATATGTTAAATTTTAAGTCTTGCAGCTGATATAATTCAAAATATTATTTATATTATTGTGTACATTTAAGTGTGAACAATCAGTGTTGCCAAAAAAATTGAGTCCCGGAAAAGCTTTGAACTTGGTAATTTATGCTTAATAACTCTGGAAAAAAACTTGAATTTGAGAATTTTTGAAAAAACCTCGAATTTCAAACAACTTTTACATGTAAAGTAATGAAATTTCTATTTGACACAAAAAACTTAGCAAATAAAAATTTCTTTATTAAAAATATATTAAAGTAGCTTATAGTGTTTTTTAATATTGATATATTTTTTAAGACACTTTTTAAACTTTAATTAAACTTTGTACTAAATATAAAAGAAGGAATTGTACTTCTAAAAACTTTGTATTTGTGCATTGCACCTTTACTTGTGAAATTTCACCGATTGGTGTGCTTCGTGTTGGAACTAAACCAAGTAATTCTAGTAAAATGTCAAAGTTAGTAAAAACATCTCTAATAAAAATTCTTAGATGAGCAATAGTTTTTCTATCGGTGCTCTCATGTTAACATATTGATTAAAGTCCTAATTTGATTTATGCGACTTTATAACCTTAATGCATTTCCTAAATATAACTTTTTGATTTCGTTGAAGAAATAAACAAAAGTTTTTCACTACTGCCAACATAAATTCTTTAAAAAAGTTTTCAATTATAAACGGTATCTTATTTTAAATAATAAATTTTGCTACTTTATATCTTGCCTTGACAATTTTTTCTGATAATTCTGTAGTTACTAAAGATAATCATGTGCTTTGTTGGAACTGACTTTGTATATTTGTTTTTTTATCGTTTCTCGCAATAAGTCCTAACTAACGTTTTTTTATTCTTGTAGGTCGTCTTATATTTTACAATTAATATTTTTAAATGCAATATTCGTATTGCAGATTAAGAATTGCTATAATGCTAAATAAAAAATAAGTTTTTATATTTCGCTAATGACTCAATAAAGTTTTATATTTTTGTTAAAGTTGTTTAAGAAACTTAATTGTCCATTCAAGCTGATTTTTACTTTTTTTGGCATGTAACTTATTTACTGTTAATAACTTTCGTTATTTATTTATGTTGTGAACTTTATTTTAACTGGGTTGCTACACAAACAGGCTATTTTAAAAATTGGAAAACTCAGGTGTGTGTGAAAAATTTATTTCAAACACTTTAAAGAAATCTTTTAATTCCCAGAATAGTTTTTATGACTGTAGTGTAGTTTACTAATTGTAGTTTTTTCTTGTTTTCTTACACTTAGTGTACTTTTTTTTGATGATGATATTTTTACTAGGTATTTAAGCTTGATTAAAACGATTTATTAGCTTTTTTAAATTTTAATAAACTTAGACTGGTTTGATACAACTTAGACATTTTTGCTTTTTAAGTGGCAACCATGTAAAAGACTAGTTACTAATAAGGTATTTTATTTAAGTATTAGAGAATTAATTATGTTAAAGAATTTGTTCTAGCTTTCTGGAATACAAACAGGTATTAATCTTATTAAGCTAACTAATTTTTTAAATGAATGTAAGCTATTTAACACGCAAAAACTTTTTTATGAAGTAAATACTCTTAGAAATATGAAAAAAGGGCTGATAATATAAAAATATATAAAATTAACCCATAAATTGTCTTTAAAGTTTGGTTCTTATAGAAATTTGGGTTGTAAGTAAAATTACAAAAGTATTAAGTTTAACTTATTAAGTGCTTATAAAAATACATAGTTTATTAACACTTAAGTATATTAGTCAAAGAAAATTTTATTCTAATAAATATTAATTTAAATAGACATTCTATGTACAGCTAAAATTTTATTCTTATATATATTAAGTTAAATAGGCATTCTATGTATAGTTAAAAGTCATCTAAAATGATAAGGTGAATAAAAGTAAAACTTTTTTCTAGTGTGACTAAAACTAAAAGTTTATTTAAATGTCACTAAAACTAAAACTGCGGCCCGCGAAGACTTTGTACACTTGAAATTTGGCCCGCGACCACCAACTGCCTGCCGACCCCTGGTTTAGACTCTACTATTGTTTACTTATACACTATCAAAACTACAAACAGAAAAAAAAAACATGTATATTATTACAACTTTCTACTAACTAGACTGAACCAATGCTATTGAAACTCAGTTATATACTCAAAAAAATATAAATTAATAGCTTATCAAAGTAGTATACTTTGGACAGACCTACCTATTAAGTTAAAATACCAAAGCCATCTTTGAAGGTTCCAGTTTGAACTAAAGGATAATATATCAAATGATCAACCAATTCAATAGAGTTTACATAAAATTAACAGAAGCTTTTTATTTATTTTATTATAAATAAACGTTAAATTTGTACTCATTTTTCATCTGAGTAGGTATTTATATTTTTTTGAGTATATAACTGAGTTTCAATAGCATTGGTTCAGTCTAGTTTGTAGAAAGTTGTAATATAAACATGTTTTTTTTTCTGTTTGTAGTTTTGATAGTGTATAAGTAAACAATAGTAGAGTCTAAACTCATAAGAGTACTTTAAAAAAGAAAAAAAAAACTTCAATTTAATTTATTAATAAGCTTTTTTTTTTTTTAATGTCGTATAAAATGTTAAATTACTTATTTAAATTATTGATAATTTTAAAAATCAAAAACATTTCATATAGAAACTTTACCTTTTGACGTAGAGTTCAATATATATTTTATGTGTGTATAATGTTAGATACATGTGTGTATATAAATTATTTTATTTTTCTCATATATACTTATTTTTTTTTTAGAAAAATATTTAATTTTGTGAAGTTTAATTTCTCATTTTAGATAGATTTTTTCGTTTTAGAGTTTTAATTTTGACTGTAAAGCTCGTGTTTTATTGTAATTGACATATTGATCTTAACGTTTCAAAGTAATTGGTATTTAGATTAAACATTTATGGTAGTCTAAAACACAACTTTCAAATTTGATTTCATATTAATTAGAGTTATGTAATTTTTCTGTAATTGTAAAAAATAAATACTTATTCAATTAAATAAAAAAAATTCAAAACTACTAATTTTTAAAAGAATGGTTAGTGTACTGAGTTAATCAAAAAATGCTCGAAAACTTCATATTAAAGCATTCAGATTTGTTTTAAATTTAGCAACAGAGTACTTGTAATTAAATAACACACATGTGAAGCGAGAAAACTTTAATATATAAACAGTATAAGTGTTAACCACACAGGTCTTCGTGGCGCGTTCGACTGTTAATCGAAAGGTTGGTGGTTCGAGCCCACCCGAGGACGGTTTTTGTTATTTACTTTTAATGAAGAGTGTTTTTCTTTACTTTTGATAATAAGAATTTTTGTTTTATTCTTACTTAGCACTGAAGCTTTTTTTTTAATTTTCTTAAACTTTGTGCTTAAATTAATAAAACAAAAGTCACTATTTTAAATTGTCTGTTTTGTTTTAAATTTAAGTATTACTGTCTTCTTATATATTCTGAATGAAATATATTAACGAAAGCATGCGCAACTTTAGTAATTAAGTTTACAAGTTTTCATTATAAGGTAGAAATAGTTAAAGAAATTAATTTTAAACTTAGGCTACTTCAACAAATTAATGAATGTTCCCAGACCGGGAATCGAACCCAGGCCGCGTGGGTGAGAGCCACGAATCCTAACCACTAGACCACCTGGGAGGACGTCTGAAGGCAACTTTTCACATTTATAAACCTATGTTTTTTGCATGCAGAGTGTTTTAAGTTAAGTGTTATATATGGTTTTTGAACTGAAAAAAGTAAGTTTTAATTAAAACATTCTAGCAAAGGTTATTTTTATATGAATGGCATCTAAAGAACTTTTGTTTAATATAATTAAACTTTTCTCAAATACATCAAGATGAAGTTTTTGAAGTTCTAACCAATTTCACTGTCTAATAAATATTCAATGTGTAAAAGTTTTTATTTCATTATTACTCTATTATGCTCAATAATTGAAATACTGTATTTGTGTTTTGAATTGTCTTAAACTTTGTGTATTATTTAATTTTTCTGAAACATTTAAACTTGTTTTTCAAATAATGTTTGTTTGCATAGTAACGTTTTATTTTACTTAGCCATAGTAAAACATTTATTACTAATCTACTTTTAGAATTTACTCTCTTCAACTAGGAAATTATTTAAACTAAAAAAATTGTCTAACTTTATACAACAAACAATTCAGAAAAAAATAACATATTACTGTTCATATAAACTTCAGTGCATATATTAGTAATCAAAACTACTAAATCATGTATGTGTTAAACCTTTATGCTCTTTGTTATTATTTAAAAAGCTAACTTATTTATGTTATTTATGGAAAAGCGTTTTAAAGATACAAAAATATTTTCTGTAACAAAATATGTTTAAGTAAATATAATATGAGGAGTTAAATTGAAGCCGAGTTTTAATCTTAAACTATTTTCTAAAATAAGAGCTTTTTATTGCTTATAAAACTATAATAAATTGATATCTTTTGACTAAGTCTCATAACTATGTAAATGAATATAATTATTTTATAGTTATTTGCCTTAACTGAAAAAGAATGCTCAATTTACTGGGATGTAAAGATCTTATTTAAATAGATTTATGCAAATTGTATATTTTATTCGCGACCGGTTGAAAACTTATTTTTGCTTGAAAAGGTTGCAATCTCTTGCCACCGAAACTTTTGTGCTTTATTTTAAACTTGTTTTGAAGCTGATGAGTGAATAGTCACGAAACTCGAGTCCTTTGAGTTTTGCATCTTTAAATAAACCTTTATATATATATATATATATGTTATACTGTATTATGTTATATCTATTTATATATGTATATAGAAATAAGTTGATTAACTTAATAAATTAAACCTTTCACACGGAGCCCACCTTAAGGGTTTTTTTAATACAAAGGTTTGTTTCAAAATGGAAAAATTAAAGAACTCGGTTTCGTGTTTATGGACTCATCAATTTTAAAAAAAGATCAAAAAAAAACACAAAACAAAACACATACTTTTTAACTTTATTTTTAACATTACAAATATTCGGTGCAAAAATGGATCTTCTATCTTACTAAACAAACAGCTAAAGTTCACAAAAACCACAGTTGAGCGACCATAAAAAACTCTAAAAAACTGTGGTTTTTGTGAAATTTAGTTGTTTGTTTAATTAGATGCAAGGTCAATTTTTGCACCTAATATTTGTAATGTACAATTTTCAATTTTTACGTCATATTGTTTTTTGTATAACTTTTGCATCTCTATTCACCAAAATGCTTTTTACTTTAAATTCAAACTAGCTGAAGATTAAAGACAATCTTTCTTGCTTTTATGAAACATATGTACTAATATTTTTTAAAATCTTATTATATTAATAAATTATATAAAAGCCCTTCACGTGGGCTATGTAGAAACAGGTTGATTTTAAACACTCACCTTATTTTCTACATATATATATATATAAATATAAAAACTTTAATATAAAAACTATAATTTATACAACTGTTTCACACATGAAATGTAAAATTTCATGTGCTCTTCAGTAAGCTACAGTTTATTATAATAGTAAACAGAAATTTAGATTTTGAAAGTTTTTACAATAATTACGACGTAGTTATGGTGCAGTTTATTGTACGATTAGCTGAATTTGAAATAATACGCTGTGTTTGTAAATTTATGCTTTTTAGGAAAGTTTAGAAAGGTTATTTTGGAAAAATGTTTTAAGCTTAATAAACTGTAGCTTACTGAGGAGCACATAAAATTTTACATTTCATGTGTGAAACAGCTGTATAAATTATGGTTTTTATACAATAAGTTAAGTATTTAGCTCCAATTTAATTTGTCGAGCACTTTCGACCGTAAAATCTTTAATATATATATACATAACAAGGTTATTATTTAAACTTGAACACCTTCTACTGAGCCCACTTAAAGGGCTTTTGAATAATTTATAAAAATTTACGATTTTAAAAAACACTGGAACATATGTTTCATAAAGACAAAAAAGATTTTCTTTAATCTTCAGCCAGTTCAAATTTAAAATGAAAAGCACTTTGGTGAACAACGATGCAAAAGTTTACAAAAACAAAAACAATATGACGTAAGAATTGAACATTGTACATTACAAATATTCAGTACAAAAGTCTGTGTTTTTTTTTGTGCTTTATTTTCATCTTGTTTTGAGGTTGATGAGTGCATAAGCACGAAACCGAGTTCTTCAAGTTTTACAGAACTAATTTCGATGATGAAGTTTAAAATATTATATATAAATAGTTTTTTCAAAAATAAGAAATAACTATATTTGAGTTTTACTTCTCAGACTGTCAATAGTTAAAAAATTATAGCAAAATTCGAACAAAGTTTGGAAGCTTAAAAAGTTAGTTGTTTCGTATATCTTTATTTTATTTGTAGTACTTATTTTGGACACAGGCAGAAAATGATTTAAATGTACAGGGTTTATAAAGTATATATAACTAAATACGTCCGTAGCAGGATGACCGAGTGGTCATAGGCGTTGCGTTCCGGTCGCAGTCTAAATTGTAGGCGCGGGTTTCGAATCCCGCTCCTGTCACTGGTTTTGTTGTAAATATATTTTTTATTGTAATACTCAGATTGATTTTCAGTTGTGACATTTAGTTATGGTGAATAACAGCTTTATATTGTTACTTTAAAAATATATGTTATGAACAAAACATTACTATAACTACTTTTATCTCTACTTTACATTTACTTATCAAAGATAAGTAAACTTACTTATAACATTAAAGCGCCTTGAACATATTTCGAAGTTAAATCATTGTGTGTTTTTTGTAATTGGTTTAATCCAGTACTGTTCATTTGAGTGATTACTTTTAATTTGAATAGCTGATGATTGTAGCAAAAATCTACATAAAAATGTTGTTGTGAACAAGCAAGTTTGTTTTATAATATTTTATTTTGTTTAAGCTTCAGATAAACTATTTGCAAAGAACTAAAAAACAATTCTGCTAGTTTCATAGATACTATTTCATAGTCTTAAAGTTTAAAAGAATCATTAATTATTTAGTTACGTAGAAGTTGATGTTTAAAAACGAGAACTTTTCTAAATATAATAACTTTACTTAGATAACAGGTGAGTAGATTAATTAAAGTTTAGTTTTTTTTTAATTTTGTGTTGCACTTAATTTTAGTGTGCTTCTTATTACTGTATTTCTAATTAAGATAATAATAATCTAATTTAAGTATTTTAAATTGAATTTTTAAGGGTCAACTTACATATTAGTCGACTAATTTTTATTTTATGCGTAGAACTATCTATGTGGCTAAATTTTACAAAATAAAAAGTTTTAATTTGTGTTTACTCACTAAATACAGTTTTCAATAGACATAGATTGTCGTTTTATCTAAGAATTGCAAAACATGTGCTTGTTCAAACCTGAGCCATAAAAGCAGTTAAATTTCAGCAAGCATTTATTAATGTTGATTGTTTTTGTTAAAAAAATGTTTGCAGCTATAATGGTGACGTAATATTTTTAAACTTCTACTTGATATAGTTGTTTTGCTCAAAGTTGTCTAAATAAAAATAATTGTTAAAATTTTATTAATAAACAGACACTCTTCATACATACACAAAACACTGTAATAACTATTAATACTTAATGTTTTATTACAACCATGACCATGTCGTTCAACGATTTTATTGTACTTAAAATCGAAAAACATTTCTACGAAAATATGTGTAAAATACAGCAACAGCTGTTAAAGTTATAAATTGTGTTATCGTAAAAAAAAATTATAAATGTATGAATCAATAGAAATACTTTATTAATTAGTTTAAACTGTTAATATCAAATATTAAAAAGCAAAATATGCGTTGTCCGGGAATAGCCCGGGCCTCCCGCGTGGCAGGCGAGAATTCTACCACTGAACCAACAATGCTTATAAATAGATATGTTATGTAGCGTTTATATACTCACTAAATACTTTATGTTTTTGGCATGTTTTCAATAGGTAGAAATCTAAAATGTAAGAAGGGTCACTTTTGCACGGGTTGAAAAATTTGTAAATTGTTATTTTTTACTATCACTGTTGCCCCTTAACCTTACCCTCAATCGATAATTATTTTTTTCTTTTTTCGTTCTGTTTTTTTTTCTTGTTTTTTTTGTACTAACAAATTTATTAGATATTTTTTTATCAGTGCTACCTCTAACCCTTACCCTCGGTTACTAATTTTTTCCATTTTTTAGTTTTTTTTTTCTGTAGTTTTTTTTTTTTGTTATTTTTTTTTTTTTTTAATTTATTTTTATTATCAATGTTACCTTTAACCCTTACCAAGTGACCCCTCGTGCAAAAGTGACCCTTTGTGCAAAAACTTCTTCGTGCATAGTACTACAACTTAGTCCAATTAATTTGATAAAACGTTTTTTTTTTTGAAGTAATTTTATAAGAAATAAGTTTTATAACTTACATTTAAACATTAATTAGAAATGGTTTTAATTTATATTGGTTTTTATAAACTATAAAGAGTTAAGTCAAACTTTAGTATTAAAACATTCGACTATTATTGTTCAACAAAGACACTTTTATTACCTTTTGTTTTTTATACTATTTGTAATAAATGCGGTCTGTTAACTATTATATAAGCAGGTCTTAAAATACAACATTGAATTTATTTTCTATTATATAAATTTAAACAAATAAAGTTATACTTTTAAACAATGATGAAAGTTTACAGTTCTACAAAACCAGAAAATCAAATTTTATTTTTGACGCTTTTTCAATTTATAATGATACAATCACTACAAGTTTTTCAATCAATAAAATACAATAAAAGTTGTTCGTGATTAGCAAAACATGTTTATGAATTTTTAGTTTTTAAACCTACATTATTTTTTAAACATTAATTGTAACTATATAGTTCAAGAAATGTGTAACTACAACTATTTAAAACACTTGAAATAGAAATTAAAAATGATTACGTCTTATGCTGAATTGAACATTAAGAAAGTCGTTTTTTGAACAAATTAGCTTGAAGTCAAATTAGGGACTAATGTCACAGTAATTTATTTTATGTACTTAGAATAGCATTTAAGTATAACAAGTTTTAATTGTTTAGTGTGAAATTTAACACCTATACCAATATAAAACACAACACAGTATAAAAAATGAACTATACTTTTAGTTTAAACTTGCACAAACATGTTGAAATTAATTTACCCTACAGCTGCTTTTAGTGAAAGTACTGGCTGAGACGGATATTTATTTAATTTATTACCTCTTGTACATGTGTTTAACATACATTGTTGATTTCAAATCAAAATTAAAGTTAAATAATAAAATTTATATAATTTTTGATTAAGTTAACGTTATTTGATGTTAAAACTTATACTTAATCAGCATTTAGGTAAAAATGAGCTCTGAATTTAAAAAAAAAAGTGACAGAGACGGGATTCGAACCCATGCCATCGAAATAACTGGACCACTCGGCCACTCGACTGAACAGAATAAATTGATATAATAAATAGTAAGTCAAACGTTTTATTACGTCACGAAGCAAATATGTTTGTCTTAAGTAAACTAGGTTGCTAAGAATATTTGCTGATGGGTGCTTGGATTAGTTTGTAGTTTAGAACAGTATTTTTTTATACTTAAACATTTACTGTATTAACTTTGGATAACATTTGTTAAATCTCATCTCTGTCGTTCATTATTATTATTATTTTATTTATAACTATGTACTAATTCTTTTTTGAAAACAGCACCTGTTTATTATATTCAAATATACTTATTAACAGCTCATTAAACTACTCAGAGACTCTAGTAAATTATTTAATGTAATGCTACTTTTGTTTTAGATAAGATTGCCTTTCTTAGTCATAAATCAACACTTGGTAAATCACATCTCTCTTAATTTGAAATACTATTTTATCAGATAGATACAAATATAAATATTTTCTTAAACATTATTACTATTTCAACTAATTATCACTAAATTTTTAAAACGAGTATATTATACGTTTTTAAATACACTCAATTGCTATTTTGAAAATAAAAACAAAAGCATTGGCCATTTATAATTAAGTATAATATTAGTAAAGTCAATTAGACATTTTATGAGGATAAAAATAACTTAAAATATTTAAAATTTTTAAACATGTTCGAACGTAAAAGAGATTAAAATTTGTATATAAATGTATAGTTGTTTAAAATTTTAAGTTAATCGCTAATAGAGATGCGAAGAAAGTTCACTGGAATATATAAAAACATATTTACACAGTACTAGAAGTTTAAACTAACACACAGAAACATGCGTTTGTTTAATAAAGAAAGAGTACTGTGTAATTTATTAATCATATACATAAATATAATAGTTTATCAGTAAAAGTATATTTTTAATAAACCAAAACATACGTTTCATAAAAACCAAAAAATAATTTTTTATCTTAAGCTAGTACGATCTGAAATCTAGTGGGTTCTGTGGAAAGTGTTTAAGTTTAATTTATCACATTATTATTTATAAATAAATATATATACTGGATTCTTTTTTGAGTTTTGTTTATAACTAAAACTTTTTGGAAGTAATGTTATAAGCATAAAATCATTCCTACAATACTTTACGTAGTAACTTAACTATTACATGTTTTCTTTCCGTATTTTTAAATAATTGTATTTAGGCTCTCAGTATCTTAAACCTAGTATAAGTAAAAACAATTTCTGAAGGTTTTAAAGTTATCAAATAGTGGTGTGCAATTTATATTTTACATTTAAATCTCAAATGTATTCCCAACACGATAGATAAGTTATGGCCATTAGGGCCAACTTTGTCTAATATATTCACGAGCTTTATAGTTGACGACTGTTTTGTGTTTTGACTTCAAATATGTTGACGACTGTTTTATGTTACGAAAAGATGAGAAAGAGATTGATGAACTCTTTAGTGTTTTGAACAAAAAACAATCTCTATACAACACATATCAAATAGAGTAAGCAAAAATGACGACGGAGATGGGATTCGAACCCACGCGTGCAGAGCACAATGGATTAGCAGTCCATCGCCTTAACCACTCGGCCACCCCGTCTTACTGACGATTTACAAATTAAGCCTATATTGAACTGTAAAGTTACAACTATCTCTATTTGTACCTAACACAGAAATGATTGCAAATATTTAGTTTATGCTTTTTAACTAAGCTTAATTTTTTCTTCATTTTAAGTTTTTTAAGAACTTTATTTCAGTTTTGTGTGTTCCGAAAACATAAATTCACCACTATATTTAGTTGTTAAGCTGCTAAACATATTGCTAGTCTAACTTAATATTTTTGCTTAATAAAACCAGTTAGTGAATTTAGTACAATTCCGTTAATAAGTTAAATATATTTCCTCTAATCTTTACAATTTATCCATTTTAGTTCAAAAATAATTATTACGTCATATAAAAGAGGTACTCGTAAAACTGAATGAAAAGTTTATTGTATTAAATTTTGGTTGTATATAAACTGTCTATAACTTTTTTGCTTAGTTGTACTTTTGTGAAGTAATGTATTTGTATTTGTTTGTATTAAATGATTGAGTTTAAGTGTTTACACGTAATAACAAATATCTGACTTTTTGGTTAAAGTTAGAGGATAAATGATAAAGTTATTCAAAAATAAAAACTATCAGTATTGTAATAAAGCAGCTTATTTAGATTTAAACCAACGATTAAACAGTTTAAGCGACGAAAAAGGCAAATAATTTTATTGTATGATTTAGCTTAAAGTTTGAGTTGCTTGTATTTTTATCATAAAAACTTTCTGTCCTATGATATTTTCGTTAAATTAAGAAGTGCTTAAATTAGACAAGAATATTTAACCTATTGAAAATATTATTAGCTAAAATTGTAAATATTGTATAAAATAGATTTTATCTTTACATGTAAACAAAACTTGATTTGATTCGCTGAATAGTTTAAGTATACTTTAAGTTAATTTTTACAAGATGATAGTTTAACATTTTTAAGCTAATTAAGCTATTAGGTTTTATAAGTTATTCTTTAAACCGTTTAAGGTAAAACCACAAAAGCAGATCACTTTTAATCAAACAAGTAATTTTTAGTTAACAAAATATACAAATATGCTTTAAGCAGTTTTCAAATTTTTCTTATTAATACTTTTTATTATACACAACAACAAAAATGTAAATGCATAGTTTTAAATAATTTATTGCTTGTATCTTATTTTGGTCAAAACTACTTTCACCCTTTATAAACTTGTTCATATTTAAAATGTTTAGATTTTGTAATTTTACTAAAAAACAATATATGATATAGACTATAAAACTCAACTTGAACGAAACATGTAACAAAACAGATTAAAAATTAATAATTTAAAAGAAGCCTGACAGTGGACTTGAACCCCTGACCGTTGTATTAACAGTGCAACCCTCTACCTACTGAGCTAGCCAGGCTCACGTCGTCAAACCAAAACTTAGGCTTTATAAAGTACATTTGTTACAACTGCATTTACTTACCAAAATTTTGATTGATGAAATTAAATGAAAACTTTATTAAACTTTTCTGGTTACATGTGCGTATAATTAAATGTATTAAAATTTATAAGATTTATGTTTTAAACTTAAAAATTACAACTTTCATAATATTTATTTTAGCTTTATCTAATTTAATGTAACATTAAGTAATGTAACATCAAAAAGTTATGTTATAACAACTTTATTTACTAAATAATAGTCTATGTTTATTAAAATTTTAACATGCTTGAGGTGGTATTTAAAAACAAAATTGTCCCTATAACAACAAAAGTATTTAAGATATTGTTTTAAAAAAAAAATATTAAGAAATTGTTTCATTAAGTCCATATAAACGTATGGATTTACTTTTTTAAAATCAAATAAGTTTTACAGCTGTTTCACTGTCCTCAATATTATTATATATCTAGAACATTATAGTCCTTCAACATTTTTTTTAAATTTTACACAACATACCAAGTTATAATTCACTTAAAAAATTTAATACAATTTTGTCAAAGCTGCAATAAACACCTTGTTTCAGCACACCAGTAAATTATGAAAAATGTTACATTAATCAAAATGTCTATTCTAACAAAACTCAAAAACAAAATATGTTTCCACCCGGGCTCGAACCGGGGACCTTTCGCGTGTTAGGCGAACGTGATAACCGCTACACTACGGAAACACTTGTTGGTAACCTATACCGCGCGTATATAAATCTTTTAAGTTACTCGGTTTCAATTGGCTGAATTTGAATTGCTATCACACATGTGAAGTGATGTAATGGTATGTATAAAAAAGATAATATTAAACCTATAAACTTCTAAAAAATAAAATCTATAAGTAATATACAAAACTAATTATATAATGCGCTCAAAATTAAACAGTATCCTTCTTTGAGATTGTTTAACTAGTTTTCTAAGCAATATGATTTGATTACTTATATTATACTATTTTGTGCACAATGAGCACAATTTTTAAAATATCGTTTAAACTTTATACTTATTTTAAAAACTGTAGTTATAGAAGCTTAATGTTTTTTTCTAGATAAAGACGAGTATTATATTTAATTTATAAAATAGATATGCATATAAAATTGTCAAATAAATTGTCTTTCGTTAAAATATAATTAACATTTACTAATTTATTTTCGATGCATACAAGTAAAAGCAAAACAAACTTTAAAAATAGTACATTCAAATAAATGTTTGACGGATTATTTAAATTTATAACATTAATATGTTTAAAAAATATATGTTGGTCTTAATAACATATATCAATATATTTTGGGATATTTTCGATTTTAAATTTTTTTGACTACTTTTAAGTATTAAAAAACTTGAATAATTATTAAATAGCATTCAGACAAAAATAAATTGTATAATTGAACTAACCGTTTGTTACACCCATTCAATTCATTTTAAATACAAATTGAATATATTTTTTAGTATTCACTAAATATTTTGATTCAATTTTGAGAATAATTTCCAAACTAAAACTTGTAAAAGAGTGTATATGATTAGTAAATCAAAATAAAAAGTATAAAAATATAATCAAATTGAACAAAAGAAAGCTAAAAAAAATTGTTAGTTTTTTAAACTGAAAACACATAGATAATATTAGTAAATATTAAAAGCGTAATTTTAAACTTATTTACATACTATTTTTCATATTTACAAAAACTTTTTACTTAAATTAGTCATTAACTCTTTTACTAGCTCTAAGCTCTAAATGCTATCAAGTTAGAAACATATATACTTAAATAGAATTAGTTTTTAATTTGTAAAAAGGGTTAAAAACCAATTAGTGTTTAATAAACAAGTTTCAGTGTTTGTCTAATTTAGACTAAAATTATCATCTAAAACTTCAATTAGTTCTTTATAATCATGAAAAATCTTGTACCATACATAGCTACAAAGTTTTATTTTAATTAATGAAAAAGAATCATCAAAAGTAAAACAATTTTCTATGATAAGAGTTTTATAAAAATCTAAATTTATTTGACTGTAATTAATAAATACTTAACAAAAAACTACATATTATCAAACATACTTAAACATAATACTACTACTCTAGCTAGTTTAGTCTACAAAAGAGTATGCAATATTTCATAATAAATTCGTAAAGCTTATAAAACTTTTAAGCTTGTATTATCATTTGTTATAACGCTATTTATAAGCTAAGGCTTTGCTACTAAGAAATAAGAACAACGTATGCATCAGATACAATGTTGTTAAAATATATAATCAGCATTTGTTGTTGATCAGCACGTGGCCCGTTGGTCTAGGGGTATGATTTCCGCTTAGGGTGCGGGAGGTCCCGGGTTCAAATCCCGGACGGGCCCTTGTTTTTATTTGTTTAATTATTTTCTGATATTTTATTATGCAACATTAATCATTCTTAAAAACTATTACACAAAATTAGAATTGGAAATACAAAACTATACAACAATTTTATTGATTTAACATTATCTATTAAAACTAAAACTCAAAGTTTTTGTAATGGTTAAAATTGCTGGGCTATTAATAATAGTTTAAAAATGATTAATATTCTTTAATTAATGGTAAGCTTACTTTACTATAACCTAGTTTTTAAACAACTATAAAGTAGTGCTGTTACTAACTTCTAAAATAAAACTATAAACTAACATAGAAACTTTATTTAACCTTTGTTTTAATTGCTTCTCTATTTATCATTATTTTAGAGATAAATTATAGCATTTTACATGGCATTTAGCTGTTATAATCACCTAAATTAAGAAAATAAATAGTATTACATTTTTTACAAAAAAACACCAAGTCATAACACTATTTTTGGAATTGTCTTATTATAACTTTTACCAAATTTAATATATCAAATTAGTACTACACTGTCACCTTACACTAGTTTGTTTTTAAATTAATACAAATGACTTTAGTTTTTTAATTGCATTGTTATACAAAAACCTTATTTCGCTTGCTTAAACCATAAATCATTGTCTTTTGTTTACTTTTAGTTTAAAGTGTTAATTTAGTAGCGTATTTAAGTTACCTGTTATGCGCTCTTGAAAACAAAATTAAAATATTACTAAAATAAAAATCTTTTATTGCATAACTTTCAAAGCAACTACAAGTTTTAGTTTTAAATACTACTACATGAGCTTGTTATATGATTATAACTATTGCTAAATATATAAAACATAAACTTAACTAATCAAAACGTTCATGTTTTTTGCTTAACAACTTTTATTTTTGTATGTTATTAAACGTAGTAATCACTTCCAAATTTCAAATTTCTTAATAACTTTTACTTTATTTTTACTAACGTATAGGTGTAATGAAGTTTAAATTTAACATGATATTAGATTTGTTTATATGTATAAAACGGGTAGCTGTCTAAATTTCACGAGCGTACAAAATTGCACGAGGGGACAAAATTGCACGAGTGCACACAATTGCACGAAGATACTTTTGCATGAAGATACTTTTGCACGAGGGGATAAAATTCCACGAAGATAAAATTGCACGAAGATACTTTTGCACGAAGACACTTTAGCACGAGCAGACAATTTTGCACGGGTTAATCTTTTTTTTTTGTAATTTATTTATTAATTTTATTTTTCTTATTTATTAACATTTTACTATTACTGTTACCCCTAACCCTTACCCTTACCCTTGGTCGATAGCTTTCATTTTTATTTTTTCTGTATTTTTTTATCTTTCGTGCAAAAATTTAACTCATGAAAAATTAACCCTTGGTGCAAAATCGTCTTCGTGCAATTTTGTTCTCTCGTGCAATTTTTCCCCTCGTGCAAATTTGTCTTCGTGCAGTTTAGTAATCTCGTGCAATTTTATCTTTGTGCAATTTAGATCCGTTCCCGTATAGAACAGTATACAATCAACTTCAAATTCCCAATTTCTTTACTTTTAGCTACTAGTTGTGTAAGTTTTTAATTAAACTTAAAAATCTATTGTTTTTTTTGTTTCTACATTCATAAATTTCGTAATTTGTTTAAATCTTAAAAATAAATTAGTTCAAGTTGTTATGTTTTTACAATAGTGTTTTACTCTATCCAAGTCATGCTGTAAACATATATTGCTAAAAGCTTATCGAAAGTGTTTAAATTTTATTAAAACTTGTAACCTCCAGATGTAGGTACCTTTAATATTAAACTTAACTTATACTAAATAATGATACCAATAATACTTAGGCTACTCTATACAAAACTAGGCATGACATGAGTTAACATATTTTATATAAAGAACAATTGCAAACACTAACAAATATATAAAGAACATCAAATTTAGAAAACACTTTAAATGTGGTCAAAACCTTTACACAAGATTTAATCTAGCAAGAATATACTTTAAGAATGTATGAAACAAAATACGATTTAACTACTTAGAATGTAAATAAGAAATACTTATAAAAATAATACTAATCAAAAAACACTTTATATAAGACAAGAAAACAATATAAATGTCTATTCTTCATTATCACGTTTACTGCAGCAGGCTGTGGCTAGAATCTCCCCGTCTATCTGTTGTATCAGCTTATATAAAACATTCCATAACTCAATGTTGCTTCAGGGTTTCTGTTATGCACTTTATTTTCTCCCTTTGTCAAGTGTATTAAACTTGCATCAGTATAAAACTTGACCTTGCGAGCTTTCTCTTAACGCTTGAATGATTTTTTAGCTCAAAACTTCCAACCAAATCTAAACAGTAATCAAGTGCAACTTAATATCCTGCTACTAACTTCGAAAACTATTTTAAGAAATAATATTAGAAAATTAAACCGATTCATAATATTTACAGAAAATAATAGAATTTAGGTGCACTGTTGTTTAGAATTATTTGAAAACCATGTCATTTAAAAAGTATATTGTTATATGTTTTTAGTTATAAAAATTTATTAAAGATAGTTCTTAAAAGTATGATAAGTAAAAAAAAGAAAGACTTAAGTTTAAAAATACAAATCGTTGTCTCTAAAGTAAGTAGATAATATTCAGTAGTAAAAATATGTAGTAGATTGGCTTACTAACCAATATAACTAGCATTAACAAAATTGTGTTTCTGTCCGGGATTTGAAATCGGGACCTCACCCAGCCTAAACGGAAACCATACCTCTAGACCACTTGATCCTCCGACTGTATTGCATAATAAACTTACCACCTACAAGTCAGAACACTTTAAGAAAGCTTGCTTTATTCTACTTTAATTTATATGAAGTAAAAGTATCGCTTCACAGCGTTACAAACACTTAAGATATGTGAAAACTAAATTTTTGAGTTTGTTTGTGAAATCTTTATTTAATGATAGTTTAAAAACTTGCTACAAAAATCTTAAAAAACAAAGTCAATAACTGTAAAAACTGTGTTGTTATACATCACCTTAGATAAAACTAGTTTTTGTAACTAAAGTAATACATAACAACATTACAGTCTTCAAATTTGAGCAAAATCTAAAGAAAATTTTTCTATATGTATTAACATTTAAATAATTTAAATTAATAAAAACAAAACTTTAAAAAATACTCCATTAACTTCTTTTAGCTACAGGTGATTTTAGCAAACAAGCTTAAATATTTGTGTTATAACTTTAACTATTAGTTTTAGCAACATACATAATTAAATATAATTTCACGTGTTTAAAGTATTTCACTTCTTGAAAGCTTTACTTGAAGTCTGAAAAAAAATATTTTGCTTTTAAAGAACTTGCTTTATTGTTATGTATATAATATTAAATTCTATGTATTATTATATTTTATATAGAAATTGTTATACAGTTGAAATAAAATTTATTTATCTGTTTAGAGCATGCATTTAAAATATATACCACTTTCTGAAATACAGATTGTTTTAGTACTAGTTACTCTTATATATTAGTAGGAAATCATTAAACGTTTGTGCTAATAATTATTTAAAACTAGTTTGTAAACGTAAATAAATTTTTCATTGAATATTCTGTAACAGAACAGCAAAAATATGTGGAGGTGCCGGGCATCGATCCCGGTACCTCTCGCATGCTAAGCGAGCGCTCTACCATCTGAGCTACACCCCCACCTGGAAGTGATCATCCCGTGGCGTTTTTAAATAATCATATTTTTCGTCAAGTTCTTTTATCTTATCTGCTCGTTGCCTGGTAAGTGCGTTTATTTTGCACTAAGCTATCAATGATAATTAACTTCATCGATTTGACACTTGCTTATCATAGTAATGTGTATGTAGCAGGGGCGTAGCGTGGGGAGGGACACTGGCGCATGCGTGCCACCCAAAAAAAGGAAAATGTAAAAAAAAGAATGTAATATCTTTATCCTTTATAGTTTATTTTTTCTGCTTAGTTTGCCTTTTTTCAACTATGTTTATCTAGTATTCAAAAAGTTAAACGAAATTTTGAATACCAATTAGTGACAAGTTAGAAAAGTACATGTTATTACTCAATATACTGATTCGGTGCGTAATTGCAAATGCGCACCGATGTTGATGAAAAACTCCATAAGGAAAAATTTTATAAGTTCATTAACTTCATAAGAATTTAGACTCAAACAGTACGCAGTTAATATAGCGCACCGCTGAAGTATAAGCTTATGGCAGATTATTTTTCTACAAAAAGTTTACAAAAATACGTCACGCTTAAAGAAAAATTAAACAATTTTACAAATATTTTTTATGCTACATTGTTAAGACTACTGCTAGTTTTCTGAACTTTATTTTTGTAAACATACAAGATAAGCGTGTCGGCCTATGAGAAATAAACTTTGTTTGTGATTTTTATTTAAAACAAATACAATCAAATGAATTAAATTTAAAAAGTATACTTTTAACTATTTTACAAAGTTGTAATAAACTGTAATACCAGTTATGAATTAAATTTAAAAAGTATACTTTTAACTATTTTACAAAGTTGTAATAAACTGTAATACCAGTTATAAACTTTATAAAATAGTTAAAAGTATACTTTTTAAATTTAATTCATTTGATTGTATTTGTTTTAAATAAAAATCACAAACAAAGTTTATTTCTCATAGGCCGACACGCTTATCTTGTATGTTTACAAAAATAAAGTTCAGAAAACTAGCAGTAGTCTTAACAATGTAGCATAAAAAATATTTGTAAAATTGTTTAATTTTTCTTTAAGCGTGACGTATTTTTGTAAACTTTTTGTAGAAAAATAATCTGCCATAAGCTTATACTTCAGCGGTGCGCTATATTAACTGCGTACTGTTTGAGTCTAAATTCTTATGAAGTTAATGAACTTATAAAATTTTTCCTTATGGAGTTTTTCATCAACATCGGTGCGCATTTGCAATTACGCACCGAATCAGTATATTGAGTAATAACATGTACTTTTCTAACTTGTCATTAATTGGTATTCAAAATTTCGTTTAACTTTTTGAATACTAGATAAACATAGTTGAAAAAAGGCAAACTAAGCAGAAAAAATAAACTATAAAGGATAAAGATATTACATTCTTTTTTTTACATTTTCCTTTTTTTGGGTGGCACGCATGCGCCAGTGTCCCTCCCCACGCTACGCCCCTGCTACATACACATTACTATGATAAGCAAGTGTCAAATCGATGAAGTTAATTATCATTGATAGCTTAGTGCAAAATAAACGCACTTACCAGGCAACGAGCAGATAAGATAAAAGAACTTGACGAAAAATATGATTATTTAAAAACGCCACGGGATGATCACTTCCAGGTGGGGGTGTAGCTCAGATGGTAGAGCGCTCGCTTAGCATGCGAGAGGTACCGGGATCGATGCCCGGCACCTCCACATATTTTTGCTGTTCTGTTACAGAATATTCAATGAAAAATTTATTTACGTTTACAAACTAGTTTTAAATAATTATTAGCACAAACGTTTAATGATTTCCTACTAATATATAAGAGTAACTAGTACTAAAACAATCTGTATTTCAGAAAGTGGTATATATTTTAAATGCATGCTCTAAACAGATAAATAAATTTTATTTCAACTGTATAACAATTTCTATATAAAATATAATAATACATAGAATTTAATATTATATACATAACAATAAAGCAAGTTCTTTAAAAGCAAAATATTTTTTTTCAGACTTCAAGTAAAGCTTTCAAGAAGTGAAATACTTTAAACACGTGAAATTATATTTAATTATGTATGTTGCTAAAACTAATAGTTAAAGTTATAACACAAATATTTAAGCTTGTTTGCTAAAATCACCTGTAGCTAAAAGAAGTTAATGGAGTATTTTTTAAAGTTTTGTTTTTATTAATTTAAATTATTTAAATGTTAATACATATAGAAAAATTTTCTTTAGATTTTGCTCAAATTTGAAGACTGTAATGTTGTTATGTATTACTTTAGTTACAAAAACTAGTTTTATCTAAGGTGATGTATAACAACACAGTTTTTACAGTTATTGACTTTGTTTTTTAAGATTTTTGTAGCAAGTTTTTAAACTATCATTAAATAAAGATTTCACAAACAAACTCAAAAATTTAGTTTTCACATATCTTAAGTGTTTGTAACGCTGTGAAGCGATACTTTTACTTCATATAAATTAAAGTAGAATAAAGCAAGCTTTCTTAAAGTGTTCTGACTTGTAGGTGGTAAGTTTATTATGCAATACAGTCGGAGGATCAAGTGGTCTAGAGGTATGGTTTCCGTTTAGGCTGGGTGAGGTCCCGATTTCAAATCCCGGACAGAAACACAATTTTGTTAATGCTAGTTATATTGGTTAGTAAGCCAATCTACTACATATTTTTACTACTGAATATTATCTACTTACTTTAGAGACAACGATTTGTATTTTTAAACTTAAGTCTTTCTTTTTTTTACTTATCATACTTTTAAGAACTATCTTTAATAAATTTTTATAACTAAAAACATATAACAATATACTTTTTAAATGACATGGTTTTCAAATAATTCTAAACAACAGTGCACCTAAATTCTATTATTTTCTGTAAATATTATGAATCGGTTTAATTTTCTAATATTATTTCTTAAAATAGTTTTCGAAGTTAGTAGCAGGATATTAAGTTGCACTTGATTACTGTTTAGATTTGGTTGGAAGTTTTGAGCTAAAAAATCATTCAAGCGTTAAGAGAAAGCTCGCAAGGTCAAGTTTTATACTGATGCAAGTTTAATACACTTGACAAAGGGAGAAAATAAAGTGCATAACAGAAACCCTGAAGCAACATTGAGTTATGGAATGTTTTATATAAGCTGATACAACAGATAGACGGGGAGATTCTAGCCACAGCCTGCTGCAGTAAACGTGATAATGAAGAATAGACATTTATATTGTTTTCTTGTCTTATATAAAGTGTTTTTTGATTAGTATTATTTTTATAAGTATTTCTTATTTACATTCTAAGTAGTTAAATCGTATTTTGTTTCATACATTCTTAAAGTATATTCTTGCTAGATTAAATCTTGTGTAAAGGTTTTGACCACATTTAAAGTGTTTTCTAAATTTGATGTTCTTTATATATTTGTTAGTGTTTGCAATTGTTCTTTATATAAAATATGTTAACTCATGTCATGCCTAGTTTTGTATAGAGTAGCCTAAGTATTATTGGTATCATTATTTAGTATAAGTTAAGTTTAATATTAAAGGTACCTACATCTGGAGGTTACAAGTTTTAATAAAATTTAAACACTTTCGATAAGCTTTTAGCAATATATGTTTACAGCATGACTTGGATAGAGTAAAACACTATTGTAAAAACATAACAACTTGAACTAATTTATTTTTAAGATTTAAACAAATTACGAAATTTATGAATGTAGAAACAAAAAAAACAATAGATTTTTAAGTTTAATTAAAAACTTACACAACTAGTAGCTAAAAGTAAAGAAATTGGGAATTTGAAGTTGATTGTATACTGTTCTATACGGGAACGGATCTAAATTGCACAAAGATAAAATTGCACGAGATTACTAAACTGCACGAAGACAAATTTGCACGAGGGGAAAAATTGCACGAGAGAACAAAATTGCACGAAGACGATTTTGCACCAAGGGTTAATTTTTCATGAGTTAAATTTTTGCACGAAAGATAAAAAAATACAGAAAAAATAAAAATGAAAGCTATCGACCAAGGGTAAGGGTAAGGGTTAGGGGTAACAGTAATAGTAAAATGTTAATAAATAAGAAAAATAAAATTAATAAATAAATTACAAAAAAAAAAGATTAACCCGTGCAAAATTGTCTGCTCGTGCTAAAGTGTCTTCGTGCAAAAGTATCTTCGTGCAATTTTATCTTCGTGGAATTTTATCCCCTCGTGCAAAAGTATCTTCATGCAAAAGTATCTTCGTGCAATTGTGTGCACTCGTGCAATTTTGTCCCCTCGTGCAATTTTGTACGCTCGTGAAATTTAGACAGCTACCCGTTTTATACATATAAACAAATCTAATATCATGTTAAATTTAAACTTCATTACACCTATACGTTAGTAAAAATAAAGTAAAAGTTATTAAGAAATTTGAAATTTGGAAGTGATTACTACGTTTAATAACATACAAAAATAAAAGTTGTTAAGCAAAAAACATGAACGTTTTGATTAGTTAAGTTTATGTTTTATATATTTAGCAATAGTTATAATCATATAACAAGCTCATGTAGTAGTATTTAAAACTAAAACTTGTAGTTGCTTTGAAAGTTATGCAATAAAAGATTTTTATTTTAGTAATATTTTAATTTTGTTTTCAAGAGCGCATAACAGGTAACTTAAATACGCTACTAAATTAACACTTTAAACTAAAAGTAAACAAAAGACAATGATTTATGGTTTAAGCAAGCGAAATAAGGTTTTTGTATAACAATGCAATTAAAAAACTAAAGTCATTTGTATTAATTTAAAAACAAACTAGTGTAAGGTGACAGTGTAGTACTAATTTGATATATTAAATTTGGTAAAAGTTATAATAAGACAATTCCAAAAATAGTGTTATGACTTGGTGTTTTTTTGTAAAAAATGTAATACTATTTATTTTCTTAATTTAGGTGATTATAACAGCTAAATGCCATGTAAAATGCTATAATTTATCTCTAAAATAATGATAAATAGAGAAGCAATTAAAACAAAGGTTAAATAAAGTTTCTATGTTAGTTTATAGTTTTATTTTAGAAGTTAGTAACAGCACTACTTTATAGTTGTTTAAAAACTAGGTTATAGTAAAGTAAGCTTACCATTAATTAAAGAATATTAATCATTTTTAAACTATTATTAATAGCCCAGCAATTTTAACCATTACAAAAACTTTGAGTTTTAGTTTTAATAGATAATGTTAAATCAATAAAATTGTTGTATAGTTTTGTATTTCCAATTCTAATTTTGTGTAATAGTTTTTAAGAATGATTAATGTTGCATAATAAAATATCAGAAAATAATTAAACAAATAAAAACAAGGGCCCGTCCGGGATTTGAACCCGGGACCTCCCGCACCCTAAGCGGAAATCATACCCCTAGACCAACGGGCCACGTGCTGATCAACAACAAATGCTGATTATATATTTTAACAACATTGTATCTGATGCATACGTTGTTCTTATTTCTTAGTAGCAAAGCCTTAGCTTATAAATAGCGTTATAACAAATGATAATACAAGCTTAAAAGTTTTATAAGCTTTACGAATTTATTATGAAATATTGCATACTCTTTTGTAGACTAAACTAGCTAGAGTAGTAGTATTATGTTTAAGTATGTTTGATAATATGTAGTTTTTTGTTAAGTATTTATTAATTACAGTCAAATAAATTTAGATTTTTATAAAACTCTTATCATAGAAAATTGTTTTACTTTTGATGATTCTTTTTCATTAATTAAAATAAAACTTTGTAGCTATGTATGGTACAAGATTTTTCATGATTATAAAGAACTAATTGAAGTTTTAGATGATAATTTTAGTCTAAATTAGACAAACACTGAAACTTGTTTATTAAACACTAATTGGTTTTTAACCCTTTTTACAAATTAAAAACTAATTCTATTTAAGTATATATGTTTCTAACTTGATAGCATTTAGAGCTTAGAGCTAGTAAAAGAGTTAATGACTAATTTAAGTAAAAAGTTTTTGTAAATATGAAAAATAGTATGTAAATAAGTTTAAAATTACGCTTTTAATATTTACTAATATTATCTATGTGTTTTCAGTTTAAAAAACTAACAATTTTTTTTAGCTTTCTTTTGTTCAATTTGATTATATTTTTATACTTTTTATTTTGATTTACTAATCATATACACTCTTTTACAAGTTTTAGTTTGGAAATTATTCTCAAAATTGAATCAAAATATTTAGTGAATACTAAAAAATATATTCAATTTGTATTTAAAATGAATTGAATGGGTGTAACAAACGGTTAGTTCAATTATACAATTTATTTTTGTCTGAATGCTATTTAATAATTATTCAAGTTTTTTAATACTTAAAAGTAGTCAAAAAAATTTAAAATCGAAAATATCCCAAAATATATTGATATATGTTATTAAGACCAACATATATTTTTTAAACATATTAATGTTATAAATTTAAATAATCCGTCAAACATTTATTTGAATGTACTATTTTTAAAGTTTGTTTTGCTTTTACTTGTATGCATCGAAAATAAATTAGTAAATGTTAATTATATTTTAACGAAAGACAATTTATTTGACAATTTTATATGCATATCTATTTTATAAATTAAATATAATACTCGTCTTTATCTAGAAAAAAACATTAAGCTTCTATAACTACAGTTTTTAAAATAAGTATAAAGTTTAAACGATATTTTAAAAATTGTGCTCATTGTGCACAAAATAGTATAATATAAGTAATCAAATCATATTGCTTAGAAAACTAGTTAAACAATCTCAAAGAAGGATACTGTTTAATTTTGAGCGCATTATATAATTAGTTTTGTATATTACTTATAGATTTTATTTTTTAGAAGTTTATAGGTTTAATATTATCTTTTTTATACATACCATTACATCACTTCACATGTGTGATAGCAATTCAAATTCAGCCAATTGAAACCGAGTAACTTAAAAGATTTATATACGCGCGGTATAGGTTACCAACAAGTGTTTCCGTAGTGTAGCGGTTATCACGTTCGCCTAACACGCGAAAGGTCCCCGGTTCGAGCCCGGGTGGAAACATATTTTGTTTTT